>NC_089632.1:1200000-2400000 GCF_039881205.1 Euwallacea similis | reverse complement strand
CAGCGCCAACCAATACACAAATTTAATTTTGAATTTGTATTTTTCTCTCAACAAACGTATAATCTCTTCCACTCCGTGTCCATTTTCGAAAAAAGGACAATCATTTTCCCATAATTTGGAAATTTTTCCTTACTTACACGTGACGTTTACATCATATATTTTATTTTTCATAGTGGCTGCTTAACAACATGTTAATCGATGATTGACCAGAAACTATTAATGTTTAACGTAGATGGAAGTGTTAAATGTAATCTGGGAAATCTTCTATGGCAGCCACAAGAAAAATAAAGGCTGATGATTGTTCCAGAAAACCGAAACGTTGTCTTTAAATTTTGATTTCAAAGGCGCATTCCACTCGAAAAGTTTCATTTAAAAAGAAAAATCTTATACACTTTTTTTTTAGACCAATCCATCTAAAATAAAAAGCTTGAAATGTTTCATTTTTTATTGAAATACGTCTTCAGAATTTCCATTAATTTAATTAAGCAAGTGACCTATTATGCAATTGATGCTCTAAAGAAATGTTTCCCGGTTCTATCTTTGAAAATGTGTAATAGCAAAACAATAACTCAATTATTGTACCCACCTTGTAATCGTGCAAACAATTTAAGTAAATTCTAAAAATATAGAAACAAATCAAATAAAAGGATTTATAAATAATTTCGCAGGTTCTTTTGTTACGTTAGCTTTCGCGGAAGGCCTTAAATTAAATTTTATTAGTCCAGGGGCGATGAATTACGCTAAAGTGCGCCATTATGTAAATTTATTTGCATTTTACCTGAGTTTAAATCTTGTTCCTGACAGATGCAAATTATTCCTTTGGATAGAAAAAGCACCTCATTCCTAGTGAATATTTTTAGAATTAATGATGTTTAACTCAATTCTCTAGTTTACCGAAAGTCCCTGCAATCAGTCAAAATCGATATCATTCAACCGTATTAGGCTCGAATCTAATTATAAGTTACCACCATTCCAAAGAGAATACATACATTCGTTTTACAGTAAATATGATCTATGAGCACAAAGTTACCTTGAAATCATGGTCGTTGACCTAAGTTATATTCATTCTCTCATTGTTTGCATTATCTATCATTGGATCTACAGAGTAGTGAAACAAGGCACTGAAGAATTATGGGAGTTATTTAAGGTAAAGAGTGTCGTGACGCAGTCTTCTGATAATAATCAATGTTTTTTCATGTTTACAATCCGAGCTCAATTAAGTTTCAATAGAAGAAAATTGTCTCGTAAAAGCAAATGGCTCATATTATTCTCCTCAAAAGAGAGTGTATTGATTTTGATGCGTCTCGTAAAATATTTTAGGGACCAAGCGGAAATTCGAAGATCAAAAGTTTTTAAGTATCGCTATAAATTTTACATAGTGTATCTGTTTACGCCTTTCTCTGAGGTCCAAATGGAAAAGTTATTATGTAAAATCGAGAAACTTTCTTGGAAAGATATCCATTTGGGAAAATGCATTTTGTTCTCTTATATTTGTTTCGTCGTATTCGACTTTTATTTCTTTGAAGTGAAATACGGGCAAAATATAATTTGCAAACAGGTATTCTATTTTAGATAAAACGCATAAAATATCTTTTAATATTAATTTCTGAATCGTCACACTCACAGCCCGACCATGTTGCAAAGTTTCGTTCCATTACAATCAAAGCACTTTAAACCGAATGAATAGTCCATATTAAATTTTCAATTTCCCCAACTATCGATCCGCCGAAGGAAGTTGTTGAATTCGTACCAAACTTACATTTTCCAATTTAGAAGTTTTACGAGCCAAACTTTCGAAACTCTCTAAACTAAATTTACCCAAACTCGGAGAATAATTCATTACATTTAATTAGGGAAAAATAACAAATCCCGAAGCTCCCTAAATAAAAATTCGCGAAGTTGATTTATAATGTTCATATAATTCTTCTTTATTTTCATACGAAGTTATGAGCCATATTTCTCGGCTGTCATATAAATTACGTACAACGGGTATTCAGCTGAACTCTATTAAAGTTCGCTCGCTAGGTCCTGGCAAGGGAGAGAGGAATAGGGGTAGTGATAAGGCAGATTATGTAAGTCATCCTCTTTCAAAATAGTCGATATTTCAGCTCTGTTGGAAGATATGAATGAGTATGAAAAAACGTCTCAAACATTACAAACTTTGGTGCAAACTATAGGTGAATGTGAAAGGGAGGATTAAATACCTATTTGTATCCGATAGAAAGAGTGCGGAAACATGTTGGAATACACAACAGCAGCATACAATATGAACCAGTTTATACAAGCAGGATTGTTGTTATAGACAGTGCTCTGTTCAAGGTGCTCCAGATATTATATCATACATTCTGCTGTGTACTAAAACTATCAAGAAAAGATAATACATTTTTAAAAATGTTGCTCTTCCGTAACATCGATATACGAATCGGCATAGGTGAGGGGTAAATAACATGTAAATAGCAATACTAATTGGAGTTTAAATGAAATATTTTTAAGCAATTTTAATTTCATTAGTAAAATCTATTATTAAAATATTTGCCCTATGAGATCCTGTATAAACAGGTAATATATTTTTAAATTATTTTACAGAATGTGCCAAATTGTTTTGGTCAGCGATGATCTCAAAACTTCTTTGAAATGAAAGAGTGATTTGCATATAAAAGTTATAAGATCGAGATAGATGTATAGGTTCAACATAATTTTAAACATATGTTGTTTCAAAAAATTACAACAGAATTCAATTTTTTTATTTTAAATAAAACCCCCTGTATATTATTGCATTTTGGATATCTCACAAATTTTTAAAATTATTTTGTTTGCTTTGTGTCATATCATGACAGACATTTTCCAGAATTATAAGGAAATATTTGGAAATATGTAATTAACTTTAAACTTTATTACTCTATATTTCTCTTATTATCAAATGTAGGATGTAGGTAAATTGGTTTAAATATTAATATTTTTACAGAAACAATGATTTGTATTTCAATCGTGTTATGGAACTTTTTATATAATTTAACAAATTCTTACCTGTTCTGTCATGTCGTATCCGTTGGATTGAAAGTTATTGGACTGTGGTATACTTAGGGAAAGGTCAACGTTCTCGGATCTCTGAAACAATAAAAAGAAATATAAATAACATGTATTTATACAGGTAAAGGTGTTTTATATACTTTTGGTTTTGAGTACCTAAATAATGAGGGATAGTAATATTGTCAACAATAAAAAAAAAATATTCTTGATATATTAGAAGTCAATTCGACGTGCAGCAATGTTTGAAATAACATTTCATTTTCCAATGATTAAAAAAAAATATCCACTGACACCATTATTTAAAAAAAATTGTAAAAATGTCAAAGAAATTTCATTCTTATTTTTTCATCACAATATGTTCAAAATTAAAGAAAATTTTGTATAAAACTAGTAACTTAAACCTGCCTATTCGCTCAAAAACTTGGCCACTCTCTAAAAATCCTTAATTTATTTGTACTAAGTAAAGTAAAGTAAAGTAGTAAATAACTACTGTTTTCATCATTATGTCTCTCAAATTTCATTGCTGTTTGATGTTCACATTTTGAGGTTCATTTTCATTCTAACTCAAATACGTCATTAGTATTAAAGGACAACAATTTCAATTATATTTTTATTGTAAAGAAATGTCTTTCCAAATAATTGTATTTAAAAAAAAAAAAGAAAAAAGACGAGGCAGATGTAGTCAAAAACAAATAGACTTTTTAACTGAATTATTCTGCGATTCGAATCTTGTCAGTTTAAATCCGTAATACTTTGCAGATAAATAATTTGCAAAGAATAAAGAAACACGGGGTTAAAGAGACAAACTTTTACGCCAAAAATTTTGGTTTTTGAAATATCTTCATTTACAATTTCATTTCCAATAGTATTGCAATTTCCTGGAATTATGCTTAATCTTGCTCATTCCAATTTCCTGAGATTGTGTCTGATCCTGCTTAGTCGCCAAACACCTCTTTAATTCCTCAGCAAAAGTAGCCTATTTTGAGTATAAATAAATAAGTTATTCTTTCAAAAATTTCAGTTTTAAGACTGTCTGCATTTCAAATTTTCTAGGCTACAATACATATTCCTAGCTGCCTAACCTTGCTCACTTTGAAATACCTCTATGATTTTAATTCAAATCAGGATGAGGGGGATGAGAAGGGGGAAAGTTAATTGACTGGGCTTTCGAATTTTTAACGAAAAATGTCATTTTTTTTCCTAATCTCACACACTGGTTTGCCGCGGGACGACTTGGTTTACCACAACCCAACTAACAACGGCAACAATAATTGAAGGGGCAAAATCTGCCGAATACTCCGACGCTTGTGTATGTGCCGATTATTTTATTTATATACCCTGTCCCAAGTAGGAATTTATTCTAGAAGAGGCTCATCCGACATGTCGGACGGACATACTCCTGGCGCGCCTCGCCAGAAATATGTCCATGCCAATTCGGGTGCGTGGTACCTTCAGCGACATATTCAATACTCTGTCGATCCGAACGTACCGTGTTAATTCAACTATTCCGATCCAATCCAGTGCGTGTACTCCTTTACACAGTAGTGATTTTAGTGTTATTTTATTCGTAAACCGATGCTCCTAATAGAATCTATCTGTCCCAGCTGTTAAGATAATCGCAAGATATGAAATTTGGACGCATAAACGCGTGTCTCATAAACGCTTATGTATCCGCATTAGTCTCATCTTCGAATAACTATAGCCTGCCGAGTCGATCGTTCCGACCCAATCCTGTTCGTGTCCTCCTTTACACACCATTGTTTTTTATATTGTTTTATTCATAACACGATACTCCTAATAGAGTATCATCTGTCCCATCTGTTAAGATCATCACAAGATGAGAAATTTGGACGTATAAATGCGTCTATCAAAAGCGATTTATGTTCTCTCATTAGTCGCATTTCCAAATAATTATATCGTGCCGAGTCGACCGTTCCGTGCCGATCCAGTGCGTGTGCTGCTTCGCCCAGTATTACTTTTAATATTATTTTATTCCTATATTTATGTTCCTGATGGAGGATATGTGTACCATCTGTTATGATCATCGCAAGATGCGAAATTTGAACGCACAAACGCGTGTCTCGAAAGTGTTTTATGTCCTCATATTAATCGCATTTGCGAATAATTATAATCTATCTAGTCGACCGTTCCGACCCAATCCTGTTCGTGTGCCCCTATACACATAATTATTTTTAGTATTATTTTACTCATAAATTGACCATTCCAGTGAAGTATTTCTGTACCATCTGTTAAGATAATCGTAAAGTGCTGAATTTGGACGCACAAACGCGTCTCTTAAAATCGCTTAATGTCTTCGCATCAGGAGCATTTCCGATAATTATACCTCGCCGAGTCGATCGTTTGGAGCCAATCCATCCTCCTAACAGAGGATCTCTGTCCGATCTTTTAAGATATCCACGAAATGCGAAATTTAGACGAACAAACGCGTCTCTAATAACCACTTTGTCTTCGCATCAGTCGCATTCCCGAATTATACTTTTTCGTGGTTTGTTCTGTGATTTATACATTACAGTAAATTTTTACCGGCATTGCCACACTGTTCTGACCGCCCATATCAAGAGATTCGCTTTCTCTATACCTACTTGTTTACCAACATTATACGTACCTCTAAATTAATAAATATACTACAGATTAGTATCAATATATTTGATTAGATATACACTATTATATGGTGAAGGCGAAAGAATGCACGCTGTACTACTACTCGGCGGAAAAACAAACACGAGCCCACGAGTAGTTTATCACTAAACGGAAAAATATTGCCAAAACCAAAAGTGGAATTAATGGGAAGATTCACAAAACTATTCGGTTCATATTGAGTTGGGTATCATGCAGCCTTCAAATATTCGCCGATTATTGAATGAATTTGCACGTGGACCCGGAAAGAGCGTAAGTTAGGTTAAAACACGGACCACTGTTCGGACCAGACCCGACGTAGTCATAGATTATTTCTGACCGTCGCGTTGTGCAAGATCGCATTCGTTTCCAGTAGTGAGTGCGGTGTTGCCGCTGCTTGACATTAGAGAAAGAGAAAGATCTCAGCTTTAATTTTGACAAAAAAGTGTGAGTTTTTTTTTAAATTAAGAGCTGCCTCTCAGTTGCGTCATGTTGATGTATGTCGATCATGTCGACGCTTGTCAGATGGAGGGTACTGGAAAATTTTGGAAATCGTGAGAAATGCGATGTTACGTATGAAGTAAAGCGAAATTTTGGAAAATGTTGAGGGTTTAATTCAATTAAACGGCATCCTGTAGGTGTGGGGAGACCCGATTACGACAGATATTTACGTGCAGAGGGCTGAAAGAATAAGATTACACCCACGGTCGAGGTTTGAAATCCGATGCGAACCAGAGGGTCCTTTTTCGGTCAAGGACATAATCCTTTTGGTCTCTCGTATGTGCGACGTTTTACGTACAAATAACTTTTAAATCTTCTACATGCCAGTAGAATAGTATACCTAGTTGTTTGATTGAAGGCGGTTAAAAAATTAACAGGTCTTATTTTCATTTTACGATCTGTTGCCAAGAGCGACGGGCATCATTGTAGCTTTACGGCCCGTTGCCGTGAGCGACGGGCCGTAAAAATATAACAACGCCCGCTGGTCATTGTTTCCGCCATGAATACTAACATGTAAACAAACAGTTTCGATCTATTTGTGTGTAAAAGAAATTATGTGCATTTCGGGTTTTTTTTGGGCTGTCCAAACGCCCTGACCAAAATACAGTCGAAGGTGGATTTCCAAAAATATAGCAAAAAGAATGATTTTCCAAAAACCACATTTTTTCTACGACCATGTAAGAAAGGTAATTTTCATAGTACTTTATCCTAACTGAAAACTTTGTTTTCATCTCTAGAGTAAGATTATACCATAACGCTAATTTTCATTTCTAGCGATAAAGTTAACGATATGGGAATTAAACTTTCATCTCTAGAGATGAAGTGTTCGTCCAAGTCTGAGAAGGAGCCCCCGGCTGTCCAAGTCTAAAAAGGGGACCCCAGTCGTTCAGATCGTAATAAACAACTTGCAAAACTGGAAAGCCGTTTTCCTCATACTAATATTATCCATTTAGGAATTTAGCGATTTTCAGTTAGTATGTATAATGAAACATTCAGTTTCTCTACATTTCCTAACTTAATATCAAATTCCATTATAGGGATAACAATTAAGGAAAACAGCGCTCCTAAATGAGCGTTAAAGAATCGTTCCTTATTCGTTATGAGTGCAAACCAAAGAGTCTGAATTATAAAATAAAATTCCAGCCAAACAGCGGAAACGCAAATATTTGCTTTTTTGTTTAGTACCCGTGTTTCACAATTATAATTTTAATTAATATTCTGTTTTTCTAAAAAGAAAACAAATAAACGGCTAAAGTTTGAACAATGAAGATTAAAAGTAAACAACACTGCGAGTTTTGAGTTTAAAACTGCGGTGCTGCGGGCGGAAAAGGAGGTTAAAAATAGGGGTGCAGCCTTTATTCCCCCCTTTCGTTAAATGTATTTCGCATTAAGTTTCTAATTTCTGCCCTTATAATTAGCTACTAGTAATCAACGCATCAGAAGTAGGTTACCTATAGGTATGACTCAACACGATCTTTCCTATTTTAGACCGAGTTATAATATCTTGGTTAATGTCAGACAGGTTCTCAAAGATTTTTTTATTGTTTCTGTGCCCTGATTCGAAAAAGCCATTGTCCTGAACATGAACGACAGTCAAAGCGTGGGTGAAAATATCACTGAACATCGAAATTATCAAATGCTACAACAAGTAAAGGTTATTGCGCCTTTCATGACCATTACGTAAGCGATGTTTACAAACCCAATTTGTGCATATGTATTCGCCCCATAAATATTAATTTATGAATATCAGATATTTAATAGCTTTTATATGGGCCATATAATACTTATAAAAAAACGTGGAAATTAAAAACAATAATTTTTCATCAGAAAGTTATGTGCGTGATTCACAATCATTTCTATAACCATAATGGATTTAGATCGAGCACCAAATTGCATAGGCTGAGATGCAAAAACTAATCTCATATATTAAGCCGTTTCGTAACATTGCGGTGTATAATTAATTCCGAGAGGACTTACCTATTTGATTTACGTTCTGAAATTACCTAGAGGCTTAATTGAAATTACAGCTTTGGAACAATTTAATTCTCGTATGTATCTCCATAAACTGCTAGAGCAAGATAAGACAAAATAATATTTCATCGCATAGTCTAATTAAATTATACACATCTTGACGAAGAAATAAAAAAATTGCTTTTTCCTTATCATCAATCATTACAACTTCACAATTCACTTTGACAAGAAACCTCGAACAATACTGAGACCAATCAGATAGTCCGTTCAAAAGGCGAGACAGTTTAGAAAAATTCTATCTAATCTTAGACCACCCTCCGCTTCAGAACTAGAGGAAATTTTGATAGGCTCATCTCCTGAAGAATAAGCTAGAAAAAGAAAACGTAGTGAAATCATGAAATAGCAAAGCACCATAAATAGCTTAGATGCAGAAGCATTAGAAATATGTAATCTCAGTGAAGACATCAAGACTCCCATGGATATAATCAAGGCAAACAATAATACCCAACCATGGGAAAAATTCTTTCTGCTTTAAAAAACTTGTAAACACCATCATTACCTTACTGACAGGAAAATTCAAGGCCGCACAGAGAAAATTCTAGGAGCGTCATGTGGAAATCCTCAAAGTTCCATACTAGGACCAGTTTTTTGAAATCTGAAGAAGGGCGTATATGCAGATGGTTTGACAATTTAGTTGCAGCATTAACCAAGAAATCAGCAAAGAGCAAAGCATCCCACATAGTGTTTAGAGTCAAAGAAAAATGAGAAAACATGAATTTGCGAGTGGCATTAGAAAAAAAATAAATTGTGAACGTAATGACCAAGGAACACTTCTTTCAAGTCAAAGATGAGGAAAATGCTTGGACCCAGATTCTCGAATCTAAAGAGTAGAATATTCCAGGGGAATGACCTCAATATGACGTATATTTGTTGATATTCTATATGGCTGCACAATGTTGGTTGCTTTATTTTGACGTCAGTCCTAGGGAAAGTTTTACTTCCCAAATTCGCGAATGTGGCCTCTAGGAGTTTATGTCGTATTTAGGTATCTATACAGACAGGGTGTATGAAAATTTTAAGAAAACTATCATCAGAATATTCAAAGAAGTCACAGTAGTGTATTATAATTGAGAGGAAAATCCAGAACATACACTGTTCTAATGCAAAGAATTTCTGGACCTAGAGTAAATGCTGCATGTAGGGAAACTAGTCTGCTCGTTGATGTTTTACATTCCGTAACCTCCACTCCTTCTTCGGAGAAAGTAGGACTGTGGAGAGTCTGTTCTCTGTACGGAGTCTTCTTTCTGTTGAATCGTTAGAGAAAGAAGGTTGAAAAGACATTCTATAGCAGTCGTAGGCGTGATTCTCATAGGTTTTGTTATGCAGAGATAGCAGTTTTGCCACTATAGTACTTTGCTTCTTTTTTTTTGGAATTAAGGTATAGCTTTGTATGTGATTATTGGTTCAATGACTCAGTGAATTTGTGGTAGGGCCAACCTCCAGGACATTTCGTAACTTTTTTGCACATTCTCAATGTTTCCTGTGCCGTGTTGGCCACGTGGGTGTTTCATATTAGTGATTTATTAAGGGGGAGTTCCTGACATTTCACTTTTGTTGAGAAAGGAATTCTTATCCCAAGGAAAGACAGTTTCTTCAGGCAGTGCGGTTACCTCCTTTTGGCGAACAAAACAATAATCATTTTCATGGGGTTGATTGCCGGATTTTTTAAGGTTCTAAAAGACGCCTTTTCACCACTTTTGATATATCAGTAAATTAAATGATCAAAACACATTTTGCAATGAATTCCTGAGATATAAAGGGTTTTCCGTGTGCTCAAATCGATTTTAAAGTGGTTGATTTGTTGAAATGGTTATAGGATCTTTTATTGAAATTAGAAAAATTCATTATTAAGGGAAGCAAGTTTTCGTACGTGTATTCTTAAGAGTTTGAATTGTTCCCATTCAGGAGTTTTCCACATTTTCGCATTTAAACGCAAAAGTTACTCAAATAACTTCTGTCATTTTATCAAAGTTTGCTCATTATTTCTTCCCAATATGCAAATGGAAAACACGTAATGTTCGGCCCAGTTTTCAATTATCTTGGTGCTAGATGTTTTGTGTATTATTGTCCCCTGTTATTTTTCCCAACGTTACACTAAAGGTAAATTGGCTCCCATGTAGAACGAAAAGAAACAAAACGCAGCAACAAAGCTAAAACTGCGAATCGTTAATTAACCCTTTTTTGTTTTTTAACTAACGTTCGAATTGGGCCCCAGATGCATGTTTGTTTGCCTTTCTCCAATAAACAAGTCTATTTTGTCTTTTCAAAGTAACATATAACTATCAATGTTATAAAAAAAGGAAAAATAAGAAAATCCGTACAAATTTACGAGTTTCACGGTTCTATTCAAATAAAAATCGTACATCATTTCCAGGACAAGGGGCAATTAATAACTGTGCTAAATATTGGGCCTCCAGCTCGGATTTTTCGTATTCATGACCTTCTCTTGTTCGGAAAAAATTAAAAATCTAAATAAAACATTACGAGGGGTCCTTTGTTTTAGTTATATATCGCAGATCGCGGCTGGCCATTGTTTCTGAATTTATTACTTCGACTCCCTTTGTCGACAAAAAAATGGAAAAAATGTAAAAGGCTGGTTACAAAAGTGGTCTTTGTATTACTGCGTTCCAGTTTTGCGGCTTCGAAAAATTGAAACCCTTTTCAAACGTGGATTTATTGACCAATAAAGGCAATACAAAAATTATAAATGCAGTTTGTTGTGCATAAAACCAAAGATAAAAAGGAAGCGTTGCATATGAGTTTAAATCACAGACTAGGCTTGAGCAACTCTCACTGAATTATGCATAAAATATGATTTGGATTACTAAAAGAACCATATGCAGGAATGTTATGTATTAAGTTAGTGAAATTAAAACAAAACTGCCTCGGTCAACGGGCACACTCGAAAATTTAATTAAAAAGTTAAAATTAGTTTTTGTTGTAATTCGCCATTTTTAAATACTTTTCCTTTTGTGCTTGTACAATCAAAACTTTGTCGGGAGTATAATTAAATGCCCAGCAAGATAAGGACCCTCAGAGCCTCTATTCAGATTCATATAACTGCTATTGCCTGTTTTATAATTTTATTGACTGCATTTCTTTTCTTCTCTTTGGTAACCCAAAAGTTATTATCTTTCAGTTAAACTGGTTCTTTTATCATTTTTAAATGAACAGTTTCAGACAGTTTGTAGTAAGTAGCATGTCCAGGTCTTTATTATTGCTATTTTAATAATGGAGTAGTGATGCTTTTTAATTATACTTATATCAAATCATTACTGAGGTTAACTGGCGTGATACCAGGTTTTTATCTATACCTGCTATGCTGTTATTCTGCAACACTTATTAACAACTTTATAAAAACTTTGATAATGAAATTAATACGTTATTAAAGAACATCCTTTAAATGAACAGCTTAAAATGACGAATTGTTCTATTTGTGCCACAATTAAAAACTTACTATAAACTGTCTATTTCAGATAGGTAATTACGGTTAGAAAGATGATAATCGATGCTTTAAGGATTTTTATTTTATCGCTCACAATATTAAATTAAATGAGTACTTTTGATAGAATATGAACTGGCGGGTAGAATTTTGTTAGTGAGTTGTCAAAAATAAAGTGCTCACTAACGTTCTGACTGCGCTCGTCAGTGGATAAACAAATTACTGTTTATCCCACCAGATCAAACATACGAGAAAATTTACCGAATCATTACCATATTGCCATTACATAACAATTCCTTCCAGTTTTACATTACGTAATGCATGTTCTTTCATGACCCAATTTAAATGAAATAAACATTTATTATTAACCTTTCCAATCAACTATACGAAAACAATTAATGTTGAATAATTCCCAAGTCAAAGTAATGAGAGGGCGATTTATTGTTTGCGATCAAAAATCCTTGATATAGCACTTATTAGATTTTACACCTAAAGTGTAATTAACATGAAATATTTAACAACTATTAAGCAAGAGTAACAGCTTAGAGAGCCAAATCCATTTATAATGATTCATTTGAAAATTATGAAAAATTTTAAATCACGTTGTTCTAAATCCGTCAGTTATTTTCGAAAAATAGTTTATTTTACAAGGTTTTGCGAAAAAGTATCAAATTTATTGCCATAATGATATTTGTGATTTAATAAATTTACGTTTTCGCTAAGGAAAATGCAATTTTTTTCCGATTCTATTGTTTTTGGATCGACGAAGTTGGATTTAAAGGCGGAGATTGAAGAAAAAGACGACAGTGACTCAGAACATTAGCTGTAAAGTGTTACTTTTAATGTTTAGGTAGTAAAAATGTTACTTTACAGTCTAAACATTAAATGTGACACTTTGCAGCCTATTTTAAGTCTTTAAAAGGTCACTTTTAATCATACACATTTGTGAAAAAGATCATTTATTGATTAATTCAGATACTTCAGTTTATTGAAAAAATAAAACTTGAAGCATGATGTTTAACTACATATGATATGTAAAAAATGGCAAACACTAATTTGGCTACTTTTACATCCAAATCGAATCATAAAATTACTTTGGAAAGAGCCAAAATTTTTATTAGATTAAAAAAAGGTGCTACAGCATAAAAAATCCCTGAAAATACTAAAAACGGGGCGAAACTGATTCAAATGTGTCCAGAAAGTATGCAACAAAAAATTTTAGAAAACGCAAACATGAATCCAGCCCCACTTCACTAAAAAAGTAAAAGGACCCTATAAGGATACTAAGAATAAAATCTTCCATAACTATCCAACAATCGATGCAAGAATTCAAAAAATTTATTAAAAGAACTGAATTGAAAATAATGAATCTTCTATGTACCTACCATTTACGACAAACATGAATGTTGCCTGTGCAATAAGTGAGAAATGTGGATTCTACACTAAAAAAAAAATTATCCATAAGAGACTTTTGCTTCCAAATTTTGTATGGCATTAAGTATTTTATAAGGCATTTTGTATGACATGGACGAGATCATCGTGATTGTTTTAGATTAATAGTAAAACTAATTGATCTGACTCACCTCATTAAGATAAATAAATTTTGTCGATTTCTCGTATATATTCTGCATAATGAGAATGAAAATATTTATAAAATATTTAATACGATATGTGTTATTCGATTTGCCATACATAACTTACCTTGAATTTATGTATTGCTTAGAATCGCAAAAATATTGTGAACTACCCTTAAACCATGTGATCTTAGAAATAAGAAACCTATGAAAATTTGAATACAGCAATAAGCTGTTCATTTCATATTTCTTTGACATTTCCGATAATTGTAGTATTACTTTGAGATTGTGTTGATAAATGAAAATCCAGTTTTTGTAATAGCGAATAATGGGAAAAAGTAAACATTGCAGTGCAAAAAGAACGATGAATAATAATTCGGATGAAGCACCAAAATAACAACATTTCGTATATCGCTCGAACTTTAAATTGTTCTCGTTGTAAAGTGCGGAATGCGGTTAGGCACTATGAAGAACTAAACACACGACAGCCCCCCCCAAAAAAAAGTGTCTGCCAAGAAAAACAACGGCAATGGACGATAGAATAATTATAAGATTAAGTAAAATTGATTCATTTTTAACTTCTAATAAAATCAAACATGAAGCGAGCTCCATCTACAACATGAACATATCAGCCAGGACAATACGTCGACGTTTGAACGATTAAAATCTTCGAGGGTGTATCGCCGTAAAGAAGCTACTTGTTTCTCTAAAAAATAGGAAAAGACGTTTATCCATTGCACAAACCATTCCAATTTTGGAAAAATGTCTTGTGGTCCGACGAATCGAAATTTAATCTTTTTTCTTTAGATGGAAAAATATACGTACGTCGTCCCAAAAATTGAACTTTAGATCCTCGTTATACATTAAAAACTATTAAACATTTTGGTGGAAATATTTTAGTTTAGGAAGCCATATCATGGCATGGGGTTGGTTTGATCGTTAGAATTCATGGAAAAATATATTAATACTATTATAAAGATATTTTGGAAAATATAATGGAACCATTTGCAGACGAGAATTTGCCTCTTATATGGAAGCTCTTGCATGATAACGACCCTTAACATTCGGCTCATTTGGTGAAATAGTGGTTCCAAGATCATCACTTTGATGTTTTGGACTGGTCTGCCCAGAGTCCTGACATAAATCCGATAGAGAATTTGTGGAAAGACTTTAAAATAGCGATAGTGAATAAAAACCCTTCCAATTTAAATGAACTCTGGGTGGTAACACAAGCTTGGCAAGATATTTCAGTCGATAAGTGTCATAGTCTAATAGAAACAATACACATTAGATGTCTAGAAGTTATAAAAAATAAAGGTTATCCTACAAAATATTAAGTTTCCGTCAAGAAACTAATTTAAATTTTTAAAGATAATGTGATTCTATTCTAGAAATAAAAAAAATTGTTTCGAGATTTTTTCGTGTACCAAATTTGAAGTGTAGATGTAAAGTAGTTTTAGAATAATTAGTCAAAAATCTGTTTTTAGACCGCCATCTTTAAAGAGATGTAGCCTCTTGAAAAAACATTTCCGGGCACAAGTTAATAGGAACTTTTTTTCATAATTTTTTACGTAGAATCACTCCTTTCATTTTGTCGAAGTTATTCCTGGACACCCTGTATATATAGAGAAGTACTCGTCAATACACTCGCAAAATATTAAAGAAAACATGATTTATTTCTTCAACTTTGATATTCTGTATCTTTATTATTATCGACTTTGGTACTAAGATGTGTTGGGTTAAATTTAGTCCTCATACTCTATCACTCCCTTAAAGGAATGTGTCGAGTTACCAAACACCCTGTACACGGAGAAGTACTCTCATAGTGGGTCAGATAAGTGATTTTTATTTTTGGATATTTTGTGCCATTAAGAATCCTATTACATCGTCAGACTAACGAGTAGCTAAAAGTAAATTTCCTATTTAATCGCCTTCAGAACCTACTTCCTCGAACAAGTTAAAAAAAATTGCTCCAATTAAATGTTTATACATAGTTTCTTACCATTATTCTACGGATGCAAGTTTAGCTCTTACACAGTGAATCACTATTATGCTAGTTGAGTAAATATCATTTATCCTCGGCTGAAATGTCCTAAGTTCCTCTTTCCTTCAAGAATGGCCATTTATTTAGTACAAGTACCAGAAAAGAGAAAAAAACCTGTATTTTCTCGACAAGAATTTAAATTAACTAAGCTTACAATTTATTTTGAGGAAAATAATCCAACTCCTTAATTAGATTCGAAATTCTGTCATGTTTATTTCTATTAAATAAATCCCTTTTTTATCGACCATTCTTTGCTTTTATGCCTTGTTCCTTCTTTTCGCCCCAATCTACAGCGGATCCCAAACTGTTTCACTGAAGCCCAGCAAAATCTAAACATTATAACTTTATTGTTTTACTACTATTTTTTTAGATGTGTCTACATTCCTAGCATCACAAAAATTCTATAAGTGCAAAACTCTTAATTCAAAAACCTTCACCATCTTGTAAAAGTTTGACCATCGCCGGAATAGAAATGCCATTAAACTTCCCCCCATTTCGCCTCCCTCATCCCCCGAGCAATTCAAGCCCCAGTTGGAATTTATCTTTTATGTATGCAAAATTTAAATTATTTG
This sequence comes from Euwallacea similis, assembly GCF_039881205.1. Classification (NCBI taxonomy): domain Eukaryota; kingdom Metazoa; phylum Arthropoda; class Insecta; order Coleoptera; family Curculionidae; genus Euwallacea; species Euwallacea similis. The sequence continues at coordinate 2,384,169 of NC_089632.1, read as the reverse complement.
CTTACAATAGCAGAAATTTTAATAGGATATCGTGGTGTGTTGTCTTAGTTGTTTGTGTAGGAAAGCTGGAATTTTCATGTTATTTATTGATTGTAGTCACGCTTTTATGTTGTGATGAATGAATAGATCTATGTATATGTTGTTGCATCACACTTTTTGAATGAATATAAATCTGCAGCTTATTGTTTTGTGTTTGTATAGAATGTGTCGGTTAGTTTGTTTATATTGTTACTTACCAGATTTTTCGGTTCTACAAAAGCTATTCGAAGGAAATAAATGTTTTCCATGCTTCGGAACTGTAAATTCAAAAAAGGTTTATAATCCCGGAGATTTTACCGTGTTCTTTTGTGGAGACGAGCAGGCCACATTAATATTCATTATACTTTTAATTACGTCTACTTTGTGTGCCAGTTTAATCCATTTATTTATATTTATGTCCCCATGAATTTTAATTATGTGCTGCTTTTCCTCTTATAAGTTATTTATGTATTAACATTTTAATTGTTCCTATGGTGCATACATTTTTGAGAGTAATCAAAATGATATGATTAGCACGTACTTTCGTCAGCAAATCAACTTAGTATTAAAGACATAAACCCCACTCTGGCATTATTAGGTTAATACATTAATGTGCTTTATCGTATGCAAAATTACTTATTCATAAGATTCATGAAAAATCATATTTTATTATTGTCTTCATGCATAATTCATTTGTACGGCCTATTTTAAGCTTCGAGTGAGAAGGTGATAGCGGAAACCTGTTTAAGTGTGCTAGGCCGGTAAAAACCAGCATTGAGGAATGCAATTTCACCACATGTAATCGATGGGTTTAATTGATTTATTAGCCAAGATTATTGGATATTACACCAAGATTATTTACACCTTTTTGGGAGAAATTAGTGATTTATGAATGGATTGTTTAATGCTTTGAAGCGTAAATAAATAAGACGTTGAGGAACTCAGAATTAAATATATAATTGGGGCAAATGCTGCATTATTCTGTCACCAACCAAGAAAAGATTAAAGGATTAATTTTCGATTTACTTAGCTCAAGATTAAATCCTTTTGGGGAAGTGAATCTCTTCAAAATTCTTGAGGGAATATTTTAAAGTTAATAAAAACGATTTAAACTTGAGCCGCGTTAAAGGTGGAGTAAAAAACTGATTCAACAAGAGCAATTTTCTTATATTTTACTTGCTTAGGAAGCTAACAATTATAAAAAAATAGTTAACTTGATCTAAGATGATATACTTAGTCTCAAAATTTAATTAGACGATAATTCCCCGAAATCGCAGTTATAGAAGTTTAAAATTAAATTACGTATTAGCACAAGTTAGTTCGGTATTTGTACAACATGTCCTCTAATCTGGCACGATTTAGACTTGCATTAAGTTACCTAAATTACGTAAACTTTATTAAATAACAAAACTTGTCTAAAGTGGGATGCAAATGCGTTTCCAAGTTCCAAGTTTGTCGTCGGCAAATGTAAGTTTCCCTTCGTCGTATCTTCCATCCGCAATTTTGCAGGTCGCCAAGAAGGAGGTTAGTGATAAGGATAAATAGCGTTGTGCAAATTCTCATTATTAATTTTATCAAAATCATCAAGTCCAACGAAGAGAGTGATAGAGAGAACGAACTCATTCTCTTGCTACACTAGGGAAGATAATTTTTTCTTTTTATTTTGATTCCGATTATTCTGGGTGAAATTTCAGCTCGTGATCCTGAGAAATTTAAAAGAATCTAAAATGTATGACAGTGGAAAAATCAAGATGTTTATTTTGTTGCTAGTATAGGTATTCTTATCTAGCGCATTGAATTTCTTGTTATGTCGCTCACGGAATAGATCCCAAAATTCATTTAAATTAACTTACTCAAAAAACTATCTCTTCTTATCTCTATTTTCAAGGAAATGATTTTTGGAACAGAATAATTAAATATTTGGAAATAACCAGAGAGTATGTAGAGCGTGCTATGAAAAACGTCGAAAAACTACAGTCGACCTACAATTAGAAATTCGAAACTACGTATACCCTGTTCAAAACAAACACAAAGTTAATATCTCAGAATTGACTGAAAATGCAAGCCTTTCGTCGAAATCAAGGTTCGCCAATTGAATCGGAAACCTGTACGTTATTCTGCGATTTTAATCAGAAAGATATAACTATTCATTATTTTGTTATTACGAAGTTTTAATTAAAACGTCATGTTAACTGTAATAACTTGTCGTGACGAATAAACCCATTATTATGAAGTGAACTTGCTATTTTCGTATGATGTTTCGGTTGCTTTTGATGGGCTGTGGTATATTACGGCAAATATTTATTCATTTGTCATAATATTCACTTTATTTATAAAAATAAAATGATATATTTTTCGCATATTTGAAAACAACGTTAATAGATCTCAGTGTTTAAACCTGTATCCAATTAGTTTATTATTGATTTTGACAGTTCCGTTTCCACGTAAAGGAAACCCAAAAAGGATTAATTAAATTTAAATAAGTGGCAAGCAGTTTTAGCTAAATAACTAAGGCACCTGTTATTTTCTCAACCGTAAACTCGTTTTAAATACTACCGTAATGGCAAACAAGTGGCAGATCTACAAAGATTCTCACACAATGGGAAAATAAACTCCCATATGTCCACTTAAATGTTTTAGCCGGCAAATATTTTAACAACCTTTTTATGTCGGTTAAATTTACTTTTACTCGCCTAATTATTACTACCTTTGCAAGGCAACTGCAAACTGGAGAAGTGCCATCTCCGTATTCTTTGCCTGTTTGCTCTCAATAGAAGAGATTTTTTTTTACTCTATGTTCCATGTTTCTGACATTCTCAATATTTTTTTTTTAATTTGCTTTACCTTATAGGCAAACCAATATGCATTCAAATCATCTAAATCGATTTCATTCGATTAGAGCCCCTCTTTGCGAACGCCAGCAATTTTCATTCAATAAAAGTTGCATTGAACCCTGAAACTCTCCATGCTTTTCAGCAAACTTCACTTAAACACTATGATTATTTCTAATGGGTATTCGCCAACTGGCAATAGCCATCAGAATTTGTAATCGTCCTTTCAGTCTTTAAAATGGCCCTAATTTCAGGGTGTTGGTTACTTTTTAGTTTCGAACTAGATATGGATACAATGACAATGACCTTAAAGGAACAGATTTATATGGAAGGATATACGTAATAAAATTTTATATTTAGCGAGAAAAGTTACCTAGACTTCGTTTTGTGCTGATTTATACTTAAGTTTCTTAATTTCTTGGGTTCAAAAATTCTATTTCTGGATTTGTCTAAAAACTTTTCTAAATAAAAACTTGAATATTTCATCAAGTATTTACATTCACATTCACAATTTGCCATTTGTTGGAATGAAGCAATTATTTACGAATTCTAATTTAACCGAAAGTGACACCATCTTGTCTATTTTAACTATAAGGTCTCGCATATTAAAAAAGAGCACAAAATGTCCTTTACAATGATGTATCACAAGTTGATAACTGGGTCTAGAGTGGCGGCAAAGTTCTTTCTTTGAAAATGTCAAAATTACCCTACATTTTTCACAGTTTACGTTTTAACGTGCAATAACGCAGGCTTTTCATCGACAATATTGTTTTAGGTACTCATATTCCTTATAAAACAAATAAAAGTTAACTGTGCACTAATATAAATACAAACAAGAAAAACATGGCGATATTATGACATTTGCAAAAAGCGTCGTTTGCCGCCATTTTGAACCCAAATGTCAACTTGTGGCACATCATTGTAAAGGAAATTTTATGCTTTTTTCCGAATGTGCACAACAAAAAGTAAATACTTGAATTAAAAATTAATTCATCATATTGAGTATTCTCAGGTTTAGATATCCGTAATATATTTCCTTGAATCGAGAAAATCATTTCCTTCCTTGTAGTTTTGCTTACATTTCAGTTAAGTAAATATGGTACTAAAATGACATTTCAACTTGCATCAAGTAATTTTTTATTGACTTTAGAATGCTTAATTTTGATGTTGAATATTCGTATAAATATTGTTAAACAATTCTATTTTTTTTACTAATGAAAACAAAACTTGAAATTCAAAGCAAATAGTAATTTGTGCGCGTGTAAAATTATCTGAAACCTCATATTTAAAATAGTGAAGTTGATGTCACTTCCGATTAAATCCAAATTGTGAACACATTACATGATTAAATATTCAAATTGTTATTTCAAAAATTGTGATTAAATTTGAGGAGAATCACTTTGCAGAAATATCCAGTATACGTTAGACATTGCATTAGCATGAGTCCGAGGGAGAAAGAAAGTGTGACTGTGGTCAGACTCGGCTAGACAAAATTTATAAGCTTCGAATCGTTTGAAATTCCGAGATTTCTAGGTCTAGAGATTGCCAGATTGCTAAGCTATAAAATTTCGAGTGTATAAATGCCCAAGACATGTTTCTAGGAAAGTTAAAGTTGGATAACATTTTAAAAATTATAAACTGGATTGTTTGAAACTCCAATTTTTGAGATTTTTTATCTATAAAATTTCAAAAATATTTGCTGCGAAAACTCAGTTATCAAATTACACAAGTGCGGTTTACTTTTGAATGCATCTGAATCCGAGCGAAAAAGTAAATATGTGTCTAGACGGATTCAGTTAGACAAAATTTGTGGGTTTTGGATAGTTTGGCGTTCTAAATTTTAACACTTCTTTTGGAAAACTTTAACTATCTTTTACGCCTAATATAACTGAATTTTTCTAGAACAAATTCTGAAATCATAAAAAAAAATTAATCAGAGCGCTCTACTAATATATAATCGATGGATAAACTGAGTGGTTCTAAAAAAATATATTTCCAGATATTTTTGCTTTCATAAGAAAATAATGAAAAGCTTATTATTGAGATTGACGTTGGTTTAGAATTTAAGCGAGAACTTTATATTTTGATTTCACCATGGAAGATAAAAAAATTAAAATTTCATTGATTGCGGCATATTACATAGAAAAAAATGATTGAATAAAACATATCTTGGTTCAAAAGTAAATTTGTCGGATTTGTCATGTCTTATTTTCTCCTTTATAATAAAAATAATCTTGAACCATATAGACCAATTCAATAATTCATTATTCAGAATCAAAGTAGAACTTATCGAGCACATAGTTCACCTTATATTCGTGTCCAATCCAAATTTGGCATTTGGTTGACTCGCTGTCAACTAAGTCTCTACTCAATGCATCAAAATTGCAACAGGCCTGCAAAAGGCAATTCATCGTGAATATTGAATTTCAGATGACATATTACTTACATATACGAGCGGATGTGTTATACACGAACCCGCTTGATATCTGTCCTTTCGGATTGAATGGGTGGTTGTTTATGAATTAGGAATCTGCCTGCTGTGAATTCCAAATAATGTACTAGCATCAAGTAGCCCAGATTTGGATGTTGCGGAAATTATTATTTTGGCAAAGTTCTAGTAATTAAAATGTCTTTTTCGCACTTCGAAGACTAAAATAGCGAATAATACTCTCATGGGAGTAAAAAAAACATGTATCTTCATTAATAAATAGCAATTATTAAAAGCATTCTGTGGGAATTTAGTTACTTGATCTGCGATCAACACTAGACTTTTTTGGCCTAGAACCAATATTTTCCGCTTTTAAAAATATCAAGACCTTCTTGTATTTTCTATTGTCCATAGAATGCTTGACTCAAATTGTCCATAGAGTACTGGACTCAAATTGTCCATAGAATACTTGACTCAAAGGATAGATATTTACAATTGGAACAAGCTTTGTGTGTAAATTTTTCCTACTTTCTCTTCACGCCATTTCTTTAAGTCCATATATCATGTATTACTTTCGATTATTTTTGGATAACGTAAAAATGCTATGGTTGTTTTTGCTGCAACATTTTCAGTGGTGAAACTATGACTTTGAACAGAACTTTTTGGATTTAGTCATGTGTATAAAACATTTATTATGGATACTTCTCGGTAACCGACCCTAATTATTGTTTCACGCCTGAGAGCTACTTCATAATATCAATATACAATATACGGGGTAGCACTTAGAACTCAACATTATTTTATATGAAAACAATATGAATACCTACAATTCGAAGTGTGAAACATAGCGGATACAGGGTGTTCCAGAAATAATGGTATAAATTAGATTCATTGTTTGTACCATTATTTTTGGGAAACCTTGTTTACCTCGAGATTAAAGTGTCTTTTAATTTCTTCGGGATTTGCGACTTCACTGCGAAGTTAAGAGCTTTACTTTACTTTAGGTTAATTTAGTATACTATGTAATAGTGAACAACCAGATTTCTTTCTAACATTCTGTCTTTAAGTAATGAAGTGATACCGGACATATATTTGCTTATAGGACTCTTATCCAATTTTGACCCGAGGAATGCTCCTTAAATTTGTTGTATATTGTTGCCATATGTTTAGAAGACACTCTGTATAATACATTAATATGTATAAAATAGTGGCTAGCACAAAAAGTATGGCGATTGTGTTTATGTTAATGCCAGTTGTCATGTTTAGTAGACAAAATAAACTTCAGCACATTTACATGGTGGAAACGGGATAACATTACAAACGAGCGATTAGGTTTCCTTACCAATTAACGGTCACTCAGTTTACATTGCAAAAATTTAACAGTTGCACGAAAAATATTAATTAAAAAATCTATTTACATAGCGATTTTCTACCCTAAAATTTGGACCATCAGCCACATGTTACTATTGTTTCTCGTTCGGTAAACGCGAAGAAAACAAAGGCGTAAACAAGGTCCTCCTCGAATCAATGTATGTGGCTGGTCTACTTAACGTCAATCATTCGGACCCTAATATGACATCAAACAAGGGGAACGAACAATATTGTTGTACAGTTTAATAGCTGTACAGCCCTTAAGGGACAAGTTATGTTGTTCTTGATATCGAAGAGAAGGGGTATGTTTTTAATAAGCATCAGTATTGTATTTCCTCGTTCTCTCTATGAAAGCGGTATTGATAGAGAAACCGTGCAGTACTGGTGAATCATATCACAGACTTTTTTTGGATGAAACATGAATCAATTTCGTTTGGAGAAAAGAAAGATTCTTTAAGAATACGTTATTTAGTGTTTCAAGTTCTCAAAGGTTTCCTTATGAAAAATATTTTAGGTTATTTCAGGATTTAAGTAGTAAATTGAAACGGTAAAAATTAGGAAGCTTGATTGAAAGTTTGAGAAATATAGAAAATGTTGGACTTAAAAAACCGTAAAAGTATTCTCATTCATATATTGGTGGCTTTTTGGTGTATTTTATAAAAACTGCGTAAGTTTAAATTTGCAAAAACAATACACACACACACATAACAGAAATTGGTTTTACCATGTATCTTTTTTGCTTATTAATATAAAAATTTTCAATTTGCATCATAAGGCAATATTAATTTTTTTGTGAACAATTCTGATTTATTTCTTTTCAGTATTGTTGCCGTAAATACACACTTTTCAACACGTGGAAAATTTAATAAATTTAGAAATTAAGGAAAATTGAGTGCTAAAAATGCAGGATTGTGAAAGTTGATGAAACTAATAAATTTAGGCATTATTGCATAAAATTTCTACATAATGTGTGTCCTCGAATAGGTGAACGAACTTTTGTAAAGGTAAAAATTTGTCGATTGAAATTAAAATTTTTTTCTATTAAAAAATAAAATGAATGAAAAGAAATGAAAATTTAAATGAAAACATGTATCATTAGATAAAACTTTTAACAAGCGCTGTTCCACTTATCCAAGGACAACCTTTTCTGGATCCGTAAATAATATTTAAAATGAAAAAATTTGAAATTCCGACTATTAATTTGCCCACTTTAAATCGTTAAAATTATGATGCCTTCAAAATACCTAGAAATGTGACAAACCACAGAAAGCTAAACAAATCGATATCAAAAATCCATAAAACTAAAAACCGAAAGATTTCGAAGAAGTATAAAATTTTAGGAGTCAGGATCATGTTTTTGTAACCAGCCATTTTCAAAATTGCTTTTCAGCTTTGAGAAACGACAACCTATTTCATATTTGAAATACTGAAATAAAGGCACAAAGATCATTTTTATGAGTTTTTACGAATTACATGTTTTTATTGGAGTAGTTTTAACAACATTGAAAAGAACTTCAAGACAATGCCGGTTGTTTCTGCAGAGAATTTTATTTGATCATAAGTTTTTTAGTTGAATTTAAAAATTAGATATTCTAAAGGTTATTGCCTGAAATTCCAACGAAATAGACGAATCGTTGGCATTTAAATTTACATATCGATTGCAAGGAGCAGTGTTAGGGGTGGAAATAGAGGACACAGAGGCGTAGATACAATTCTGAATCGAAAAGTCGTATATCTAAACATGGGTTCACTCTATGTGTTGAAATCTATTATCAAAAAGTCAAACTCGAACCTCGTCTTTAAATCGCTTGTTTATTTGAGTTGATTTTACAAAAAATATTCTCCTACAGAACTTCCACTCCCTATGTACTTCTCCGTCTATGTAGAAAAGGGCTGAATTTCCTACCCCAAGTCGGCCCTTCTCCTCCCCATTCCGCCCCCAAACAAACCCAACAACTTCATTCTTAATGAGATTTTGCCGGATCCATAAATTTTAGCCTATAGCTCATTCCACAACATTAATTTCATTGCTAAATACTCGCTATAAATTATAATATAATGAACAAGCCAAATTGGGATATAAATAAATAGTTTAATTAAAATCTCGAAGTATTCCATTGTGTTAGGATGCACGGATAGTGCTAACGTGCCAATAGCCATTCCATTATATGCCCATTACGTATGGGATGGGTATTGTAAGAGGTGAAAGAGGTTATACCAATATCTAATATGTTATAGATGATGTATAACTAATATTGTGTTTCCTGGAACTTTAATTGAATTTGATTAGATGTTTTGGAAAATTTGCAAAACTTCTTCTGATTCTCTTATTGATAAAACTTAAATGAAATCTAGGATAATTAAATGTCTTTACATGGACAATACTCAAAGAGAAAGTTCCACGCTTTAGTTGTTTATGCATTGAACATAAAATAATAACTGACAATTTGCATAACGGGAAAATGGTTGTATAATGTATTTATTGTTTTACAAGCCCCTGTGATCCGACACATTTTAGAAATTATTAACAACCGTTAGAGAATCAAAATCTCTAAAAATTTCATCACATGAAGGTAGTTAAACTTTTCGCAAATAAACACTCTTTTACGACATTGCGCTGTTACATTAGCACTGAAGTACAATGAAAATAAACTATGTAGAACGATTTCGAGGAATCGTACACTCGACACAATTCAATTTTACATGTTATTTTTAGAAAATTAATTTCCCCAACGAGTCTATTAGCGGCTGTTTAAAGCACCACCAGATGTTAACATTATATAATTCGGTCTCAATTTGTGTCAAGATGCAAATTTCTATTAGTTCTTCCTGTTGTTTCGAGCTCTTAATGTAATCAACAATAGTAATATTCCACTTGACTCGTTTAATTGGACAAATTATTAGTTCTATAAAAATTTTAACTTCATCACCCAAGCTAAGTGGGATCAAGTTTTTCTTGTTTAGTCGTTATTTCTAGCTTGTATTGTGTCGAATCATTATGGTAAAATCGTGTTTCAATTTTCATTTTTGATAGGAAAACTATTAGACTATGACATGCACAACGTCGTATCTGCACTTATCAATAGATTCTCGTTTTAGAAAATGATTGACAGATTTAGAACAACGATATCTTTACCTTTTTGGCAGTTCTTTAAAAAATGTTATATTTAATTAGATTTTAATTAAAATCTAGTGAAAAGTTTTTTAATAATGTATTATGACTATTGTGCACGAAGAAGCATTTAACTTTTTTTGGAGAAAGATTCTTGGGTTTTTAAAGATATCTGTCTAATTTGAACAGTGGAGGAGCATTTTGGAGGCATTTGATAAATTACGAAGTGGGTTAAATTAAACCGAAGTTGCATAAGTCATTTAATGTTCAATAAAATGATAAATTTTAAAAATATTCGAAAAAAAAATTGAAAATAGAACACTATCAAAGCAATTTTAACCTTCTACGACAGGTTCTTAGGTTTATAATCTAACGTTTTATTTTTCACTTTTTTCACTTTTAGGCTTTTTCATCGAAGGTCACGAAAAACAGAAAAATATATACAATATAGCCTGTCGATGGTAAAGCACTCTAAAAGATTCAATACTGTATTTTCAAGAATTTATTAAATAGAAATTTAGTTCAGTTTGCTCCAATATAAAAAACGGAATTTTTGGAAAAACCGATCACCTACTATACAAAGAAGCCCAAATTACCCGAATTCATCATTTGACTCCTAGAAAAGTGGAAAATCAACGAAATTCACATAAGATTTACTTTCGCTTCTGTAAGAATTTACTCTACTAACTTACTTTAGCTTTAATAGTAACACTCAAATGTTAAAACCTGTATTTTCAGGAATTTATTGAACAGAGTTTGAGTTCGGTCCAACAAAAAAAAATCTGCGCGTAATTTCTTCATGCGTACTGCAACTCATTAACTTACTGCACTAAAGACTAAAAAGCTGATAAGATCTATTGCGGATGTGTACACTATAGGGTTATACGTTATTTGCTTTCTATTTGTATCATGTCTAATAAACTTAACTCGTTCACTTTCACTTTCAAACAACCATATCAATCTCAAATGGTTATCTCAAACGATTGCGAATGTCTTTCGCAATCTCAGATCAGAAGCACTTACATACAATAGACAATAAAATTTTACAATTTCACTTTTGTTTTTTATGTCTATTAAAGCAAATAATAGTATTTAATATTTAGTATACGTAATCATCTGTTAAAATATCATCCGTCAGGCATATGTTTGCAATGCAATATGCATACGCTTCATTGTCAAATCTAAACAATATATTCAATGTTTAATGTACGGCTTTGTGCTCGATTTTATCTCATTTTCCCGATATTTTGGTAAATTTCAGTCTCATTTATTTGATGTATTGTTAATGGACATCGATCGGTTTAACTACAAATTTGCCAGTGTAAATTTACTGACCTATAGATGAAAGTAAAATTAGCGGCGGTTAATATTTGATGCAGCCGATAATTTTCGAGTGGCGAACAAAATGGACAGATTGAGGGTATTTATGGCCTATTTGAATGTAATCATTTTCGACGCGTTTGTCGAATCAATTAATGTTTGTTAAAACTACTTGCAATTTGCGATAATTTGCAATTGGCATTTTGAGGGAAATGCTACGTGAAGCACACTTTCGATTCTATGAAATGTATTTACTATAAGTAACATATACGTATACATACAAATACAACCAAAGTTATATGGAATCATCCAGTGTTTTTCACAAAAGTTATTTTTGTTCAAACTAGGTGCTGGAAATTAAAATATTAGGTTAAAAAAAGAGTTGTATTGCAAAAATTCAAAGAAAGAAAAACAATTCTGTATTTAATAACAAAAATTAACTAAAGGTTCTCATTTAGTAAAAGCAAGATTTTCAAATTATAAATTAAATTATAGACTTGGGTATTCTAGTAATCTGTATTTCTATCCCTAGATTCAATGCAAGAACGAATTCGACGGGACATGCTTTCTGTAAGGTTGTCAATTTCTTTTTGAGAAATATTTCTCCATTCTTCAAGAACTGCTTGTATCAGTTGTTCCGTATTTCCCGGGTTGTGTTGACGAGCCCTAACATTTCTTTTAATCATGTTCCATAAATGTTCTATGGGATTCAGCTCGGGAAAACAAGCAGGCCAGGCTAAAACTCTGATACCCTCCGCTTTCAAGGAATTTTTCGCGACTCTATTAGTATGCGATGAGGCACTGTCGTGCATAAATAAAAAAATCCTCTTCAACAGCACCTCTCCAAGATGTTATTATTGGTTAAAGCACTAAATCTACGTACCTCTGTCCAGTTAAGGTGGATCGAACGGGAATTAAAGAAGTTTTCCCCTATCATTATGCCGCCCCAAGACATTACTGTTCCCCCTTTATGTTTCAAGACAGATCGAGCAGCTTGAAGCCTGACTTGCCTTCCACGGCCTCTTAAAACACACAATCGCCGATCATCAGATCTAAGACCAATCTTGGTTTCGTCCGAAAACAGGACGTTTTACCATTCATCCATTGTCCAGTTTTGGTGCTACAAACACCAATTTAATTTATCACGTTTATATTGCCTTGTCAATTCAGGGACCTTTAGTGGCTTTCAACTAAATAATTCTCTAGCTCGAAGTCGTTTTCTAATTGTTTCCACGGATACGCGTATCCCTGTCGGTTGTAGAAGTTGCCTTTGAAGCTCTAGATTTGTTACTATCTATCTCCTCTAGTTATTTGAGTTAAAAATCGGTTTTGTTAATCCGTAGTAACATTTTGGCGATTTCTTCTTGTTTTCAATGTTCTCACTTCTAAGGACCTTGAATAGGTTTTTGAAACCGACCCTTGTGAAATACCAAGTGTACGGACAACAGTTCTTTGAAGCATATCCTGCTCCACTAACGCGATTATTCTTCCTCTCTGTATATCTGATAAAAGCCATTTTAAAGCAGATTAAAACAAAGAATACAAATGAGAAAATCTACGACGTGACTTCTAAATTAATAAAATCAATACTACCAACGTACTAACATTAATATATTGTTAAACCAAATGTTGTTTATCAATAAAAACAACGTTTTTTTATTTGAAGATAAAAATAAATCAGTAAAAACATCTTTTTGCAAAATACTGGATGATTATATACAAGTTTGGTTGTGTGTATATCTTAATAATTCAGTAGTTTAATTCAGACAACGCCATTTCTGAATGGTTCTTCAAAGGAGTTTTCAACAAAGCGACACATTCATAATTTCGTACCTTCATTAAATGCAGCTTTAAATATTTACCCTCAAATTACTGACACCAGGACTGTACAATTCTAACGGTAGGCGATCCAAGAATTAAAATTTATAGGACGATAATAACAGAACTAAACTAATTTTATGTCGTGATATTCCCAACTAACAAAACATGCAATGAGTAAAAGTAAAATGCTGGAACATTATAATTACCATAATTAGGAATGTATTAAAATATAGATAAAATGATGAAAACTAAATCAATTCAAATTATAAGGGGAATAAGTGTGTTATTACTCAAATGCCATATATTAAGACTTTCGAAAAAGATCTAGTTTTGATCCTTCGAATCACTCATGTGTGGGAAATATTGAACTTGTTAAGAAAATCCTTAAAGGGTTTTTTGAGGAATTTTTAAAATTACCAAATACCAATTTTGATCCTTGACTCAGTAATTTATTGAGAATATCGTGGACATTTTTTGAAAAAGAAGTTTTTTAAAGGTTTTTAGTAAATTTATAGCTTAAAAAAATCCAATTTGGATTACTTGAGTCAGTAATTTCTTAGAAATACTGTGTTTGTTAAAGAAATTCTTAAAGTTTTTTCAAGAATACTTGAGGAATTTATAGTCTCAAAAATTCAGATTTTCGCCCTTTGAGTGAGTATAATATGAAAAACTTTCGGAAAGTATTAAACCGTCCCTACTTAAATTACCCGGAGGTATAAATTTTAGAACTTCCTTTTCATTTTTAGGTTTCTTCATAGTTCTTTGTGAGTCTGTTAAACTTCCTGGTGGCACCACCTGGTACCACCAGACTGTGTCATTAATTTCATTTTTCCAGAAATAAAGCTTCCAGGAATTCTCAGAACGTAAAAGGGTAATAGAGATTTATCTGAATATACCCAAAACTGGCTTTACACGATCATCCACTGGAATACCTAACATAAAACATCCTAATTACAAAGCAATAATATGTTAAGATACCGGTAGAAAACTCCACATCAAACGGAAATGATTTACATTACAGTTTAATACATATTCCAATGCTTTTATTCTTTATGGCAAACCACAAACTTGAATTATTGTAAAAGTTATTGTCATTTTCATTTCTGTGGGTTCGTTCAGTGCGTTTAATAGTGATCATTTTGTTTAAACATAAAAGATTCTAAAACTTGAAGTGTTATATTATTAAATTAGATATCTGATATAGTATATTGTACTTGGGAGAGCCCAATAGTGACCAAAATATTTACAATGGTTCCCATCGTTTTACTTCCTCTGCAGTTTGTGTTTATTCCATCTTCATATTATTTATGTCAGTATTTTATACATATTCTGCATGTTTAATGGGTAAATTTGTTTTGCGTCTATAAACTTTACGATCTTTAATATTTGAGCAGTTTGTTTGGATTGTGCGTTTTATAACAAAGCAATGATTACATACTGCGATAATTGGGCTAGATAAGTTATGCGAAACAAGAAATTTCTCATGTCTTCTTCATCTACAGCATTTTAACGGCATAATAAAACCGACAGGAACAATCAGAAATAACTAAACTTTCTTAAGCAATAAACCTGCAAAACAGCAGCATTTCTCTCATAATGGTCGCTTTCAAGGTCATCGAAGGATGACCAATATGTTGCTTCCGGGCACACACGACCTGTACGAGAAACATCAATTCGTATCTCATTTGAATAACGAAATAATGTTAATGACATTTGTGGTTTTTGAACATACATTACAACACCGCAAAACATTATTTTTCATAAAACGTGCAGTGTTGCCATGTGATTTTCCCGAAAGTTTTTCATGAAATTTTCAGGAAAGCAAATTTGCATGAAGTACTTATGAGTGGAGTTGTAATAATCCTTGAAGATAATTTCCGACATACTTAAAATTTTGACCAGCTTGCCGAAAGTATATCAAGTTTTAAAGTTTTTACATAAAAATTGTAAATTTCAGATTTTTGCCCAGCCCAGAGTTAAATTGCATTTGTTTCAAAATAATTTCATCTCCTTACGAAAAGTTTTAAAAGTTTAAATTGGACAACGTAAACCAAACGAAGTTTTATGAGTTCCATATACATTATAAAAGTAGTTACCGAACACGAGTTTCCTTTTTGTGTATAACAACTTTCTGAAAGAGGAAGTTTCAGTAAAAAATAGCTGGAAACAACGAAAATATGTCTAAAAAAATTTCTTGAACACTGTGAGTTTTTGGCAGTTTTTGAGGTATCTTCTTTTTGATTATTAAACATTATAAATAGGTCACTTAAATACGCTCAATATGTATTTAAGGAATCCAGAAGTATCCTTACAATAAAACCAAATTTCTTGAAAAATCCACTTACATTTCACAGATCTAAATTTCTGGTAGAACCTGCTGTCTTTGACGAGAATATTCACGAATTTTTGCATTTTTACTGGATGTTTCCAGAATTTTTGGAACACAGATGAAATACTTTTAAGAAGTTACTGGAACGCTTTCTTTCAGAGATTAGATCAATTGTCTTAATGACTATATTATTTGATTGAACGCTATTGACGCATCTAGAACTATATGTTGCGGATACAACATTTCTACTCGAAGGGGTTTTCTAGGGTTTTTGAGGCAGATTTACAGAAGAAAAATCCTTATTGGTTTTGAACAAATACATATTTTAGACACTGATTGAATTTTCTTACAGCTTGCAGGATCTGTATTAGTTCCATTTTCAAATAAGACTATTCCAAATTTTGTGCGTTTTTACTCAATTTGAATTGATATAAAGTGAGCAAATGTTATTCAAAAATAGATTCGTAGTAACGAAAAATCTATGAAAGAATTCACAAATATCGTGCCTCAAATCGTAGTAGCGTTACGTGCGGCAGATAGGATAAAATCTGATTGCACTGAAAATCTCAAAACTCACAGTGTCATATTAGAAAGAAGCTGATTGAGAAAAATTCAGATACATTTTTAAAAATTGGTAAATAATAATTTCATGATATTCTCCGCTATTGATTTGTGTACAGGGTGGTGCTTTTTCAATGAATTTATGAAGTATTGACAAAACGGTAATAGATAAATGAAACGGATTGCACATTGTGGGGTCCGATTTTTTAGAGAAAATTTATGACATTATTTTTTTTACGACTATCTTGATTAGTTTTCTATCTACAACGAATTTTTCTAAAGTCTTCCATTTGGATATGACGCCTTATCTTAGCTGTTAAAGATTGCTTTTGGAACAAATGGTCAAATAGGAATGTTTTAGATATTTTGAAAGAGAATTCAGTGGCATGTTTGACGTGTTCTTATAGACTCTCTTAACATATGATATAAAGGTGTTTTTTAATGGAATTTATAATTAGATATTTTAAATCCTACTCTCAGCAGCGTTCAAAAAAACGAATACATTTTTCAAAATGTTTTTGCTTGTTTTATTTATTGTGGTTAACTTATAAGATGTAGAAGAAAATTAGTCACGCTGTCAAATTTCTGTCATAAAATTTTCTGCATATCACGTTTGTGAGACAAGTTGCAGAACCATACACCCTCAGGCCTACTTAGTAATTCCAAACGTTCCAAATATATTTTTTGACGTGAAGAGAAAAATCATAGTTTAATGAATCATGAGAACAGAACATTTGCGCAATTCAAACTATGACAATATTATCTCATTATAGAAATATCTCAGCACAACTTAATCATTCAATTTACGTCACCGTTTTACGTTTCAGCTGAAGGTTTTTAATGAAAAATATGATCGATAACTATAACAATAAATAGGCTCGCTGCCTGCCTATAAAGTTACTTAAATTTATATTTATGGCGTTTTCTATTTTCAGTTTCAGTCAATAAATTAAACCTATCGGGCACAACAGCTTTTAATGTTGAATAATAATAACAAATTCAGTTCAGCCAATTGCGAAACAAAGTGATTTAGTTCATTGTTACGGCATTGCAATATATTGTTACAATCTTGTTTTAATGGGGTAATTGTTGTTATAAATGCAATTATTATTACCTGATGTAATGTTTATCTGATTTGTGTTTATTGTGGACATTTTTAAAGCGGCGAATGCCCAGCGTCATTGTAAGGTAATTATTGTCTTTTATGAAGAATTTTTTAATTAAAATTGAAGGAGTTGTTAAAAATACTTCCGGTCTTAATAATGCACAATTTCCTTCTTGGTGCTAATTATTTTCGCTCATTATCTTTGGCACTTATTAACGTAACCAATTATAGTCTATGGTTATAAATAAACTTTCGACAATATATACACATCCGCTTAAAACGCGTATAGAAATTATTAAATTGCTAATGGTCTTTTACCGTTTTAACCGTTGAAATGATATTAAATTTACTGCACAAATTTTCCAAATTACACATTTTTATAGCTTGCTAATCAAAGATGTTACTACCGAAACGTTTAATTGACTCGGGGAAACGAAGTAGGACGCAGCACATCAAGATTATGTTTTTCTAATAGAAATTATATTATTTCATAAAAAAAGTAAACACGCAAAGGCAGTTTATTATGGCTCTCCTTCTATAATTACTTAAACCGTTTAATACTACGCTTTATCGGAGTGTAGTTTGCAAATTACAGACTAGCTAATACTCCACAAATGAATTTGAGGTCGACGAAGCATTTTGAAAGAAATTATGTTTAATGGTAGTTCCGTTTTAGAAGAAGTCGCTGAGACAAAAGAGCATTCATATTCTGAATTATAGCTACAAATAAATCCCTTTCAATGTAAAATTCTTTCATCACCTAAACGTTTTATCTATACACAGAGGGGAGTAAGGAATAAAAAGGGCGTTCGAATGGCATAAAGGGGGGGAAGTGCACCAACCTATTAGCAATAAATCACCTTCATAATTGGATTTCGGCACTGTACGAAAATTTTATACCCCCAGATAATGTGCACCCTTCTACCTTTTATCACGGACACAGTTGCCAGATAAAAGTGTCATTTGCGTAATGGAAGTTGGCGATTTTAAATTTTATTATTGGGGCGAAATACACACATTTGGCATCGGAAAATAGAAAAATATTCATATTATAATGTGGTTGACCCGAAATCAACTATATTGATTACTGCAACGAAGCAGCTGGTTGGAATATTGAATAATAATCATTATTTGAAGAGGTTTCGATAAATTGTGTTTGATTTAGATTTGATTTGATAAATCTCCAATAAGGTTAATTAATTATAACGAAGAATTAGTTTAATATTAAATTTCAGGGATATACTTTTGTTGTTTTAGTAAACAATTGAAATAAAGAAAACACAACTACACAGCTAAAAAACAGTTTTTATAAAGCTTTTTTTTGAAGATTAAAACACATTTTAGTTCTAATATTTTTCTATAATCGCTATAGCTATTTTAATACATGGAAAACTACTTGTTACAAGGAATTTTAATTAAATGAGTCACGCACTTAATTGCGTGAGAAAATACTATAGCATTCACTCCACATCAAAGTTAGTAATTATAGTGATTACGGCTGCATTGTAGAACATAGATTTACATGTGGTTAAAATTAGAGCGAACATTTTGAATTACATCCCAAAAATGTCTATCACAACTCACTTGAAGGAAATATTTAAATTACAGTACGGCCCTGTGCCCTTTTGTACTGAACAGCATCGCGGCCATGTTACCAGTAGGACCGGATTCTTGTACATCCAAGGTCGACGAAAGGAGAAAAAGAAGTCTGGTGGTAAATTAAGGTGTGTGTGTGTGTGTGTGTGTGTGTGTGTGTGTGTGTGTGTGTGTGTGTGTGTGTATGTGTGTGTATGTATGTGTATGTGTATGTGTGTATGTGTTACAAGATACATTGTAGGAAATAGTTATTAAACTCCGTGCGTGAAATAATGGGTCTGGATACAGCATAATTCGGAATAAAGATTGATTTTTGAAAATCACAGAGGAACACCTTTGCAAATAATAAAGAAATCTTAACTAAACATCTTTTTTGTTGAGCTTAAAAAGCGCATTAAAAACCATGTGCTAAAGCAATAAAACAAGGCTCAAAGCATGTAAGGTATTATTTCAAAACATGTACTGAGTACATTGTCACAAATTCTGAGAAGTCGTATAATACTTTGTTAAGTGGCTTTATTATTGTGTCTAATATTACTAAATTTTACGATGATGGACACCTTGTAAAATCTTGGAAACCCATAATATTATACATATATGTATCCTCTCGATCTAAGTTGATGGTGCTAAAACCGTGTTAAATCGCTAAACAGAAAATTATGCTACATTATGATCAATTTTAGATTAAACTCGTTAGATTCGACTATTATGAGGCAAAAATTTTTGATAGTGAACTTTTATATAGATCTTGAATACTTATAGACCTAATCTCCAGTAGCTAAAACAGAGTTTGGTCTAATATCTTCATCTGTCTATTTTCAGTCAAATTTTCTGGCATATCACATGAGACACCCTCTATTTTACTCTCTCATTAGATTCTATTACTCATTAGAAGCATTTTTTTAATAAATGTTTTCCTGATTCTCAATTCGGATTTTTTAAATAAAATACCCTATGGTTCTCTATGTTTTTAGCTTTTACATTTTAAAGTATGTTTATGATTAACATTTTTATAGAAATCTTTGATAAGTTCTCAGTAATTTTCAGCTCAACAAGAAGAGAATGTTTATTTGGATAATTTTTGAAAATTTTTCAAGTTTCTCACGTCTAATTAATATTTTTCTAATACAACACCCTGTAATTTATTATGTTTTTACATTCTATTGAACAATTGATTTTTTTGTAATTAACGTATCTAATGAAATTTTCAACAGTTTTCCAATAATTTCCAACTGAACGAAAATATGTTTGAGTTAATTTTCAGAGTTTTCCCAAGTTCTCTGGTCATTTATTCATATTTAATAAACGATTTAATCCAAATGCCTTCTTTATGGATCTAGAATTATCATTCAATTTTACCCTTTTCGAGCTACAGAGTGTTTTTTCGAAAACATGCATTTTTCTGTGTGTTTCCGTTTAAAAATGTAATTTCTTTATGTATTAGAACATCTTTAAAGCACAGTTTTTGCACAATGTAAGTTGAATTTGATAGAAAGAATACTTTTAGAATTATTGAGATGAATTATAACTTTTTGAATAGGATAGCCTGTATATCAATAAGTATTTAAGAAATTAGATTTCCAACACTGTGTTTAATAAACAGATCACATCGCCAAGGTTCTGAAGGATAGCACCAATGCAAGACATTATATATCGAAAATTTGTATTCTTAAATTCAAATGACGGTGTTTGAAATACAACTAATGATATCTGAAATACAAATCACACTGATTGATACACAAAGCATATTTTGTAAATTACAACGTGATACTATTTGAATTAATTTTGGACATGCTGGGCTTTAAATAATATATATGATTTAGAGTGTCTTGAGTTTGAGCATGATGCTAGGTTTGCTAAAGTAAAAATAATAGTAATAAAAAGTATGCAGGGCTGTAGTAAGAAATTAGGAGTAATTAATAGGTCAAGTTAAGTTAATTGGGGTGAAGTGTGTATTTAAATCTGTAAAAGTTTGGTTTTTTGACCAACATCTACATAAGCTTGGACAATTTTTTAAGAAGTCTAGAAATCTATATAACGGTTACAGGTTCCAGTAGGAAAAAAGAGGAATTGAAACACAACTTACAAGAAGAATTCCTGAAATAATCGAAATTGATAGCCAAACAGCTTTAAAATATCTGTAGGATCTTGAAAATTATTTATCACGGAGTTCAAAGATTCCAAAAGTGAAGAAGTTAATCTTGTACGATATATATTTTAAGATAATACCATCAAGTTCAAGATATTCTAAGTCAAATGGATTGACAAATAGATGTTGTAAATAACTGATATTCCGTAGTCTAAAGTACCTGCCTTGCATTTATAAATTTGGCCACTTTTGTTGTAATTTACGTATTAAAATGAGTGGCTTAAAAACTAGAAAGAAATACTGAAAAAAAT
This sequence comes from Euwallacea similis, assembly GCF_039881205.1. NCBI lineage: Eukaryota > Metazoa > Arthropoda > Insecta > Coleoptera > Curculionidae > Euwallacea > Euwallacea similis. The sequence continues at coordinate 2,363,277 of NC_089632.1, read as the reverse complement.
GAAGTTAAGTACATCCGCAAAAAAATTGGCTTTTTTAAAAATAGTTCAGTTTTCATTATAATATGCAAATGAACAGTACGAAAACCAGATTACAGTAGAGAGATACATCTCACATGTCTGCTGTGACCAGATTCTAAATAGGTTCTATATATCTGATGCGGGTTGTTAATTTTTTTTCACCTTTTTTGGAAATCTCCTAATACACAACAGTGTTAAAAAACATATTCTAAATTGCTAATATATATAGACTGGGAAGATACTTGTCAGTCTTTAACGTACTTCCGAATGAAACACCAAAGTAGATAATATATCAATTTCCAAACCAAACAAATATACGACAAAATCAGTACTGCTTTGAATCTAGTAAAGCCATTGTGAATCATTCGCGACGAAAATAGTTCACGGCGAAAATTAAATAGATGTAAATCTGAAAGTTCGGGGGACTTTATTTTAGTCAATTAATTTTAAAACATTCCTACTGAATATAATCAAAATTAACAAGATATAGACACTAGCCAGGACTGACCTCATATTTTTTGGGCGAACGAAATTACTAGCACAGACACAACTGATATATGTATGTAGATAAAACGTAATCAAACGGAATTAAATTAACAACTACCACTTCTAATAAACATCTGAGACGTTAAACTCTTATTTATTTCTACAATCTTAGAATGTATATGGCTATTACAAGAATTATCAGTCGTCGAATTATTTTTATTTCTTTTTGGGAAGGAAATCGTGAGGTTTTTCCTAATTGAACAACATAAAATTCCGTCTGAAAAACAAACACGATAAAATATCTGAAAAACTGAGATTTTTGATATACATACTTATACGAGATGACCGTAGACGTTAAATTCTTATTCATTTCTACGGTCTTAAAATGTACATCGCTATCGCAAGAATTAAATAAGAAATAACTAAGAATTTAACGTCTGAGGTGTTTACCAGAAGTGGTAGGGCGGTAGTTAAGTCTTTAAAATACATGAACTGGTTTGTTCCTCTTGAGTTTTTCTAACTTTTTTGTATAAGGCTGAAATGGGATCTTTGTTATTTTGCTGCAAAAAGAGAAGGATGGTGCATATGGATAAATTACTGAAAATCTCTAGTACTCATTGGACCATGTACCGTGAATACAGGACAGTTACTTAGGTTAGATGTTAGTTCAGGTCGTAGGTGTGGAATGTTCACTTTCATTTCTAGTTCAATTAATTAATATTAATCATAAAGCGGGGCTTGACTATAAACAAACCACGATAATATACATATATTCCGTCTTGTATTATGATTTTAGTTTCATTTATTGAAAGTGTTTTTGCAATAAATATTCCTTTACAATTTTTAAATGGTTTTCTGGCAATTTCTTTACTTGCAAAAAAGATTTTAAGAGAAAATTTTCAGGGTTTTCTTAAGTTTCCTGATCCTTAAGTCAGATTTCTCACATAACATACCCATGACTAGATTCTACTATACATATATAGAAACCATTTATGCCCTGCAACTTTTACAGATACATGTATAAAATGACGATACACACTTTCAAGTCTTATACAATCAAAGCCGTGCTGTTCTAATTCTCTACATTATCTAGAAAATATAAATCAAGACTGATTGGTTGTATTTTAAAACAAGTAATTTCTGTTTACAATTACGCACTTAAAAGCTGCAAATCATTCGTAATTATAGAAACAAAAAATCTAACATCTGATCTCGATTATGATTTAAATATTTAATTACGGACAAGATAAGGTCTAAGAAACGTTAAATTGAAACGTAATTACTGGATAAAATCAGAATTAATTATGGCGGTTTGTATTTTTCACACACAGAGCCTTAAAGAAATCACTTTGACGATTGCTACTGATAAAAAGACACAAAGCGATTATAGACCATTTAACTGCACTAAATTGTTTGAGAAACGAAGATGTTGAGAGACAATTATATTCTGCAAAAGCGGCTTTATTTTATTGCTTAGAAGAATTAGGGAATTAGGAAATAAATGGCATGTTTGATGGAGATTGTAGATAATACAATAACAGTTACTTATATGGAAAAACCATTATTGCGTTCATATTACTCAGCCCTTTTGTGTCTCCGACCGAGATATTTTAGCTTGCAAAGTTACAATAAAACTGATTGAGATCGTAATGATACCAGATGTTCCAAAAGTTCCGTATGGTGAAAGTAATTATTATTATTATTGTGAGCAATGTTACAACGGTTTTAAAGTGCACCATCAGGTACTTGGCCATTTCACAAAACAAATTTCAAATTTCGAATTGAAATAATTAACAGAGAAGATATTTTCTGGCCTGCAGCATGCACCTAACAACCTTTTATTCTAAAAATAACGACCACTCTTCAACTTGTTGCAGCAGATGGTGTTTTGGTTTCATACCATTTGGGTACTCACTTGCTGCCAGCGTTGTCAGATTTTGCCGAAAAGAAATAAAGAACAAGATCTACTCGTAGATATTTTTATCGCTAGAAGTCTAAAATGAGCAGCTTAAATTCCATTCTTGGCCTAGACACCAGAACTGACCTGTTATTAACAGGTCTATTTATTTTTTTTACAATGGAGATAATAAAGGCGAGATAAGATAAACAATGTTTATGGTGCCCTTGAATTGCTGTAGGTAAATTGGTTGGTGTATTCATAAAAATTAAATATTTATTTATCTAATAAAAGTTTTACTAAACGCTATAAAAGACAGCAACTTCGTAATCCCATGGAGAATTCTCTAAGTTGCCAATATCAACAAGTGATTGAACAATATATGCATATTTAACCTCCTCAAATATAGAATCATTAACCGCTTTTGCTACTAAAATAAATTCCAAAACTGGTTTTAAATTTTCTATAGAACTTTTCTTTTGTCTTGAAACCAGTCCGAGAAAGCTCATGAGATACTACCAGCTTTATGTTGACTTTAGGTCCATGTTAAGGGGGCTTGCCTTGTATTCAGTTTACATTTTAGCTAAGCGCTCGTAAATCGAATAAAGTTTTTACAAAACTTATTCCCTTAGAGCTAGAAATAAGAATTCTTGAGGTCACCTGATATTTTTATGTGCACAAATCAGCCGATGTGCATCAATAACAATTCTTCAAATAAAGTTTATTACCTTTCATTTGTTGATTACACATTAATGCATTTTGTATAACTTTGTCACTTTTTTCAACACTCAAATAGGAATTTAATAACGTATTACGCCATCGACGTTGAAACGATTACTAATTTACCGATCACGAGTCCATTAAAAAAATTGCCTTTTAGTTAATTAGTTGGCGACTGGGATGTATGTTTATATTATGATATTGATTTTAAGTCATCGTAACTAATTACATACTAATTAGGAAATGTGCCTAGAAAATAATTAATATAAAGGCGAACCTGCAAATTTCATATTATTAACATACCATCGTTTAACTTTAATTTCATTGAACATTTTTTATTTTATAAATAGATATATTTATTAAAGGAAAACAAGGTTTTTATGTCTACTTATTTTTGTTATTAGGCAGTTTTCTAACTTTATAATGAAACTATCATTCTTTTTATTATATTTCGTTATTCAACCACTTACATTAGCTCACAAAATGTTCTTATTGCAATGCACAACACCACATAACTGACGGCAGTGTGTATTTTCGATCCCAAAGTTAGGTAGAAAGACATCAGAAAGGTCAGGTCCCTTTATTCCTCTACAGACTCCAGATGGGCAGAAAGGGACCTTTACGGTTTTCAAACTTAACGGTACTGAAGATACAAAATTTAAATTGTATTAACTGATGCGGAGTATTAGGAATATGTAGTTAATAAATGGTTTAATTAGCCGGATAGGTAAGAAATACATATACCGGGTACTTGTATTTTTTACTCTTTAGACAGGGCGAAAACTAGTACACATTATTTTTTATTTTATTTTTTAATTTTAGAAGTTAAAGGAGGCATTATTGAGATGCCTGTAACGCTGTTATTTTAGGTACAATATCCTATATAGTGTGTTCTAAATTGGTTCTACGTGCATGGGAATGTTAGTTTCCATAAGGGATACAGTTTCGTTTAATTGGGCAATGTTTTTGATAATTTTATAAGAAACTTATACCTACTTTAAAAATGCTTTCGGTTTTACTATTTCCCAGAAAGTTGGAAAGAAGCGAAGCACTGCATTTTTAACTTAACTTTACTTAGCTTCTAAACCAAGCTCAACGTGGCTTTGAAGAAAAGACCTTAGCAGGACACTTTTTTTTACATAGAATGCGATGACGTTATAAAATAATTCTATCGCCATTTATTTCTGAATTGTGTGTAGTAACTTTGTAATTCTTATGGACGCAATCTTGAATTTTTACATTTTCGGAAACCGCTTTTTTTGCCTACTGTTATATTTTAAATTAAATAGAAATGTCATTGCAGCAGCCGCACCGTATGTACTGTAAGAGTATTATATACTACATCATCTAATGAATGAATTATAGTAAATTGTATATAATTCACTAGTTGTGAAGAATCTATAATTTTTCCAGTATCCTTAGTGGAATAAATCATAATAAAGACGGTTTAAATATATAACCCCCATATACTTACATACATACATAACTTGTTATGTTGCCCATATGACGTGACTACTGCAATTGGGTTTCCATTTAATTAAATTTAGACAGTGATTTTTCACAGTAATTTTAAGAAGACAAAACATTTTAAAGCTACCATAACATTCCTACCAACAACTATAAGAATAAAAAGGTTTTTTAAGCGCTTTTCGAAAATGTAAATAATTCAAGATGGCGTCAATAAAAATTTATAAAGTTACCACATAAAAATGGAAAACAAATGACGATTAATTAATTGTTGATACGTCATCATATTCTACAACGGCAAAATTTAATGCAACTTTTAAAATAGGCATCAGTTTTATCTAAAATGTTCCTCATTTTTATCTAAAACTTCCTCACACACTAGCTGTCTATCTCTTATGGTAGCTAAGATTTTCATACGGATGTGCAAACCCAATTTGGGGCACACTGTACATATTTTCATTTTTTAGTCCTTAAGACATGACCAAGATCACTGTGTATATTATTTTTTTCAAACGGAAATAATAATAATTTTAGCAATTCGTTATAAAAATTGTCTTCAGGTATACTCTGATATTCTAATTACTAATTAACTCTCTAAGCTTTCAATGCTTGCATCTTTGCTCTTAAAATTTCTAAATATTAATAATGCTTAATTATAAACGGTGTTATGTGCAGCAATTGTTTTCAATTTGCCTTCAATACTGTTCCATTCCTATTGAACTTAGAGACATTTAAGAGTACCTATATAGGTTTTAGAAGTCAACTGAAGATTAATAGCTAGGAACTTTGTTTACTCGAAACTCATAGAGATTACTCACAGTCACTTGTTAATTAACAAAATTTACGAAACCAACAAGGCAAATAATTAAAGGAAAATAATTACTCGGCTTGTATAATTTAGAATTTGTTAACGTTATTAATTAACCGTCCAAACAAGTTAGATTTACTGCGAGCACCTGTTCAAACATATTAATTGATAAAACGCTGGTAAAACACGGATAACACATACATTAAATACGCTTGTTGTTTGCAGAAAACCATACAGAATTACTTAAAGTGTCTTTTGACAATGATATACAAATAAGACCATGTTTGGCTACTTTCAGTAACCGGTAGCCATTTTACCGTGTCAAAATAATTGTTGAGTTTCTTTTTTTTCATCGGTAACTGTAATTTGCTATTATTGTATAGCTCAACAAAGTCCAAGAATGCCTATTTGCATCGGTTCCTCAAGGTTGGAATTCACCCAAAAACATCTCATTATTATATATTTTTCTGTTTTGTTGCTTACTTGGCCTGCACGCCTTCCGGACTTATATCTTTATAGATGTTTCTCTTTAATAAAAAAAATGATAAAATTATTGAAACTGAATATATTACCTATATGATCTTTTGCTATAAATAAGCTTCATCTGTGGCAACATCGGGACCTTAAACCAGTCGACTGAAAACAGGTATTTATAGGCGGCATGTCAGGGTCAAAGGTGGCCTAGTACAATGTGCGGGTCAGAGACCCTTTCAGGTGCAAAAGAAGAAGGAAAAAATGAAGAAAAGAAGAAAAGAGTTCTCGGGATTGAGGTAGGGAGAGCAGCTGCAGCATGGACAAAATAAACGACTGGGAGAAATATAATGTCCTTGCGTGGTTAGAGAATATGCCATGAATATTGGTTAATATTCGTAATGGTATAAGCTACTTACACATTAAGATAAAGATAATTTTGTCATAATTTCTTGGAGGATGTTATAGTGAAATGGCGTTGAAAAGGTGATCTGTAGGGTTCCAGAGAAATTTTTATTTTGTTTCTATCTACAATAGTTTCACCGATAATTCAGTATTTAGTTCTATCTTTTGCCATTTTAAGTAATTCTCATCTTTTTAATTTTGGTACCTTATACAAAGGGAAATAAAAAAATGTTAGAGTGATTGGCAAAAATTTCAGGCAATGCATGCAATTTTTCTATTCATATACGGTTTCATTTCTACATGTTATGGCTTACTATCAAATCCTAAAAAAAATAAGTAACAGGTACACAATGAAATAAGGAGAACGAAAAAGTATCTAAATCGAACAGTGAATTTAATTTCTTTCCTATGAAATGGTCAGCGGCGCACTACAAACTAGTTAAGGAGGTAAAAGAGTATCTGACCCCATGGAAAGTGTCATCCGGTAGATTTTAATAACAACTTGATTAATTTGGTAGAGTTACCCTAAATAAAGATACTTATGTTAATATTAAAATTTAATATCTCAAAAACTGTCAAAATAATAGGCATTATTTGGAAAAATATTTAACACTATACAGGCTCCTGCCTTGCACAGTACTACGCGTACTACCATACATATCTGTTTTCGTGAAAATGTTTTTTAAGGGAAATTTTTGGCATTTTCGTCTAGCTAAAATGCTGTTTAGAGTGATAAGTGTAGATTAAACATATTATTTCAGAAACTGCTTTGTATTTTTTTCTACAGAAATATTTTTAAAGGGTTTTGGTGTACTTTGACATGTTATTTTTGTGCAGGGGCCATGCTAGTTAAATTATCCCTTCGATTATATAACTCAGTCAGGTAACAGCCAATAAAACCCGAGGAAACGCATATTTCTGGCCAATAAAATATTACTTATTATCAATATAACTATCTGTTGATAGTTACACCGGTAGAATTTTCACATCTCAACAATGTGTCAATTCTGACTAGTTTTATACCCAATATGCGTTTAACTTTTTTCTATAGTTTTCTTCTATGATCGGCAATTGCTTCTTCATAATTTTAATATAATATATTTAATACTATAATAATTTTAACTTATACCACTCGTGTTACATATGTTTTATTTCGAATATACGTTACGATTTTTGTGCAAAATCAGTATAAAAAACAGCGCACCGCAAAAGTTGTTAAAAAAATACCACTTAAATTTCGCTCTTGTGGTATGTTAAAAGGATTTTTTACTTGTAAATTTCCATGACCATTTTGCGTAAAATTACTTAACTTATATGTAAAAAATCCACCACTAGTGGTGTAATTACCAACTACTTGCAAATCTATTAGCATGTGCTCCAACATGTTTATTATCTATCTCTCAAAAAAGTTGTTGTGTCTTCATATTTACCAAAATTCGATTTCGATTAAGGAAAAGTTTGTCACATGCCATCTCCTTTTATCTGTTTTAAATTTGTTGGGAAATTTGCAAGGGGCATTCGTGTAGATAATTTAATAATTTATTTTTCAAAGTCTAGACATGAATTTGCTTTAAAAGAGGGATTAATATCAAAACTTCTCTATTGCATAGCGAAAATGAAAAGCCCGACGGATGCTTCTGGCATTTTTCCTCATTATTATTCTATTGATAATGATTTGGAAAAATATGTGTGTGTGTACTTCAAATAAAAACTATGTCAACCTTCATTTAAAGTTGCTAAGGGCACGTGGTTTGAAAATAGTCGCTTATTTCCAGAAAAAGAGTTTAGGAACCGTTTTTTACTTTTTGATTTAATTTTTTTAAACGATTTGAAATGAAACATTTTTTTTTTTCAGATTACGGTGTGAATAGGTGCCTACTGTTGCTGCTAGAATAAGACATGGTAGGGAAATGGTAAGTAGTGCTTCGACGGAACACAAATGAAGACATATTTGGCCAAACCCGGCGAGGAGGGGGGGATTAGGCAGGGATTATAAGTAATCGGTAAGTAATCAAATGAATTATATTAGGTACCCATTGAGAAGTGTTGATTGAATCTTGAGCCACAGTCGAGTCCAAGATTATTTGAGAAGTTCGTAATGCACTTAAAAAAATACTTTGAACCATGGCCCAAACGTTATTAAATTATCAAACGAAAAAAAAACAAGTTTCGCAAAACCGAAATGTCGGAACTGAAAATTAAATACACAGGTGGATAGCTCGCTTAAAACTGTCCAGAAAAATATTTTAAATTGATGTATGTGTGTAAGTGGAGAAGTTTGATTTTGGTCGCTGTGATTCTTTAAGAACGTAGATAGAGAATTAGCAAGTGACAAGTGTAAAATGTAATTTTTCTTTAAATTATATATTATTGACAAGATATTCAATATCAAAAATCAACTTAGTTCTGGATAAATGTTCCGATTTTTTATTATATAGTAAATATGGATAACACATATTTAAAGAAGAACATATAAAAAAAACTAAACAATAACAAAAACCACTTAGAGTAATCACCGACACATAAAACAAAATTAAGAAAAGAGAGCTTAAATTACGCACAACGATTAAACACTAATTTGTACTTCATTCAGGTATGTTACTTTGTGACCATGTGATTTCGAAACGTAAACGTGACATTCTAGGTATTGTCAATTAAAATTGAATTTTAAAAGTACGATTTTACCTTTTTCCAACCAGGCACAATCCCGTACGAGCACTCATTACTTTTTTATTTAAAACTTTCAACTCTACACAAACTTTTCCAAACTTTGTCCACATTTTCACTTGAAATTTGATATTTTTCACAATTTTTCCCATACGACGACGGAACGATAAATTGTTCTAAAATCACAAGTCGACTTCTTGATACTGAATTTAGTCAATTTCTGTTTGCATTTTCTTTTTCCAATATAAGTAAAAAATTCCATAATCGAAATATCAAATGAATCAGTCGTAAAAAGAGCAGCTTATAAACTGCTTATCGTTCACAACGATTTATATGTTACATGTGTTTTTTGATTGAATCACTTTTAAAGTATCGTATTTTTAAAATGTATGAAAGAATTTGACTACGTTTTGCAGTGTTGTGGATCCTATTTAATGAAATTTTTGCTGAAATATTGAGCTTTAACTTTAGGATGGGGAAAAACACACGTAAAAAAATTAATCGAAAGTTCTTCATCATGAAATTATTAATCATGAACAAAAGTCTGGTATGGCAATAGGAATACCATTTTTCCTTGTGAAAACAATTATTTTAGAAATGTTTTCAGACAGCCTTTAGTGGATTAAAATAAACTTATTACACAACTCTTATACATAACTTTATACATCAAATCAAAGGACATAGTAAGACAGAAAAAACACAAAGGCAACATGAACACACAAAAATGCGTCATAACCCTTAAAGAACATTAAAACTAGGAGAATTTCATAAGTCCCATGTATACCAGGATAGATGCCTTTGATAGCAGTTAAAGAATTAAATAGAACGATCATTGCGAATCATTATTAAAGAAGTTGTTGTAGTAGTTAACACTAATACTAATAAGTAAATATAAATAATAATATGGTTAATGTCAATACTGCAGTTCTGCAAATGAATATTTTCGGGAGGGGGTCTCTTTGGTTGCCTGTTACTGGGAACGGGTAACCGACCGAAGCACAACTTCCACTTTCACCACAAAAGGAGAAAAAAGTTTATGGTGCCACCTACACTACCACTCACTACATGACAGTTACACTAGTACTTTATCTTATGAATCTTTCAAACAAAAGAACACTGGATTATTAGTTTATTCCGTATTACAAACATCTTGTTTGTTATGCTACCACCCTAGTAAATCATCTAAGAAACGATATCGGTACGAAAACATACGAAAAGCTTTGTAGTTTGAGTTTTATAAAGGTATTAGACATAGGTCGAAAGATAGTGACGATACCATGGCTTTAAGCATTCACAAAATTTTATAGCTTTTTTTTGCGGACGTATACCTTACCGGTTTAACCACAGAAACATTACGCGAAACGAAATAATGTACAGTGTGTTCAATATAAAGTTATACTAAATATCAAAGATTCCCTAGAAATCATGAAAAGAATCCGAAATTCTTTTAATTAGGCAAAATCTATGAAACTGGACTTTGCATATAATTAAATGTATGTAAATAAATACCGAAAATTTATAAAATATTGTATATATAAAAGTGTCAAAAAAATTGGACCTTTTACAAGTAGAACGTATTTTCCAAATAGTACAATTTAATTGTCTCTTCCTGTGAATCTATGCAATTCCTATAGAGCTCCTATACCTATCTTTAACAGTTTTTGAGACAATGACATCTAAAGTTTTACATTTTTACAGATTACGGATCTATAATTCTCAAAGGATTAAAAAAAAAAGTTAGTCAAACGCAAAATTGAGCCTCAAAGGAAAATTAATATTTTTCTATATTTTGTTTTCGATTCCAGATTCTACAAACCGTAGTTTATTTTGTATTACGCGTGCAACATTATTGACAGAATGTATAAAAAAATATTTATTATCCATCTACATACTTTTACTAAGGCAACAATAATATACTTTATGAATTTTGTTTTAAAATGCTTTTGGTTTTTTCAGAACAACTCCAAAACGCCAACACTTCAAATCGTTTTAAGAACGGTATTGAATGGCCATTACACTTCCTTGAACTTTTCTCTTTTAACGATTTTTTTCGCTCTTATGGTTTCAATATATCCAAATACTATGTAGGTGCAATTTGAGCCCCACAGATGCATGGTTTCATTATTTGTGTATTTCTTAACCTTAATCTATTAAAAAATATATACATTTCGACAGAAAAAATCTTACAGGTAAGCTTTACCAAGACATTCTACAAGGCAAAAAAAATATCTATTAATATATCTGGCTTCAGTTAACTTAAAATATATTTTTTTGGAACAATTGTATTTGTTATTTATTTTCATATTATATGTGAGTTTTGAGTGAATTTGAGTGCGCAAACTCAAGGATTTTCGCACATTTTTAAAACATTTTTACAGCCAATGGCTTCAAGGTAAACCGGGAAAAAATAGTGACATAACTGATTTCATGTCAAGAAAAGTTGGTCATAATTCTTAGATAGGAAACTTTATCAAAGAATATATTTCCCAGTTTCTAATATTTTAAAACAATTTTTGACATAAAACCTAGCCCAGACCTGCTCTCCGTTATTTATTCCTTCCTTCTCTTTCTCATTTTTATTTACGATAATTATACGGTTTTCGTTTTTCATCATCCATCATCACGATAAGACGCAATGGCTGGTTCTTAGGGATTTTATCTGGTTTCGAATTGAGTCCTCTTAAAAAAAGTGTTTGCCCACCCAATCATTTTAACATATCATTATTATCGACCTCCAATTAAGTAATTCCATCTGCAATTTACAGATACCTAATATATTGTGCATCTGGTAAAAGGATATTATTAATGTCAAAATTTTATAATAAAAAATAAGTGTTTAAAAAATGCCACAGATCGCTATAATTTCAGAATCGTTACTTTCAATCATTCTCAGAATTGTCTTCTTTAATAACAAGAGAATTAATGTTTTCCTTCAGTAGATCAGAAATTTCATGCTACTGAAAGTGATTAATTAAAAAAAACAGATTTTTGTTCTTTTAGATGCCTTCAAAATGGAAATTAGCAGATTGGAATGCAGAAATGTTCTACTGTTTAAATTTATAGGAAACATGAAGAATATTATATAATGTTCTTATTATATATTAGTATTATAATAAAAAATGCATTACAGAAGTAGTAGCAGAGCTTCTGAAAAGATTATTTTAAAAAATGGTATTTTAGGTCTTTTGGATATTTTCAAGATTTTGAATTTCTTCAAGATGGAAATTTGCAAACTCAAATTCAGAGGTGCTGTAGTCGGGGAATTTGCTAATGTGGATGAAGCTGAGAATAAATTTGTTTCAATCTCTGCAATATCTTGATACTATGTAGTTACTTATATGATATCAGCATATGATTTCAGGTTTTTTATGTCCGCAATTCAATTTGCTGTTTTTCAATTTGTTTTAACTTGCTGAAGTCGTCCTTTTTTACGACTTTTTCAGGTTCTCTAATAGTATATATGTGCATTTAAGTCTTTTTACTGGAGTTTTTAGCCGCTGAAAGATAATTAAACCTTAATTTCAAGTTTCTTGCAGAAGATGCAAAAAATTCCAAAAGCCGGAAGAGAGATATATTATTACATATTCGGACATAAGTGTCGTAAATAATTAAGATACATCAAATTTCAATCAATTATCAAGGAATTTAAGAATACTTGGTATCAAGTCAGGCATTGCTTTGGGAAAATTAATGAGTGGTTACCGGATGGTACTTAACAGAAATATGACTCTTTGATAATGTGCATCGCCCTGTTTCAGTTTGCTTTGTAGAGCTCCTGGCGGGAAAGTTTCCAACTTGTTATGTGTAACTAATTTCGCATAAGGAAGACCCTTAAGAAAGGAAATATATATATATAGAATATAAAGTCAAAACGTCAGTCACTCTTCAAGAAGAAGACACGAAGTTACAGTGTCCTTTACCTACAATACTTACTAAATGAACTTAATTATTTTTCAAGTAATTCCATTTTCAAGTCAAGTGCCTCATAACAATGTCAAACTACTTGTATCCCACATCAACTTTTTACAATTTCCGCCCAAAAGGTCCTAGTTAACTGACCTTCAATTTAAACTAATAGTTCCGGTGACATTCTCTCCAACCAACGAAAGGTTATAAATAAGGGCAGTCTGATACGGATCAAATGTAAGGTATTTCGAAAAGGTTAGAAACAGTCCTATACTCCGACTATACTTGCATAATTTACAGGGTGTTTGTGTTAGACATTAGATATTCTCTTAAAACACTCTATTTTTTATAATAAAATTACCATTAAAACCTAATATACCGTCTCAAGAAACGCAATTAGGGTGTAATAAAATTCACTACCGTCATGTTCATTACAGTTTTCATGTAATCAAGATGCGCTCTAAAATCCGCTAAGAAATTCGTGAGGCCATTATTACCCAACGCACGTGCCAGAAATATATTTTCACTTCATACAGACAATCGCGACAGACAATGAATTCTAATGAGCACATTAACGCGGAAACTGCAAGAAAATAGAAAAAATGATGGAAAAATTACACCAGAAAGGTTGGGAATTTTAACTTTTGAGGTTGAGGGAATAACGATAAAAACATTATCTTTCTGGATATTTCATTTGGTGATATTTACGTAGTTTAATCAACTAACCAGGGAACATAAACGTATTCAATAATTTGATCTCGTGAGCCTTTAAAACTAAATATCCTAGTAAATTACACCACTTACTAAATTTTCCGGGGTTATTACCCATAAACTCCGAATAATTACCATAATAATTTAATCGCTCTTTCGATTTTATGCCTTTCGAGCTGATAAATTCCCAATATTGCAAATTTACCATTATTAAAACCCATAATGTAAAAGCGAAGAAAGATAATCTTCAAAATTAATCTTTATTGATGAGCCTTTCGGTCGTTTATTATTGACTTCTTAGGTTAGGTTCGCATAATGTGCATATTAAGAATGTTGAATTAAATTCGAATGTTATAAGTGAGTTAAACCCAATTAAGCATATTGAGCTGATAAGAAAATAATTAGGAATTTTAAATACTAATATTTAGATAAGAGAAATACCTAGTTAAAGTTATTTTCAAAAATGAGAATTAAAGAGTCATTTGTTTTCATTGAATACTTACCAAAATCGCACGTATTATCGGTTAAAAGGAGTTATATTTAAAACAATTTCCTAACAGAATTTCTCTAGCGACCAAAAAAGGATATATTTTTAAATAGTCCACTCTGTATATTTTTGCATTTACCAAAACGATATATGTATTTTTCCCTTAGTTGTCTTTAATCGTTTCGAAAATTGAGAGCGTAGAAGCAGCGCCTTCAAATAAAAATTCTTGAAAAACTTCGTCAGCCAGAAAGTCCCTTTTTAAGTAGTTCACCTTGTATATTATTGCATATGTAAAAGATATACACTGGGATGTATAATGGGGATTATTTTTCGTAAACATGTTTATATAGTTGTCCAATTGTTTTGGAGCTCCAGAACGTCATAAAAGACTTTTTTTCACCCTACGTTTACCGAAAACAAAAAAGTTTGCAAATTGAATCTCTGCGGTTTTTCAAGATTTTAATTTTTGCTTTTTTATTAAATCGGAAACAAACTTCGAGCGAAAAAAATCAACAAATCAAATTTCCCTTGATATGATTTAGTAAACCAGCTAAAGTCCCTTCAAGGCTCTATATTTGTGTTAGATTGTTGATAAACAACTCTAGGTAGCTATTATGCCACACACACAAAGATTTTGGTTCTTTTATAGATTTTATTTACTTCAGAGTAACACGAAATGAATTAATAAAATAAAGGGGTAAAATGGGTCAATCAATCCTACAGCTCACGTCACGATTAAAAGAAATGTTTTGTTCAAATGCTTTTAGGATCGAAATACATTTTTTTAAAAGAGGGCGCGAAGAAAATTTTTTACTTTTTTTGAAATATTGCCGGTATTATTGTAAGATTGGGAGTATTTGAAAACCATCATCTTGGATAACATCGTTAAGAAAATATAATGCTCATCTGATTCTTCATACCGAAATTCATTAGTATGGAGAGCGTGTCTAGACACTTATAAGTTTTCAAAGCTTTCTCTTTTCTACTGACTTTGGTATATAGGTATGTTGTAATCTTATCAAATGCGCCTCCATAGGCCAGTGTTTCTTGGCTAATCCAGTTACGAAGTTTTCTTTTATACTCCATAAGTAGGACATTATTCTTTCCAAAACTCAAAGATGTAGAAGCACATAAAAATCATTTAATAATATTGAAGCATCTTTTATTAACTCATAAAACGCGGCTGCTCTACGCCACTCTTTCTAGAGCAGTCAAACTTTTTAGTTCCTATTCAATACTTGGGTAATTGTTCATTCCCAAATTCAGTAGTATAGAAGACTTACGTGAGCAGTTGCAATTTCTAAAAATTTCTGCTATACTATTATAATTTTGAATCGTGTTTCATCACCTCTACTGCACGCCACTATTTTTGGTTCAGTCAAATTCAAATTCAACAATCACGTGAGTGATCATTGATTCCAATATTCAGTAGCGTAGAAGGTTTATTTGAGCAGTCACTTATGATAAAAAATATTCGAAGTTTTATACTGTTCAATTTTAGCTCACTCAACACTCAATTTAACGAACCTCGTATCTTCTATTTTTACTGCGATCTTCATGGTTGAGTTCCAGAAACGGACACTACATACGTAATTTTACTTGAGATTACGTTTTCTTGTGGACATTGATTTAAGTTGCTCCTTTTTTTTATTTTAAAATTCAATTTTTTTCTAAGAGGAAAATGAGAATTTCCGAAAAATTGCAACTTGTAGAGAATGATTGAAGAAGTTAAATATTTAGAGGTCAAGTAACCATGGATTATCAGAAAGTGACAGCTGCGCATGCGTATTTTTTCTCTTTCCGAAATTATGAAGTTTTTCAACTTTACAAACATTCCGTAACTTGTTGATACACGCCACTGGTGAAAATAAAAACATTCTGTTAGTAAATTTGTATTTTTCAAAATATTCTTTCATTAATAATCTATATCTTCACATCACTCTGTATAAAGTTCGTATACCTCAATATTGTATACTCCTTTTTTTTTACCACTAGTGGTCTTCAAAGGAGTAATCACAACATTATCTAAAAATTTTGTCTTCCAAATCATTAACCCTTTGTGGGCTTCTTTTGTCACGTTGATAATTTCATACCCCATTTACCTTCTAAACGTAAGAAAATCTGACTTGTGGCCATTGTTACAAAATTAACTAAGCTCGGCACAAGTGCTGAAACCGAATACGTCTAGGGCGACAGATGGGTGGACTTGTGCCCGATCATATTAAGGGCCAGCTTAAACCTATATTGAAGGGCAGTTGTTGCGAACAGCATGATGTCCGGCGGTCTTTTTTTGATAAAATTAATGAGAGTTTCATACCAAAATAGATTTATCCAAGAACGAAATATCAAAATTCCATCCTGTTTTCAGAAATGCCATGGGTTTGATTGCGTGTAAACAATGATGCTGCACAAGTAACAGCAAAGACTGTTGACACAATAATTCAATTTTATCTTTTCTCGGTGAAATTGTTCCATGCAGCATACCTCAGAAAATACTTTATATTATCTCGGAACATTTAAATAACATTTCACGATGAATTATTTATAAAACATCCGGTTTTATTTAAACCTTTACCATACTGGTTCGGCCATTGTGTTGTCTTAATGCATTACATGATCCTTCGAGATTATTTCGAGATTTATACTCTTGTATTTCATTTGCTTTAGTTATCTTTTTGCTGCTTTGTATAAACAGTTTAAATGCAGTTGATGGCAAAACAATACATTTCATCAATAATCAACAGATAAACCACATCAAAAATTCTTCCCCCCTGCACTGAGAGCTATCTGAAGTATTTTTATTCTTGATGTTACAGAAATTAAGCAGATATATGTTTTGTTCAGAATCGCATTTTAGATCTTTATCGACTAAATAACATGAATTCCTTTAGAGCTATTCTGCCTTTTAAGGTAGTGGTCGAAAAGCTTCTACCATTTTTAAGTCCCTTGTTCAGACAAGAACGAGTTATTGTACATTTTCATACCACTTATTTTTGTTCCCATGGGCGTGGGAGGTTCGTAATTGTTGAAATATTAATACACGCTAAATCACTTAAATAACACTCATCATTCATTACCATCGTCACTTTACATGACATTGCTAGCCAATTAAAATAAATAACAATTAACAACATCAATGTGCTCTTGTGTTCTCGTCAACGGAAACCAAATAGCGGTGAGTGTCCCATGTTAAATTAAATTTGATATAGTGACTATTCATGATTACTCATGAGTTCTGTTAGGATGAAACGAGTATACTTGTAACACGGAAAGCTGAGTCATCTCTTGCATTGTTAACACGATTAAGTAATTTTTAATTGAAATATGCAAATAGTTATTGAGGACAATAAAGGCTTTTGTGAGAAATGTGTTGGGGAGAATTGAGATGATTTAAATTTGTCTATGTTTGGATAAATTTGTTAGATTGGATCTGATAGTTGTTGTGACAACTCCTGTATAACATCTAGAGCTATTTAACCATCAATCATGTTGGTAAACACAATAATTACAAAAAATCATAACAAAATAATTGCAGTCACTAAAACCCACTATGAGTTAACCATCAGATGCCACATTACTTAAAGTTGGTATAAATCATTATAAATCTTGATCACTTCTTTCAGTAATCAGTATCATTAGTACAGACGTTTCCATTAATCAAAAAGTAATAATCTGTCACTGAAAACAGAAATGAATTAAAGCTGGCTCTGATGAAATAATAAAAAAGCAAAACAGGCACAGCCAGTCTGCCGTAAAAAAACGACGTACGTGCAATGCAATAAAGAAAAAAAGGTTTAATAACATTCCTTCACAATGTTTGTAATATCTCATAATTGTTATGTATGGAGGAAGATTATTATGGGAAAATAATAATTTTGTGACCGTTGACCTTTGTGTATCGTGTCTACTCCTGGGTAGTGGGAGGAATTCAACCTGTCTTGCTTTTCAGGGTCGTATTATCGTGGTGTCTTTGATTTATGTTGTGCAGGAGTGTTTAGGGTTCTGAGCTACAGCGCGACCATTATAATAAATACAACAATGCTTTCTCCAAATTTTGCCGAATTTTTATGAGAAAAAAACGTATCGTTTCAGTATTTTCTGAAGCATTTTAAAGGGAATCTGAATGAGTGAAAAGAGCGGTAATTGAAAATTGAGGGTGTAAAGAGATTGTGTGTGGTGAAAATGAACTTTTTTTTGTAAAGTTTTTAGCTAAGATTTACGTAAATTACGTTTTCCTGTAAAAATAACTGTATGCAATGACAATCTGACTTTTGGGCAAAATTCCGCAGTTAATGAACCATTAATTCTCCTCTTTACGCAGTTCATTGAATTACGATTTTCTTATCGTTTCTAAAAAGTAAAATATGCATCTAAACTGCGACAAAATGAAATAAAATCCAATCAAATTTCAATTGTTGTATGACTTCCATTTATATTGGCTGTCAAAATTTATTGGCGTACATAAATTCGCCTGTAACGCTAATATTTATTGTTTCTACTAGTTTATTTATCGACGGCGTCCATGATTTATTTACATGAATTACATCTACATAATGCCCTATTGTGATTTATTGCGAATGTTTCGATTAAATTACGTGACGGGCTTAGAGCTTTTTATGAGTCGATGTAATTAATTAATGTAAGACTCCGTTTCACAATTATTGAATGTTAATGGCTTATCTAACATGCCAAGTGTTTGACATGTCTCAGATGAGTGTGCTCGAGATTTAAGAGAGATTGGTATCTGACAGTAATTGTTAAGGCGCCAGGAAGTGTGTTGTAATTAGTAGAAGCACCCTTTGGAATCGAGTTTTAATGATTATTTTTCATGTTTTAATTCGAGTTGAAGGAAAAGGCTCGAATGGAACAGAAAAAGTCACTGATGAGGTTTGTATATAAATTGCCACTATGGCCTTATGACGTCGAGGGTCTCAGAGGAGATTAAGGGACCCTTGTTGCTTGCGGGAGACATCTCTGACCGATTTTTTTAAATCTTGAGTGTAGGAAAAGAGAAAAAGAACTACGAGTAAATTTCCAATTTTCCTGGATAAATTGGCATAAGAAATAACTCGATTGACAAAAGATTTCTATGTTCACAGCTTTTAAAATCAAACGGAACTTGGTTGAAAAAAAGAGCTTTTAACACTTCTTTGCTTCCGTGACACGCGACTTCCACCACAATATTAAAGAGTGCAAATAACCACAGGCTTTGTGAATAAAAATGTAGCGTGATAGCTGGCGGGAACCGAAACAAAGTAGGCAATTTATATTTTATTATACTTCCAGCAGTTAGTTATTAGGTGAAATATTACTTCGTTGATGGTATCAAAAAGTTTATGTTGCAGTAAATCACGTCCAAAAGTCATTTTGAGAAGCTCACCACTTCTGTAGGTGCTCTTTATGATTCAGTTCAAGCAACACGCAAAAGTCAAAGACATCCAGTTTCGATATAGTCTAAGAATAGAATATAATTTACTTAGAGAGATATAGATCATTTTTATCAATATTTCAAGCATTCGAAATTTTTGCTCTAACTACATAGTGAAAACGCGATTTATATGTAAAACAAAAATTATAACCCACATTTCATAATTCTGAATTTCTAATACAATACCGTCTGCTTGATTGCCTCGCATCGAGCACTCCATCCGTTACCTAATTCAGGAAAGTTCTAATTAGAAGAAAATACTAATAATTAATTACACGAAATTAAATTTACTCTTATTAGCCACTTGAACTGAAATAAAGAATAAGTTAAACGTTCATAACCAGAGAAAACGGTAAGTGAGTTAACCTACTCTACTTAAAACTACTGTTTACATAACATCATTATGGGTTTATTGGTACCAGTACCAACTGATTGAACATATTCGCCTATACACATCCGCATTCGTTGAATATTATTACAGGCTAGTTATATAAAAACTTTTTAACAACATTATTTCAAAAGCAACATTAATTGGATTAGGCATGCCATACTCGGTGGTTAACAAGACAATGTTTGATTAATTTTCAGATTGATGGGTCGAGAAATTAATAGCTTGTTGCATGCTTACTTGGTAGAACCACTATGGATTTGTGACGACTTTAATTCCAAGTAAATCATATACAACAGTTTCTTCCTTTATAAATCGACTTTCTTCACTAATTCGTTTCACGAAAAGTTCTAGATACTCATCACCTCTAAAGGAATGAGACTTCTCACTAATTCCTCACTTTCCGCCACCATATTGCCCTTTCTTAGTCTAAATCGCTCCAAATTCACGTTAATATGAAGATAAGTTTAGATATAATTGAGCTAAATATTGAAGGAACTTGTTGATGACGTCGAAACGATGTCACAATAACAGACCTCAGTAACATCCGGGACTTAAATCGACGTTAGTGAAGTAAGTTAGTTCAGGTCAGAATTTAGAAAGTTATCTTGCAATCACTGGAATATGCGACTTTAGTTTTTGGCCAATATCATGAACATGACTCTCCCAAGACTAATTTTAAGTGGAGATTTATGTGGAGATTTTGTAATTTCAGCGTAAGCTGAGGAAGAAATGATTGAATTTATGAGTAACGCATAATACCTAAATTCTGAAGCATGTCAAATTTTGTGATTGAAAAACTTTGAGTAGATGTGAAATTTCAAGTAATTCTGTGAAGATCGCAGAAGTACTCTGGAATAAACTCATTAAAAATGTTTGGAATTTCTAACTCATTTGCGACGTAGCTTTGCCCTAATTTATAACGTTCAAGTGGTTGATTTTGTTGGCCAAGAGCCCCACATACATGTACCCCAATATTTTCAGTAAATCTCCGTTCGCCTGTTGAGCGGCGAGAATGAAGAATTTATTGATTTTTGCCTTTGATTTTAGACAAAGTATTTTCTCATCTGGTTTCTTAGAGTATTGTTACTACTTTAATATTTTTCTTTTACTTGGGTTGACATTGCAATTTTGCTTCTCTGCATCTTAAAATTGCTTCCGAATTCGTTACACACAACTCTCATCATTTGACAGGATTTCGTCCATCATCAAATTAAATTAGAAACCGTTAGCATCGATCAAATCCAAATGGCCATAAGTCCATGGGACTGAACTACACCATCAACGTCTTCTACTAGGAAAAAAAATCCCATTCTAAAAATTTCCTATACATCTGTTAAGCACCGTTAGTACTTTCTCTTTAAGACAAAATAAATATTCGAAAGAATCCTCATTGAACATTGTCAGAAAATACGTACTAAAATATACATTGAATTGGCAGTAATTACTTATTACAGGTAAAAAGCCTGCTCTAGTTATTTTGCGAGCCATTTATAGGATCAATAACGAGTAATATAATATGTGGCAAACATTTAGTTTCCCCATTTTGACATTTTTATAATGGTCTAAATTCATGGCATTATTAACGAATTTTGCTGTGAGTTAAATCAACAAGGAAATAAATCAGTATTTAAATGTTTAACGAATTGACGTCTAATCGCAAATTTCATCGACTTACGCGTGTAATAATGGTGCTTTTAGGCTCTCGAGCACGAGAAGAAACTCCATTAGCTATAGAGTATAAAATATTTAACTGTAAATTCAACGGTATCGGTCTCTTTATCCCTTGCCCGTTTTCAATACATAAATTGCTATTAACAACTCTAATGAGGTTATGGATATAAAAATAATGTACTCCAAATATTTTGACCTCAATTTTTATTGAGCGGAATTAGACGGTTAAGTGGCTGTTTGCCAGTCATTGCACAAAGAATGTTAGAAAGAAGGGACTCACCAAATCATTGTTTCTATCTAGGGTAGATGGAGCTACGTACCTGAAAAAGAAAATTTGTATCACCACAAAAATCTGAGATATCTTTAAGTTTTTTCAACCTTAAATTAATTTTCTGTTGTAGCTAAAATTAGTTATATCCGGGAATTTGTATTAAATTTGGCAACGTTATGAATGAACGTTCTGTCACAGTCATGTCAAAGTCACGTATCTTGAGAAACAAATGCAAGGCACGACGTTGCTTTTTTTAAATAAATTCCAAATAACAAGGTTGTGATTTATCGTCTTTTTTTTATGTTTATCTTCATATTTTGATTTATTCTGAAGATGGTTGGATTAAAGTATCAAATTGTGAGATTATTTAGTTTAAACGTTTTTCTGAATTTCCAGTTAACATTTATTAAATTTAGCTACGTTTCCTAAACAAAATGACATTGCACGTCTTTGGAGTCTCTGAGGCCATCTTGGGAAACAAATGTAAAGCGCGACATTGTTCTTTTTCAAATTTAATCCGATTTAATACTCAGTCGAGCCGAGCGAAAATTGTATAATTTTAGCCAATTTTGAAACTTTAATATGCAAATCCCTGTGTGCAATTTAAAATTTTCTCAAGTAGATTTCAAATATTCGTACATTGATTCAGTTACATCATGAAACTCCTACGTTTCAAGATTCATATTCGAAATAAAAATGTCTTTATTTCAAGTACCGTTCTCAAAAATGAAATGACATCAAACGATTACAATTTGGTTTTCTGACGCTAAAAAGTGGTTATATTACAAGTTAATTTCATATTCCATAAATTTAAATCTATTTGGCAGGAAATTATATGATTTCAGGCAAGCAATGAGGGTGTTGCTCTATCAATGCTAAATTGTGGACATGGATGTTTCTGACAAAAAAAATTTTTTTAGGATAATAATGAAAGCAGATTTTCAAATAAAATTACTTAAAACCCACCTGCACTGATTTTCATTTTTCTGCTATGTAGGATGTTCGAGAAAATTAATAAAATATGTTGTAAAAAAAGTGATAAGAAATCTTTTAAATCAAAATTTCTTCATACATTTGAAGCTGGAGATCAAAATTTAAGAATGGAGTTTTCTTTATGGCTGCAGTATATGTACTAAGAAAATCTTCACTTTTTAAAAAACATCTTATACACCAATGAAGCTACGTTTATGATAAACGGTATAGTGTCATAGTAGAATGTAAAGTGATCATAAGCCGAATTGGGTAATCGAATGTAAACAATACTCCTCGAGAGTAAACATTTTCTCTGGTATCGTAAATCAAAAGACTATTGGGTCATATTTTTTCAATGAAAGTTTGAATGCTGCTCGTTTTTTGAAATTCTACAAAATCAATTTAGTGATGCACTCGATGAGCTTCCTCTTGATGATCGCTACACTTTACATTTCCAACTCGATGGAGTGTCCATTCATAATGCAGTTAATGTGAGAAATTAGTTAAATGATAATTTTCCCAAACGCTGGATCGGACGAAATAGTCCTCTTATTCGTTAGCCGCCACGATCTGCGGCTATTACGCCCATGGGCTTTTTCCTTTGGGGACAATAAACAATAAAGTTATGCCACAAAACACCAGACCCACGAAGAGCTTTGTGCATGCATTAGAGAAGCTTGCCGGAGCATAACTCGACATCAACTAAGTAACGTATTGAGAACTAATCGTCGAGGTATTAAAAATATGTAAGAGAATTTTGGAGGTTAATTGAAAATACTAATATTTAGCCCAAAAAACTTTTTTGTTCCAGTTAATAATTTATTGTTTTCTATTAAATTAAAATTAACATTAATTTGTTGTAAAAAGTTCAGTTTTTAGTCTTTAAACAGTTCAACGTTTTTTAATACTAATAATACATTTTTTCTTGCACAACCGCCAATCAGTTTTATTGTTAAAATAAATTGTTTGCCAATTTTAAAACTTGTTTACACAAAAAACATATTTTATTGATTTTCTCGAACACCCTGTATAACAGAAAAATGAAAATCGGTACAGGTGGGTTTTAGGTTATTCTAATTGAGAATCTGCCTTCGTCTTTATCGGAAAAAAGCTTTAATAGGACTTTTTGAAATTTGATCCCATAAAAATGCACGCAGTTGGCCATGAGTATGGGTGAAGGGTCATCGTATCCACTAGACAAATGTGCATTTTAAATATGTAATTAACAAAAAAAACGTGAAAATCGGCTAAGAAATAAATATTTTACAAGTGTGGTAAGTCCATAACCCGGACACTCTGTATACAGACCATATACTATATATTAGCTAACTTTAGATTTTGAGGTTTAATAATTTTTTACCTTGTTAAATTGGCAACTTTGCATTCCCACAATGTCAGTGCTGCCCTGACAAGTTCGGAGAACCATTTTGAGAAACAAATGGAAAGCGCATCGTTGCCATTTTTCAGGCTTAATCACAATCAAAAATTGTATAATCTGAAAATTTCTGAAATTCTTATATCTAGAGGCCTGTAGGCAATTTGAAATTTTCTTTCGGAAACCTCAAATGTTCTTTTTGCTTTCTTTTACATCATAAAACTCCCACATCTCAGAATTAGTATTAAGTGTGGCGTTGCCATTTTCAAGTTTAATCCTAATTTGTGATATTGTTAAAAGCTCTGAATTAGTTGTTCCTAAAATTTTTACGTCTAAGTTTAAACTAGAGCCACCACACATACTTCGTCGGCCATATAAACGGATTGCAGTCTGTTCTCCATAGCTGCGCAAAATTGCCAATACCAATATCCCTTTGCAAATCAAAATTCCTTTCTTTTATCCCATTTCGAATCACATTATATACGTCAATAAATTGCATTTCCCTGACGTTATTCGGCGGCAGGAATGAGAAATGTCAACGACCTGAATCGCCAAGGCTGAAAACATTCTCCCCCGCAGGAGTAGACGGGAACGAGCAGGGGCGTGCTATAAGGGCAGGATTTACGTTTTGGTGTTTCTAAATTTTTCAATTTGTTAGTTGAAGACGAGTTAGATCTTTTGGTTTATAGAATAGAAGGTTAAAGATTTAAGTACAAATAAAAGTGCTCTAAAAGCATCTGACTTTTGGCATGGTAATAAATAAATAATAAAACTTCTTACAAGATTGTTCTAGATCAGTTAGAAAGATGCGTAGATGGCTGTCTCCGGTTGGAATCCTACAAAGATCCTCAAAGAACTACTTATTCATCATAAAACTTGTAGAATAAAAAACATTTTATTTCGCTCTCAGAAAGTGATGTCTATCAAAACAAATTGTCTATAATAATTATTCTGCTATTGATTGATTCCTCTTACAACTAAGTTTTAATGATCATTCAATTGAAATATCTCCGCAGATGATTGAGCACCATTAACTAGAGTGAATGAAGGATTTAATCCACATAATCCAACAACCTGAACTTTTCAGTTGAATTAAAAATGCTATCAGATAACGAGTTATCTGGGTTTTTTCCTTAAAGGAAAAATATTAAAAAATAGATTTATGCAATTGTTTAGTCTTAGATGAACAGGACGTTCTTAGAACTGTTCCTAAATAGCCGAAAAAAAATATGATCGTTCAATCTACAGACAAATATAAATATAGATAAGAAGGCATTCCCTGCATGAAGAAAAATTTTCTGGCAAAATCATCACAAATGACAATTTAAAAAAGAGTATGAAGAGAAAAATGGTAGAAGAGCAAAAGGTTCAATTGATACCACGAAAATAACATCACAACGGCCAATAAATCAAACTAGTGGTTACTTTATTTAATATAAGATCGTTTTGAGGAATACCAAGACACCCTCAAATGATCTGTTTTTGTATCCTCATTCCTTACCTACCTTATATACAACTTACCTATATTTAGATTTTTTAGCCCTTAAAAGATTGAAAATCATTGCTGTATTCTGCACTAACTTAGACTGGGCAGAGTTCAAAGATCTTAAAGAGCAACTTACTTCCCATTGGACACTTGCATAAATAAGAGAGAAGTTACATCAAAGACGGACGTTTTTACTTGCTTCTGTAAAAGACAGCCTCATGAGTGGTTCTTGAGATGATGAAGGAAATGGTGAAAGTTTTGCAGGTGCAACTCCAACAAAGTTAAACTTGCAGAATATGTGCTAGAGAAGATGCAATGTAATGGAGATCAGGAAACTAATAGATTAAAGATTGTGATATTAATAGGATTACGTCTTAACATGAACTAATCCGAACAATTAAGAAACGAGTTTCGTTTTAACTTTCAAATCTTCTTAGTACTAATGTAAAGTAATGATTCACGGATTTGATCCTCAAGAATTGAGGTATGTAATATATACAGTTTTAATATGTTAAATGCCACATCAAAATACATTCATTACAGAAAACGCAAAAAATATATAAATATTTAAAATATGGAAGAAACATAATGATAAATCTCTTCTAATATATAAACTCCTTTCAGTTTGCTTGCAAAGGCCATTTTAACATCCTAAATTCTTGGCATGAACCGAACTTTACTAAATTTTTTTCCCTTTATGTCTTTGCTCTAAGTGTATCCAACA
The DNA here is from genome assembly GCF_039881205.1 of Euwallacea similis. Taxonomy (NCBI): domain Eukaryota; kingdom Metazoa; phylum Arthropoda; class Insecta; order Coleoptera; family Curculionidae; genus Euwallacea; species Euwallacea similis. The sequence continues at coordinate 2,336,916 of NC_089632.1, read as the reverse complement.
AAATTCTAAATCTTACAAATTCCATTAAATAACGTCGTATAAATGATATCTTCTGAAAAAAGAAATTTCGACACATTTGTATAAGAATTTTTTATGGTAGGAAGGAAATGTCTAATTTTCCAGTCTAGAATTCATGATCACAAAGGAGGCTTTGTGAACAAGTATCGACAAAAACTTAATCAACGAGTTGGTGGTTCATTAGCTTTTATTCTTTCATCAGAAATGAATAATTGAAAAAGAAATAATTTACTAAACAGATTTAGTGTTTGCGAGGAAAATAACATGACAAAAAGCTTAGAAGTTTCAACCAAATTATTGTCATATAAATCGATGAATAATTGAGAGTTTCAAGGGGAAATGTTGTAGTAATATCGACTAAATTTAAGGAAAAAAATGTGCTTTGAAAGCTTGCAAATTATTCTTACTCAAGGCAAAATATTTTAAAAGGGGTGAAATACGAGAGAGGAAAATTATGTAGGAATATTTGAAAGTTTGCAAGTTACAAGGCTAAGTATCTCAAAAATGCTTGTAGCTTTCAAGGCAAAATTGATGCAGTTCGAGAGTAAAATAACAATAAAATATTTGGAAGTTTCTTTAAGACAAAATATGGTACAAAGGCTATTCGTTTTATAAAAATGTGGGATGAAAACATTGCTGCGAAGGTATTATTGCACTAATGAACTTGACTCGGGTATACCTGGAAACTCCGTTTATTGTTAAAAATCACATGACAAATTTGATCATTAAACCGAGTTTGAAGTCGTATCAAGTTCCTTGGTGGTTAACGTTAACCTGAACTAACTCTAGTACGTTATCTACGTATCGGCCGCCTATCCTTTAACAGTTTTCATTACACCACTTCCGCAGTGCCACCTCTATCATTTAACACATCTCCCACTTAACTGTCCGGGCAAAAGGTGTTTTTGTGAAGAAATTTGATAATAATGCCAAAAACTTAAATAAGTGACAATACTAAATTCGCTGAAAAGATAAGAATTTGGATATTTCAAATGAAATACTAGAGAAGGCATTGTGGAACCAACTTGCATATATTATTACAATGGAAAATAAATATGGTTTAGTAGTAGATAATCTGGTAAATGCGCATATGTGTGTAAGTATTTTTAACCGTATTTGCCTTAACGGCCGGTGCCTGCTGAAGGTTCGTAACGGCCGTCGTCCGTTTAGAGCAGCTTTAGTAGTACCAACAGTTGAAATTCCTGATTTTGTGTGAAAGCTGAAGTGGTTTTTCAGTTACTTGTGTTTAAGGAGAACCTACATTAATAGTAGTACTTTTGGTGGTTCTAACAGTTTCAATTGCATCGGAAGGTGTTGATTATGAATCTGACATGTCAGATATTTCAACGTTAGTACCAGCAGTATTTATTGTCAGCTGATTAGTAACACCAGTTTCTTCTAGGTACTCATTAGTACCAATATTTTGTACTGATTGTGCAATATTGTCTGTGCCTTAAACAGACATGGAATTAATGCCAAAACTTTCTAACTTGAACGCAGTTGTACTTTCACAAGTTGCCAACGGCGTTATTCCAAATTCAGTAGAAAATACTGACGATTGTATTTGACTGATGTAACCTAAAGCAGCACCTACAGAAGTTTTACCAAACTCACTTATTATTGAGCATATTTAAAAAGTTGGCATACTGAATTTCGTAGAATTTATACTCCACTCAACAGTAGCACTACTTTGCATAGTACTGAAATCACCAGTGTCCCCTGATGTACTAGAAGTAAAGAAGGATTCCATCTCTTTTTGCAAGATTATACTTGTTAAGGGTTCTATTGGTTCCGAAAATTCGGTTAAAGATCCTGATTCTCTGCTGGATTTATTTGCAGAAATTATGCCAACGGTAACAACCGCTACCATATGTATATTAAGATATGCTAAACGTAAATATGTAATGGAATAACAAAGACTGGACAGAAAAATACTGGTCAGTGTCCCATTCAAACTGACCGATCTATTAACTCAAGGAATGAGAATACACAAAATCAATGCAAATGAAGCATAGGGAAAATTCCTATTTTCAGGAATGGAAAAGGAATATTTTCCTACATTACGTGAGCTGTCCAAGACAGTAAAAATGCTGTAAAGATACACGTGATTCATCGATGAATTTCCATAGTTATCACACACACACAGCCTGCATACAATCAGAATGCTCCGAGTAATTTTCCATGGCACGGCTATGGATGGAGGTGCAGACTGCTTGCTTTGCTTCCCCTTTCGCCCCATCCCACCCTAAAATTTGATGTATTGATTTTTTAATATCTCCCCGAAAACATCGAAAGGCCGCTGTAATGAAAAGCAAACACTGCTGAACTCGAGCCAATTATTAGGAAGGAATGATTGATCCTATGCGAAAAATAATAATCAGAAATCCCAGCATGCCGACGGCTTAAAAAAGAGTTTTGTTGCAAAACGGCTTCAGGAGCTATGGATGGTGGCGAGAATTCCCTTAAAAACTATAAAAGACTGAATGCAACACCTTTATAACGCCATCGTGTAGGTTGATTCTGACTAAAAATTCCTGCTTAGGAACACTTCCTTAGGTCTTAATTTAAAATGAAGCACTCTGAGGAACAGGTTTGGGTACCCCGTTCTCGGTTGGTAGTCAAAATGCCTAAAAAGGCCTAAACTGGTCTATATAATAGGGCATTTTCTCAGTCCAGACATAGTAATATACGTGGAAGGTATTCATTATTTACTGCGCTTTGTGTCTGCTTATAACCGTTATTAAAACTTTAATAAACTCTGCTTCGTCTTGTAAATTAGGTATATTTTTATAAGTTGATTTTTAGGAGCTTTGTACTGACGCAGAATTATTGACAAAAGGATAAATAGGATTTGAAAATTATTAGTCTTGAAAGGTTAACATTAATTTATGACGCAAAATAACGTTTTAAAATGCTAATTAACGTTTTGCAACAAGGTAATTTATTATGGTAGGAGGGAGTGTAACTGGCAATACATTCTGTTAATAAATGGCTGATTATTCGTATTTTTATCTAAATTATACCACAAGTTGTATTTCATTTTATGGATAAATACAAGTGACACATACGTGAAGGATGAGAAAGCACTGAAAACACATTCGAATGGAAAAAAATTGAGAGGTATCCTATTAAAGAATTCTATTACTTCCAGAAATGAAATGCTTTTATTATTATTACGCTCTTACAGCGTCTAATGCTATTCCTAAACCAGGCCATTATCTGATTTATTATATGCAAAAAAACATTTCTATCGTTATTCTGATCCCTACTTAGCTGGGGTATTTACCGTAGAATTCCGAATACTTCAGGTAATTAATTCGACTTCCTGCGAAGGAAAATTCGTTTTAAATGGGTGAAAGGTCAAGGAACCTAAGAGATTAATGGTATAATAATAACATTTGACGTATTGCAAGGCGGAGTTTCTTCTGATTTATGCACGGTTATTAAAGGTACTTTATCATGCCAATCAAATCTTTGCTAATGCCTTTTAATTCGTTTGAGATTAGGTATTTAATCCTGAAATTCATTATTTATTTATTTAATACCTATGTGGTTTGTTATTCCTGGAGGGAAACGTTAAAAAAAATGTCGCTGTTCTCAGCTATAGAATCCATTTCACAAGTTCCTTCGAAATCCAATATACTATTCAAGTTAGCTTCATTCAGTTCCTTTTGAACCTTCCTTCCTTTTGAACAGAAGAAGATTGCATCATATTACCGCGGAAAGGAACACTTATATGAATTCCGGAAGAGGTTTGTAAAAACTCTTATTGGCGTTTTTTCTCAAGATGATCAAAAATAAACGAGTCTTCAATAGAAAACCGAGTAGCCACTCACTGTGCATTTTATATTAATTCCTTTTTAATAATTTGAATTATTGGCAGTTTGACGATGAATGGAATGAAGATTTCATTCATGCAATCAATAGGCTTCTTGCATTCTATCACCATTTTCTTCATGGTTTGAAGCGTAATTCAAACACTGACCGAAAAATCCAGCGTCGCAATACTTCTCTTTTAGTTTTATTGAGCCCCCTATGATTGCTTAAAACGAGGGAAATATTTAAACTTGGCCCAAGGGTCTGCTTATGAACATCTCTCTTATTGTTTTCCTTCTTTGAGCTGCGCTATATTTTGTATCCTAGATCTGCGGTTAATATTTTTATGTTTTTTTCGGGATTTTGCTATTGAATTAAGATATGAATGCAGAAAATCAGCAAGCTCTGGGCATTGGTCAAGCAAAATTTTTTGAGCAGTTTTGGATCTAAAATCTGAATTTGTAGCTTGACCATCATTTTTAGCGTGGCTCAGAGACTTTCGATTTATCAGGATTTTATTTTAAATAAAATAATAAGGATTTTAATTAATATTTCGGAAACCGCTAGAGATAGGTATAGGAATTATTAAGCCGCGCACTGATCAAAAGGAAATAGCGACAATTATATTTTTCATACGAGTCACCCAAAACAATGATATGGGGTAAAAAAATAGCGTGATTTAGCTAAGCTTATCTCATACAAAAGTTGACTGTTTTCATTGTACAGAGTGTGGAAGTCATTCTTTTAAATGTGTAAACTGGGAGCAAATTTCAGAGTTTTTGATATATGGATTTGAAATAACTCCTAAGGAAGTATTTCTTCACTTAGACCTTTTTTCATATCAAAGGGTTATCTCTCGATCGAAGGGTATAAAATATTCACATGGCTAGATTCGGGTTTGTTTCTAATTTTATGATTTCTCATTTTTATTATTTATTTTATTTTTAAGTCCTTTTCGAGCTCCCTGATTTTCTGTTACTTTGACTAGTTTTGCACAATGAATTATACGAATTAGTCTTTTGGGCACAGTTGTGCACATGAAATTTCTCATAAAATCTGTATTTTTTTATCTTATTCTTCGTGATTTTTCAATTTACTACTACTTATTATTGCTACAATGCTTTTGTCTACTCATGTTTAAAGTTTTAAAAGTATTTCTATTCAAGTGAGTACCCAAATATTTACGTCCAGTTGAATCCCTTCTAAATAATTTCATTATTGCTTTTACTATCATTGAAACGCTAATAATACCTGCTAAGTTACTGTAAAACAACAAATGCAAAAGTTATAAATCTGTCAGCCATTAGGAGTAGGAAGTATATTTTATACTCTCTCGAATTATCCGTAAATTCCGAAAATCCAAATAAATTTTGGAAAAAAGGAGATTTGCCGATAATCATTAGAATTTGGAAAAAAACTGTGTAATATTTAGTATTTTGAATGAAAAGCTTATAAAGGAGTGAAAATATCAAAAAGTTCAACACAATAACTCCAAAAAAATTATTTGGACTTACTTTATTTCGATATTTCCAATAGTTGTAACAAATTATTGTAAGGAATTTGAGAAACCTGCAGAGTTGTCACAAATTGTTAAAAACTTGATATCCCTTAATTTTTTTTTTTAAGAAAAAGTTTATAGTTCAATTCCTAAATTTTCCAACAAAGTTGTTCAATGCAAAAAAACTCTGTAGTTCAAACATTTTCCTAAATTCAAGAAAGACTCCAGGTAATTTGAAAAACTAAAAATTCGATCTAAAGTCGAAGACTTCGAAGAGAAATTTCATATAGACTAAAATTAATTTGTAAATCAAGAACTTATTTTGTGGAGAATAAATTTCTGTCAAATAGGTAAAAAAACTCTGTATAAATTACAAATTTTTAAATATCGGAAGAAACCTCCAGAAAAAATCTTGAAAATTAAAAAAAATTAAATTCTTTGAAACTTATTTTAAAAAAACGTACTAAAAATCTTCAGGAAGTAGATAAAAAGCTCTCAGTTATTCTCAAAAATTCGAATAAGTTATGTAAAAACTTTTGAAATCAAATCCTTTAAGGCTTATTTTATTAGAAAAAATTCAAAAACTGATGGGAAATTTGACAATGTTTTCTACTTTTCAGATGGGCTTACAACCAAATAGTCCAGTCTAAAAAATCGCAAACATTGTTTTTCAAATATCAGTTCCGACTCCGACGACGGAAAATAATTTAGGCTACGAACATTTCTTATATTTAAAAAGCAAGAATTAATTATAATTTCATGATTTGTTTTTACAACGTAAGTAATAAATTGACAATTCTAAGATATTCCTCTGATTTCAAAATCGTTTTCATTAGAAACTGTTTCATGCTATTTTTATTCCGTTACGATTAAATCCGAAATATAAATACGAAAATTTATGACTTGACCTTGAAGTAAAACGTAATTTAAATCGAATCGGAAATGAGTTTACATGGCAAAGTTCAAAACGTTTTCACAACGTTTTTTAGCTGCAGAGAAAAGTGTTAAGTGTATGACTTACTTCATATACATATAAATACGTAGACGCTCTGTGGCAAATTAAACAAGTTCTCTTTAAAGGATATAAAAACCTAAGTGAGAAAAAACGTCCATCATATTAGTCCAAGAATTTTATGTTGTTATACGGTCACTAATAAATGGCGAATTGTCGAAAAAATCTTAGTAAAACTGTATTTAAATATTATTTATACTATGAAGACTATTGCTCTACTTGGTCCCGAGATATCGGTGTTCGAAGATTGAAAAGTGGTGAAAATAGGTACCTCACCCCCTTTGAAAATAAAAAAAAAATTTAATTTTAGATGTGCTGTTTTTCGGTTTAATCGACTAATGTGGGTTCTGGAGCTCCGGAAAGCATTTTTAGAGACCATGACTTTCCAGCACCTTCAAAATTGCAATAAATACAATATAATGTAGGTACTAATGTGATCTATCTATCAACAGATGATATCCAAATCATTCAGCTTTAATTACTCTGAATAAAACTTTTTGCTCTTTTCATATATTACATTTTCAGCACTCAAATACCAATAAAAAAGTGATGAAAAATTGCCAAGTGCAAATAAAGATATTGAAGTAACTGTACTGTGAAGATCAAAACCAACAAGTGTAGCTCGTCTTGGTAATCTTGTTCTGAATCACCGGTATTTATTTAAACAAAATCAAGTCCGGTACCACATTTTTATGTTAATGACTTCAGTCTGTGAGCTTTGGATAAGTGCCCATACCCAATACTAGAAGATTTTACAAAGAAGATACAACAGCTGTCGTCTAATATTTTTCTACCTGCTCGAAAATCGCTTTTCATCGAAATGATATTACATTATTCGAGGAGATGATACTTTAAAATTTTGGTTAAATTTTAACTTGTTTCTGTGAGAGAGATATTAATCGCATAATCTGAAAACATAAATTATTAATTACTATGTAGATCAAGAAATCAGTATGTAATTTGGTGCTAGTAGGACAACAAAACAATGATAACAGTTGAGGAGACTGATTAGAAAAAAGTAAATTTATTCAACATATTTAATTAACTTCCAACCAGTTCCTTAAGCAACGGCATTAATCCAATATGAAAAATCTGAGGTGAAATGTTTATGTGGCAGGTATGCACGTCTTATATACAAAAGCAAATTACCTCTTCTCTTCGCACTAGTGGAAATTCCCCTTAAGGGGATTATCCCCAACAGAGAGTCAAATTTATGGTAATAGCACAAGTACTTAAGCCTCATTATTAGCAATAATTACCTTTGCATCGATGAACTTCTGCTAATGCTTTGTTTTTACGTCTCTTGCAGATTTTCGTAGCAAGCTCAGATGATGGTATTAATCTTAATTTACAATGTTTTCAATAAGAATTAATCTAAAATAACGTTACATTTTTAGCCTTAATGGACGAAACGGCAATAATAAAAAATAGCACGAATCTCCTAATAGGTAGATGACTCCATATTAGGATTTCACATTAAAATCTCGTTTTTTAAAAACTTTGTTTGGGAATAAAGCTTCACACACACGTTGTTGGAGAGATAGAATGGCACACTATTCTCTGTTAAAACTAACTGAGAATAATATTCTTCCTCTCTTTATTAAGGCCGCCGACGAAAACTAAAGTATTTTCGTTTTTATAAAATTTTTCACAGGTTGTGAAGACGGTGAGAGATTCGTCAACGAAACAAGGATATTCGTCCAAGCCCTTAGTAAAGGGTGAATGTTATTTTCACTTAGTTTTAATTGAGAATAATGTGCATTTACACTATTCCCACATTTGTGAAACGTTTTTCTCAGACAAAATAAATAAAAAAATTAAGAATTCGCCTCAACCGTATAGAACCCATTTAGAATTACTAGTAGTTTTTAGGCAGGTCTTTATGACGTAGACCTTTTTTATGATCCTATGATGGTTCTGACCACGAATGACACTTGACGCCCAATAGTCCCATATGTCCCGTAGAATGACATAGGATCATTTCATGATAGCACATAATCCTACGGTTTCATATCCTTTCAGGTTTTCCTGAACTTTCCATAGTAAGTTTTGGCTAATTCGACATTATACAAACATTTTAATAATCTTGCGTTTTTATTTTTTATCTTACTTTACTCGGAAAATTTACCTTATTAACTTGTAAATCAGGTACCCTAAATATTTATCCAAATTATGTAGCTTTCCATTGTCTTGAATCACATCTGATAAAACTTTAAGAACGTTCATTTGATTAGTTTGTGTTCCAGTTTTTTGCTATATATCAGTTTCGAATCATTTTGCGACAATTTCTTAAGAGGGCCAAAAAGTGCCCTTTTCGATACCATGCAACCAATATTAATTGATTTTGCCGACAGAAATGACCCAGTTTTAAAGTGAAATGAGATCGATGACCATCTACAAATATTATTATCAGCAATGCATGATTTTTTGTCTTTAAAAAATGGTCAAACATGTACGCTAAGTACTCAAAGGTGCCCTTACTTATCATCCAACCATGTTCTATATTGCCAATACCTCATTTGGGTAGTAATTTGGGCAGCAAATGTTGCTCCATATTATTTACTCAACATTTTTGGAATTATTCAGAAATTTCAAAAACTTTCATTCACTTCTTCTTGAATTGTTCAGAAGTTCCAGAAAATTATCTCGAGGTCCCGATAAATCGATTTTTTATTTCTTTGATGTTGAGACGAGACAGATTCAATGAAGTTGAATTAAAGAACTTCTCTGGAGTGAAAGCGTTATAGCAAATCTAGTTTCGAAATACTTTTGATGTGGCAAAATAAAGATTCGTCAAAGCTGACAGCTGTTGGGTCCCGAGTTGGGCCGTGTTCATCCAAGCTTTCTGCAATCGGACGAGCCGTCTTCATGCTAGGTGCCTTAAGCATAAATATACAGATAAACAGGTACATATTATGTAACTGTTTATAGATTCTTAATGCGAGAGTGATTCTTGACAACAACTGGTGTCATATACCTATTCACCATTTACCCATTTTCATTTTTAATTTGCCATGTTAGAGAATCTGGTCTGAACTCTTTTTCCTCATGAAAATGAAACACTACGTATTTTTTCAAAACCATTTAATTGCCCACCCGTGGGGTGAATACTAAAAGTTAATGTTTCCTTCACCAGCAGAATACTAATGAGACGATGCTGTAAGCAACTAGTTCTGCACTTTCAGTCTTGTTCGATGTGGGCAATTTAGCAGTTAAGGAACAATTAAAAAGCACGCATTTAGGTGAGATATAGTGTGGTTTGCCTAGTTTTTCGGTAGTAAATTGTGTTATATCACCTTAAAATGCCTATAAAATGTTGAGAGGCAAGTGAATTCTGCATAAATAAATAACAAGAAAAAACGTAAATTTTAAGTATAAATTTGTCGATATTGCAGTTTTCCATTATAAGAATATTATATCGACTTTCTGTCATTGATGTGTTCTTTACACTCTTTTTTTCCTCCCTACCGCTGATAATCTTAAATCCAATTCCAAGGGTACAAACATAAGTAAAACTTTCAATTCTTGTAATAAATTACATACTCTTCACTAAGTACTAATTGGGCCATCTTCATATCATCTTTTATAGTACAGCGACCGACATTCTTCATTAATTAATTCAATTACATAATTATTGCAGTTTCCGAAACTTTCCTGTTTTACATTGACTTGCTAAACCAGTTTCATCAATTATGTAGACACAAAATCGGATACTTTCTCTTTTAACTGATTTAATATAAGGTTTCACGATCTTTGTAGAATATTACTTCCAAATTTGTATTTAAATGTAATAAAATCTTGACACTAAACATTTAAGAGCAATAAGTTCATGGTATCAATATAAATCCATTTACACCCAAGATTTGTTAATGGATTTTAAATAGAGAAGAAATTATAGTAAAGGCTCAGTCAATATATTTTGCATATATCTACATACCTCGAAATTATCATTGGAATTAAATTAAGGACTGAGTTCTCAGGACTTGCAACCCATAAGCCAGGAATCTATTACTAGTATTTGAATACAACCTATTTTAATCCCGGTATATTTATATTCAAATGCAATTTCATATCTCTAGCGGTTTTTAAGATCTTCGAATTGGACTCGAATTAATGCCACCTTGTATAAGACCAATTTTACTCCTCAAATTCTCATTTGTTACCATTACGCCATACATACCATCATGCATTATATACTTTTCTTTATTTATTTTATGAAGATAGATGGAGACAGAAGTTATGACAATAGTCTTGTAGCCTAAGTACTGAACAAACCTTTGAGTGCAGTTGACACGTACATTGTATTTTCTGTCTTCTTTTAGTAGCATGTACCAAAAAAGGATAGTTATATACCAATCGACCGTCATAATTAGTTTGGGTAATATGTCAGTACAAATAGTGGTGGAAAAATAAGAGTTTAAAAAGACAAAATTAGAAATTTTTCTTTAATTTTTAGAATTTGATATCGAATAGGTTCATTGATAATTTCGACATTTTGAAAAGCGTTTCAATAATTTGTTGTGTTATGCTTTCGATAATACATTTTCCAATTATCAACAATCATACCACTACAGCTTAACTAAACAGTAAATTAGTAAAATAAAGGAAATATTGCGAAGAAAATGTCTTGAGATATTGAAATTTGAGTATAAATTATTCTCATATACAGAAGGAGTGAATGTTACATGAGTTATTCAAATACAGAATACGAAAGGTTCTTCGATTATTGAAAGTATTCCAGTGTAAGCTATTGGATTCTTAAAAAATAGGTCGATTATCCCATTACTACAAGAACTGATAAAAAGGAAAGAAGAGGTTCTCGGTTTAGAAAAGCCTATTACGCTTCATATTTTACCCTGCTCCAGCTTTGATTCTCGCCAACAAATTTCTTCACAATCGTTATGTTGTTATGGTATGACCACAGACAATATATACAACCATGCCGTCTCGCCAAAATTTGCCTCGGAGCTATGAGGAAATCTTAGTCTAAATCAGGCCAACAGAGGACCAATGGTTAAAATTGATTTTATTTCTCTTCTGGATCAACCTGAACTACGATATTTTTTTCCAATCAATATTTATATCGTTTTTATAGCGTCCTGCATATTGTGATTTAAATGAAACATTTTGCACTATTCACATTTAAAATATTTACGTTAAGGTTTTCGTTTTTACGTTAAAGTTTCTTGGTACTGTGGATAAATTCGGCCCTGGTAACAATTCCAATATATAAAATCAATGACGAATATTTACTACTCAATCAAACCATTTACAGTAGCTACTAATCGTTAAAAAATATTATCAGTTAACATTTGATTTTATAAGTAATGACTAAAGACGAAATATTTATTAACGTTTCAGCTGCCATTTTGTGCAATCTACAATAGAATAATTAAATTGGCACTCCTTTTAAATAGGAGTTCTCCTGTAGAACTCAAAATGGTATTGAGAAATGAGCACAATAATGGAAGTGTCATTGAAATTGGGAGAAAATAGATTTTCGTTGTAAAAGAGGGAACACTTTTTCCTTCGCTTCAAACTTCTGATTATATAGTGAAATGGAGAGAGACATAATAAACATAATATGTATGTCCCTCTCCATAAGCTGGCTTAACAAGTTGACGAGCCAATCTAGAAAGCGAACGAGAGAGTCCAAATTGAACAGCTAAATAAGAAGAAAGCTTCGATAAGGCAAATTTGCACTTTGCATTTTTAACCAGAAAATTTATCTTACGAAAAATATAAATTGACCTTCAACTGCATATAAAGTTGAAGGAATTTGCGCTCTGGGTGAACCGACGAGATGATTTATGCAGATTCCGTGTGTAAATGCAGAAATATTGCGCAATGAACAATAGTCAGCGATGAAAAGTGTCTGCCGCGGTTCTATATTGGAGGAGGTTTCCAGAAGAAACTCAAATCCCGCATTCCCTCTTAGTTGGTGTCATTAGAGCTTGTCCAGATAGTTTGACTATGAGTTCAATTTCAAATACTAAGAAACCTATCTATTATCCAGCTGTTTCCTATGAGAAATGGCCACATTTTATGGCATTCTTATAACAGGATTAGAGCAATTATATCATTCACAAAGCGCCTAAAATTCTTGGTTACGGCTATTTTAAATGCTTACCACTGAAGATAAAGTTGCAAAGTGTACATTTTGACTTGAGATATCGAACATTTCAAAGCCTTCAATACAGCGGTCGTTAAATCCAATAGATCCATTGGGCCCCAATTCCCACACGACTCACACACATTTGCTCTATGAGTTTTCCATTATTTTAATAATGTTCTTTTAGACCTCGATATAGTAGTTTGTTTAAGTGGACAAATGTCTTACAACATGTTATACTATAAGAAACTTGTTTATGCCTTGGTTTTATGGCAAAGAGGTTTACATAGGATTTTCTTAAACGACCACTATAAAGTGACCCTAAAAATTCTCGCATATGCGCTGATATAAAATGAAAGCTGACTGTTTTTCTTCTTTTAATTCAAATTTTGAAATCATGTAAGTGTAAACTTAAGGATGCTACGGTTGATGTTAACACGGGGTCAATGCTTCTAACTATCATGGGCTCTTAATGCAATAGAAGTTAATAGATGTAACATCACGATGATTAGAATATTATGTTCATTGTTTTGCATACCACAGAAAGGTTGTACCCAGGTGCTACTCAGCTTGAAATGGACAGAACAATCATGGATTTTGTCTGAGACATCGATCGATGCACGATATAACTCGCGAATTACCAAGTGAGAGGAAGAATGAAGGCGATTTGAACAATAATTTTACATTTCATTTTCCTGCGTGGAAAAAAGAAATTCAAGTATGTGAATATTTACTATGTGTTTCAAGCATTACCCATGCAACATTTCGTAAATGTGGATTTTGCCCAGGTCAATAAAACATTACCAAATTAACGTTTTAGAAATAACATTATCTATGAGCCAATAAAGAGTTTATTTTATGTAAAAACGTTATACTAACGTTTAAAATGTTATAATTACGTTATACTAACATGTTAAGGATATTTATGTGTTCACTGGGGTTATGAGGTCGATTAGTCCCTACAAGGCGACAAATGCTACCGGAGGATTAGTTTTGATTTTGTTTTTGCACAGTTTAGGCACTTGGTATCAGCAGAGTAAATCTTTCTTGTTAAACAACCGTAAGTTTTTACTGTAAGATTACTATGAGCTTTTGGAGCAGACCGGTGTTAATATTGCGAAATCAAGTAAACGGTTTTAGTAAGCGAGACATAATATCAGTAAGTTTTCAATAAATCATTAACTTAACGCGTTGCCGGCATTTGAAGAAGTAGGTAATTTTTTTATTTTAGTCCAAATTTTACCAATGAAACACTAATAATGAACTTGATAGTAGACAATTAAAGCACATTGATAAACGCAAAGGTACGTGACTGCTGATCCCGATTATCATCGACTTGGACAGTTGTGTTAAATACAGTTGGACTACGCGGATCATGTTTAATGTATCACCACATTGTTTTTTCGCGAAAATATCCCAATGAGCGATTTTATATTTTCTTAAGAATTCCATGTTCCGTGGATATGATCCTCAGGGTGCACAGTTTTGACAGTCCTACTATTTAATGGTAAGTTTCCTCATATCCGAATGCTACGAAAGGCAAATTTGGGTCTACGTTTAACGTTTACCTCATATTGTACGGTTGCGGATACGTAGTGCTTTAAGTGCCTAGTATGAAATGGTCGTACCTTATACAAGTACTGGTCAAACATCCTACAAACGTCAACGTCACTTCCAACGCAATACGTGGCCTCCATACTATCACAATTCCCAATGAGAGTAGTGATCGAAGCCACAATCGGCTTTAAATGTTCCAGCGTTGTGGCTTTATTGCTCCAAGATGAATTATCAGACTATGTAATGAAAATAATCCAAAATAAAGAGCGTCTTATACAACAACAAACCACAACAGAGTCACTGTCCGCGTGTCTGTCTCAGCGTGGTCAAAATTCAAAAATCGCGCGCGCGTAAACGGGCGCTTAACCTCCGGTGCAGGTAACGTAACCGTGGTCCGACGGACAGACTAAGCGAGGTGCATGTCGCTTACGTATACGTCGATTTAATGTGTAAAAGCTCTGTTACGTCTCTGTCGCGATCACAACGTGGAGGAAGATTGGGAAGGAATACGCGGCGCGAGCTCTTCGACTCGGTGGTCTCGAACCCCTCCCCAACTGCACGTCGGTGGAAAGCTGCGCCAAGAAGGAGAGAACTGGAGGGCCCCGCGTCGTGCCGTTGAATCTCAAAAATCCATGAAAAAGGAATAAATAATATTATAACATACCCTTTTGTAATAGTCCCCTTGACGGTTAAACTTAGGTCAGGTCTCGGCTTTTTCTTCTTTGTTTGCACGGTAATGAATTTTCTCGCGCTTTTACTGAAAGATACATAGATTCTTTATTGGTGTCTCAACGAAAATTTGTTATACACAAGTCAACAGCAGAACAGAATCAGGCCTCACAGTGAAAAGCCAAGTGGTTTCAGAAAGCGTATGACTCCAGAACACTTGGCAGTAACACTGAGGAAGGTCATAATGTATTTTTTATTACGTATGCGTCATAATCGAGTAATCTTCATGATGCACGTACGTTACTAGGGAAACAACATACGTTTTGCAAATTCATGACACTTCTTGACGCCTAAAAGTGTAAGTTAGTGGTATTACTGTTGTACTTGTAATAAAAAATGTTGCTTGATATTCGCGTGTAAGAGCCTACAGAGCTCTTACGCCTTACAAAGTGCAGTGCTACGCGTAGTGTTTTGCAATATGTCGCGCTTACTTTAAAGGCTTAAGTCCTTTAAAGCTACTTTAAAGGCTTAAAGTCCTAGGACTATGTCCCAAAGTAAAATACGTACTATTAAAAATTGCAGCGTAAGAAGAATAGGGAGTAGTATGCAATCTTCAAAACATCAATGCCGACAAATTTACAGAACTTTCTTATAACAATTATACGGGATGTTTCATTTAAAGTGACACAAGTGATTATCTCTGAAACCAAATTTAAAATAAAAACAAGTTCCAAACAAGTACTGCTCGTTACGAAAAGGGACATTCAACGCACATAAGCAAATTTTTTACTCAAGGTCATTTATATGACATTTTAAGGCCAACTTCGTTTTTTTAACCGGAACACCCATTTTTTGGCAAATTTGCAGATATTAAAAAATTAAGTATTTTTTGTTAAAAAAGTTTTTTCTGCAATTTTTATCTTGTGTATTAACTTTGTACTGGGTAAAGATCATATTCATGGTTGTTTCTTCATTTAATAACAAACTGTTTGATAGAAACCAAACAATCGTCTCAGACTGTAGATTAGCATACAAGGGGACAGATCCCTCAGCTTCTTCTCAGATACTATGAAATCTGCCATCGATAAGCAATAAGATGCCAATACTTGAAACCGCCACCTCAATTTCATCAATAAAGATCAAAAACAGGAGAGGCCTGAACACCGAACCTCACGGAATTCCATGTCGAATATCTATGATCGCTTCAAAGTTACCATTAATCGAAGTGAATTACTGTCTGTTCGAAATACGGGTCTAAAAGCTAGCAATTATCTTCAGAAAAATTATAAAACCTGAGTTTAGGAACTAAATTAGAATGAGGCATGCAATTAAAAAGTTTTTACACATCGCATAAGGTAACATTAAGGTAATGTCCCTCTTGAAATCTCTCAATAATGTTACTGAATATAAATGGAATTGTATTCAAACCCTTAGGGAATCCAAACCGTTTATAAGAAAATAAATTATGTTTTTCAAAAAAAGTGCTTATGTGCTTTTGCGGTACTCATAGGCCTTTGACAAAACAGGTAGAATGGCTATAGATCTATAATTTTTCCTATTATCTCTATAATCACACTTATCAATTGGAGCTACCCTTGCTACGTCTTCAATGCATTTGTTCATAAATTTTGCCAGTGGTACGAGTAAAACATATTTTCCACATTTAATTAGATCTATTCGCATGTCGTAATAATTAATGGACGATTCATTTTTGAAATTATTAATGATATGAAAATTTTTATATTTCTTACCCTTTTATTGTAACACCGAATTGTGAAAAATTTAAAAGAGCCCTACGCTGTAGAAATGTATGGAAATTAATATTAATTGGAGGAAGTTTATTTAAAATTTAGCACCAACTTCGACAAAATGTTTATTTAGACGATTAGAGTTCAGCGAACTATAGCATCATTTGTAATATCCCATAAAACTTAAGGGTTTCCTCCATCCCAACAAAAAGACATTCTCAGATATTTACGTGTTTTTGCTTGGGCAACTGTACCTCGATAGTACCTTCGAAGTCTATTTTTATATTCCCTCAATAACCAGTTATCAGACCTATGCAGCATTTCAGACAACAAATTGACTTGGTCGCGGACACCGGAGCTTATCATTAAACCAGCAAATAGATTTATGAGTACTTGCAACTGACATCTTCCAAGGGAAAGCAACATTGATAGATTCTCTTAGCTCAATTACTAATTTAATTGATTTGTCATTTGAATAAAACCAGAACGAGACTGTTTCACTTCGAGTTGGATTTGAATTGTAGCGTGTCATAGCTACGATTCATACACGGAATCAAGACACAATTCACCCAGGCTCACAGCACGTGCCTGCAGTTTCTCTTCATGAAATTTATCCCTCCATAAATCTTCTTTATGAAGCACTCTCCAGGTACTCAGTATCACCCCAGAAATCTTTTCAAAGAAGAAAAATTTTGCATCTAAACATATAATACTAAAAATATAGCAACAAATCCTACAGAGGTGGCTGTTCAAATCTATTTAAGTGAAAAGTTTCGGATGTTATCCTACGTTGCAAAGTTCATTCAAAACGGTCCGCACAAGCTCTTCACTTTTCCATTGCGTATTACGTGCAATTCTAACCGGATTTTCTAATTCGAATTAAGTTTTTTACGTTATTTTCAAAAGGTTTTTTTTTCTACGAATTATAGCATTTCTTAGCGAATCACACAATAATTCGAGTTGTAATGCGAAAGTGTCAAACACTTCAGTCTAGAATACTACTCATTACGAATAGAACGAAAACTGCACCCTCTCTAATAAATGATGCGATGAAATACGGTGTGTCCAAAATAAGAATTAGAGCAAGATAAGGAAAAATTGCACATTAAAAGTAGTTTCCAAGTGCCAACATAAATACGAAATTATTTTGTACAGTTTTTTTAGAATTAACAAAAATTTTCGAATATCTTTTTTATTTTTTTGCCTTACAAAAATAATTTTGTAGATCTATTCGCACTACGAAACTATTCCTTTCAATGTGCAATTTTTCTCCCATTTAACGAAGTCTGTAGCTATTGCCGTTTACGAGATCCCCATGCTGAACATTCTTACTTTGGATTTATTACGCCACTGACATCGTTCGTCGATATTTCAATAGAGAATAAGAACTGTTTTGCTTTAAATTTGATACAGTTTATTCTTAGTAGCAACTATGTAATTTCGTCAGTAGATCACGTGATGTGCCCATCTTCCAATCGTGGCTTTTGAATGGTGACAATAGCAAGTGAAGTTGCTATTTATTTGAATAACGATGTTATAACCAATTAGGAAATGGATACTTTTACGTAACGAGTAGGGCTTTAGCAAGACAAGTTAATCGAAGTTTCGCAACGCGACACGAGTTATATAAAATTTTCTAATGATGTGTGTGATTTTTATAACTTTACTGCACGATAAAGAAATCTTAAGAAAATGGCAAACATTTGAATTATTCTTGCTGCGCCCTGTATTTGTACAACTACCGCAATCATTGCTGTTTCTGATCTTTATTGTTAACTGAGGAGGTACCTACTTTCATTACGTGATTAGTAGCAAAATGGACATTATTCAGTTACCTCCTTGGATTAGGAAAATTGTTTCTCTATTTGTTAAAATTAGAAATACATTTTCATATAATTTTAAAAGTTTATCTTGATACGCCGAAAATTTTCTTTTCTCCAATTTTGATCTGGCAACTGAAAACATGTCAATATGTTTGCATGCAATACAGGGGTGGTCAAACTTTTTTTTACGAAATTTCAATTTAAGAATTTGTTAGCGGAAAAACCGTAATGAAGCGCCCATGACTCTCTACTATACTTTCTCTAGTACTCCTTTTTGTGCATGCGTCTCAATGTCGTAATTTCCAGTATGTCTAGAATATTCTGATTGAATTATAATATTAACATGTTCGTTGCCTGCCGTACAATAATCAGGGAAGGTAGGACACGTATCAAGACCGGAGGAAGTTAAAATGGAAATGCAAGCAAGGTCCGAACCTCTTAAATCTAAATTACCACTACGAAAATTAATCGAATGATTCTATATTGAAATAGACCTTATACAGGATGGTTCCTACGTACGGTTCGTAACTCCAGGATGCAATTTCTTATGGTATTTAAAAAAAAAGCTCCTATAAACATGTAGCTGAAAACGCTTAAATTCCGAGATACAGGGTATTGAAAATTAAAAATATATATAGTATTATTGTTTGAAATAAATTTGAAACAGTCAATACTATGGGTTTAAAATTTTTCAGTTATTGTACGTTTGTAAAAAGCTACATTTTTAGCGTAAGGTTAATTTTTGTTTGCTGTCAGTGGCGTAGTTAGGCATGAGTCGGTAGATGTTTTCATCATAAAATGTAGAACGCCAATGGATTTTTTGCAATTTTTATTATTTTCGGACTGTCCTAATATTTTATAACAAAAAAGATTTCTTGATTTTTTTGTCGAATACGGGCCTATTCTTAGAAAAAGAACTTTTGTATTTAATTCGGCTACAACCAAAATACCAGATAAGTGTATTACGCATTTTTTATTGTCTTAGTTATTTGTTCTGCATCGAAGTTATTCGCATTTTGCTAGTTTTGATTCACGACAAAACAGTGAATTATATGATAAAATGGCCATTTTCAACATCTGCATTGATTTTGTGTCGAAACTGATTGTTTCTATAATTCTTAGCTGTAGTTGCCGCCCATTCTTCTAAGAATAGGTCAGTATTAGACAAAAAATTAAGAGATCTTTTGTGTTTTAAAATGTTAGAAGAGTTCAAAAATAATAAAAGTGTTAAAAAGTCCATTGGCGTTCTACATTTTATGAGAAAAATGTCTACTGATTTATGCCTAACTACGCCACTGGTAACAGACAAAAATTGATTTTATACTAACACTGCAACTCTTCACCAACGCACAAAAACGGCAAAATTTTAAGAACCTAGCATATATTGTTCCAAATTTGTTTCAAATAATAATATATATTTTTAATTTTAACACCCTGTATCTCGGAACCTAAGCGTTTCCGGCCATACATTTATGGGAACTTTTTTTCTTTAGATACCATAAGAAATTGTATCCTGAAATTACGGATCGTGCTTAGGAAGCATCCTGTATTTTGTTGCCTATTTTATTCTAGTCCGATTTACAAACATAAAAAACATGAATAAAATCTTTGCCAGTTTAAGCTCTCATTTACTATTACTATTTGTATCAAAATGTATGGCACAAAATGATAGTTGTAACAACAAAAGGGCCAATTTTCTTATACAGGAGGTGTTTCAAACACGTTTCTAAATATGAAGATATTGAAAATGGCTAGAGATATGAATATACTTCCTGTTATTAAAAGCTAGTTTTATCCAAATAACAGAAATCGATTCTTAATGCTGCATGGAAATTATGGTATGACAATATCCAAGAACTTTAATTTAATTATTACTTTCGGCATTTGGATTTCAAAGTTAGTTCAAGTTAGTTCAGGTAAGTTTAAGTTTCATTGTGTACGTGGATGACCTGGCGATAGTGGTGAGTGTCAAAACTAGAAAATAACTCAACGAAAAGGCAACATACTTGACTGAGAGAGTCATATACGAATTGACTCAAATGGGACTCATAGTGGCTAAACTAAAAACTGAAATTGTTTTCTTGGCCGGACAAAGAAAAATAACAAAGATGGAAATCAAAATTGGAAATAATGTGATTGTCAGTCAGGAAAATATCAAATATTTGGGTATAGACCTGGATTGAAATTTCAGGATGACTTCATATACAGACAAAATCAGCCAAAGGGCAAACGATATAACAAACGGACTCATGAAGCTGATGCCGAATATCGGAGGTTGTTCGTCCACTGAGTGACGGCTATTGGCAAGAGCTGTTATATCGCAGTTTAGTATACATCATCAATATGGGAGTAGATTTGTAGTTACTAGGTATATCTATTGAAATTAGAAAGGTTAAACAGAAGAGCAGCAATAGGAATTGCCTCGGCCTACATAATCATATCAACTCAGGCAATTACCGTCATTGTGGGAATTTCTACTATGGACTTGGTGGTGGAACAGAAAGCGAACATCTATAAAGGAGGTAGAGAGCACACGGCAGGCAGGAGTTACTCAGGAAGTGGCAGATGTGCTGGATACAATACATGGAGTGGTTCAATGTCTTCATAAAAAGCGTTCAAAAGTGATTCCATCGAAAGTGAAACCATGGATTTCTACGTTAGAGAAGCAATTACCGGTCAAGGGGTGCTAGGCACCTAATCGAAGAGAATCAAGAAGCAGGAAAATGATAAATGCTGGTATTGCAAACTTAGCGCCTAGCCGAGGCACACCATTTTTATCTACATAGGGCATATCGACGTAAGACGTGGAGTACCAAAGAAACTCAGTGGGACGACTGTGATAATGAAAAACATAGTAGAAGTTATGCTGACAGATGAAGAGCTATGGAAAGTGACGATAGGTGTGTTGTGACAAATAATGAAAAAAAAGGTGCTGGACGAGAGAAAGAGAGAAGCAGCAGACCCTCTATTGGAACTGGAAGAGGAATGTATAGACTGACAACGGAGCAAAAGAGTGGAAAACCGAAGGAGGACAACTGGAAATCCTGAGTTAATGCAGGAAAAGGATTTTAGTGAATAGTCGGCAATGTCTATCAGTGAGTTGTACACTCCCAAACCGACCAGGATTTTGTCAGCAGTGGTTCAAAAAAGGTAAATGCGGGTTATTCTTACATAATATATATAGAACCAAGATCTCTTTATCAACTTGCTGGTTTATAAGAATGTAAAACTAAATTGAAATTATGACAAAACCATAATAGCAAATCCAACGATTTCACAAAATTATACCTCAGCAAGAAAACTATACGGAATTTGATTGACAGTGAGAAATAGGGAATATTGCAAAATGTAAAATTGCTGTCCAAACCAGAGTTTTTAATAAACTGATGTTTGCTTTAGTTTTTTGCCAAATTCGCTTGATGATCCCATTTGTACGACTCATTATTAGGTATTCATGTTCCGTATATGATTAGAAAAAGGGCTGTAGTATAAATATTATAAGAAAAAAAAACTACATAACTGTTTTCCCAATACTTGAACATCTCTCAAATGTTTCGCGACTGAAATTAATTGAGATGCTTTTAATGGAAGGTAAAGATAAAGTTTCAGAATTATGGCTCATTAAATATTCTCGTAAAGTAAGCTTTTTTATTGGCCGGTTAATTAACCTCCGTGCTTAAAATGTATTTTATTTAAATATTGCCTTGCCACCTCTTATTTCATCCATTCCTTATTTATGTTTCTTCACACCGAGTTAATGCGCTTTAAATTACAAAACTCGCTTTTAATACTCTTAAATAATTTTTAATTTAATTTATTAGACGTGCATTTGTAAAAACACGATTCTGAGCAGACGGCATTTATTTTATTGTCCGGAAAATAATAATTTCGATTGTTGATTGCAGTGATTTATTTGATCATTGAGACTTTCTTCACGCTTTTCGCTTTCACATAAATGTCCGTTTTCTCATAGAAGAATTTTCAACCAAGAAGTCATACGCGGGGACCTTTTACCTTTTTTACCTTTTACCTTCATTAGTGGATTCCAACTACCGAGAGTAAATTTAAAATAATAAATGCTAGAACTGCTATTAATCAAGAAGAAGGGACAACTTCAAACGGTTTTCTCCTATTGTACAGATCGGTCACCTTGATGCAGACTGTGGAAATAGGTCAAAGCCCCCAGTGACTCCACACATTTCAGACAAAAAAGTTAAAGAAAGTTTTCAAAAAGTACATACCTATATTGAGTTTGACTGAGTTTGGCCTACATTAATTTCGAATTGGACCGTATTGCATGATTACAGCCTTTTTTACGGTAAAATTCGTCCTTAAACCCTGCTAATGTCGCACGCTGTCGACTCCACAAGTGGACCTTAAAAATGTCGAAAAGGTAACCCCCCAGGAAAACAAATCGGAAACACAAAAAAGGGCTTTCGAGTTTCCTCGGTGTTGTTATGAACTTGAACCAGCAGGATCGTCATGAATGAAATCCCTTAAGCGGCCGGTCGCTCGCCTGCCGCCGCCGCCGTCTCCGCCGCCGCTTTATGGCCGCCGCCTCCGAGATGAAAAGCAGATTGTCACCATTACCATTTTACAAAGTGTCAAAATATCCGCATCGCGTACTACAAACACCGACCCACATTGATTTGTGAGCAGCCCACGCCAAGGTCGTTCGTTCACTCTGCCGACGATTAAATTGCGTGATGCCACCGAATAATTCTATGGACTCTACGTTTCTTTTTATGTGTTTGCTCGATTTTAATGTTTCAGATTTTACACTGTTTTTATTGCTCATTGAGGCACAAAGCATATTTATGTCGTTCTTTGAAATTTATGGGGAAATATATCGAGACGGAAAGGGAAATCCTTAAATAATCAACATAGCTATGATTAGCTTGTCTTCGTGAGAGGATAGTTTATTGAATTTGTAGCGCGATTTGGCTCAATTCTACATGGGATTTTCCATAAGATAATCGAAGGTGCAGGGGACCAAAAAACCATAACACGTCAGCATCCGACAACTTATAAATCCCCACCCCTAACATGGGAACATGAGAATTGAACTTGAGAATAGATATATTCTTTAGTGGTGTCCTAACAAAAATGTGTTTTATCCAAGTCGTCCGTTCACACATTCTAAAACACATAAAAAGAAAAATATAAATTAATCTTTCAACACGATATTAAATCAAATTAAATGTGATGGTACTCAGATATTCATCAACATCATAATAAGCGTTTCTCATTAGTCATTTTTTTAATTCTCAAGGTAAGTACCTGGAAGGTAGTATCCTCGCCGATTGTAGTTGTAGAATAGAGGTCTAAAGTAATTAGTGGCGTTTTTTCGTTAGTCTAAGATATTCACCTCTAATACGAAGGTAGTCTCAGAAGTATCCGATCTAATATATAGATAGCGACTTTTTTGTTAATAGTTTGCCCATATTTCACAGACCTAACTTTAAAAAGCTTATGTCTCAAGTTTGAGGGTGCTACGTTGATTTATGTTTGTTTTGGGGCCGTTTTTAGTAAACGCTTTTAGATTTTTTGATCATGGAAAAAATTGATCATCGATACGTGATTCAATACTTTCATTTGAAAGATCTTAGTCCACTCAACATCAAAGCGGAACTAGATTCTACTCTGTGGGAATCTGGTCCTTCGTTAACAACTTTAAAATATTGGGTGACATAATTTAAACGTGGTCGTACGAGCTGTCAAGACGAACTCCGCAGTGGTCGACTCAATGAGGTAACCACTTCAGAAATTGTGGTGAAAATCTACAAAACTGTGCTAGAAGACCGTCGGCTAAAATTGCGCAAGTTAGTAGACATGATAAGCATTTCAAAAAGTACTGTACATCATATTTCGACTGAATAATTGGATATAAGAAAGCTGTGCGCAAGATGGGTACGCGATTACTCACAGTTGAACAAAAAAGAAGTGTTTGGCAAAGTTTCGCAGCAATAAAACCGAGTTTTTCGCCGATTCATAACCAAGGATTAAATACATGTCCATCATTTTACACCTGAGACGAAAGAACAGTCAAAACAATGGACTCAAAGCGGAGAATCAGCTTCAAAAGAGGAGAAAACCATTCTATCTGCAGGCAAAGCGATGGCGTCAGTTTTGTGGGATGCATGTGGTATCATTTTTATTTTTCAACTATACATCTTCCTAAAGGAAAGACAATAAACAGAGAATATTATATAAATTTATTGCAGTGTTTGAGCAAAGAAATTTGGAAAAAGCGACCGCATTTGACGAAAAAGAAAGTTTTGTTTTATCAAGACAACGCACCAATCCACATTTCCATCATTGCGATGGCCAAAATCAATCAACTTGATTTCGAACTTTTCCTTCGCCCACCCTATTCGCAAGATTTAGCCTCCTCAGATTATTTTCTATTTTCAAACTTGAAAAAATGGCTCGGTGGAAAGAGATTTGCCAATAATGAAGAGGTGGAGTCGGAGGTTGATGCCTATTTTGAAACATTCAAGGCTTTTTACTATAAACAGGGTATAGAAGCCATAAAACATGGCTTTTATATCCATGGAAAAAATGTGTCAATCTCAAAGGAGACTATGTTAAGAAATAATGTAATATTTTCCTTTTTTTTTCTTTACGTGTTAGGTCCTGCAATTCTAGGACTATCCTCGTATCATTCACTCTTCGACACGGGTAAAACCTCGATTTGTCTTATATATTTCGTAATTTTTGCGAATATGATGTAGACTCCAAAACATACATATATGTAAATATGAGAATGTCAATATGGTCTCTAGACATTATTCCTGTATTTTAGTCCTAATATCACTCTTAACAGTCCAAAAATTATTTTAATGTGTTAATTACGTCCTGAAGGCAAAAAAAAAACTATATATACAATGTGGCAAGAATAGGGAGTAATATGCAAAATTTAAAGTCATCAAATTTACTAAGAATTCTTTTCAGGGGTAATAAAAATTTAAGAAATAAAAAAGAAACAATTTAAGTCATAAAAACTGGATATAGATAAACTCCTCGGAATTTAATATGTTCAATGATAGCTGGCGAATCGGCTTTGCACTTACTAAAAATAATATTTTTGGTTTTTTTTTCATTTAGAGACAAACTGTTTGATAGAAACCAAACTAATGCCTCAGGCTGTACATTTAGCACCTGAAGCGATAGGTCTTTCAACGTTTTTCCCCTCTTATGAGAGCCGTCGTCGTCAATCAGTAAGGTATCGATATCTGGAACCCACACTTCAATTTCATTAATAAAGATCAAACCTTCAATCATCAAGAGCAAGAACCGTGCGAAATTCCATGTCGAATATCCATAATCGCTCCAAAGTTACCAGTAATTGCGGTAAATTGCTGCGTATATTCTAAATAAGAATGCAAGAATGTAAAAGCTTGCAACTATTTTCAGAAAAATGATAAAACCGAAGGTTAGAAACTAAATTAGAATGAGACACACAGTCAAAAGCTCTTTGCAAATCGCATAATGTAACATTAAGGTAACGTCCATCTTCAATTCCCTCGATAATGTTACTGCATACAAATGAAACAGCCTCACTTGTATTCAAACCCTTACGGAATCCAAATGGTTTATTATAAAATAAATTATGTTTTTCAAAAAAGATGCTTATGTGCTTTAGCAGTACATACTTATAGACCTTTTACAAAACAGGTAGAATGACTATAGGTGTATAAATTTTTCTATTATCCCTATCACCGTCCTTATCAATTGGAACTACCCTTGCTATATATGAACAGTGTAGAAATACGTCGTTTTCAATCCATTTGTTCACAAATTTTGTCAGCGGTATGAGTGAAATATCCTTTCCACGTTTAATTAGATCGACTCGCATATCGTAATGATCAATGAAAGATATATTTTTCAAGTTATTAAAAATATGCGAATTTCTTTATTTTTTACCTCCTTAAAATCGAATTGTGGAAGATTTGAAGGAGTCCTGTGCTGAAGAAATGTATGAAAACGAATATTAATTGGAGGAAGTTCATCCACAATTTATCAGGAATCTCGTCAATAAGCTCACTTAAATCAATATACTTTAGCGAACTACAGTATCATTTATAATATCTTAGTGAACTAAAGGATTTCTTTTATTCTACAAAATAACATCCTCAGATATTTACGTGCTTTTGCTTAGGCAAATGTATCCCATGCATGGGCAATAGTACCTACCTAAAAAGCATATGATTCATTCTCTTAATTCAATTACTAATTTAATGGATTTGTCATTTGAATCCATTCATTCAGTGTTAATAAATTTTGAAAAAGTATTGTTTCCCACTTTCAGTGTAGATCCGAAAGGATATTCTATTGATGGAGGTTATTCCGGTCATACTTTATGAGCGGAAGGAAGTGAACCCCAAAAAATGGATGGAAAGATTTGCAGTCAAGAAATATTCGCTCCCTAGAAAATAGTTATTCAGAAGATTTTCCGTAATAAAATTGGAAAAAAGTTCCTCTTTCAAAAGGTTTTTTTCTATCTAAAATTTTAAAGAGCTCTTTATAATTTATTAGTTTAATTCAATCTTTAAGCAAAGCCAGGACTTTTACAGAGTGGGGCTTAGAAATGTCATATACTTATCTACACCAAAAAACTCAATTTTGATACATCCAAACTATATTTACTTATAAGGAAGGTAATGCATTTTAATTTTTCTTTTTTTTGGAAATACAAATATCGCGAAACCTTGTTTTTAGAACTGTTTTGAGGTCAAGAATAGAATACCGTGAAGCGATCAACATCAATAAGGTCAATTTTGCTTGAAAATTTTGTAGACTCTTACAAAAACATATGTCTTTTCCTCTCCAGATAGAGAAGGTACATCTTAAACCCTCTAATGAAAATTTGAGATGTTCGGCAATAATAACAATGCCTGACCCTTCGGATTTTCTCTGTCTTCTCTTAAGATTATTTTAATTAATTTGTTTATTGTTTTTAGCTTTAGTTCTAATGATGTTTGAATATTGAAGAATACCATAAAAATGTTGCGATTAAAAGTTACTGAAGCTCCGTTTTGTTTCATCCTTAAGCCGGATGATAAATTCTCTTTAGATAGGGAATAGGATTATAAAACTTCTCATGATTTGAGCTCTTCCCCATTCTCTCCTTCCAATTGTTTCTGGTTAGATACTTTTCCTTTTTCCATCATGGTATATCTCCCTTGATTTAACAAGAGTAACACTATAATAATATCTCCTGGTAAATAGGGTAAAATGAAACCTGGCCTTTGAACAAAGAAAAACATGCTTTCCACGTCAGAATTAATAAACAGAATAAATCCATTAGCTCTGCTTACTTGGCAGATTTTCTTGCTGTTTTAAGGCAAACTCTAATACACTGCGATCCTGGTAATAGAACTTAACTTTTCAACGCAATCCCCTAGAGTGAAATTAACTAAGTTTAGCCGATCGAAAGTTTTCATTGGAGTTGGCAGAAAAAAATTCACTCTTTATGTATAATAACTGGGTTACTTTCAATGGAGAACTTCATTGATTTAATGAATTGTGAAACTTAGGTGTTCGTTATTCGTACGAAAAGCTCTTAGCGGCACAATTGAAACATCCCATTGATGAACACGAAGTGTAAGTTATCGGTGAACGAAAATGTTTCTAAATTCAGCAGGCAATTTGAGTCTCATAAGTAGTCAAAGGCGTTTCACTAAGAAGTTATTACACAACAAAATTTTCATTTAATATCTCAAAAATATGAAGGGTTTGCATAAAACTCGAAGGAACTTTAAATTTAAATACCCTGTATACGTGATATGTAAGGACAATGAAAGCCTCTATCTTCTAATGAAAGACGCCAACGTTTCGGCTATATTTAGTCTTTCTCAAGGCACCTTCTATGAAGGGAGATTGAGTCTAATTTAAGATACGCATGCATATCCATGCATCCTACAGATAGATGCCCCTCAGGCAAACAGACTTAGCTATGAAAATTGCATCATTTCAATAACTAAAGCGAACGAGTCTGGAGTATGCAGAGTGCCAAAAGGTAATTTGTTATGAAAAACCAATAGGTATTTTGTCAGGAAGAAGCAGCTACGCGGACATATTAAAAAGTTGCTTTAGGAAATTTTTTGCAGAAATTATCTTAAAAGTAGGCGTGTTTTGGTTAACAGGAACTTTAATTGTAGATCACGACGCTAAAAAAAACAATGCAAACATGTACGAGTACAATCTTTTTCTGTTTAGATGCATTTGCTTCAAGTCCATCACCTATCGATTCCCTCCACCTGAACAATTTTCAATGCTTTATAAAGTTATATGAAATATTAATTCGAGAAATTATTGCATGAATACTTGTTTGACTTTCAAATAAATCTAATAATATTTAAACCAATTCATCAATGAATCACGAAACGAATGAACCTCAGAGCAAAATCGAATTTAATTTCTATGGAGAATTTTCATTTATTTGAATTTTTTCTATTTGCTGCAAAAATGATAGGACGAAGTTCGGACATTTGAGAAATGAACTATTAGCGTGGTACGCACTCATTTATTTTGAAGAGGCTCTACGTGTGACGTGAAAAGAAATCTGCACATGTTCACCATTTTTACGTTATCGGACTAGCCTCCTTAAGAATCAAAAGCCGTGAAGGATCCGCAAAAATCTCCCTTACAGTCCCCCTTCCTATTTTTGAATATCTTAGTTCGGGCAGATTTCTTCAAGATTCTTTAAATATCGGGAAAGTTCCTGTTTTGAGATTTCAACAGAAAAGAGTTCTTTGAATGTTCTATTTTTTCCAAAATTTCGAATCTCTAGTAGCGCCCTCGAAGCCACCATAAATCTGCAACCTTGGCTCTGGCGTTTAGGATCTAAAGTTTTTTTCCAGGGGAGTTTTTAGGTTTCTTAGGGACTATTAAGAAAATTGAGCAAAAATTGAGCAATGAAAAAGTTGAGCTGCAAAAGTTTGTTTTATTTTTTGGTCAATCAGCAACCAATATCAGAAACTCTTTAGAAACAACATGGAATTGTTTGGAATTATTAGTTCTATAACAGTAATAAATGGGCATTTCAGAAGTACTATAGTTGACGTGTACACATCGGTTTCTATCTCTTTATGTTTCATGGGGTCTGACGATGCCAATAAAGATCTCGATTTGAGATACTTTTACCTTCAACAATTTGTCCCTATATTATATTTTATATGTCAGTTTTAGTGGCAATGAAGATCCAAGCCCATATAAAGTTTTATCTGGGTTCAAAAGTCGAAATAGTCCCTTGCATTTATCGACTATTCCCGGTATATAAATTTAAGCCATTAAGCGCCTGGCGGTTCGGAATGGCATTGTCTTCGGGATCCTGTCAACCTCTGATCCTAAGAAGACAATCGGTCCCAGCAGGCGTCTGTGGCGGCGTCTGCCGCCGCCGGCAACAGGCCCAGTGGCCGTCGGCGGCGGCGGCACGTGCCGTCGCGGCGCAATTCGCGGTGTCACCAGCATAATGGCTGTATTTGCGTACGGCTGGCGGCAGCGGTGGCGCCCCCCCTTGTGCCCCTCGCGAAACACAACACCAATGAAAACCATCTTGCCGCCCCCGGCCCGCGCGCGCACTCCCCGCCGCGGAGCTATTACAGTAAGAAAACAGACATATAAAACTGAGAGAGGGTTGGGGGCGCGCGGGGGGCGCAAAAATCAATATCCCCGGGGCTGCTAAATCACGCTTATCAAGAGCACTTTCCCCCCGCGGCGTGCGCCACGCCGCCCCACTACAAAACATTCAATTTGGACGTCAAGTTAGGGCGAAATGGATTTTGCACCGGTCCAGAATGAGATTTAGATTTTACATTTTTATTTCCTTAAAGTCCACAAATTGACTAATCTAACGAGATTGATTCTGGATTGCTGAGGAAGGGGTCACTGGTCAGAATATAACACTAAAAAGAATATATTTCTATGATACACTAAATTCCTTTAAATACTAATCCCAAAGGAAGGCTTATCTTGTCTATAAATTAGCTGAAATCCTTAATGATTTCTCCAGTGGCTTTATCTGAATCTTGCTGATTTCTCTTATACTTCACAATGTTCTCATATTAAGCTATTCCATGTAAGTCCAAATAGACCCTTCAGTTAGTTTAACATCATTCTTTGAACATTAAAAATAAAGCAGACGTAGGACTGAGCGGTTTCTATCACCTCACTGGCACTTACTTTGCTGTGGTATGTAATATAAATTGGACGAGCGGAGGACTGAACGATGCTCAGACAGTCAGCTGAGACTAACCGTTCAGTCCTCCAACCGTCCTATGCATATACTAAGTAGAGGTCGAGCACTTAACGGCTTTTTTCAGTAGTTACGCCAAGAACCGTTCAATTCCCCTGTTGTCCTATTCGGTGGTTTGATTCTTTCCATTTTCGCGATGTTTAGGTTTATTTTATTTAGTACAATAGAATGATGGTTTTTATTTAGTTGATTCGTTTTGCACTTCGTGAAATGTCTTAATCGACAGAAGTGGCAAGTATTTTTATTAATCTATTGTACATGCAGAATGCGACCTCAAGGTCTTCAAAGAGATTTTAAGGAACGGATTCTTAGTGTAATTTAAAACGAAAATATATTATAAAAAAGTAGATAGAAGTTACTTTACTCTATTTTACTTGAAAAATGGTGGTAGCATTTTTTTTTAATTTGTTCAAATTTAATAAATCTTACTGCTTTTTAGAATATACACCGTTAGGCTTGCCAAATGATGCTGATAATGCTTAGGTTGACAAATAATCTTTGGGGTCGGACCTCGTTTCTCCTATCTCAAATATTTTCGTGATGTGCCGCTGTCATCTTATATACTTTGAACACCAAATGAAATGTCTAATCGAATTCATCCTAAGGAATAACGATCTCACAAAATTTAAATTAAATACATCTTTATTTCCCGAGAAATAGGCTAACGACCACTTATTCTCTTTGCCCTTGTGACAAAACCACTTGCATCTATACACAAATAATTATTCATAAAATGCAAAGAAAAGAAAAGAGAAAAATATATTTGGAAATGTTCCAATAGAGTGGTTGATGCGAAAAGAAAGCGGGATTGTCTTGTTTGTCTTGTGAGGCCAAAAGGATTTAGAATGGTCCAGTTGTGACAATTGTCTTTCAAGTATTTTACGTTGTTTTTTCGTTAGTTCGGTTACATGACCGTCTGTTGTTAATGTTGCGGATTTCGCATTAATTTGACGATTTGAGAGTAGGATTGTTTTCCATCATTGTGTTCATCAGAGTCATTGTATTATGGACAAGGTAATCCACGTAAGATGGTCCAGTACCTTATCTCAAAAATAGTAAGGTTTAGAAAAAATGTTTAATATAAAAGTTATTTAGTTTTTCATTAATTTTTTTTTTTTAATATTTTCAAAGTTACAGGGTGGTCCAGAAAACCGTGGCGTAATAAAAAAAGTATTAGTTGAATCTTTTGAAAATCTGTCTAGTTAAAGACAAAGAGCGGTTCTACTAGGGTAGATTTTGAATTTTCGAAAAATTTTATAGAGGGTGTCAAAAAAATATCCAAACTTTACAATTTAAGTGCCTCAAATTCGATTTTTTTAAAGGGGCACCCTGTTTTTTTTTGAAAATTTTTCTTTTAATTCGGTTTCAGATAATATATATATATATAGAAGAGATCTTACATACTTAGCTGATTAATGTTATTAATCATCCTTGTATCTATTTAAATCACTAATTACCTATTTATCATTAAATTACCTTACTATTTTAAAATTCTATTATTTAATTAAATTTTAGATTGATACATTACTAATAAGTTACCAGATAAGAACACTAAATCATCAGTATATTGCAATGAGTGTGTTTCGTCTATGTTTTTGCCCTTTAAGTCATGGTGGTATTATGTATATTGTACCTTGACAGTATACGTTATAAAGGAAGAGTGAAAGCGGCGATCCCTGAGGGAGCCCTTATTCAGGAGAAAAATGGAAAGAAGTGTCGTCAATTCGTACTTCTAGTTTTCGATAGATTTTTCATGATACAAAGTACGTATAATATTTTGGTTGTATCATTTGTAAAGTAGACCAGTGTGCCAAACATTGTTAAATGCCTTATTAATGTTCATAAATACACTTACTGCTGTTGTATCGTTTGGATATGTTATTTGTTTGTTGTTAGTCAAAACAATGAGTGAATGAATAGTTGTGTTTCGGTCAGCAGTTTTGTGTTTGTATATTGTCTAGTCCAATTTTTTGGATTATTATTATTATTCTTTCTGCCATGTCTTTGTTTATGATACAAGTGTTCAACTGCTTTAAAATATACTCGTGAGTTTCTAGAGTTCAGCGCTTCAGAAATTTCCTTATTATTGTGTCGGTTCTCGATGCTGAGTATTTGATATCAGTTAAAGCTTGTCGTGTGGTCGTTCACCAAATTCCAGTCATGTTCATCAAGTTTTGGATTTTTCGAAGTGTTGAAGGCTCGCTGAACTTGTCCGGCAAATGCTTTATCTTTATCTACGTCGTAGCTTTCAAATCTCACTAATGACCTCCTCTTTATCTATCGAATATCATGTGGTGACAAGAAAAATGAATTGAAAATTGGTCCAAATAATGTTTAAACAACTATATTTCCTCACTTGGTCTATCAAACAAGTTCTGAACTATTAAGCAATAAAACTAATTGGAATTGTAGTACTAGGAACTAAGTGCATGTACTGGTTCAGATCATTTCTCTTCACCAAGTTTCCCTAAAACTTTTCCTTAGAATTTGATAAACCATTTGTGTAGGAAAGAGTTTCAGCTGCCTTAATTAATCTTCTGTAGATGGATCTATATTTATTAAAGTATGGTATAAAGGGAATACTACTATAAAAACAACTTTCTCACAAAAATGGGACACTTAACACGATAATTAACCATATTCCACTTTTTATTATCTCTCCACTCTTCTGAAAGCGATTTTTCAAGCAAATGGGTCTTAGTCCTATATGTAGAATGTCTCCAAGATGTTTACTTTCTAAGATTATCTGTCAGCCACTTGGGACAATCCAAATAATTGCATAGTATTACCTAACCTGAACTAAGACTATACATGGTGGTCTAAATTCCAGGCTCATTATCTCGGGATCCGAAAAAGATACAAGGTCGGATAAATTTCGGCACAGCAAGGGCAATGAGCCACTCAACAAAATGCATTTTTAAACATTAGAAATTTTCGAGCGATTCCTGGGATATTTGGCAACACCTGAAAATTACATTATTTTGTACATAAGTTTTTATTTGCCGTCCCATTATTTTATGGGGCGAGTTAATATTTCCATATCAAATAGAACCTCTCTAGTATGAAACGGGTATTCAACTTCAAGTTTAGTATAAACATTGTAAAACCGTTTACAAATCATACAAATATGATTTGAATTGAATTGAATAAATATAGTTTGTTTAAATTAAATTATAAATTCAGTGAGCAGGTGGGTGTTTACTATATGAAAGAAGCTGCATACGTTTTCGTATATGAACCGAAACATTGGATATAAATACTAACATCATTTTATAGAAGAGGAAAAGTATCAACTGCAGTGCCTCTTTTCTAAAGTCCTCTATATCATGTTAGATACCGCGTGGAACGAATAAAACCATTTTGAAAATCTTCTTTTTCTTACCGGCGAAGCCACTCGGAATTTTCTAACACTCAAAAGCACATTTGATTAAATTTCTAACTGCACAACTTTTACTCACTATTTCACTTACATCGTATCTCTTATGAATTCCGAGATTCTAATGGTGAGTTTCGAATTTGGACCCCCATGTATAGAGTGCCCCATTTAATTGCAGAGCATAGCTTAATTGGGAAAAAATTTAGAAGAATCAAATAGATAATTCATATCAGTCTTCACAAAATTCTCAGGTTTTCCGCAATTTTCGAAAAAATTAAATCGGCCATATCTTATTTTGATAACTGTAACAAAAATGATTAAAGACACCCAGAAGCCAAAATCGTACAATGTGGTGTTATAAAGGAGATCTAAAGTGGTGTTATTTCTCTTCAAGAGACATTGAGTTGTTCATTAACAACATATATGTCATCAAACATAAGGCGCATCCGGCTTGTTGAGAAAATAGAAAAGAAGCGTGCGATCCAAAAAAATGCACGGAAAACCAATGTTTAAATTAACTCAAGAGAGTGGAGAACACCAGTCAGATCCACACATGGAAAAAATATCCAGACAATTGACTTGCGTTGGTCCGTTATATTCTATGGGTAAAGCATTTGAATTAATTTAAAAAAAACTGTATTTCTCATTTACTCCCTATATATACAGGGTGTCTTTGAACATAATGCCATAAATTCAGTCACATATTCTATGGTCTAAAATATGATGAAAACTTCACATAAAAATATATCGAAAGGCGTTTCATTTTCGATATACAAGTTGTGAAAAGTTAGTTCTTGAGGATAGTTTTTTAATTAATATTTTCGAAACGTTTTGAGATTAATGAAATTTTGTATTTTATTATATTTTTTTTAGTTCTTTCTGAGTCTCTAAAAAAAAATCGTTGTATTTTTTCAGCGACGGGTAATGCAGGGGGACACCACTCAATAAAATTTAGATATATTTTAATTTAAAAAAATTTAAAAATGCTTTCATATATGGAAATGTTAAAAAAATTTTTTTGTTTCATTTCAAAGCCAAGTGGGTTTCAAATCGAATTTTTATTTAATAAAACATAGTATCTACCGATTTGTTAAAGATTAATTTTCTCGAAAACTGTTGAAGATTCCGACTTTCAATAAGAGTACTTTTTTTGTGTAAAAATCTCCAAGTTTAATATTTTGCCTATATCTTAAATACAGTTAAGTACAAATAAGTTTAGGTACTTTTTAAACACTATCTCCTTATATTACCCACTCCTGAAAAAATGTAGTAATCTATTTATAGGCACTCAAAAAGAGCACAAAAAGTTTTAATAAAGTACAAAATTTCAATATTTTATCTAGAAGCGTTTCGAAAATATTAATAAAAAACCATCCTCAGAAACTAAACTTTCACCCCCTATATACCAAAAAGAAACGCCTTTCGATATATGTTTATGTGGAATTTTCGTCATATTTTGAGACCTAAAATATGTGGTTGAATTTATGGCATCGTGTTCAGAGACACCTTGTATAATAATCTAATCCGTAGAGTACAAAATTCCATAGACCAGATTCTGGAATTTGGAAAGGAAAAAATTTTCTGCTGGAGCGACGTTCAAATAACGTATAACGTTGATATTGTAGGTAACAAACCTGTTTGAACTTCCTTTTAATGTCGCTTGCTGCTCTTGGAATATGTAGTGCTATGAGAATGTATAGCAGCAACATTTCATTAGAATGCATAGAATAATGTTAATGGCCCTACATACTTCAATTTCATTGCACTTTTGCTTTCCTTGTTCCAGTTGAAGATCTGGAAGTTTTCTCACAAGTCTCACCTGATGATTACATTGATGAATGTGGCATTTTTGAAGGTCTTTTTACAGTAAATTACTATTAAACTAATAAAATGAAACACTTGAAATATTCGTAGAAATTTTAAATCAGGACGTAAAAAGCCCCATTCTATACGATTATAATTGCGTTTCACCTATTGTTAAACCACTATGGCAGGTAATATATCACAATATAGCTCTTTAATTTCATTTCGCCCGGTACAAATTACAATCTTTAAGTTAATTTATGTTCGCTTGAGAAACCGTCCCGATATCGATCGATTATTTTATAGAAAATGCGAACTCCGCCCTCTCTAAATATTCTTCATTACGTTGTAGCGTACGTACAATGTGATCTATGATAAAAATCGCAAATTACCGGCTTGAAAACTGGTTATAGAAAGACAAGAGCCAATAAACCTTCGCAGCTGAACGTGGATGCTGTGTGAAATATTCTTGTGTGGTTAAGAGTATCAAATGTTTAGCTGCGGATTCATTTCACAACTTTCGGCAAATTTAAAAGAAAAACCGTAACGATATGTACATCATTATCATTTCATCAACCTCTATATCGAAGAATATTCATTCCTGACTCTGTAATAGATTCCACACAGTGTGAAGACTTCTATCTGTACGTTTTTTCTCATCCGGTTTGCAAGCAAGCCACCATGAATTCAGGTTCTCTTAAATCTATGGTAACTTGCAGCACATGAAATTGATGAATGTGACTTTGTCTCATATTTATTTTCTTTTTATGCGATTTTTCAGAATTCACTATCATTTTAGTTCTACAGAGTGTTTGAACTCTTATGACTTTATTTTTAAGGAGTGATTAGCCACTTTAAAAGAAGCCGATTAAACCAAAAACAACGTAATGAAAGTCGCTTAACAACAGAGATATGAATTCTTAACCAATTTAGTAATTAACGATTTTCAATCATTTATTTTTAAGTAACTGGAGATTATCCAATTAACAGTAGAAATCGTCATGACTTGCAACACCTAGGCTTTGTCTTCGAATTATCATTTACGGTTAAAAAGATCTTCGTCATCACGCATTTTATTAATGTATACCATGCTCTTCTTAAAATTCCATAAATAAAAATCGAGGGGTGTCAGATCGGGTGACTGATCAGACTATGGAAAAAAATGTCACGACCAATTTCCAAGGACACCATTCAAATGCTGGCCAAACTTTACAATTAAAGTGAGGAGGTGCACCATATTGTAAAAACCACATTTGTTGAGATACATTTCAAAAAAATCATATTTATTTAATCGATTTTGTACTACAAAAGGGCGAATAAGTTGTTCGTTCACTAGTCGGGCCCAAAACGTTTGTTGAAAATTTGTGCTGGAAAGGGTTACGACGAACAGAATGTAGATTATCGACAGCCCAGGTATGAGTATTATGAGAATTGTTTATGCAATTTTGCGTATACATTGCTTCAGCGATAACCAGTACAAAATTGTAAACGTTTGGGATTTCATCGTGTTCCCTAGAAACTTTTAAAAAATTCTAAACGTAGAGAAATGATCTTTAGATTGTAAAGAACACAGTTTTTGTATGTGGAAAGGATATAAGTGGTTCTCACGAAGTGATCTCCAGGCCACTTACTTGGCGGGATATTTTTCGGTTGCTGGTGGACAGATTTCTATTCCAAGCCATCGCAGAAATTGCATAAATCTTAGTTGTTACATTTAGAAATCACATGGAACACTATTTTTATTCCTAATATTTCCGTATTTTTCGATGATCATAAATACCTAATCAGACAAATGCGAAAGTACCCCATAAATTTGATCTCCGAACCACTGAACCGAAACTTTGCATGTAAATTTCAGCAAAGAACTTAATTAGATGTTCCCAATTTC
Organism: Euwallacea similis; assembly: GCF_039881205.1. Lineage (NCBI taxonomy): Eukaryota > Metazoa > Arthropoda > Insecta > Coleoptera > Curculionidae > Euwallacea > Euwallacea similis. The sequence goes on along the minus strand of NC_089632.1, from coordinate 2,299,337 downwards.
ATGCTAATGTAATTTATTAGGGAATACATATACGAGGTAAATAAATATTTATTCATGTTAACTAGGAGTGTTAAAATGCAAATTGCAGAGTTTCCATCCTTCACCGACACTCGCGAGAATCGATATATCGGAGACCGGGGGAAACGCGAAAGGGTGGGTGGAACGAACGAAAATTGGGGTTAATTTGTTTTCTTCCTCGTTTATTTTTCAGACATGTATGGGGAGAATTCGTGTATATGCTAACGTTGCTAAATCTAGATTTCCTTGGCGCACAAACAAAATTACAGTTGAATTTTTGCTACATTGGGAAGTGGCAAAATATTGAACCGTACACAGTACCTATATTTTTATAGATACCGATATTTCTTAAGCATTGGTACATTTTCTGTCAGAAGGGAGATAAGCCCAGCACATGAGTGGACTATTTATTTGACCATTTTGACGTCATTTCCAGGAAACTTTTTACTCTCCAGTTTTAAAAATCCGGGCTCAGGAAGAGTGCCACTATCGCGTAAAAGATCAAAAGCTGTTCCACAGAATCTAAAACTCCAAGTTAATTTATACTAGTGAGTAACATATTTTGGGCTAAAAAGGAGGAGGCTTTTCATTAAATGATGAAGAGGCCAACCAACTATAGGTCAGTCAAGGCCAAATGAAATTCGTCTTCAACTCAGATGAAAGTGGCTTAAAACAAAATACAAGCTCATCAAGATGATATGAAAACTAAGATACAAGTCGCAAAAGACCTTGTGCAAACGAATCCTGAATGGCATGATGGTAAACCTGTAAAACGGAGTTGAAGGGATATTAGATGGAATCGTACATAGAATAGCGATCAGAGAATAGACGATGCTATACAAGACACGGTTGCTAAAGTCGGGAAGGTGAAAAATAGACTGCAGAAGGAAATTAAATATTTTGCCATCAGGCTCGCACACAGACAGAGCCTCGGAACACTGGTCCAAGCTAAATAAAGTATTTTCAATAAACAAAGTACTCCTTGTAAAACAGTCTGAGGCTGCCGGAATGTCCAACAACTGAACATATATGGAAAAGGTAACAGCTCTTATAATTTCCCTTCGACGAAATGCTTGAAACATTCTACAAACTCTGACTGAAGTAACGCACGTAAATTTCCAAGACTTAAATTTCATTTGAAAATGCGATTTGCTGCCAGCCACATAGAGCAGGTGTACGAAGTCTGATCAAGGTCTAGACCTAAAGGTCTAGAGCTACATTGGAAATTCGATAGATTCTCCAAGCCGAAATCCTTACGGACTATTGGGAATCAAGAGAGTCAAAACTGGAGAGAAGCAAGAATTACGCGGCACAGTTGGAGGAGGGATTTTAAATCTCTAAAAAGAGAGATCGAAAATTTGAGGCAATAGAGAAGCAAAACAGATTGGAGAAAAGAGATTTTACTCAAAATAGAGAAAAAATAACTCATAAGACCAAAATGCCCGCAGTTGAGCAATGGAGCCTAGTGAGTCGCAGCATGTCCTAGAGACTCCCAGCTGCTTCACAACAGTTCCAGTCTGATAATATGTGTAGTAATGATCCTCGATAGTGGATCTAATCTTATTACAGTTAAACCTGAAATTTTGAATTACAATCAACAGATGTCTCTTCTGCATAAGGTCCAAGAAACTGCAAGAAGTAAGACTTTGTCTGTAGTAGGAATCCATGCAGCCCATTTCCTGTTAGGAAGAAAAACCTAAAGTTCTTGGAATCGATTTAGTGGAGAAAAATGGGTTACAGTTAGATCTACATGATAGAACCATCAAAAATACATAATAATGGTAAAATGCGTAGTAATATTAAGATGAGTAGCTGCGGACTTGATATGAGATTGTTTTCAAATAAAAGCACCAAACTACCCGAAAGAGACCATAGTAGAAGAATATCTCCTAGAAAGCGAAAATTAATTATTTGATAGAAAATTTAATAATGATGTAGACCAAGAACCTTAACAAATTGATACTAATTTTAGTTGTGAAGTCGGTCCATAATTGCGTTGAATCGGTGCTCATTTTACGAGTTTAGGAAAAAAGTTTCTTCAGTTAATGATAATTTTGAGTCAGCGATTTCTACTGAATTTATAGCGATCTAGATAAATATCTTTGAGTTTTCGCTAATTTTGAAGTACAACTATTGATAAAATTCAATGGTGATATAGAAGTAAAATAACCTCATAATCATATCCATGTTTTCCAGTAAAATTGAGTTGGTGATCACTTTGAACATATTATTTCTAGAAAATTTAACAGTGAAATCGGTAAATAATGCTGTTGAATTGGTACTTATTTCGCAGATCATTCAATGGAATCGAAAAAAATCTCTGTTGTGTTAGCGGTTATTTTGAGTTAGCGATCTTTAGAAAACTCATGGAGTTGGCATTAATTTTGAAATGAAATTGTCGATGAAATTCAGCGGTAAAGTTGTTTTCTAGTAAATTTAATGGTTACGTCTGTTACTAACCTTGTTTTAGTTGATAATAATTTTAAGTCAGAGTTTTCTAGAGTATAAAGTGATGGTGAGCAGATATGATCCTGTTAAGTTAATATTCAGTTTGTGGACAAATTCGCTATGAAATTTAATGATGAACTGGAATAAAAATTTTGATGAGTTACGAATTATAAGCCAAATTTTTCTAAAAAATTTAGTGATAATGTAAGGTATTATATCTATCACGTATATGCTAGTTTTAACCTGAGACCGTTGGGAAAATTGGAAAAAGTTTCAATTTCATGGTTATTTTGAGCAAAAGCATTTTTTTTAAATTTAATGGAGTTACTTGGTAGTTTATCAAGTTGATGGATATTTTGGGTGAAATACTTTAAGAAACGCAATGGTGAAGTCTTGTAATGGTCATTATTATATTGAGCAAGTATTTTCTAGTAAATTTGATAGTAACGTCAGTCAACAACTCTTGCTTGGTTAATACTTACGTTAAGGTAAAATCTAAAGCATCTATGAAATTGAAAGACATAAAAAAAATTCCTTTAGATAGTGGTAAACTCGGGCATGCGTTTCGATGCTGAAATCAGTTAATAATTCTGTGAGCGAATTATGTGGTAATAAATGGTAATGGTCCTTTCAAGTTATAGTGGAGTGGGTAGATATAATTTGAGTTTAATAGTCAAATATATCCCCGACACAAATATATGCCTTAACAATTTTTTAGCACATTTTTCTGATTCAGATTTACTTCACTGTACGGCGACCCTCAATAGACATCTCTTCTCGGAAATATGCTCCACCTCACCTATTCATCCGCTAAATGCAAAACGTTTCGAAAAGTAATTTTAAATATTACATGGGCCCATTGTCATATAAAGTACGAAAATTGAAATATAAGTGAAATGGGGTGGGTAAGGAGGGGGTTAAAACATGGCGCTCTCTCTATTTCCCTCTATAATGCATACTTTGTATTCGGAACAAGTCTGCACGAGATGGAAAAATATTATTTTCTTTGCCTCACTCTTTTTCTTTAATGTTATGGGCTGCACATCTTCCTTATTTTTACTTGAGAAAAGCATCAAATATTTTTAGGAGTAATTTATGTAGAAATTTTACATTATCGTATATTTCGCTCTGTTTAGGGGGGATTTTTGGGGAAAATATTGTTATCTGGAGTTGAAATGTTTCGGACGACATTTGAAATATTCTTGTATTACCCGTAAGATATTTTTCTATCGATTAAATCCTCCTGACCGAGGTGAAATATTGCCTCTAAAATCAAAAAAATATATCGAATCTGAAGGTATTGAGAGAAAGAGATAAAAACATTTTTAGAAAGCAGCATCGCTCGCTGTTTTTCAGGTAATATATCAAAAATTCAATCACACAATTCTTCCGGTGAATGTATGACAATGTTTTATAAATTTTCCGTCGTACTAAAAGAATTGGAAATATTGATATTGTTTCCTTCTACATAAGTCATACGTGGAGATATAAATTTCCGCTTCTAGATACTGGATTTCTGTAAATTGGGAGAAGAGAAACGACTGTTACGAACATGAAGAGTTGGATGAATTGTTATTTAAATGCGCTGTTATTGAAATCTTAGAAGTTTTAATTAGTTAAAATACCATATTTAGTGATGAACGGAAACAGTCTGATTCTTCCTCTCTCTCTTCTGAGTATAAAAGTTAAAAGAGAGATGGGATAATGGCATGGGGCAAAAATTGAAATGCCAGAAACGATTCGTGCGTTTAATTGAAACTTACACAAAAACACTGCTGGATTCTGACGGTTTGGCAAATTACTACTACGTATGACAGGGCACGCTCCCTCCAGTTAATTATTTTCATTAAATTTTACTCTAATTTGTTTTTGCTTGTTTCCAAACGAAATGCCGGTATTTAGGGCCAAACATCTCTACATTTTGAATAATATATTTTTGAAAGTGAGACACGAGAGTTTTAGAATGTTTGAATGATGTATTGAAGAGCGCTTTTTAGATTACGCTATAGACAAAACAACATTTTTCGCATTGATATTAGAAGGAAAGAAAATACGTCCTATCGAAATCGCCCTCTTGAAGCCCTAATTTATTCAATTTTCAATTTATTTCAGCCGCAAATCGACCACAAATGTGAATACTTAGAAAATTATTTTGTTCTGCCTCGAATTTTGATATTCATAAAAGTTATTTATTTGAAGGATTCTCTACTATTTGCCAAGACAAAACTGAGATATTGAAGATATAGGTGGGAAATGTCTCCTACTTCCCCTGGTTCAAGCACTTTTCTACGTTTTTTCCGTTCAACATCTACCACAGAAGTGTGTAAAATAGATATTACATCTTTAGAAGATTATTCCTCCTGGGTCTCTAAATTTCATTACTGTAACATGTTTCCATTTCACTCTAAAAATTTCAAAATTAAAGGTATTCATGTTGACAAGGAAATGTAATTTTAAATTTATCTTCATTCGGAGGTCTGGAATATGGAATTTATTAACAGCATCATTATGGGAGATTTTTTATACAGGGTGTAACAGATCATCATGCAGATATTTCAGGGGGCGATAGTACTCGATAAATTAAGAAGAAAATGCTAATATACACATGGTCAAAAACGCAATATTTTTGTTATACAGTGTAACAAAATTCAATTTTTTTTCATTTTTTTAATATACCTAAAGATAACTTAATGAAATTTCATATCTCTAAATTTTTTAAGAACCTTTACAAGAAGATGTTAAAATCGTTGCTCTCCATATACAGCATCCTATGTTTTCCTGGGTCACGTGCTATTTTTTGCTGTTTAACTTTTTTTTGTATTGTTCTGTATGAATTTTAATTTCATATTTAGATTCCTTTTTCATTTTTTTATTGCACTATTCTCGTATCTTTCACCATTTATGAAAAATTTGCGTAAATGGCTACCGATGTATATTAAGGAAGGAGTAAAGGAAGCAAGAGAAAATCTGAAGCATTTCTTATTAATGAATCATATGTATTAAATTAGTGAAGCTACAGTAAAAGTAAATGAGTCTCAATAAAGACAAAATTAAAGGTACTGCTGAAAATTCAAAATAAAAATAAAATAAAATAATAGTAATACTTAGTTTTTTTACTCTTATTATTTAATATGTACAGGTAGCTATTTGTACAATTTTTTCGTAAATGGTCAAAAATACGAAAATTATGCAACAGATCAAAAAGTTAAAGAAATGAAAAAGGAATCGAAGTGTGCAATCAGAAATCATACAGAATGTTCCAAAAAAAAGTAAAAAGCTTAAAGAGCAAAAAATAGGATGTGACCCAGGAAAATATAAGACCTTCTATATGGAAACCAACGATTTTGACATTTTTTTGTAAAGACTTTTAAAAAACATAGGGATATGAAATTTTATTAAGTTACCTTTAGGTATTTTAAAGAAAATACCAAAAAATGAAAAAAAATCAAATTTTGTCACCCTGTACATCAAAAATGGTGCATTTTTGACCATGGATATATTAGCATTTTCGTCTTATTTTACCGAGTACTACTACTTCCTGAAATATCTACATAATGATCTGTAACACCCTATATGAAACAACCTTTCTCTACATCGATTCCAAATCTCAACAATACAGGGTATTCCTAAATATCATGTACATAAGGAAGGGGATAATTCTTTAGCTTATTTCATGGCTGAAAGTTCATATAAACATAGATCCGCAACCGCTACGTCATTTACCTACAGGATGTTAAAATTTAAAACATTTTTCAGTTTTTTTCTTTAAAGTTCCTGTAATTTTTGAGATATTTAGCTAAAATTTGGAATATAGTTTACGCTATAAGACTTACATCATTGGGTAAATCAAATGGTTTTAATAACCTACAGGGCGATATTTTTTCAGGGATCATGCCCCCTTTTCTTCCCCTAAACTTTTTCGCAGTGCTCCACTGGTAGAATCTAAAGTACAAAATAACTTTTTTATTTTATTTACAACCTTTTTGGTCTCTTGTAGTTTTTTCGTATCTGCGTCAATTATCAAGAAAACATATAAAAAACGATTTTCTTCGATTCTCCAGATGAAATTAAAATGTTTAAAATGAGTATCAAAAAATATATTGGGCTTTGACTTTATTTGACCTATCTTTTATTTTCATTGATTCTGACAATTTGTATTTGAAATCGTAAATTGTGTCTGCACATCTCATATTTAAGTCATGGCCTCCTAGGTCCCCTGACTTAAACAGTTTAGATGTTTTCCTAAGGGGACAATTAAAATCTTTAGTGTACACAACACCAGTGAATACTGTTAATGAGTTACGAAATTGAATATTAGATGCTTTTGAAACCGTAAGAAATACTCCAGGGGATTCGAAAGAGTACGGACATCAATGAGAAATAGGGCAGCCGCATGTGTAAGGGTTGAAAGAGGTCACTTTCAACGGTTTCTGTAACATAGTTTACTTGTTAAAATTATTATTAGTATTACATAGATTATTATTTAGAGTCAACCAAATTTTAAATTAATCTAGAGAATTGCAGAAAGTCGTTTTTTATTTTTTTTCTCAATACTCGACGCATATACGTACATACGAAACAACTTCAAGAGACCAAAAGGTTCTAAATAAAATAAAAAAGTAATTTTGTATTTGAGATTCTACTAGAGGCGCATCGTGAAAAAGTTTAGAGAAAAAAAAAGGGGCATGCCCTCTGAAAAAATATCACCCTGTAGATTATCAAAACTACTTGATATTCCCAATGATGTAAGTACTACAACGTAAGCTATATTCTAAATTTTATGTAAATATCTCAAAAGCAATAGGAGCTATAAAGGAAAAACTGAAAAATGTTTGAAATTTCAACACCTTGTAGGTAGGTAATAAAGCGGTTGCGGATCTATATGTATATGAACTTATAGTCCTGAAATAAGCTAAAAAATTATCTCTTTTCTTATGTACATGATATTTAGGAATACCCTGTATAATAGTTTTTTAACTTTTCAAATTTTCCAAATTAAAGGCGTCCGTATGGACGAATGAAATTATTTTTAAGATTTTCCTACATTTGACAGCCTGAAGCTTTAGATTTATTGTCAGCACCTTTGTGGGGATTTGTTTATTGGAAAGATCACCCTTTTCTCCAGTAAATTTCACTACTCTAGCGTTTACTCATTTCACTGCTGTGCAAGTTAGTAAATTAAAGATTTCCGTATTCACGAAAGAAGGCATTTACATTTGAAAGTCTCGAGCTTTGCATCTACTGTTGCAATTTTCTGTATGAAAAGCAAACATTTCTCTATATTTCAGGCGAATTTGTTTTATTTCTTATTTCTTCAGCAGCAGTAGAGAATCTTCTAGCATACTTTCGTTGTTGATTTCATCTTCTTCATTTGAATAACGGCTTCAAGTGTTAACTTTTTCTGAGTTTATACATGTTTAGTCAAAATTCGTGTTAGCATCAACATCGAATTATACGAAATCATCAAAACCAATCAATTTTGCGGCCAGCACCCCTTCTTTAAATCATTTAACTATAGCTTCCCTTCGAAGGCAATTAAATGTAATACCTACTAAAGTGTGCTGCCTATTTCAAATCTGTTGTGATTTACGGTAATAACCTATTCGTTTAATAATAGTCAGCTACATAAAATAACAATTAAGTATAAACAAGGAAGAAAACGGAAATCAAATATTGATTAACCTAGTTCCAGGTAATCTCGTTCATAATGTGAGCTCTAACGGCCATGCAATAATTAAAATTTAATTCCATTATGGCTGCAACATGAACGTACATATATTAGATTATATGTTTTTACTACTTTTACCATTCGCAATTTAATGTTAATCGTCAAATATTACGTATATGTCTTTGTATTTTATTAACTCAGTTTGCCCAAATGGTAAGAGTTTTGCATTTTTCAATTCCAGACATTCCGACATTTCCCTTTATTCCCAACTTTTTCGCCGCAGATTAAAAAGTTAATAAACGTAAAAAGCTCCATTATCTGATAAAAAGCTCGACTTATTAGAATTTTAAGGCGAAATCAAACCAAGAGTATCAGAAAACCTTTGTATATAAATTCGCGCTAATTTAACTTTGCAAACTCTTTAATAATATTGTTTTATCGCGAAAGTTGTATAAAAAGAGGGAGAGAAAGCAAAATAAAAGTGTGCAGCCTTTTTATGATTCTTATTTAGGTTCAGATTAGGGCCAGAATTTAATTTATCGCCATTGAAATGGGCTTTGTGAGATGGGTTTGACGGAAAATAACTTTGGTGAAGTCAGTGGCAGACCCAATTTTTTTTTTTTTTTATATTAAGGAAAGATGAGCATAGAAATACACCGAAAAACAACAACTCAAAAGATTATTAGTATCAAACTATTCATTGCCACTACATGCATCATCGACCAGTTTTTTTCTTAATAACTATAGTAATGCATGCACCCAATCCCTATTTGAACTGTAACATTATTTCATTGCACGAAAATGTGGAGTTTTTGGAAACGACATACTAAGCTGCCAGGTCGCATCAATTTTCTCTCTACCTGGTTTAAACACATGTCTTGAGTGCTTTTGAAAATGGTTTACGAATAGTCGCTTGTGACGTAATCAGTTTTTTAAATCGCAGTCGCAAGACAAAAACGGCTCAAATCACACCCAGCGCCAGCTATCTCGCATCACATAACCGCCTTTGTTTATTATATGGAATTAGAGGAAGGCAGAAGCTACATAGCGTTGATCCTGCCACTCTAATTTGTCAACTAAATCGTGGATGCAGTTTTTATCTTTTCTCATCTTCTAATCGCGTATGCGAGAAAAAGATCGTTCTATGGTAAACAACATTTGGTTTGAGTCGTAGGTCAATAGAAATAGTGATGGCTAATGAGAATTTAAAGAGACAAAATCAGAGATTTTTCTTTAGTTATTAGATGACTTTATTGAACATTTTTACGTTTTCGAAAGCGCAGCCAGTTACCGCAGATTATTCTGTTAATACTGTTTTTAATTATTATAAACAATCCATCGATTGCAACTTCAATTCTGTGAGAGGAATAAATTTTACGTAGACAATGTCTTGAGCTATTGAACTTTGTACGAATAAGAAAACGTCTTTCGTCGTTTCCAGATGGAATTTATTTGAAGTGAAGACAAAAAGATTATTCGATTGCGGAAATTATTCGGTTCTCAAAGCCTTTGTTGTATTGTGATTAGTACCATTAAAAGCCTTTTTTCCTTGTTATGTCCATCATACCTCCCATTAATTCGCCATCGAGGAATTTCGGGGATGATTTGTTGAATTGCTACAATTAAATTTTTGTAATGGTTTAATCTTTTGAGTCAAATCATCAATTCTGAGCTTTTTTTTCTATAATTTATTTAAGTGCACAATTAGTCAACTCTGTTAAGGATAAATGTTAATCTCATTAATTAGGAAAGGAAAATTGTGTACAAGTCCACCCCTATTTGTGTATAAGGTCTTATTTTCGTCTAAAATAAACAAAAAAAGCAGATTATTGTATAACAACGTTGGATAAAATATTTGTTTTATAATTTCGTCATAAAATTTAATTTAGTATCTACACCAGGGGTCATTAAACTACGGCCCGCGCGTCAAATCCGATCGTTGAGACTTAAAAAATTTAAAAAAACATAAATCTCACTATATTAAATATTAGTACCATATAAAAGCATACATAAAATTTTAAAATAATGTATTAATGGTTTATCAAACTATAAAATGTACTTTTATTGGAGGATTTCTAAAAATTACAAAATTCAAGGATTTACTAAGTTGCTCTCAAAACTATCAGTATCAATGTATTGAAATAGTTAATTTGCTTCTTTAACGATATACACACGTGTGTATGTGTTTATGCCAGTGCGTTTTATATACATTAAATTTCTTTATCGCTTATTTTTATCTAATTAAAAATATTATTAAAGAAGGCAAAGAGGGACAAATATTGTCGAGTTTTTAATGAAGAATAGACAATAAAATTTTTTTACAATCAGTGTAAAAACAAGAGTTTAGGGTCTTATTTGCAACAAAACTGTGACACTTTTCTACGAATATAATTTGAAAGGACATTACGTGTGTAAACACAGTGAAAAATATGAGAAATTCCACGAAGAAATACGTGAAAAAGCTGTTAAAGATCTCGGAAATATTTTGTCAAGCCAACATGTTTTTTAAAAAATTAAAAACTAAAATTAAGCCTTGGTTACAGCCAGTTACCTTATCGCAACAGTTATAGCTGAATTTCTTTGAGTTACGAAACAAAATTGATATATTTATGATGGAAAAATTAAGACCAGTTCCAGAACTTTCAGTTCCCTTATGGTTATGAGATCTAACATTTTTGACTGACATAACTGAACATCTTTACTCCTTTAATGTAAATTTACTAAGAAAAGGAAAACTTGTACATAGAATCTTTTTGTATATCAAATCATTTAAAACAAAATTACTTCTTTTCAAACAACAGTTGCCACAAAATAATTTTTTACATTTTCAGTTTTGCGAAAATTTACTGAAAATTATGAATTTATTATTAATGACTTTCTGCAAATTATTAACTTATTTATATTGTTTTCTTATAAAATTTAAAATTTGACCCACTCACAGTTTTAAATATTCACGTGCGGTCCTATCTCTAAGACGTTTAGGGACCCCGTATCTACGCTGCTGACGTGGATTCGAACCATTCTACTTTCCACGTTGAATTAGAACATTGCAGCTTGTTTGTTTTTTTTTCCATTTTGTTTTTCATTTGTTTTGAAATACCTCTTCAAATAAGATCAGGAAAAAATAAAAATGATATAGCAAAATTTCGTTTTTTTCTGGATATCTCCGGAAGTATTCGGAATTTTTCCCAGTTCGAAGTAGCATTTCCTTAGGCATTAAGTTGTGCAACTTTGTCCCGATTTAACCGATCTCGCATCTCTTATAGTTTCCGAGATTCCAATGATAGGCCTCGAATTTTGGGTGCAATTAAACTCCTACTTGTGTATGTGACCTAATTCCGAAATAGAATAAAATAAGTCGGTTATTCCAACACTGGCCCTATTGCGTCTTTAATATTTCTGACCATGCTCCACGTTAGAAAGACATTCCCGAATAAAATACGAATATTTCTAAAATAACTTAAAAAGGCACAAACATAAAAATCTCTGAACTGGTTATAATTTCGGAAAATTTAATATCTTTGCTTGCTCACATGCATGAAATATCTCCTACCGTAATATATTCGAGTTCCATAAATTTCGCTCCAATTTAATAAATTCCATTTTCCGTCTACCTATATTTCTACATACTTCTCCCAACATTATAAATAAGGGTCGATATTATCAAATTTAATCAAGTTTCGCAATGTGAGAAGAATAATAATCAGCAGGGTGCCTTTTATTCCGGTTAGACTCATACACAGAAAAGAGGAGAAGGAACGGAAATTAACGTCAAGCCAAAACAGCATTATGGAGACGTCACATCCGAACGAAATATTTTGCCTCAATTTTTAGAGAAATTCCGATATTTCTGAAAGCCCTAATTACTTTTGATTTGAAACCCAAATCCATATCACTAAACCAACCCCCATACTTTCGCGTAATTAAATTATGGAAGCTTTGAGAGAGGTTTTAATCGCATAAATTACCCCGCTCGTATATATGAAAGGGCTTTCAAATATCTAAAGTGAAACTGGCATAAATTTTTATGTGGATAATGAGGGTTTATATCACCGGTAAACGGTGAAACATAATGTAACATGTAGCTAACATAACGGCGTCGTAACTATTCAAGTTTGTAGCGACATAAAGTGGTTTATGTCCCCTTTTAACATATTTACTACCCCCTTATTTAATTTCAATATTCTACCTTCCAGGGTCGTTTCATGTTTTTACTCCTGTCATAAACGTTATAAATGTATTAAAATTCTATGTAGGTATCTTTATGCAATTTGTATAGTCCCTAGAGGAATTTAGTTTTTAGGTTTCTCTCTTAGAGTTAGAGAAATTGAATTTCTCCTTTAAAGCTTTCTTTTCGGACAATAAACACCCAAAGCTAATTAGTTGTTCCTTCTGGTTACAGTTCCTGTTTATTTGTATCAATTTCGTTATGTTTCAGTTGTATTTTCAACAAATTTAAAAACATAAACTATGCGAGAACGTTTCCATACAAATGAATAGCAAAAATATCATTAAATTGATAGGAGCATCCGCCTGAGTAACTTTTATCTAAAATATCTATTAAGATCAAAGCCAAGTTTCCTATATAAAATGATGGAATACTTTACAAAGTACGCCATCCAAGATATCAGGTTGGTCATCTTTAACGATGTTTTGCAATCTCTCGGTGAGTGTTTGTAAATCTTGAGAGCCCATAGAAAGACAAAATAGGAAAAAATAGATACCTATGGATATTGAAAGGGAGGTGAATGTATTAGATCTATCAGTTTAGTTTGGACGCAGGGTACTCGATTTATTGTTAGATATTTGTTCGCAAGGTTCTGTGCAATATGCTTGCATTTTACTTGAAAAAGCTTTCATTTGTCATAAAGTTGAATTCAATGGTCAATATCAGCCTTTTGTTATTAACTTGGGTTTGGTGGACCTACAAGAATTATTCTTCACATACAGGGTATCCAGAAAAAAATATATAGTGTATCTACTCAAATTAGAATCATATGGGAAACTTTTTTATTATTAATCTTACGAAAAAAAGTTATTATTCATAAAAAATTTTGCATAGTCTTAAACCTAACATCAAATAATCAGACATCAAATTTTTAGAGTTATATATCACTTTTCTTAAAAATATAAATTTTGCTCAAGAAAATTTTATTATTATTAGCTTCATTGATGCACATTTATCTTTTATTTAGTAGACTTTCTGTTTTAAGCAACTCTGTAAGAAATAATCCATAGGGGTTAAGTCAGGAGATCTAACAGATCAAAAAATATTTCAATGTTAGTAAATTAATTTTCCATTGAAAATATTTTGGAGATATTCCCTAATAGCTAACGTACTGTGGTATGTGGCACCGTTTTGTTAGAACCAAATTTGCTGACGTTCTTGTAAGGGTTAAATATTCTAACATATTATATATTAAATTTCACTTTCAAAAAACAATTAATTATTTTGAAAGAGAGAGTGGCTATGTCGATGCATTGGCCTTAGGCTTAAAAGGCTTGAAACTAAAGTAATTTTTTATACATAGTTGCACAAATCATTAAGAGTAATAAAATGTTCTTCAGCAAAAATCGTACTTTTAAAAAAGCTGGTATACGAGTCCAAAACTTTAACGTTTGATTATTTCATCTTAAGTTTAGCATCATGCAAAACTTTTTATGAAGAATAACTTTTTTTCGTAAAATTAATAATAAAGAAGTTTCACGTATGATTCCAACTTAAGTAGACACACTGTATAAACACCATTTTAGGGTTCACAACTGCTCAACATATAAATTTGCTACCCCATCGGCATCAATTAACGTAATACAAGAGTAATTTATATGATCTAAACTAGCTTCAACTTTCGGAAAATCTGACATAAAGGGTCTTTGGGGGTCCTGTAATAACTTGAACGAAAGTCTCCCGATGCGCTTCCTCACTTCAAATATATTCAAATATTTCGGTTTGGCAATTTTTTCTTCTCTCCATTGACTCCTGGACTGTCCTTCAGGACAAAACTTCGAAATTAAAGGGAACTTAGCCAGCTTATTACACTCGTTGTCTTTCTATTTCCCCTTTGGTTTTCATAATTTCACCTTGCTACAATAAGTTCATATCTGTGTGATTTCGGTCATTTTTGTGAATTTGTCTCTCATGTCGATGTTGCTAATTTAAAACTGCAATATTATTCTTTCAACACTAAACCTAGGGCATTCAGCATATTCCGCAGTGGCCATTTGTCCACAGAAACGGTAGCCGCTTTCTGATTTGCTAATGCATTTTTGTGTGCAAACTCTAAACAGGAAGTTTGAGTGGCTTGGTCCACTGGGCACCTCTCTTACCGTTCCTATATGGTGCGGTTTCTTGTTTATTTCTTGTTCTGCTTATCCTCATTTTTACCTTCCGGGAGATCATACTAAGTAATACGTGTATTGCTGTTAAAATTTTGATATACACTAATAGATAAACTAAGCGAACTTTCGATACTGATATTTTTTTAGTGCTTCAGTTGAATTAACGTAGTTTTATATAACAGAATAATATAGATAAACCAATAAAAGAAGCATACTAACATATATTACATGTAGTTCGTATTATACAAAAACAATAAATTATTCTATAAAAAAATAGATGGACAAAATTAAAGAAACTCTGGAAAAACCGATAATAAACAACACTTGTGATATAATAAAACCAACCAAGTTAATCATGCGTGATATACCCTTTGTTCTTAACAACCTCTACATACTCTCTGGGCATTGATTCAAGAAGAGTATTTATTTTGGATATATCTATATTTCTTCACATGTTTTGAATGGATTGCTTTAACCTTCCTTATTTTATCTTCCTTATTTGTGACATTTTGTGTCCTAATTTGCACTTTTAATTCATTTCATGAATGTTCAAATGGATTCAAGTCTGAACTTTGTGCTGGTCAATCCAAAAGAATGATTTTTGATTCATTGAGCAAATTAAAAACGATCATTAATTTATGTTTTGGATCATTGTTATGCTGGAATATCTAATTAATTGGCAGATTGTTGTGTGTAACAAAATAGTTATATTAAATTTTTAAAAATATTTAAATACATAACCTATGCTATCCCATCAGATCCAAAAAGACTGATTTTGGTCTCGTCACTAAATAAGGTCTTTTCCAATGAATTTTTTCCAAATGCTAAATCGTAATGTAAATATTTTTGAGCAACAGCAAATCGCATTTTTCAGTTTTTCGGAGAAAACAATAGTTTTTTTATTCGTCATCTGCTTACAAGCCCTATCTCATTACCTACCAAATTCGGTCGGTACCACAGCAATAATTCCTATACGTTGGTCTAGGTGTTGGCTCTCTTTTCTAAGCCTGTCACAACAACTTCTGTTAGTAATTATATTTCTTCGTGTCCTGTACTTCTTTAATACTTTGGACGCCACAGATTTGTGCGAGGAAAAATTTTCAGCAATATCTTTTTGTCTCGTTTTGTTCTGAAACGATTTAACAATTTTTAATTGGAACTCTTCAGTTAAATATCTTTAGACAGACATCTCCATTGCTAAGCACTAAATTTGTATATGTATTCTGTAAAAAACTTAAACAACTAAAAATCGATACAAACTATAATTTCTTTACTTTTGTTCTAGTAGAAATCGAAAATCAGGACAAAAAGTATCGATAAGAACAATAAAAAATTGTACTGCGTATACTGAACGACTACTTCCTTGTAAATAAGATATGATATACATAAACGTTCCGCAGGATCGAATTAAATTTATTTCTGAATATTTCAGAAGTGTCCTTAGTTTTGTCCATTAGTGTAGATTATTATGCAAACAAACTTAATTTCTATACGTGTTACCACATGGGCATTTTTAATTTGAGTATGTTCGGACTAGTTTTTTTATCAGTAATAAAACGCAGCTGAGACATAAAAATAGACTTAAATTGTATGATTAATCTTAATTAATCTCTTTCCATAAAGAAAGTGTAGAGTGTTATGCTATATTATTGGAAGAGCTTATGATAGAGAAATTTGCGCTGCGAGTGAAACCAGTGGCGCAAATCTCCCGGGAAGATGTCCACAATATACAAGTACAACCCTACGTTATTCTTTGTCCACGGCTAACCTAAACCAAAGCAAGTCCAAGCTAAACATCTGTACTTTCCTCAAATTAGCTAAAAATCCCATTTAAATAATTCCTTTAGAGGAAGCCATTCCTGTTTTCCTTTTAAGGCAAATTCCATTGCCAAATAGGCCACAAGTAAACCAACTTTCTAGATTTTCTACGGATTTTCTCGTGTCCTGAATTACTTCGAGGGTTTCACTGATTTACCCATAATTAATTTTGAATTGAATATTAATTAAAAAGGCTTTAAATAACTAAATAAACAACAACAAAATCTATAACATTTTGACGTTTCAGGATTGCTGTCGAGTTATCGCGTCGAAACTTCTAATTCAACTTCTACTGAAAGTTATATTTAACGCCTGCTAAATACTCCAACGGCCGTTATGCATATGGGAATTTTAATAAACCTGTTCTGGTGGGAGGCACATATTTGCGGGGCCTTGTAGTATTTCGTGTTTATTACTAATGGAGCGTGACACAATACGCATTCTATCAGGCTCGATAGCATTTGTTGCACTATAGGGATTAATAGAGCTTATCATGTATTTACAGACAGATCTGAAATTCTTATATTTTTATGGAGCGGTGGAAAAAAAGTACACTGAACTCTAATCTCAAAAAATGCATGTGTTTGATTTTAGATTTTAAACTTCAAGTTTATCCACGCCAAGGATAAGTGAACAATGTTAGTTTGGTTAGTAAAGGTTTTGAGATATATCTACAATAACACCGGTCAACACAAGTTTTGTTCCTGAGTTTTCTTCATTTTTCTTAGTTTCATTCTGTGACATTTTGTTTTTCAAGAATGATCTTCAACTTCTTTTTTTTAAATATGGCCCTGGTGATTTTTTTTCCGGATTTTAAGGCAAATTTTTATTACAAAACACATGCAATTAAGATTAAATATAACGCTGAAGTCAAGCATGCGTTTAGTATCTTCTTCAAACTTTTCGTCTGAATCAAACTTTCTATTTGAAAACAAATTAATATAATAAGGTGTTACATTTTGTTTCATAATCGTAATGCATTTGAAGCAGAACGCTTGTATGAAGGTGTTTGCCCTGAAAAAATGCACTCAAGCAGCAAAGTTTCTGAATGACTTGTAAGAAATCTTAAAGACTATGAATCATTTTAAAAAACGATAAAAAGGCGCAACAAACGCTGTAAAGAAAAATCGGAAGAGTATAAAATATTATTTAGTTACTGAAAATCCCTTAATATCACTTTGACTTTAACATGTGGGTTGAAATATTTGGCACACGAATAATTGGTCCTTTGTTTTTGGAGGAAGCTTTACATAATCTCCCATTGGCTTTAACGGAAAGCTGTTGGTTCCAATAGGATGATGGCGCACCCACACATCATGCAGGAGTTGTGTAGGAATATTTATCACATAGATTTCCGGCAAGATAGATAAACACCCACTGGGAAAATCCCTGGCCAGCCCTTTCTCCAGATATGACCCTGTTAGATTTTGTTTCTTTTTTGCTTCTTTAGCCAAGGAAAACTGTTTTTATTGCCGATAACAATTCTTTGGATTTGAACGTCTTGATGTTATTGTAGAGAAACCACTCCACAATGTTCGAGTTACCGTTTGGCTCGCTATCTGGTCGTGGAGTGAGTGGTCCTTATTTCGTTGAAGACGATAATCAGAATCCACTTACTGTCAACAAAGAGCATTAGAAAGAGAAAATTATTGTACTTTTTGTGAAAGATATAAGAAATTTTTGCTGTGCACGAAATCTACAGGTGCGCACACAATGGTTGCAATAAGAGGCAACGAGCCATACAGCTGTGCGCACCCTAGACTTCCTCCGCCAGCATTTTGATAATAGAATAATTTCCCGGGGAACATATTTCGACTATCCTTCTCATTTACCTGATTTGACGCCACTTGATGCATACATCTTGAACATAATGAAAGACAAAATATTTCACTTAGAAAATCCGTAAGCGAATATTGCAGAACTACGAGAAAGAATTTTAAAAAATTCAGCAGTTACACCAAACACTTTTTAGAAATATGTTTAGTGGCTTAAAATATCGATATGAAGTTTGTATGCGTCGAAATGGTGAACATTTTGAACATTTTAATTACAGAGATTAAAAAATAAATCTAATTTTTATTTTCGATACGATTTGTTTTGGCGGATATTGTATAACATCCGGTGTTGAGTTCGAACATCAAAAATGACGGAGGTGTAATATAATAAAGTCCAAATTTTCTAAAAATCTGTTTAGCACCATTGATTTGTTTCTGTTAAACTTAAGATCTTCAATAATAATTACTTGCTTGTAAAGGCACGCCTTGATCAGTATATTTCATTCTATGTTAGTGAACGAATATATTATCTTACATCAGATTTAATGAAATTGCTGTCAACTCATAATTTCTACCCAGTAATTAAATCGGAAATAATTTACGTATTTTTCCTATGGATATTAAAAAAAAAACACGACTAACGATGGAATTTAAAAGACCGGGTTTCACGCCATCGGAATTCTAAAAAGAACGGTCAGATGAAGCGCGCTTAACATGTTTAACTTGGCGGAACTGTATGGGATGTTTCCTTTGCCACGCATTAACCTTTGAGCGCCGAAAGGGCCAATTCGCGTGGAAAGTGCCATTTTAAGCTAAAATGAACTATAAAGTGCTCTATGCCTGAAAAATATGATTACGACTCAGTCACTAACTTCAAACAATGTTAATTTATTAGTTAGTTATCCATCCAGTTTCATTTTTCTGCATGTATAGACATGTTAGTTTGGAAAACTCATTGGGTTAACTAAGCATTTTGCTTCGCCCATAGGTAGATCAATACTAAGTTTCTTTGTATGTGTTAATGGTTATTTAAGGAATAAGTTTATTAATGACGGCGATTAATAACAGAGACGTTTTCACGTCACGTAATACCTATTTATAAACCCAGTTAGGAAATCCGTTTCGGACATTTTATGTTGCGAATGAGATTTTATGGGTCGAGCAAAGAAGTTTCCCGTAATTTCCTAATGCGTGTCATACATGAATGTTTTAAATTTTGCAGCGCAATAAAGAAATCTTAAGAAAATGACACATATTTAAACACATTCTAGTTGTGCGCTGTATCTGTAGAGCTGCGGCAATTATTGTTGTTACTGGTCCCGTTTGTTAATTGAGTTATGAAATGAAGATCATTATGTAATTATTCAAAGTTTGAAAAAATCATTTTACTAAGTCTTAGTAATAACGATTTTTGTTGCTATATCGAAGAGAAACACACTTCTCACTTTCGGCATTAAAACTCTTATGTGAGTAAAATTCTAATTATTTATCTTTGTCTATTGGATGCTGAATTAGCTGATTTCTCTGACACCAATTAAGAGATTTAGGTAATATTATTCACTTAGGAATTAATTAACAGAAAATATAGATGCTGATAAGATGTATAGGAGTAATCTTTGCTTCGCCCATAATTTCCATGATTTTACAGGGTGTCTTCTATAAAATTGAAAAGTTAAAAGTTCTGGATCGATTTTCAATTTCCAAAACTTGCAATACCAGTTATCATTGGCCATTGCTAACTTTTTTAGAGTCGAATACTTCAGATTTGGAAAAAATTACTGTTTTTTCGAATAACACCATGTATATTTTTGCATTTTGGTTTGGATTGTTTTGAGCTCGGTTCCAAATTTCCGAGTTGATCAAACGACTTGAGAACCTCAGGGTTAATAGAAGAAAATTGAGGTTTTAGAGAGGGGCATCAGTGGTTTTAGTAAGTAGTGCACTTTGGGAACTAATTTTTTTACGCGATTGTCTCCCTCAACCACAAGATTTTGAAAAGATGACCTATCTCCCTTTGCACGGGGCATGTAAAATTTTAAGACATGAATAGATGAGATACATACTTGGTAAATACCGTTGATCTATGTCCAAAAGCTTCAATTGAAGTTTTTTACCCAGGAAAAAGACAAACAACAGGTGAATTAGGTGGAATCGCCGATTGCAGACAGGCCATCAGGCACGTAGTTGTGCGTGCCTGTGGTGTTTGTCAACACTTTATCGTGCCGGCTGGCGCCTCGCTCTCAATGGAAACCCTCATCTTCCTTTTTTTGCCCAAATCCGGCGTACAGACGCCTCCGACGCCCGCAGAGAGAACGCCACTTCAAAACATTAGGAAAAGGACTACTAAGTTGTGGGCATCCGAAACGGAAAACGGCAGGATAGTGCGCTTGCAGCTTTGGTTGTCGGTTAGTGCTTTTTCTAGGGAAGGACTTCTTCGTGCACATGAAAATGCTATCAAAAAAAACCACACACAGTCAAGTTGTGGGAAAAGACCAATGAACGCTTAAGGCAAAAATCTGTTTTTGGACCACGATAACTCAGTGATTCCTCAAAATTTAAAGGTTGAATTACATCAACATTATTTTTACGGTAGGATTCACATAGTCTAGTTGCCACGGGGCTGTAAGTTAACAGGCCTTCGAAATACCGGAAAGACTCGCTGCTTTTACAACACGCCTGCTGGTGAAAATGGCAGGCGGCTAAACCCGTGCACGCTGTCGGGATTCCCCTAGGAGGTCAACGATCACAACCCTGACCTCAGACCCGACTTACCCACTGACCTTTAACCGGCTATTCTTATCACAAGACGAGACTAAACTTTCCAAGGACATTAGACCCTTTTATTGTGTATAAAAAATATCTTCGTGGTCCTGCAAAATCATTCTTTTTCTTCTGCCCGAACGCGATAAAAGACACTTTAGGAGCATGCCGAATTATCTCAAGTCATTCATAACATCAATCCATATGATAGTACTGCAGATGGATCACAGTTTTATGATAATCACGATGGTCTCTCAGGCAAGGGCTATTAATGGAGATTTGAAATTTGATCTTCAAATTAGCTTAGGAAAGAGTTATATTGAAAGTTGATTATATCAAGGAATTTCATAAAAGATGCTCGAAAGATTCTCGTGATTTCTTCTGTTTTCATAGAATTTTATCTGGCACTAACCTGTTAATGCTGAGTATTGATTCCTTTTTGTCTTTGCTGTGGAGCACCAGAAAGAATCTTGTTCTAATTGAACAAAGTTCTCTTCTTCATATGAACAACGAATGACTTCGAGGAATTTTCACAGGTTTAAAGTAGATATTTTTCTCCAAAAACGTATTCCAACTTAATAATATTTATTTCGAAACTCAATATATTACAACAAAAATTTCATTTCGCAATATATATTTTCGCAATATAAAGGAATAATAGAACTTCTCCAAACTTTTTTAATAAATTTCAAACTTCTTATCTCGTGTTCCCTTGCCTGGAAAATTGATATTTCTGAGAGGAATTTTCTTTATGCACTGACGAGGAATATGTAATTAGAATTGACTTGCGAAAGAATAACTTTAGAGATTCAGTTTTAAGTAAGAAAAAGGGAGATAGTGAGGTAATCTTGCTTTTTAATAAAGCTTAATGGATAATGCAAAGGTTCCAGTCTTGGCGTTCCAATGGAATATTATTTGTTATTTTGAGAACGTACGTAATTTTTTCCATTCCCTCGCCAATAAACTGCAAGTAACGGTAAAATGACCAATAGCAAAAAGTCAGCAATTACAGGCAAGTGCCATGATGTACTGACATTCTACTACCAGGAATATTCTATTCAAGATGCTTAAATCAAGGCCCCTTATTTATCTCTAATTATATTCGGGTTTGGAGTAAAGCACTACATAGAGTGTGGAAGGAAGTTTTGGATGGAACAGTGCATATAACTAAGATGCCGAACATATGGGACCAAAATCCTCGAACACGTCAGTTTAAATTTTTTCTTGCGGTTTTTTTAATGGTAAATTCATGTATACAGTGTAGTCCAAAAATCAGGTTCGACCGCCAACTTTGTTTTTTCAAATGGAAACACCTATTTCTTATTTCATTTTTGAATTCCCCGCAAAATTCTAAGTGTGTTTCATGTACCATGTCCTATACCTAAACGCAACAGGTTTCGAGAAAACAATTGAACATTGTTGACGATGTTCATTTACCGTGTGTCCTAAAAAACCTCTGATCAAGTAGGCTATGGAATTAATTGAGTGCGAACCCGCATGTCTTTTTTTATTGTTTATTTTTGTTCAGTTTCTGTTTATGCCAAGTAGTGTTCTTTGTTGCTATTGATTTATTGCATTTAACAGAAAAACAGAGAATTGAAATTCTGATTATGAAAGGATGTGAAGATAGACAAGGTACATATCAAGAAGTATGTGTTTTATTTAACAATAAATATCCAGATGATGGTCCTTTAGTGCACTCCACACTTTCTAAAATTTGGGACGTGTTAGACACAATTTACAGCACCGGTCTAAAGTACCCAAAACAGTGCAATTAAACATTTTGTTGCAGCCACAAGAAAATTCGCATAATACCTCGAGAGCAGTGGCTGTTGATAATGACATCAGCCACACTTCTGTTCCGCAATATTTGAAAACTTATGAATGGCACCCATATAAATAACCACGAGTTGGTTAATCCACGAGTTAAATTCTGTGTTAACATGATGGAGAGGTGCAATATTGATGCTGCGATCGTACTTTTGTGAACCATATTGTCTTTTTTGATGAAGCTACCTTTACACTTGACGGTGCAGTTAATAGACAGAACTGTCGCTATTGAGCGCCTCAGAATCTCCGTTCGATGATGGAGGCCCACATTCAATTTCCAAAAAAGGTAAATGTGTGGGCCGGAATAGTTGGCAACAAAACTTTAGGACCCTATTTCATTGACGGAACGTTAACGGGTGAAAAGTATTTAGAATTGCTCATAGATCTTGTTACTGCTCTTGTTGAGCTATATTCAAATGAGAATCATCCTAATGTTTCCAGTGATTCTTTATGGCTTCAATATGAGGGAGCACCCCCTCATTACCACGTTGATGTTAAGGCTTATTTAAATAACATTTTTCCTGAACACTGGATTGTGAGACGAGGGGTAATTGAATGGCCGGCATGATCACCTGACCTCACGCCTTTAGATTACTTTCTATGGGGTTATCCTAAGACTAAGGTATACTTTAACCAACCAGCAACTATCGAAACCTTAAAAGAAAGAATCCGTAATGCAATAAAAACAATTACCTCAGCAATGCTTCAAAATGTCGAACAGGAGTTCACTCATGGTCGTGCTTACTGTCAAGAAGTAGGTGGGATCCAATTTGAACATTTAATTTAATTGTTGCTTGTTGTTTTATTTTGTATTAAATCGGTCCTTTTCAGAACCTAAGAAATTTTAAAAGAAATCAAAAGTTTTAGTTTTTGATTTGTTCAATCGTAAATTTCTCGAGACCTGTTGCGTTTAGGTATAGTATGTGATACATGAAACACATTTAGAATTTCGTGTAGAATTCAAAAATGAAATAAAAAATATGTGTTTCCATTTGAAAAAACAAAGTTGGTGGTCGTATCTGATTTTTGGAATACTCTCTATTCATGAATTTACGATCAAAAAAACCGCAAGAAGAAATGAAAATCGACGTATCCGAGGATTTTGGTCGTATATGTTGGGCATCTTAGTTATATGGACTGTTCCATCCAAAACTTCCACACTGTATGTATGTTTTAACTATGAAAACTAATTACTAACTTCACTCATTCTACGGTTCTTTAATATTTTTCCATATATTTCCAATAAAAGATATAAAACTAGGAGGCATACTTATACACCCTTAATAATGGTGCCCCCGTTTAACCTAATCGATAATTCCCATTAAACTCACTCAGTCTAAATATTTCAAGTTTTCCTTTTTACAGTATAAATAGAACACTCGAAACTGATTAAACTTAGCAAGTTATTTAATTTATGTTTAATTGAAATTTTAAATTGGAGTTTAAATTGTAGCCTAGAAAGCTTTTACTATCTTGTTGTCGAAGTAGAATTTAAATTAGCAGTTAGATTATTATACAAAGTGAGGTTGTATGCACAATAAGCATTACCTCCTTTTTTGTCAAAAAAGAACTTCTTTGAAATCGAGCAATTAACGCGCCACATCAATCCCTCACGTCATTTGAGGGACATCCAAGCAAAGAAAACACTTAAGAAGTTCCATTTCTGATCAGTGAATAGGAAGCATTCTTTTATTCGTCCTCATCTCCTCCTTTTCATTCCCCAATGCAAATAAATCTTGCAAATATCTGTTAGCCAGCCCCACATCTTTTCGGATCAAGTCCTTTTACAAAGGAGATATATTTGGGAACGAATTTTCAAGGAAAACTTCCTTCTTTGATCTGATACGGTGTAATTTTTATTTAAGAATTTCTCTCCAAGGAACTCCTTTCATCTTATGATGGTGTTGTATCATATGTAGTGTGGGGAATCGTTTTGAAGAATTCCTAAAGTGAGGCGTCAGAGAAAGATATTACAAAAAACATTGTTTATCAACACTACTCTGTTTTCAAATCAGCTTCATAGATGCCACCTGCCCGACCTGAAGGCTTTGACGATTGTTTGAAAGATGGCACCACTTGGAAAATGCTACTTAAATCTACATGAATACAATTGATGATGTTGGTGCTGAGTCTGCATACGCCCCTGATTTTCCAGCAATCAATATCACACTGTAAATAGCGACGGCGAAAGATCGTTTCAGTTGCGATAATTTTCTGAACACAGATGATTTGTAAATTTGCAAACAACGGATCAGTTTACAAATCAGCCTGGCACGTCTCTGGTATTCAGGCAAATTCAAGCAAATGCTTTGTAGATAACACACGCTTATAAATCTAGCATGTCACATTGTAAACAGTGATGGTGGAAAGTTGCTTGAAGCTAATTTAATGCTTTATGAACAGTGGCGTAGTAAGGTCATTTTAATATTAATAATTCTGGGTAAGGCGCGAGTTCCTCAAATTCATAAATAATACAAATCACTTTGAGAATTAGCCTGATACGTTTCGGATTTTTAAGCAATAAAATTATAATTCTTCTTCTATACGATGTATGTAACATATATAATATTCCGCACTATAAACAGTAGCTTAATAAGGTCGTTTCATCCATGACAATTTTACTGTAAACTCAGATTTTATAAATTCTTAAATTGATCAATAAAAGTTTAGATATCAGTCGGACGCGCCTCTGATTTTCAAGCAATTAAATCGCAATTTTCCTTTCATATGAAAGACACTTGAAGGTACCATATCACACTATAAACAGTATCTTAGAAAGCCGATTTCAATTCTCCCAATTTTCTAAAAAATCAGCATTTGTAAATTTGAAAACAATAAATCAGGCTAGCATGCTTTTGGTTGGCAGAGGCATAACAAGGCCGTTTGTATTTCAGTTAATTTCTTCAACTCGGGATATGTAAATTACGACATAATATTTATAATCATATATAATTAAATATGGTACGTCTCTGATATTTGAAATCAAATTCCATTTTTCCCCATATATGACAAATACTTCGAAATATGACATATCACCCTAGGTACAGTGGCGTACTAAGGTCGTTTAAATTCCGGTAATTGAAACAACCTTGATAATTTTCATAAAATATAATGCTTCAAGAAAAGTTTTAATTCTATTCATATTGCTGTACAACTGACGCCGTTTTAGAGTTATTTGCATTTGCAAAGCAGCCCGCAAAGCATGCCATTTGTCTATTGATATACTGTTTCATTTTTACATATTGTGCTTTAATACCGAAGCAAAACTGTAGTAAAAACCGGGAGTTTTGTTCCGCAACTTTGCAAATTATTCTAACACAGTAATCACTGTGAAGTAAAATAAAGAGGCCGAAAAGGTTTCTATTTACCAGCGAATTCTGTTGGATGGAAAGAAACAAATGGTCAATGGCGCACTTCAAAAAGAGTTAGGGGTAGGGGAGGGGGTATAAGAGTACCTGATATCTGATCCTATGGAAAGCATCCTCCTGTAGATTCTAATGCCCATTTGATCCGCCTAGTTGAGTTAACGTACATAAATGAGTATTCTCACGACACGATTTCAACTAAATATGTTAAAACCTATCAGAACTATAGCCGAAATTCGTAAAAATAATTGAAGCTTTTACACCCACTATATCGAAAATTGTTATCCTGTCTACTTGCCTTAACTCACATATCTCTTATTCTTGAATAGATACCTGACGAGATAATTTAAAGCGTTACTTTAAAATGAATAACGTTGACCTATGTATACCTAATTAGCAACGTTCCCAGCTCAGTTACCAAGAAAACTACATTTTCCAAGTAATATTTCATTGCTAACCATAATTTTCCTGTACCTATTCGAAACCACTGTTCCAATGAGCACACATTTTTATTACACCTAATCTGTAATATATTTGAAGAGGATTGCCTTAAGGAGCAGCAATAATAACTCTATCTTGACTTATCTGCTTGGCTGCTTGCGGTTGGCAATTAATTTGGATTATGTGGCTTTCTTAATAAGTATTTGTATACAAAGCTGGGCAACGGCATAACAATTAATAAATGAGGAACTTTTCACATTAGAAAACGAAAATTTTGAGAGAAATAATGGCTATAATTCAATGTCTTTTCAAACCAATATTTATGTAATCTTATAATTTCCATAAGTTCTTAAGTTTAAATTTGCGTTAGAAATGCTAAAAATTAAAACTTCGGTCATATTCTTTAGGTAATTTACTGAGCAAACCCACGGTATTAAATAGGGAACATTGTCAAGCAATTTGCAGTAACTCAGTTGCTACATTGTTTTGCTCAGTCTCTCTGCTCCCCATTCTCCTCTACTTTTAGCCAATCGATAAATCCTTTTATTCAAAGCTAGTCTAAACATTTTAAGTTTTCGTTTTCGCAGAATAAATAGAACACTCGAAACTGATTAAAGTTTAATTTATGTCTAATTGAAATTTCAAATTAAACTTTAAATTTTAGTTGGGAAACTTTTCATTACCTGATTGTCAAGTTAAAGTTGAAGTACTCTACATGCATAAGCGGGAAATTACAAAGTGATTGAAACCAAGTAAGGAAAATGCAAATTGGTTCACTTTAATTTACTGTAAAATAGGGCGTATCGAGGGAAATTTTTCCCGAAGAGCTGTTTCCTTTGGAAAGTTGGATTGCTTATAGAATTGGATCCCATTGACTTATTTTTAGCTTTACTCGAAATGAAGTCATAAATTCAGAATTATTATTTGCTGAGTTAGAGGTCCTGGTCTTCTATCTAGTTGTATCTGTTGATAGAGTATGATTCATTACATAGAGTTTAGTTGCCTCTTGTAGTGTAAAATAAAGTATTTGCTCACATTCTGAAACCCGACTACGGTTTTTCACGGTTACTGGTCTATATCCACAAATTACTGCTTAACTCAAACCAAACATTATTAGTTTTCCAAGCGAAACGTAGAATTTTGCAGAAGAGAGTTATGATCACATATATTATTTCTCAGGAATTTTTCGATAAATTTCACAGATACTAACTTGTATTCTATTTTAAATTTATTCATTTTTAAAACCTAATCATTCGTTACCGAGATATTTAAGTATTTCTCAGACAACATTTGAGGCGCCACGAAAACTTTTGAAGATAGGACAAAACTCGTTATGTAAAAATTATGCAGAATTTCTGCAGGAACCCAACTGTGATTTTTCACTCACTTTCTCGTTGAGTTTTCTTAAATTATTTCACATTTTTTCGTACTCAATGCAGTGTGAGTCACTTAAGCACGGAGCATCCTCATAAAAGTTATATTTATCGCCCGATGTTGACGAACTTTTTTTGCATTGTAAAGCGAAAATAACTCTACTTTAGGACAGAGTGTTGCATTTTTGTCGCAAAAATCAAGGCTTGCTGAGCAATTTCTTCACAAAAAAATTAGTCCACTACTGAATTAAGGGTCCCGATAGATGAAAATAAATTTCGTTAAAAAAAATTCGTATTAATAGGTAATTCTGTGCCAGAATTAAAATCCACATTCTTCCCATGAACTCATTTGTTCCGATGAAGCAAACCATGGAAAAACTTATTTATTTTATTTTAATTAAAATTTAATTGTTACCCTGAACCAATATTAGTCTTACAACATTTTATAACAACATTGATATACCGGCTAGGACCAAGTGTAGATGTAAAACTTATCTGATTTAAAAATTTATATATTTCTATTTTCCAGAAAGTTTAATATAAGGAAGTGCATCAGTTCGGCTTTCATAATTTAAACTTTATTGAATAGAGTGTTTTTCCATGTACGTATAGTACGGAGGAAAAATGAGATGCACAATAAAATATAAGAGACTTAATAAAAACTTTTCTCATCGGTTTTTGCGTCCCATCAAGATTATATAGGAACTGATGGTCAGTGAAGTCGATACCTTAGGGTAACTAAATGCGGCGAAATTTAGTGCACGAGAATATTTCTTAATTAAAATGAAAATTTTAATAATCTATAGATTTTTCCAACTACAGCACTATGCATGAACTACATTGATCGTGACGTCGCGGATATAATATGTACATCGAGGTGCATGAGTATTGTAATTTTTTTTTTCATTTTGCAATTATTACCGTCATTAAAGGAACCGTACTCTCCGAAAATCGCAATTTAAATCACCCACACGTAATATATGGCCAGATTTAGCCCCAAATGTATTTAAAGAAATGCCCAACAGTATAATAGTGCATGGTTTAATTTTCCATTATTGGAGGAGCAAAATCCAAGTGGAT
The DNA here is from genome assembly GCF_039881205.1 of Euwallacea similis. Taxonomy (NCBI): domain Eukaryota; kingdom Metazoa; phylum Arthropoda; class Insecta; order Coleoptera; family Curculionidae; genus Euwallacea; species Euwallacea similis. Next base: position 2,270,422 of record NC_089632.1, on the reverse strand, counting down.
TTAAATTTAGTCTCAAAATTCCCTCGCTTGCTCGCGTGAATTACACATTTCATTTAGAAAGAACGACCCTCCGGTATTTACTTATTGGATTCCATGGAGGCTTGCAAAATCCAATATACCTTATCTAGTGAAATATAGAGCAATAATAAATAATTCCGTCTAAACGGATAAACGTTTTCGGATTTTGATTCGGCCTTTTATTGCGACAGCAACAGTATTACTTTTCAAAACACCTTTTTACTTCTGCTCGAATATTCTGTTACAGCCGTTACAGATTCGGGAAAATAGGATTGGGATTACGACATGTAAAGGGAAATGAGAATTTTTGAAAGCTGCATTTGATTTCAGAGGATTATTTAAAACTATAACTCGTGTCAGTATAATGCATGTCATTCGTCGTTTTAAATCGTAATTTCGTTATAAATTATAGTGTCTAAATGATAATGGCTTGTGCAGTAAAATACACAGAATATATAAGGTACTTTGCACGGTTACTGTAATTTAAAATTCAATCTATCGAGAAAGTATAGGAATGCTGAAATGTAATTTTATTTGGAACTTCAAAAGGGCAGTTTTTGACATAATTCTTCCTTTCCAGTTCTGAATGTCTGGGATACTTAGGACACCCTGTATGTTATTGAATACTATGAACCTACTTGTCGCGGTAATGCACCTTATTATTATCGGTTTTCGGCCGAATTAAGGCTTTATAATACCTTTATAACTAATTTCAAAATTCTGAGGCACTGATTAGGATGGTTTATCAACCATCTGCGATACGGAAGATTACTTCTATATTAATGTTTAGGTTCTTAAAGTAGTTAATTCTCTTTATAGTGAATTTCTAATAGGTAAATATTTGTTAAATCTTCGGTATATCTATATGTTTTAGTCCTATACCCACGTTGAAAAATTGCTTGGTGACGTTGGGGGTGGGTCTATGTAAGTTAGTTCTAGTCCATATATAGGGCATACATGGCAATTCAAGTTCCACATTATATGGACTTGACCCATTTCTAAAACAGAAATTAATTTTCGTTATCTATATACGCCCCTTAAAGGTCTACGTTTACTTTTGAATTACCCTGTATTACAAGATTTATCTATTCAGCACCAGACCAAATATTGAGAGTTATATTCAGGGACTGCCTAATAAAATTGCAAATAGATACTGGTATCTGCCTTGGCTCTATGGCAGAATTACTAACAGATAGGCCAGAGCAGACACGTTCTGCAAACAAATGGTGAGTGGATGGGGGCGTGGCAGACATCTTAAGCAGACACTTTCAGTTAGAGAGACTGGAGTTTGAACTTGGAGTGTCTGCGATGGTCCTATAATGATAATAAGAAAAAACAGCATGTTATATACCGGGGTGGAAAACACTAAATTACTGTCAATATAACAATTTTATTAAAAATTAAGACAAATCTAAAAACTGAATACTTCTTATACCATTGAAAATCAGACCCTTATTTATGGTTTTATTTGTTGCAAATGAGCTGTATAACAGTTTCTTTAAGCATCTTCATCTCGTCATAGACCACCCTGTGTATACGACTTTTTCCACTACCAGATTTATCTACTTAGATTAAGCGTATATTTAGCACGTGGCTAAAAAAGAAGACACGCCTTGAATCATTATATCAAGGAAGACGATTCATTTGACATTAATCTCCATAGCAACCATAAGTAAAACTACAATGGGAAGATGACAACGTGTCAGATTACCTTGTTAGGTACATAAAGAACCACATACATGTCATTATTACTTTGTTATTGAACAAAAGATGAGAAAACGTACTTCGCAGTCCTTCAACATGCCCAATAATGGCGTCTTTTAGAGGTAGAGAAGTAAAAATTTAATTGCAAAGTCATAGTAGTTACAAAGCCGCCACCAAACGAATAAAAATATACGATCATTTTTTACCCAGCTCATGAGGTCAAGGAACATATATGACAAACAGACAAAGTGAGCAACACAAGCCGTTGTGCCATAATTTGACAATGTTTGGCAATGCCCGACAAGTCGGAACCGAAAAAGAGTTCGTAATGAAACGTAACACGTAGATACACCACGCAAACATTTTTGAAACTAAATGAAAAAAAAACAGTCAGTACATTTTTGGAATATCTAAATCCGCAAGTACTCTCTTTAGTTCCGGTTCGGTCAGGTTAACCATTGGCAAACCATCGTTCCACAATTTGTTTGATAGTGTATACGCCCCTTTACACCTACACTTGAGTCTGCCATGATATTGAATCAGCGGATTCAGGTCCACGAAGCGGTGATATTTCGTGTCTCGCTCTCACATGTTTGTGTCAATCAAGGCCACTATTTGCGTTGCGTAGCCACTTTGAGGCGCTTTGAGGGCCTGAATCCGCCCAATGCGATACGTTAGCTGTAGAAATTTCGACATCCACCTTTTCTCGTTTTCGAGTGATATGCGGGGATTAATTCGATTTATTATGAAACTAAAATGAGAACAAGTCGAATAACAAAAACATAAAAATGAAACGAGCAAAGAACGATTATTTTACTTGTCCATTAATTTGAGGGTTAAACTGAAAATAATTAAGTGAAAAAACATGTCCGAAATGGTGAGAGGTAACTGATATTTGATCGTTGTTTTTCTCGTAAAAAACTGCTTATTTCGGAATTAGAGTAAATTTGAACAAAGTTTTTATTACGTAATGGGTCAAGATAGGCTTTGTTAAGCCCGATTGTGATGTACTTTGAGACTCATAAGGAATACATTGGTGTCTACATGACATTTAAGAAAATCTTAAGTACAACAAATAGACACTTTAAGTAAATATCAGATGCATGTGCGTTAACACCGTACTTTTAAAGGACCTTTTTAATAAAAGGTGCAGCTAAACTTGCTCCGTACTCCATGTTTTGCTGCAGATTTGATAGAAATCAGCGGTTTCTTTGAAGGCGCGCTTAAAATTTGGAACACCAATTTGGGGTTCCAAACGCGTACCATTCGTCAGCCGAAATCGAATGAGAACCCCAAAGATGACTTACCGAATAAAATAAAAAATAAATGTTAGATACTGTCAAACGATTTGTTCTTTTCATGCAGTTGCATAAAATACAAATAAGGTTATGCACGTTATGCAAACTGTTGAAAATGCACTCGTTCATTTTCGATACACAAAAGTGCTTTCTTACAATACTCAATTTCAAAACAACACGATTTGCATTCATTTTATCGATTTTTGCTTGATTTCGTTGCCTTAAATCATTTAAATTTCGAACAGGTGTAACAAATATAGAAGTTTTAAAAAGAAAGGACAAGGAGTCAGGTTACATACATACATGATTTTGATAAGTAATAATTATTTGCGCATTTCCAGATTACTCGGTCACCAAACGAACTGATTTAAAAATGAGGCTGTTTTGAGCAAAAAGAAGCACAGAAAACTGAATTTTGCCTTTAGAGACTTTTTAACGTTGATATTGACGCTGGAAGGTTTTGTCATGTTTACAAAAGCACAATCGGCATTCGCTCGAACGTACAGAACACAATTTTGTTTCATACATCGCCATTCTTTTTTACAAGTCAGAGTGAAATGGGCTATGTCCGATGTGCTCAGAATACAATTGCCCAACTCAGTATAAACAAAACATGTATGACTAACGAACGCCTTGAATTTACGATTTAACGCCTACAGCGAGTTTTTTTTTTTTGATTATCCGTTACAAGAGAACATTAGGAATTTTTCTGGAAAACCTTAAGTATTACGTAACTTCCGTTTGGACTGCAACACATTGCACTTCTGGGAAATGAACCTCTAATTGGCATACAGTATGGCCAATTTTTCCCTAAATTTCACTTGAAATTTGATGTTTTTCCCAAACTGATGAGATAAGACGCCACTGCCAGAATCCACTGTTTTGTTTTATTTGGAATGTTTGCGTCGCACTATACAAAGCCTACTTGGCAGATATGACCTGTTTTCTTTCGATTCGGGATTTTGCATCAAAACGCGTGAAAATTTAAAAATCACGTGATTTTTTAATCACAACGTGTCTTGATTCGGAATCACAAGTCGAAAGAAAACAGTGATGATACCCCTGTTGTAGTTGTGAGTTGTAAACACGATTTTTTTTAATTCCCGCTGATCTCCGAAAACGATTGACAACTTCGTCAGTTTTCGACCAAATTAAACAACTCGAGTACTCACTTTTTCCGTAGTGAATTCGATGCTCAATGTACTTGACATTCTGAGGATAATTTACAATATACGTATACGTACTTTCCTCCGACATGAAAATTCTAGACCAGACAAGATTTTTTTAGTGGCAACACATATATGACAAAATGGAAATATCTAATTCAAATCAAAATCAACTCCAATCCGAAAAAATCCTGTCTGGCCTAGAGATTTCATGTTGGAGGGAAACCTCCCCCAATTGGAATTCGCTCACGTGCCACTTTTCCGAAATGCCAGATCTATGCAAGAAGCAGTCGCGGAATGCACTTTTACCATGCGGCAACATTGCAAACGCTGAGGGCATCGATCTTCAAGTGATGTAGCCCTCGGGCTGTATCGGCCATCGTCGCGCAACGTCGGAAGGTGGCATTGGCCCCCAAGTTGGGAACGAATTTGGGTCGTCTGGGGGAGTACGGGAAGAAAATTAACATAAATAATAATTCTGGGGCACGCATGGATACATTTCTAAATTATGATGTTTGTCTATGGTATAGTTTTAGCTTTGTTTTAGGTAATGAATAAATATTGGGTTTGTAGGGGGAATTAGTCGAATTCACCAAGTGTTATTAGAAAAAATGTATCTATAAAGTTATAATGAAAAATAATAATTGAAGAATGTTCTTATCAATGGGGGGGAAATTTTTGTTATTGAGAAGGGGATTTTCTATCATTTAGGGACAATTGACGTATTTCAATACTATATATGTACAAGGTGGGAAAATTTCGCTATTTATATAGAAAATCTCGGTAATTATAGAAGATAAAAAACAGCACTCTCAATGACTTTTTTGCAAACAAGTCTAGAGAAGTGATTAAAATCGTTTTTTGTTTTCAACATAAAAACAATAGTTCGATTTTGGCCATTAATGTTGATATAAGGATGATGAGATCGTTCATATAAACGATCTTCTAGTGTAAATTTTTGGCCTTAGCTTGTTTTAAATGCTCTATGATTGGAAACATTGTCTTTAAATTAAAAAAAAATTACATCTTCTTTTAATCACTCCAGTAAACTTGCCTCCAAAAAAAGGATAGAGAGTTTTCTATTCGTTCTTCTGTATTTTTTATAGCTACCCAGATTCGCTGTACAAGCATCGGAATTTGCCCACCTTTTACAGAGTCTACATATTTATTTAATGCAAGTCGTATACGATACTTTTTCAAACGACTATAATTTGTCGAGGAACGGATTTACTGCTTAAATCTTCAAAATCCGGTACAACTGTCACCAAACTGGCCGCTGAGCAGTTGATGTTTGTTTGTTTTGTCTCGTTGCTATGGATACCGGTACGAAGTCGTGGGAAATAACGTCCTCCGGCATCGTATCGTTGAGCGCGCAACTAGTAAGAAATCAAAGTATATGTGAAACTTTTCGACATTATTTTTGAGTTGGTAATTTTGTAAATCATACTGTTAGTTATAAAAAAATTAATATTTAATATATTTTTTCTAAATAACAAAAACAAAAGTTCCGATACCGGGAATCGAACCCGAGCCTCCTGGGTGAGAGCCAGGTATCCTAGCCACTAGACCATATCGGATATATCGGGTTTGTTGTAAAAACACTAAAATATATTCAGTAATGGTGATCTATATAAAGTTTTACACATTTAATATTTTTATACACAAATACTTAATGCTTTTTTATTCAGCAGTTTTGAAATTCAAACGCATACAGTTTGTCCTAGATAAAGATTAACATCATGGGGATCTCAAAAACGGTAATAGGTATAAAATTGCTTAAACTAAGAATGTTGTGCAATTTAAAGCAAATTAATAATCTGTTTTTATACTGGCTAAATTTTGAATAGTTACAAAGATATTCGAAAAAAAACGAATTTGGCGATTTTCGATTTTTGCTCTCTACTATATAGGATTTATTTATTTATTTACTGTGTTCAATTGCTATAAATTAAAATCATAGCCGACTTGCCAAAAAATTTTTTAATGGCTATAACTCAGAGTTTCTGAGAAAAATACCAAATGTAATAGATGGATGCGAGAGGAGTTTTATGACGATTTTAAATATATAAATATTCGATATTGCCCCTATAAGGAAATCGAAAGTTTAACAATTTGTCTTCAAAAGTAAGGACTTAACAAGAAAACTGACAACACTGCTAAGGAGATCTCAAAAAATGTCTTAATAATATAAAAAGTTCGTTCCTCTAACTGTAACGGTATAAAAGTTATTTAAATACAAAAAACAACAACCGCTAAATTCGTTTTTTATTCGATATCTTCGGAACCATTTGGAATTTAGCAGATATAAAAACAGATTATTAATTAGATTTTAATTGTGCAAGTTTTTCCTAATTTAAGCGATCTATTACCGTTTTCGAGATCTTCATGCTGTTTATCCTTGTCTGGGACCAACCGTATATGTAAATGGGTCCACAGATTCTTTGTCCACTAACAAAGAATAAAATGTGTTACTATTTTCTAAAAGTATGATGCTGATAAATATAATTTATGCCCACTGTCATCCAATTATGAACTGCCAAAAAATTCAAGACATCAAGAAATCTTTTGCATCACGAAAAACCCACAAAATAACGAATTCCTAAATTTAATTTAATTCTTCCTTGAAGGAAATTTTGTTTTTCTAAGCAAATTTCATTCTCTACTCCCAGAAGGGGAACTTATTACGTTCTTCCGTCCCTATTCGGCTGTCACTTTATATTATATCAATTAAAGAAACAACAATTAGGAAAGAATAATATTCTGGGATTCGCGATAAATTTTGAATTGTTCTGAAACTTTGGGTTTCAGTAGTAGCGAAATTATTTAAGGACTAGAATATTATTTGCTTAAATTAATGCAAGATAAATTTAAAACAGTAATATAGCAAGGGAATCAAGAAACACTGAAAAAAAACATCGAAAATTCTAAGAAATGAAGATAAGAAACTGTTATTTCTTCGTGGATTTTTTCGCGAGAATAACACGAAGGCCAACAGGTACAACATCATCAAAATATACAAATATTAGAACACAAATAGATATAAAATATCGCCATCAACATTGATCTATCACTTTGGACATCACAAACCACCTTTGACCGCACCGTTCTTGACCAAACTTGTTGCACCATGGAGAATACAGGAACTCTTTCAAATAAATTTTATTATGCGCCTTAAACGAGGTTTTAAATAAATCGTTAACCTTTAAAAGGTTCATGTTATCAACCACTGGCATCGAAATGGTCGTGAACATTACCCGGCTTGTCGTGGAACAATCGGCAATCGGTTGCAATCTGGCGACTGCCCAATTTATGTCACCCAGCCCGGCAAACGCCAACCACAAAAGGCAAAAACATGTGTAGCAGCCTTGATAAGCCCTAATGAGCCAATATACTTAAAAGAGCGGTTTTTAATTAGTTCGATTTGTACTCCGCATTAATACAGACGATAATATCTCTATCTTTTATGTATAGCGAATATGACCATTGACATTACAGATTGGGTATTAAAAAAAAAATTTATTATAATCTATATTTATTGCTTTTAGTTGCTAGTGCAAGGTAGTGCTAATGAGTCTACAGGGTGAGTCAAATCGAATCTAAACGGTCTTCAGGTGTGGATTTAACCCCCCTTATTTATTTTATTTGAAGACTTGTAAAAGTGTGGAAAGTGTGGAAAGTACAAAGTTGTATGGAATTTCCTGAAGAATTTTATGGTGTTACACATGGCTTTTTCTAGATATACGATGGATGCGAAAAGTGTTCATATACTTGACTAATAAATAGGAAATATGCTATTTCCTTTGAGGTATGTTTATTTGAAAATGTGTTATAAAGTTATCGGTTTGAACTATTGTTATGTGTGTAAAATATGTAGTAAAATTTCAGACTAATACCATATTGTCAATTGCACTAATTGTAACTTTATTTATAATAAGGTGGAGTGGGGTAAGTGCATAAACGGGCTCTTATTAACATAATATAAGAGAAATGTCGATATCTAATATATAATCATCTACTCAAAGTTAATGTCATCCTATACACGTAGATGTCGCCGAATTAATAAGGGAAATCCCCGATTTATGCCAATCAGTTCGAAAGCACCGTATGCAAAGAACACGTCTAGTTTGAGTGTATCAAAAATCAGCTGTAGTTTTTAAAGAAATTGTGTGTTCTGTGGTATTATTTTTGGTAAGTATTAAAAAATAATGTTTATATTTTACGTTAAATTAATAATTTCCGTTGAATTATTAAAATTTATTGAGAAAAAAAGTAGTGTGCTCTTGCTTCGTAAATATTGAGACAAGGGGCAAGTGCATAGCGTGTGGTGGGGTAAGAGCATATGTGCTGTGCACATGCCCCAGAAAATGTCCTGCCTGATTATTTCTTGTTTCACATCTCTGAATATATTATTTATTTATTTATTTATATATTATAGTAATTTGCTACGTTTATTATTTAATTAACTTTCTTTTTAAGGAAGGAATCATGGTTCGTACTTATATTAGAAAAACGAACAGAGGAGATTATTCAAAAGAAACGTTTGAAGAAGCTCTTGTAGAAATAAAAGCAGGCCGCATAAATGCGTACCAAGCCAGCAAAAAATACAGCATACCTTATCCCACAATAAAATGTCACTTAAAAGGAAGACGTGGGACAAAATCAAAATAATTTGGCAGAAGCACGGCTATACCAATCGAATATGAAAAACGGCTAGTCGAAGGACTGTTAAAAATGGAAAAGTATGGGTTTGGGTTATCCAGAAAAGAGGTGCAAGAATAGGTTGGGCAATTCGTAAATGAGAATAAAATTAAAACTCCATTTAAAAACGGCGTCCCTGGAGAGGACTGGTTTTTGAGATTCACAAAGAGGCATAACTTGTCAATAAAAAAACCTCAAAGCGTAGAAATCGCTAGAAAAAATAGTTGTAATCCTTGTACAATGAACGAATACTTTACATTGTTAGAAAATACCATAAAAGAGCTAAGCATAGAAGACAAACCAATGAGAATTTGGAATTTGGATGAAATTAGTTTTTGTACCGATCCTGCAAAAACAAAGGTAGTTGGGGGTAAAAATGTTCCTTGCATTCGCACTGTCAGTGCTCCTGGAAGGGAAAATATTGCAGTTTTGATGGCTGCTTCAGCTTCTGGAGATAAAGTTCCACCATTAATAATTTTTAAAGGTAAAAATATCTGGGATCAATGGCAGGCATCAGAAAATAGTGGATATCCTGGAACCACTTATGCTGCAACTAATAATGGTTGGATGGAGGTAGAGGTATTTCAAAATTATTTTCCAAAAAGTTTCTTAAAAACAATAGGCACTGACCGGCCTGTCTTATTAATATTCGATGGTCATTCTACTCACTTAACCATCAGATTGATAGAGATAGCTTCTCAAGAAAATGTAACAATTCTGAAATTACCGCCTCATACCAGTCATGTTCTACAATCATTGGATTTAAGCATTTTTAAACCGTTGAAAACGTGTTGGGACCTAAAACTAGTAAAGTGACAAAAAGACAAAATATCGGTGTAAGGCTTCCAAAAAAAGAATTTTCTAAAATGATTGGAGAGGTTTGGAGTGATTTGGACCCAAACATAATTATGAATGGTTTTAAAAAAGCTGGCATCTATCCATTGTCGAGGAATGTTGTTCCAGATTCAACATATAACGCAATTGTCCTTAAATAGTAGAATGAAGCGAAAACAGCAGAAAAAGATAATTCTCCACAAATAGCTAAAGACCCAGTGACAGCAGTAATTGAAGAAGCTACTTTGCACCCACCCATAATATTAGAAATTGCTCCTCAAGATTCAGTGGACGTAGTGTTTGATATTTTTGATGAGCAAGCAGAAAAAAAAATTAAAAATTGAAGAAACATTTCCAGAAAAATTAACTCAATCTTCTACAAACAGAGAACTTGGCTCATCATTTATACCGCAAAAAATGAAAACGTTTGAAGAACTTCTTTTGGATACCATAAAAGCAAATGCGCCCGGTTATGCACTTGCCCCATTTTCGAGGCAAGTGAACAGTTCTTGGATTTTTTACAGTTTTCTTAAAAAAATTAAATATACAAGTGAAATTGGCGTTTTTGTCAATAGTAATTAAAGCGTATTAACTCAAGTATGTGTTAATTTCAATAAATGTTAAAGTATTATAAAACAAATTAAAGATATATGGATTAAAAGTCAAACTTACTAAAAACTGGGGTGCACTTACCCCACTCCACCTTAACATGTTTTTGAATGAACAGAAAAAGCATAAGTCCGAAAAGTATTCGTATATCCAGACAAAAATTAATTTATGCTATTTTTTACTCGCTTGAGCTTTTTAATGTCTGCATTAATAGTATAATGCTAGTGAGTTCCGCATGCTAAATAATTTAACTCAAAGTTGGCCTTGAAATGAAACAAAAAAAACATTTTTAACATTTACGTTCATGACAATATTTATTAATAAATTCTCATGGTTTCTTGTTGTTACTGAAACAATATTTAATTACAATTATTGTTAAAGGAAATTAATTAATGAAAAAATGGTTTTAAATCTGATGTTTATTTAACAAAATATAGTATCCATCGATTTTTTAAATCTCAATTTTTTCGAAAACTATTGGAGATTTCGATTTTCAACAAAAGTACGTTTCTTACGTAAAAGTTTTCATATTTAATATTTTTCCTATAAAACCGTCAATAAAATTAAGAACAAAAAAGTTTAGGTACTTTTCAAGCACTTTCCTCGTATACCACCCGTCCTTGCAAAAATATGGCATTTTTTATAAAGATTTAGAAAGAGCACAAAAAATTATAATAAAATGTAAAGTTCTATTAATTTATCTCGAAACGTTTCGAAAACAATAAAAAACCATCCTCAGGATCCGACTTTTCGCACTCTGTATATCGAAAATGAAGAGCCTTTCAATATACATATGTTTATATGAAGTTTTTGTCATATTTTGAGACCTAGAATACGTGGTTTAATTTATGGCACTATGTTCAGAGACACCTTGAATAAATTACTGTCAGAAAAAATGCTCTGTCTTCACATCTTATTACATGAAATCTGCATAAATGCGTTTTTCAAAAATTCTTCCTTATTTACTCGAAATCTTAAGACAAATAGTTTAGACTGTTAAAAAGAAATCCTTTTTACTGAGGTTTCGATATTGTATCGTACAAAAATTTAGTCTGGACCATTTTCCCGGCAAAAGTTTTCAAAAAACACCTTTCCAGATTTGATAAAACCGGTTAAACTTGCAGGTCTCAGGATATATCATCAGTTACTTCCAAGCATAACTGAGCACCGAATTGATATTTGCCATGATTTCTCAGTATTGGGACTCGTAGACTTAAATAAAAATGGAATGGAATTTAGTCGGGGAAATATTGCCAGATACGGAAAACAGTGCAACTGATAAAAAAGTGAATAAACTTTTGCAATTTTTGTGTTTATCTGCACAAACATTCTCACAGTTACTACTTATTACATTTTGTCATTTGATCAAAACGTTCAATCGCAATTGCCTGATTACAAATATGTTTTTGAATCAAACATGTCTACCGAAGACATGTTTGTATGTGTCTTTGGTAAACATGTTGTGTCGTCTTCTTGTGCAGACGTATACAGAGTTTTTAGACCTTATGATAGGTTATTTTATAAAATAAAAGTATAATATTCTCAATCTAACCCAAAACATTCTGGACTGTAATGAGCAAACAATTGGCATGACGACACCCATTTTCGGAGCAAATACTATTATGGTTACAACGTCTGTAATACAGTGTACCTATACATGATATTCTGTTTGTAATAAAGAGGTATTGATGTCACTGATGTAACAGATGGTAGACAAAGAGTCCTTAATTAATATCGGAGCAAACACATGATTAGCCGGCCAGCAAGTGGGACGAACCGTACAGATGCCAAAATGTTGATTATTTACTCGTCAATTAAATTTCAGCTGTATGAGCGAGTTGATTTTGGTTTTGATTGTCGAATTATTGTTCCAATTTAACACAAAATGTACTGTTCCTAGACCCAAAAGAAAACACACATTTTTATCGCCTTAAGAAAATAAATATATTCAGAGTGTTAGGAAAAGTAGAGAATAGGCAATTTCCTTCCCTTTACTTTCCCTCTGCTGATTGTTATTTGCAATTCGTAAAGGAAAATTCGAAATAAATTTCCAAAGGGATTTGAATAATCAAATTTGCCTACATAATTTGTTTTATCGAGTGTGTCTATCAGGGGCGGCGTTTATGTTATTATTCCGCTGAAAGTAAATATTATTGAACTGGAACAGTAATAAGAAGAGAATCTTGTTGGTTTGTGTACATGTGGTTTCACGGGACCAATATCATCAATCCTGGCAACTTTACCGAAAAGATAATTTTACATAAAAACAAGGTCGAGCGTTCGCCAATTTCTCCATTTCCACGGAAATATTTTGCTGGCAAAATGAAAGGTATGATGTAAACAAGTATTGAGAGCTGTATAAAGTGGCAATTTACAAAATCAGGCATGCAAAGCGCAAATTAGATGCCTTTTTGCCGTTCACTTAATTATAATTAATCTCTCAAAAAAATTTCAAAAACTTCACATTTCTTCAAAAATTATTAATTAGTCTCTTTAATAGGGCTCTACGCTACTATCTAAAAAAAGCTTAAATAGTCGCCTTGTGAGCTGTTATTAACAAATCAGGGTCGGACCAAAGAGTTTGATTTTTTAAATTGCAAAACACAGAAATTTAAAAAAATTAAATATTACATTTCAATACCTATAATTTGCCCATATATTTAATAGGAATCTAATAGAAAAATAGAATTTATTAGAAATCAGTAATCTATCGGGTGGGAGATTCTTTAAACTGCAAAACACAGAAAATTGCACATATTCAACATAACATATTTCAAACATTTATTTGTAGGGGCCTAATACCCTTCTGTCTGTTATAAGATTTCTAGGCCTCGAGAGTGGCTTTTTAATTTACCCATTTCCTGCTAAAAAATTAGAGGCATCCTGAGAAGATTTCTTAGTGATGTATCGTCTTTTTAGTGGTGTATTGATTTTTTATAATACAAAGAATCGTAACTGCAAAAAATGTAAAAGTATCAAATCTGTGTATTACCATTTTGGAAACATTTTAGACTTTTTAATACAATTAAATGCTTTTAAAAACAGTATTTCTTTTGCAACCTCGAAAAGCTATGAGTTTAATACGACAAGTTCCTGTAGAAATACGATTTAAACTTTAACTTTGAAACGCAAAGTAATACTTTTAACGAGTTTGCTATTATACCGTGCGGCTTTAAATTGACCCCACCTCCCCTGTTAACTTTTTTAAAATTTATTAAAAAAAAATTCAAAAGCAGTATTAAATAGAACAAAACATACTATCTTTTGACGTTTGTTTGTTTTTGTAGATGTTATTTATGTCACCAATAGGGCAAAGTGGCCCATTTTTTAAAATTGAAACATGGATTAAATCATATTTCAAATGAAAGGTACTCCAAAACTACATGTAATGGTGTAATAAAATTTACAATCAATCGATTGGTTTTTCAGAAAAAGAGCTTAAATAGAAAAAAATAAAAGTAAAAAATGTAACACAAACTCAGTTTCATAGTACATAAACAATAAAAAAAACTTGTTTGTTAATAGGAAATTAATTAAATTAAATGTTCGAAATGGGCACCATGTTGCTTTTGACAAAAATGCAATCTGTCAACAAATACTTGCCTTACGTTAATGAAGGTTTGTGGGTTAATAAATGTGCAATCTTCTGTAATTCAACGTTTTTATTGCACTAAAAAAAACTACTTTGATTGCCCTAAAGAACTAATATACAGTAATCAGATTTGCAATTGCTCAGAGAAAATTATAAGGAAAAATTATGTGTTTTCAATGGTTAAGGGCGGTTTTATCTTGTGGTCCTAATGGGCTCCACGTGTCCATCGCCCCCAAAGACTTGGCACAGAATTATACAATGGGATAAGATGGGATGAAATGCAGATTACCAGAGGATAACGCCGATGGCCCCATAACGATACGGATGGCTATATAACTCCTGACATTTTATAAAACTAACCGAAGGCTGAGTTTGCATTGCATTTTAAATTGCATTACACCATTAAATGTAGTTTTGAAATACATTTAATTTGACTTGTCATTTGAACCATGTTTCAATTTTTAAAAATCGCCCATTTTGCCATCTCAGTGACGTAAGGAACATTTAGAAAAACAAATAAACGTCACAGGATGGTATTTTTTTTGCTCTATTTAAAGCTGCCTTTCAGTTTTTTGTGAAAATGGTAATTTTTTAAAAAGTTAACGGGAAAGGGGGGAGAGTGTAATTTAGAGCCGCGCGGAATTATGCGTTTTGAAGTCCCTCCGAAGACGAAGAGCATTGGCCTGCTAATTGGATGCATTTGGCATGGGTCAATGTAGAATTTAAATTCTTATTGAGTTTGATCTTCGAGCTTAGATCTAAATTTATTCCAGTCCAAAGCCGAATTTCTTGAAAGCGTCGGAGACCTTTTAAATTAATTTTCATACATTTAACCCTGTTTGCGCGAGGATTATTGCACATTATACAAAGAAGCCCGTCGAATATATGCAAAGTAAATTATTAACATTCATAAGGAAAATCCTCGAGAAAGTTTTAATGGTAGACTTTATTTCGAATAAAATTTCCATCCGTATCCTCTCTATGCCGTCAAGTTTTTTGCGCTTATTCGTTTTGCGAGGCGCATGTGTACGCTTTTCCGCAATATCGACTTGTTTCGTCATTTTTCACTTATACGGAGCAACTCTTAGCAATGTCATATTTCGTGCCAGGCATAATATTTGGTACATCCACCTATTTCGCTAAAAATCTGATTAGGAAAGAAATTTTTCAACCGAGATTTTGACGAAAACGTTCACTTTAGAAAATGCATATATTTGATTTTGATGCCGGGGCAAAACAAATGCTAATTAAATGCTTACCAATGCTTGCCCGGTGGAATTACCAGAAATTCCTCAATATTATTGCGGGTTTGTCGGTCCGAAATTGAAATTTACAGAGCTTAGCGGAGTTGCTAAAGTCGATGAATAGTTCGGCCCTAATTTAATTATCCGTTTTTGAGACGTTTGGAATAGTTGCCGAAACCTCTGCAAATTATACACTTTTGATGTTGTATATATGATGGATATTTAACTTTGTTTAAAGTATTTCCCAGCCGGACCAAGCATGTCGAGAATATGGGAGCCACAGAAGAAAAATTTGGGAATTTAATTGAAGGATTAATAAAAATAAGGATTTAGTTGAAGTTTGTTGCTCATTTTCATCCGCATCAATATCAACTCTCGACGTGTATAGAAACCTGTAAATATGAACGAAAATGCCTAGAAGTGTTTCAGCCCCGAACTTGAAACTTCAAAATTCTCAATGAAAAATTTTTTTGGGATTTTTCATGTTTATTCATTCTCTGTATAGAGCTGTGCTACCTACATCGGTTATTTTTATACAGTTGCTCGGTCATTTCTTTCTTGAATAGAAAGTAATTTCATAACATTTTACCTAATCTAACAGGACTGTAATAAATTAAAAACTGAAGCTTAAACTACAACCTTTTTCGGCATTTATGCCAAAAATTGATCTATTATTACATATACAATTATACAGGGTCTTCCATAAGAGTATACCAAGGATTCAGGTAGTGAATCTGTGGATGATTTTAAGAAAAAAACTTCATACGAACATGCGACTATTTTCGCTTCTTGTCGGATGATAAAAAAATGATTATTTTTTGGGTTTTTCCTAAAAAGTCATACCCGGTATTAAATATTTTTATGAAAATTAGGGAGCGTAAAATAAATATAGAAACACATTTTTTAAGTGGTGGTTTTAAGGTGAAATTAAAAACATTGTTTTTAATTTCACCAGTGGCGTCTCCATTGATGTGACTCTGGACATTTTAAACGAAAAATGCGATATGTCGTTAGTTTAAAGAAAAATAAAAATAATTTTCTGAATACTTCATATTTTTGTGGAAAAAAAAGTCTCTTGAGTATTTTTCATGACGTCAACTATTTTCATTAAAGAAAACATTATTTCTTAACTAATATTAAAATTACAAGACTAAATTAGGTATATTACCTTGCTTATAAAAGAGGAATTGAATAAGATGTTGAAAACGTCTTCCTCCTGCAAGAATGCATGCCTCAGCCCTTCTTAGCATATTATCGCGCACTCTTTGAAAAATCCCTGGTGTATTTTTATTGTGTTAAACGAATGAATTATACGATTTCTCAGTTGCAGATCGTTGTTTTATTTATTTTTTTCATGAAAACGGTTAACGTTATGAAAAATATGCAAGAGACCTTTTTCACAGAAATATGGAGCGTTCAGAAAATAATTTTTATTAAAAAAACCTAGTGGCGTATCATATTTTTCGATTAAAATGTTCAGGGTCCCATTAATGGCGATGTCACTGGTGTAACTAAAAACATTTTTTTTCTCTTAAAAGATGTGTCTCTACACCTATTTTACGCTTCCTAATTAAACAAAAAATAATTCATGCATGATTGGACTTATTAGGGAAAAACAAAAAAACTAAAAATTTTTTATCACCCTGTATTTGAGACAGGAAGCGAAAACGGATGCAAGTTCATATGAACTTTTTTTTTAATTGTCCACATATTTACTCTCTGTATTTTTGACATACCATTTGAAACACCGTCTATACATGCTATCTACATATTATGCAGGTCTCATGGCTTATTTGAAATGGCGTCTAAGCTATTCAATACGTGGTGAAAATCCTTCCGTGATCTTTAGAAAATTGTAATAAAAAATTCGACATCTTATTTCCAAGTAACAATAGATCATCCCTTAAACGGATAAGGGACATGTTAACATCGTAATATTTCAGTAATATGTTTAGGTAGACTAAAATATCTTTTAAATATACATATATGTATATATACTATATATATATATATATATATATATATCAGTAAAATTGGCAAATTTTTTATCATACATTAATACTTTATCATGATTTTGTCATTGTTAAAAAATGTTTTTCAGCTAATAATTTTGCCAAAATTCACAATATTTTATTTTATTTTATTATTATATATAATTTATGTATTAGTTTTGTGGGGCTTAAAGTGAGGTCCCTTGGCGTACTATGTAAGAACTTCAGTGCTATTTTGAATACGAGTACACCCTGTATCTATCGTTTTTCTGTTTCAATGCTAAAAATATTTTAGAATTTTCAGGAACTTTTCTTGAAGAATCGGTCGATTTTAATTTATTAAAATTTATAACATTCTTCGAAGATACTGCGCTCATCAGTAGTGCTATTTTCACGATTTTTCGTAAAATAATAATTGTTGCAAATTTAAAGTTTCTTTTATAGACTCAAAAAGGTTTTTCAGAGATCTTGCTGTTTTTAGCAATACGACTATTAAGATCTCTTGAAAAATATTTGGTCATTTTAGCATTTAATTCGAATTTTAATAATAAGTAAGGATACTATGAATTTCTCTAAATTTTTAGAAACTTTTTTGTTATTTGGGCAAATTGACCAACAGAAAGAGTTTTTTCCAAAATTTCTGTAGATTGAGCAGTGATCTTGCTGTTTTCAGAAGTATTACCATCAGGATTTCTTGAGAAATATTCTTTTCTCAAGGAGATCCCTCAGTGTTATTCCAGTTGTAAGAACTTTTCCAGAGAAGAATTGGTCTAATTTAAGTTCGTTTCAAAACTTTCCGAGATCTCGCTGTTTTCAGTAACATAATTATCACGATTTGTTGAAAAACATTTCCTTAGAATTTAGCAGAAATCCTCATCTTGTTACTTCTTCTTTTTGTTAATAATCCAACTAATTCTCTTCTCGTGGAAAAACCAAATCAGTCCCCCAATATGTTGTTTCTATGCATCCTTTGAAATTCCCAAGAATTCGTCTGCTAGTTCTTGAAACTCTCATTTTTGTCTCGGACTCAAATTTTACAAAAAAAATTACCATTGATGTCTCAGTTTCATCTTTAGAAATTTCATTTCATTTGTTTTTTGTTCCTAAAATTGAACAGTAATTTAAAATTAATTCGATATACAATCTCATTTACACTACTCGCCTCTTGCAATTTTAACTGTACACGTGATTCAAAATGGGTTCAAAAAGTCATTAAAAGGGAGTTAATAAACTACAAATCATAAGGCGGATGCCCGTAATATTCACTGCCGAGAGTCATTTTGGCAGTTTGTATTCTGATTATTAAGGCTAATAATTTAATGTGGGTATGTTTACATCGTGACAAAACTACCCAGAAAGAATTCGTGATAATTATAATAGTGAAACGTACAATGAGTTGACCCCAAGGTGTGAACAGTAATTATTGAAAAAATAACACCGGATCTATTAGAATGCGATAGAGTTGGATTTATTTGAGACACACGAATTTTAGATTCTACTTGATATTTCCGAAGTAAACACAGTCAAAAGACAGATGCATGATGTACGTCCCCTCGGGCTATATGATGTCAGGTGGAGAAGAGATTATTCAATGCCTTTTCACCACCTGTTGGATCAAACATTATCTTGTTAAAGGAGTTAATCCATACGAACTATTATATGACTATATTATATTATAATTAAATATGATATTATAGCCAAAGGTCTCCAGAAAGGTTATCAAAATACTAAAAAAATCTGTAAAAATAAGATTATTGAAAATTATCCAAGAAGTTAATATCCACTCTTGGAATTTCAATCATTTCCATCTTTTCTGTCACGATTTGTATATAGTTTTTGCTCTAGATTTTTTTTATTTGTTTGAGTGAGCCTTCTGCGAATTCTTTTTCATCTTTCTCATTTCCCAATGTTTCTCCATACTTTCCACACATCAATCGTAAAGAGTGGTTAGATTTGAATTGTTTTGGTAGGAAACTCCCATTTCCCCACTAGATAGAGAAAAATAGCTTATAACATGTGTCATGAACTCGATTTTTACGGGGTTACATAGATTTAGAAAATAGAATTTTTTAACATCCTGTGTATTATTAACGCGATCGATGGCTTTCGCTTAGCTCATTTAAAGCTCAATATATTTATCTCTATTTGTGTCTGAAAAATTAAATAAAAAAATATTTTCCTTAATGCATTAGAAAAGATATTATTTACCGGTAGATTTGGGAGATACAGTCTCTTCCTAACACATTGATTCTTATGACAAAAATATTTTTTAGTTAGTTTTTCATAAACAATTACAGATAAATATATCAACCCTCATAGCATTAGAATTAACTAAAAGGGAGCTTTTGAATGAACCTATAATATACAGGGTAGTGTATTTAAAAAATTACAATTTCTCTCAACAACTTTGGAAGTATTGTTTTTTATACAACGAATCTTAACTCATTGAAATCTATCTGGAAAACAGCTTTGAAGATTTTTTAATTGAAAATCAAGATTTTGAATAGAAAAAAATGTGCAGGCGCGTCCCTGAAACGCATGATTTCCAAAAGCACACTGTAGTTTTGAAACAGTGACAAATTTCAGTAAGCGATTTTTGTCATGAGGCATTTCTCAGAAATCGAGCTTATAATGTGTAAAGTAATTTGTCTCTAGCTGAGCAGGAAATGGGGTTCCCCTGTCCAAACACTTCAAATCTGACCACTCTGCACATTTTAAAGATCTTTAAAACTTCCTTGTGAAAATGTTCGCAATATTAATTTCTCTGATTACGTAAGTCAATCAAGTAGCAGCGGATAAAATGTAAGAAAACACGCATTTCTGGTCAACAAGAGTTCATTTATGGCGAATACACCACCAGTCACAAAAAATTTCGAAAATATTTTTAAAATCATTTTTACTGGTAAATTTTCATAAAAATGCTACACGAACAACTAAAAAATTATTCACCACTAGTAGTATAATTGGCGATTATTAATACATTTGACCTATGTAATTCTCTGAATTTCTTTGATAGATCTGATGTTATTGCAGGATTCTGAGATGTGGGATCCAATCCTTGAAACTAGGACGGCAATATATAAAATGATATCTACCTCGACGTACTTTTTCTTAAAATTAAACCTCCGAAATCTAATTTAGCCGTACAAAATCATGGAGGAAAGCGATTTATCTACCCTCATTCCCGTAATATTTCCCCGCGACCCAGTTTCCTTCCCAAGTATGTCTTATAATTTGGAATATTATGAACTTTCTGTTCAATTTATACGTAAATGGAAAGTAATGGAACTTTAGAGCCTTCAAATAAAGTACATCAAAAATTGTATTTGTATGTAAAACCCGTCTATTGATGTATATAGACGTTGTAAAAATGAATGTACAATGCCGAGTTAAATTTGCAAAGAAATTGTTGCAACGCGTATTACGTAGGTAACAAACTTTAGAAAGGAAAATTTAAAATGAATTTTAAATTACACTGTTGCAGTAAAAGCAAAATAACTTTTGCTTTGCTCTAAGAGCTTTTTTATTCGCGAAAGTTTTACGAGCACAACATCCAAGCTAAATTTGGCCGAATATCAGCACAATATAAGCAAAATTTGTTTTCTTCTCCTTAAGAAAAGTTTCGGAGTTTAGCTTTTAGAAAATATATTCAGCTGAACGAAATATAACGTGGAAATGTTCGAATGTGGGGTAATGCATTTGAGATCACTGATAAAAGATCATAATGGAATAACATGGAAGTATCAGGAGTTTTTTTAACATCAGTATTAAATTTGATGTCTCTAATTAAACAGCTTCTATTGACGTACTATCAGAATTGATAGATTTATTCTCAAATTGTCTATTCAGAATGCAATTTGTTGATGAAATCCGAGCACGACCTATTGTCAGTTATGTACAAAACTTCTCTAAAACTTGCTTTATAATTGTTTTCTGGGGTAATATAATAAGTGCAATGAAAGTTATCGATAATTTTTGGGTAAGTTACATGAATGCAAATTAAGTTGAAAAAGAGTACGAATTCATGCAAAGTAAGAGCGCCTTTCTCAGTTTAAGTTGCTTAAGTATAAAGAGAACATCATGAATCATATTCTTGAATACGGCCGCAAGATTGCCGTATTTCATTTTATTATAACACTGCTAGAACGACAAGAAAAATGATTATGATAATTGCACAAGTGCGAATCACTAATTTTTTCTAAGATCTATTCTACTTTTTAGCATTTTTGGCATGTAAAAATTTACATCTCTATTAATAACTCACATTTTATCACTTTTAAAAATTTTATTTGTTCGTTAAAAATGTGTAATGTCGAAAAAACAGCCAAACAACGAATCACATGAAGATTACTATTATAGATGTAAATATCTTGGTCTAAACAACTTCATTTACATGAGTCGTGAGACTGTGAAACTCAGAAGAGGCTACAGGACGATCTTTGATTTTTGGGGTCTCAATTGAAGTATCCAGGGTCGGATACAATCTCAAGAACAAATTCTAGGATCACAATATACAGGGTGTCCCAAAAATAAATAAACAAACTTTAAGAGATGGTAGGGGGTATCAATACAACCTTTTTTTCTTTAATACACATTTAGCCGCAAAGCACCGTTAGAGCAGTAGAGTAAATAAAATATTTTGAATGATATCAAATAACTAAATTAATTATTGATTTAGTTGGACACCACTCTCTTTCGTTAAACATCTTTTGTTTCAACTATGTCGTTGGGGAACACAAACATTTCTTTATCACGATTAGGCATTCCAAAAGTGCCAATTTTAAGACCGTAATAAGTACTATTTGCAAATTCTGATTATTCAGTTGGCATAGTAACACTCATTTTGTTGATTTTTGAATCAAAATTTGTATTGAAAATGGACGTTAATTTCTCATATGAAGAATTTACCGATATGCATTAATGGATTGGAAGAGATGGGCCTGTAGTCTGTCCCACGCGTTGTCCTAATCTCAACACCTTGGATTTCTTCCTTTAGGGTTATCTCAAATCTATGGTGTGCGAAACGCTTATTTGTAATGAGGAAGATCTTTTAGCAAGAATAGTGATCAGGTGCACATATCTAAAAGCTATACCCGGAATATTCCATAGGGTCTGCGAATCAACGACGGTGCAATATTGAAGCAAATAGTCAACATTTTTAACAATTACTATAAGCTATTGTTTATTTTTCAATAAAACAATGTTTAACACAAAGAGCGATTATAACGACCAAAACCAAATTGACTCTTTTCTACTCAACCGCTCATTTGCGAGCATATGTTTACTTAGAAAAAATTTGTATTGATGTCTCTCACCACCCCTTAAAGTTTATCAGTATATTTTTGTGACATCCTGTATATCCAAGATCATTTTAATACTGATTTTTGCGATTTTGAAAGTATCTATTATATATAATATAATTAAAAGTTTCTTTAGCTGTTTTTTCTCCAGGTGTCAATTCAAGCATCTTAAGGCCATACCTATAGGATTCAAATCGATTTAAGCGAAAAACGACCTCTTGAAAATGTTGAAATTTTATGACAGTAATCGCCTACTTACACCCTAAAAGTACTAAAAATACGAAGTCCGTCCTATACTTTGTTTGTGACGAACTACTGACACTCAACCTCAAGTCGAAGGTTCTTGAATTTTTATGAATTATGTGAAAGGTTCCATGTAGATGTAAATTCAACTCGGATAATTTCCTAGGATTCTTTCTTAGCAAAATTATTCAGACCTTCCAAAAACTTACACATACCTCAGGCATTTTCAGGCAAGTTTTCATACCTTGAACTGATTTTTATATGTTAAGCGTCTTTCTAAAGAGACGTTCACGATCTTTGCAGAAAAAAAACAATTTACAAAGAAAAATGGATCTGAAAAGCCGTTCTGTATCTCACTTTTCAGTAATAAAGATTTTTCTTTATTCATATAAGGACTTCGCTTAGTTTCCATGGAAATCTTCTCGAATCGTTTTTCATCAGTAACCCCAGTTCCTAAAAAGTATGATCGTGATAAATTATACAAAATAAAGCTGGTATTTTACTTTCCAAATAAGAACATAGTGAAGGTGTGATTTACTGTGGACTTTGAGTTAAATTTTAATTGCAGTGCGATTATCACAAATAACTGGTATCATTAATTCTCTAACTTAAGCAAATCGAGCGATCTCTTTGGTCTTCATACTGTCACTGAGGAATGTGAAAAACCTTAGGAACTATGAACGCTCCCTAAGGATTAATGCGCTCCAAAAACTTTCGAGCCGACACCGGTAATCGAAAATGTTGATCAGCTTTTCTACACCTCATGTTAAACAATTCATAATCAAATTTGTGTTACAGGAAAAGCAAACTTATCCAGGCATTGTCTGGCAATTGTAAATGTTTCCGTTCCTCTTACTCACAAAAGATTCGATGGTCTATAAAATCGTGGAAATCCTCATTGTACAACCCCAAAAAGGTCTCACAACGTGTCGAGCCAAATCCGCTTCGAAACTCGTTATCGAGAGTGACTCTTCGGCGTGCCGCCAGTATTGGAATATTTATCAAGCTTATCTACCCATTTTATTAGCTGCTTTCTTCCATTTATTAACCCAAAATTATCTAGACAGATCTAAACACTTTTTAAAGCAAGTTGGGCAAGTTTGCTTGCCCCTCTTTAATGCGAAGTGCGTTAACCCACTCAAATGTCCGACACACGAAGCCAAAGTTACCTTAGATTTAAGTCATATAGCACGTCAAACAACTAGATATTTCGACCTTCCCTGATTTGGTAAATGTGGGGTTCAACAGGTGTCCCACCCCTATACCGATTAATGTCTTGTCGTGGCAGGGTGCGTCGAGCCATAAGACCCTTTAGACGAAAAGTGTGTTAAAGGCCATTACATGTGAGTCGGGATAGTTAAGGGTATCAATAAAACCTTTTGTAGGACTCAGGTCTGCTGAGACAATGAAAGGATAGTAAAGTTGAATTAGATAAATCGAAACGAGTTTCAGTGATTTACAATGTTACGTAAGTGAAAATTCTTGTAGTGGCATTTGTAGATATATCACTTTTAAAAGAGATGAGTTGAGATGAGTGGCATAAAGGCCAAATTTCAATCTAGGCATTAAGAGCTTTTGAAACGATCATCTGAATCGAGTTGTCCCCAATCAGCTAATGTTCAACCATTCCCATTAGTTCAGCTGAATTCCAACCAATCTGATTGGTTGGATGTTAGCTGATAGGGATAAAATTAATCCGGATTATCGTTTGTAAAAATGTCTATTAATATTAACCTATACACGTGTACAGAGCATACAGGGCATTTCAAATTTGATCCTCACCATTGGGATTTTGGAAACTAGGGGAGATACGAATAACTTTAAATGGGGGCAAAATTGTTCAATTTAGCGCTTCAGCAAATGCCGTTTTCAAAATTTTAATTTTCTGGATACTTCCGAAGATATCTAAAAATAAAAACTAAAAATTGAAGATTTCGATTTTTTAGCGCTGTTTAATAAAGAAGATCAAAACCATAAGTACATTTTCATTACCACTTTTTTTCGGCTACACGATGACATTTTCAGATTTGCCATCCGACGTTTCGTCTTTCGGCTACAATCGTCGACTCTATTTTTTCTTATGGGCGCCACATTGGATTTTTCAACAGAAAAATAATCGTATGGCAAATTTAAAAACGTCATCGTGTAGCTGAGAAAAACTGGCAATAAAAATCTGTTTGTGGTTTTAAGATTCGTTGTCAAATGACCCTAAAAAAATAAAATACATAGAAATATCCAATTTTTTGTTTGTTTGTCGGGTACATTGGGAAATACTCAGAAAATTCAAATTTTGAAAACAGCATTTGGTCAAGTGCTAAATTATGCAGTTTCGTCCCATTTAAAGTTTTTTGTCTCTTTTGTAGTTTTCGAGACTCCAATGATGAGGATCGAATTTGAAATGACCTATATGTATAAAGAGTGTCAAAGATTATTTTCCGAATTTTGCTTATAGCTGATAGTTTTTGAGATATTTAATTAAAATGTTGGCATGAGAATACTCATTTGGGTTGATTCCACTGACGAATGAAGTAGTTATTAAAATCAACAGGATGATGTTTTCTATGAGTTAAGATAAACGTTTACCCTCCTAACCTTTTCAAAGTACGCTGGTGACTATTTCTTTCCACAAAATTCGCTGTTCAATTTAGAAATTTTTGTGTCATCTTGATATTACCGTATAGCTGTCACCGTTTTAGAATTGTATACAAAAATGTGGCTCAAAACTCCAAGAAATGAAATAGTAAGCCGTTAAAAATTATGTATATTATAAAAGGTGCTCGTTTCTACAGCTCAACTATAGAGATCTTGGCAAACATAAAAAATATAAGGTCAGTTCAATTAGCGCAAAGTAGCGCAATTTGAAGTTCAAGAATATGCCATTTGGAGAACTCCAATGGCTCTTGGAAGTGTTCGACAAAAATCGAAAATTTGAAAAAAGGTTTTTATTTTTTCTGAGATCATTTGAAGAGACACTTCAAAGTAATTGACACTTCATCTTTGGAATTTTTCGGCAACCATCGTCAGTTTGGTTTTTTCCCATTTTAGATTTTCACATTTTTGAATTCAGTTTCTTTTTCAAAATTTAATTACGTTGATGAATCACTGTTCGTCTTGTAGTTTGGTGGAAATATAAAAAATTTTATTTTTCCAAAGAGTGCCTTGGAAATAATAAGATAAGACACAAGCAAATCACAAGAGGTGTTCGAAGTAAAATAAAAAAAAAAACGTTAAAATGTACGAAGTGACATTTTAAATACCAGAATTGCTAAATTCGTCATATAGACGCCAAAATAAAATTTGTTTGAGACGTTATAGACAGAAGAATTGCAATGTAACGTCATATTGACGTTAAAGTAACGTATTCCTATTACCCTTGTATCTGGCAAGACTATTTGCATACGTCAGATTAAAGTCATTCCCAGACAACTATTACCGAAACGGGCTCCCCTGGTGGCCGCATGGAAATGGAAATAAAACAGTCGCGTGCCACGTGCTACCAAAGCCGCCTCTTCAAATTGCGTAGCGTTGATTGCGGATTGCGTGAGTGTAGATGTCAATTGTTTCGTGCCATCGAAGCCGATCGGATTTATAGCACGGATTTTGTTTGTCGGTCCGTCGGCGTTGGCCGACACCGCCGCCACTCGCCGACGATTAACGTGTTAATTTGTTGAAATTATCGACATAACACTTGAATGAATCCAACCGTTGGAAATGTTTACGGTCATGGAAACGCATGTTGGAGTGGTCAGGAAAACGACATCGCCTTTCGCTACTAGTTTTTTAAAATAGCATTTTAAACTAGTGGTAGTAATTCGTTGCTACTTAGCCATCAATCATAAGTAAGAGCGATGGTTCCTCAGATTCTTTAGATTAGATTAGATTCTTTATTGACGTCTTAACAGAAAATCGTTTCACACAAGTCGTCAGTGTAAATACAGGGTGTCTCAAACTCGACGCCCCTGTACGTATTTTATGGAAACTAAAAGTAATGTGAAAAATTTTAACTATGGGCTTTTAATGGGGTTGGATTACGTCCATCTGGAACTGAAGAAGTTCATTTCTAAAATGTCGGAGTAACGAGTTATGATGTCATCTATGATATTTTTTACAAAAACATACCTGAGCTCTGGCAAAATTATATTGATCCTATTTTTCCACAGAAATTTTGTTAAAGAATTTTCTTCTTATGTGTAATCGTTTAGAAGTTATAAACAAAAACGTCTTAGGAATTATTGCAAAAATATTTAATTACAGAACAAAAAATTTACCAAATAACAATAAATTAGTTTTTATAAAATTAAATAATAAAAAACAAAACAAATATACTTAATTTAACATATTTTCAATACAGAGTCCGCCTTTGGAAGCTGATACCATCCGTATATGAAAAATTACAAGTTTAATGTATTTTTGAAGTTTGTACTTTTGTTTTACGGAGACAATTCGACATTTTAAAAATATTTTCAACCTAATTCAACTTCCACTTACACCGGAAACTGACCCTTACTTAATTTTTTAAATGGAACATGGCAATTTTTCCAATGAAAATGAATTTGTTGTCGAAAATAAACATAAGTTTGATAATAAGTACAACTTTCCCTTTCTACAAGACACATTTAAAATCCGCCTAAATTCGGTCTAAGTAGTTTTTCTTAATATTTCTTGCGTCAACCCATTGCAATTAGTTTTTGGTTTTTTCCTTTGAGTATTCCAAATTCCTCGAAAAATTGATATAAACTTTATTTTTTTAAAATTCCCACAAGAAAAAGTTTATAGGAGTTAAGTCGGGGGACTTTGCTGACCAATGCACTGACCCATTAATACCGATAAAATTTTGTCCGAACGTTTTATTTAGGCGTATTGCTGCACAATACGAAGCTTAACAAATTAGATATAGGAATAAATTAAGGTTAATTGGAAATTTCTGAATTTTCGTGTTAATATTTTATATCACAAAAAATAATATAAAAAAATAAGCATGTGTACCTCCCCCGACCCCATCGTCTCGCTCCTGATTACTTCAAAATTTTCTATTTGTAATAATATACCTGATTCAATTTTATGGCTACTTATTAAATTTTAATACTTTATAACTTCCCATTCACCAATTACGATAAAAAAACCACTTTGCTGGCCCCACCTTTAAATCGTTATAACTTTCTTAAGAAACAATTTAGAAAAAAAAATATTTAAAATGTTATCTTATATTAATGTGTAGAATATCCCCTGAAATAGCGGCCCGTACTTTTAAATCATCTTATATTTATGCAATAATTTCTAAGATGTTTTTCTTATAACTTTTAAACGATAACACATCAGAAAAAAATCCTTTAACAACGGCTGTGTGGAAAAAATAGTATCAATATAATTTTATTAGAATTTGGCTATTTTTCTGGGAAAAATATTATTGAAAACGTCATAACTCATTAGTCTTACATTTTAAAACTGAACTTCTTTTGATTGAAATAGAGATCATCCAACCCCATTGAAGACACATAGTTAATTTTTTTATATTGATTTTCGTTTCCATAAAATAGATATAGGAGCGTCGAGTGTAGGACACCCTATATATTTTAAAATACATAAAAAGCGAAACATAAATTACTATTACACAATACACATTCAGTAATAAATAATATGTAGGTTGTAAATGAAATAGGGGGGTATATTTTAAGGACTGATTTTACATTCGAAAATATGAACAAAAGTAGGTATAAACGTGGGTCCGCAAAAGCCTCTTAAGGACGTTACGGCCCTTCGAAGAGAGTGTTAAGACTGTTAATTTACGTAGTTTTGCAATTTTATATTTTTATTTATTTTTTTAATAAATTTTGAATTTGATTTTCTAAGCTTTGTTATCGTTTCATATCTTCTATCAAAAAAATAAGTTTTGTTTTGCTAGACAATTTCATTACCCAATTTCAGGTTCTCACCTTGCAATGTTTCCTTTAAAGCAGCATATCTCTTAAACGGTTCGTCCTACGACAATTTATCAAGAATAACTTTTCTATGTAATTTTAGACAAGAAATCATATTTTAATGCGAAAGCTTAAATTTGCAGAAAAATGATAAAATTTGAATGAAGAAACTAAATTAGAAAGAGACATACAATCACAAACCTTCTATAAATCGTATAAGGTAATATTAAAGTAATGCCCCTCTTTAATAATAATACGCATATAATGATGTTCTTGTATACAAATGAAACAGCATCATTTGTATTCAAACCCTTAGGTCCGCCATACA
The DNA here is from genome assembly GCF_039881205.1 of Euwallacea similis. Taxonomy (NCBI): domain Eukaryota; kingdom Metazoa; phylum Arthropoda; class Insecta; order Coleoptera; family Curculionidae; genus Euwallacea; species Euwallacea similis. The sequence goes on along the minus strand of NC_089632.1, from coordinate 2,241,479 downwards.
CGAGCAACTATTTTGTTGTCAAAATAGAACATGCGGGTTTAAATAAAATCGCGAAAACGGGTGCTTTTTTAGTTGAAGCAACTAAAAAATTTAAATCTGTTTAATTTCGCCGGTGAGTAAATAATTACCTACAGTTACCGACAAATATACAACACACTTGTTCAAACTTGTTCCATACACAGGCGATTTTTTTCTGGCTGTACTGTAATGTACCCTTAAGCTGTGGCTATGGCCTTAAGCTACATCATTTTATTTAATCTTTTCTGTGGTGGTATAGCCAGACGCATGTGGGTATTTTGGTATGATATTAGACGTCCCAGTACATTTAACAAACTACCGATGCTCATTCGGAAAAATTTAAAAATTTTATCGAGTACTCTCTGAATCCCACAAACAACTGATGAAATTGTCCCTAGAAAAGTCTTCCCTTAAAATCGGATGTATCCGATATCGCTTTCGTTTTGGTTTCTTTTTTCGTGCGATAAAAGTACAAACACATGCTATCTCAACAAAATCAATGGCGAACTGACCGGTACGGTCATTTTTATTTGAAGATTTAAAACTATTTAGTCGCCCGTATACGAACGCGAAATATTACGAGCAACCCTATATTTAGTCATCAGCAACTCAAATTACTCGTGTGCGGCGGTCCTAAAGCTACATTACAGTGCAGCAAAAAAAATCGCCGTGGGCGGTGACAAGTTTAAACAAGTATATTATATACAAGGTGATTTTTTAGCTCACGGACAAGGTGAGGTAGGTAAAAGATGAGGTAATTAAAAAAAAAAAAACTTCATATAGACATATGTATGTCCAAATTCAATTATTTAAGGATTTAGAGGATTTCAAAGTATGTTCGAAGTATTCTGTATATTATCTATATATTATTAAAAATTACACAAATGAGACAATTAAAAGTAAAAATATAGTTGCTTAAAATGTTCTTCTTCGGTAAGAATACATGCTTCATAACGACGAAGTAATGAATTTTTCACCCGAATCAACATATCTGGACGATTTCTTATATCAGCAGCAACCATCTGTATTCTATCTAACAACTGCTCTTTTGTGTTAATTGTCTCTTGGTACACGATTTGTTTCATAGGAATCCACAAATAGAAATCCCAAGGGATTTAAGTCAGGAGATCACGGTGGCCATGAAACTGGATCAGCATTACATTATTATAAGTTTTAGTAATAAATAGGTATTGTGCAGAAAACTTTGAAATTTTCTAAATCCTTAAATAATTAAAACTGGACATGTGTCTATATGTAGTTTTTTTCTTAAAACGACCTCACCTTTGATGTGCCCCACTTGTCGGTGAACTAAAAAATTACCCATGTGCGGGATTTTATTTGAACCTGTTTATTATATTTCGGCAACAAAATAGTTGCCAGCGAAAAGTTGTTCGTGTGCGGTGGGCCTTAGCGAATCTTAATTGGTTATTAGAAAATAAATTATTTTTTTCAAAAAAGATGCTTATGTGCTTTAGCAATACATAGCCATAGACTTTTAACAAAACAAGTAGAATAATTATAGGTTTATCATTTTTTCTCTCATCTCTATTACTACCTTTATTAGTGGGAAGTAACATTGTAATTTTAGGACAATCTGGAAATATGCTGTCTTTAATGCATATGTTCATAAGTTTTGTCAGAAGTATGATTAAAATACTCTTTCCACATTTAACTAGATCGACTCGCATGTCGCAATGATAAATGGAGGATTCATTTTAGAAGTTATTAATGATATGCGAATTTCTATATTTCTTACCATTTAAAACCGAATTATGGAAGATTTAAAGGGGTCCTTTGGTCTAGGAACGTATGAAAACAAATATTAATTGAAGGAAGTTTATTTATAATTTCTCAGCAATCTCCACAAAAAACTCATTTAGACCATTAGAGTTCAGCGAACTACAGTATCATTTATAATATTTTAGTAAACTTAAGAGTTTCTTCCATTCTGTAAAATGACATCCTCAGATATTTACGTGTTTTTACTTGGGAAGGTGTATCCCAATATTACCTTGCAAGTCTATTTCTATACAGGGTGATCTAACGAAAACTTTACACCTACATTTTCAGTATTTAAAAAAATCATCCCCCTCGAATCAAAAATCGACGGGTCCGAGCGTTTTTATACATTTTCATTTTAAATACTGAAAATCGAGGTGTAAAATGTTTTGTTGGGTCACCCTGTATTTCTCCAATAGTAAATTATCAGACCTATGCAGCATTTCAGACAACAAATTGACTTGTTCGCCGATACCCCGGAGTTCATCATTAAACCAGCAAACAAACCTATCACTATTTTCTACTGAAGTCCTAATAGGGAAAGTAACTTTGAGATACACTCTCTTAACTCAATAACTATTTGACTGAATTTGCCATTTGAATTAATTAATTGAGTGCCAATGGATTGAAACTAAATCATTTACAAAATTTCATCAAACTGTTATTTTTCCCTTTCGGTCAGATTATGTATAATAGTCCCCTCCCCCCACACAAATTACTAGGAGGAAATTCAAAATGTTTTCTTTCGACCTACTGTTAGGAAATATGAACAGCTCTCATATCGAGTATCTTGGTGTTTCTACGGAGTTTCGATTCTTTACATTGCAATCTACCAAGGCGTGATTTGCCAAATTTGAGGGCTTTAAGAAAGGCTTTGAGTTGAAAAGCTCTATGTCGGTTGTTTCCAAACTCAATTAACTGATGCAATTTCGAATTTGTTAGTGTTTCTCTCGGTTTTCACATTCATCCTGGTATGCCTCTATTTAAGCCTGAATGTGATTTTGTTGTTTAAATGAAGGTTAAGTTTAAATCTCTTGGATGTGGAGTAATCCAGATCAACTGCAATCCTGTTGTAAAGATATAAATGCTTTTTCAGAACCACCAAATCTCCGATTCCAAAAATAAATTCGCCGATTCCACGCAAAAATAAATGGATTTAAGAGAAAGAGTATCATTTGAGCATTAATTAATGGAAACTGATAAAGAGACTATCATTGCTTTCAACTAGAAAATCGCGAATTTTTATTTTCAAGCGAATATTGTTTCGCACGAATATTCAGGAGGTTCGAAATTAGCCTCCGAAAATACTGTCCACTTCAGAGTTTCTCAAGGTTCTCAAAGGTTTATGGAATTTACGATGAATTTTGGATTTTGTTATGTACAGTTTTTGAACGATTTTTTCGTTCTTCGGATTCGGTTCCAAACTGAGAAACTTTAACGGCTTCTGAAGGATTTCTGTGGATCTATACGTATTCGATTAACTTTTAGAACAGTACTTACGAATGTTCAAGAACTTTACATGCGCTCTGAGAAAAAATATCTATTCCATGCAGTTCAAAGGGGGAATGGGATGGAAGGGGATGGAAGATCAAAAATTATCACCGTGGATCAAGAAGAAGAAATCTTGATCCGAATAGTGGATGATCCGGAGATCAGCATTAGACGTATTCCTAAGGTGACGGGGGCTAGCAAATCAACAACTTCTAGACTTCTATGGAAAGAGATGTTTAATTTTTTTTATTTCTTTTTTTTCCTTTAAACGTCGATTCAAAATTTGTCATTACGTGATTGTCAACCTAGAATTGACTATTGGACAACCAGAATTGACTGTCCATTGACGAGGCCACCTTTATCAAGAAAAGGATATTTAATTTGGAAAACCGTCATCTTTGCAACACAGAAAATTCTCATTTAATTAGAAAAGATCTTTTTCAACACGAAGTTTTCTTTAATGTGTGATACGAGATTTTAGAAGATATGATTTTGGGACCAAATCTGACAAAACTAAATGGGGAACAATACTTGAGTTTCTTGAGAAACGATTTACTCCTAGTTTTAGGGGATGTTCCTCTAGATCTAAGACAATGTTTTTGGCTTATGCAAGATAGAGTTTGTGCTCTTTACCGTATACATATAAGGAAGTTCCTGAATATAAACTTTCCAAATCGATGGATTGGTGGGGATATCAAACCTTTATGGCCGCCACGAAGTCTCGATTCAAACTCATAGGATTTTTTTTGGAATCACTTAGTCAAACGTAACTCGAAAACCGTTAGAAATCTGAGTTCTTTTATAGGTTCCCTTTTGATGGAAAAAAGTTCAAAATGTCGGAACTTATACAATGTTAGTTATCGATACTGGTAAAAAACTTAAATCGGTAAGGCGCAGGTGATGTGAGGTACCAGCTAGCTTAAAACAGATATTTTAAGTCAATTTGTCGCACTTAAAAATCTTATTACAGAATAGAAAAGTTATCTTGGCACCTTGCAAAATAAAAACAAGCAACTTTTGCAAAAAGCAAGTTCAGCTCTATTTTTATACCCTCTAGTGGCCAATACTCATTTACACTATTGTTTCTGGGATGCCCTGTAGATTGAATAAAACGAGAAAGAAATAGCAATTGCTTTTTATGGAGCCCAGTTAGTTTTTTTCAATTTTACTTCGTTTCTAAAAGGCAAGAAATCGAAAAAGGCAACTTCCCCTTATTTAACCGGCGATCTTGCATATTCAACAGTTTTCGAGACGAAGCTCGAAAATATTTGCCGATTACTTTCGAGTTTTATCGAACATATACTACATATGTATATATATATATATATAAAATCTTTATTTCCAGAGAAAAAATGTCTAGTGTTCAGTTATACTTGACATGTGTATGCATTCGCATGATCATTGATTAGCTGCCTTATATTTGTAATTAGTTTTGATGCAATCTGTTCTATTTTTTAAATATATTGTTTCGTTTTTTTCGTTACATTTGTTCTCAGTATTTGTTCGTCACCGTAGACAATATAGACGCCATACTGTCTATAAGAGTTTTTTCCTTTCAGCCATGGTTGTATATACCATGGCAGTATACATTATAAAGGAAAAGTGAAAGCGGCGATCCCTGAGGGAGCTTTTATTCAGGAGAAAAATGGAAAGACAGAGTGTCGTCAATTTGTACTTCTAGTTTTCGATAGGTTTTTTATGATACGAAGTAGATATTTGGGTTGTGTAATTTGTAAAGTAAGCCACTGTACTAGACGTTATCATATGCCTTATTAATGTTCATCAATTCACTTGCTGATCCTGTAACGTTTAGATGTGTTGTTTATTTGTTGTTGGTCAAAACAATAAGAAAATGAAGAATTAATTGTTTCGGTTTAAAGCTAAATTGATATACAACGTACGTTATATACATATATGAAATAACGAAAATATGTAAGTTTTTAAATAATTTTTTGTTATTTTTTAATGACCTTCAACTTTTTTCCTTACCGCGTAATATTTCAACGAATTCCCACTTTAGTTTTTCAAATGTCACCCTGTATTTCCCAAATGTTTTATGGAATCTACACTTATTTACGACATATCAAAATTTTTTGGGGTTAGAAAAGAAAAATAAAAAAAAGAAGATTTTCCTTATGCATATTCATAAAAAAATTCATTTTGACCAGAAAAGTAAAATAACAACGATTTGCTTACAAGAATTGATTGTTATTTAATGTTTAAAGCATTTGCTCAAAATGTCTTCCGTCATTATCCAAACACAATGCTCTTTTTTGCATGAATGATCTTCTCAACTAAACATAGGTATCTTGCCTGATTGATTGCATTACACTGACAATACGAGCCTTCAAGTCATATCTACGTTATTTGGCGCATCCATATAAATCTGATTCTTTAAATGGTTCCAAAGGAAAAAATTCACAAAGATTTAAATCAGGTTAATAAGCTGGCCACTTTATTTCACCAAACCAAAAATTAGTACTGCTTTTTTTTTAATTAAAAATTGAAATTTCCGGAATGCTATTTACTTGGCTTTTAAAAAATATAGAGGAGAATTTTTATTATTTTGCTTCTCTGATCGAATTTAATTTTTTTTTCAATAAAAAATGAAAATAGTTTTCTTCGCGACATTTTTCTTATCTAACCACAATTAAATTTGATACGTCTATCTACGCAAATAAGTGTAGGTTCTAAAAAAACAAATCGGAAATAGAGGGTGACATTTCAAAAAATTATAGTTGGATTTCGTTAGAATGCTATGGGATAAGGAAACAAGTTTAAAGATATCAATAAGTCACAGCAAATTAGCTTTGTAACTTTTATTTGAAACATTTTTTGATATAACAATTATTTAAAAAGTTATTGCCATTATTTCATATATATCACGGACCTTGCATGTTTTCCGGTTAATCCCCGAAGGCTATTTTTAATTATGTGTTCAAGAACTTTACTTAGCACCGAGAGTAATGTAATTAGTCAGCAGTTTTATATTTGTGTATTGTCCAGTCCAATTTTTAGAATTATAATTTTTCCTGTTTCCATGTCTCTAGAACCGTGTTGCGTATAATATAATTGTTCCACTGGTTTAGTATGTGCTGGTGAGTTTCTGGAGTTAAACTGTTCAGGATTTTATTTTTCAGTTGATCTTTTCCCGGTGCTGAATTTTCGGTATGGGCTAGAGCTTCGTTGTTTTCTGTGTCTGTAATTAGCTCGTAGGTCGTAGCGTTCGTTTATCACATTCCAGGTCAGTTCATCAAATGTAGAGTTTTCGAAGTGCTAAAGTCTCCCGGAAAGTGTCCTGCAAATGCATCAGCTTTATATTTGTCTGTGTAACGGTCTGTCCCATCTTCATTGATTGTACCAATGGTGTTTGTTTCTTTACGTTACTATAGTTTTTTTTAAATTTTTTGTTTATTTGATTTTCTTTTACTTGTTCAATTTCTCGTTATGTTCACAATTATTTGCTGTATCAATATTGACATATCAACCTCTTTATGTTTCTATTGAGGTTGTTGAATATGTTCTTCTTAATTAATTATCCGATCTGCGTCTGTGTAGTCTATGTAATTTCCTTCTACGTTTCTTCGGTCCCAATTTAAATTTGGACACGGCGTGTCCAACCATGACTTATAATCTCTGAATAAACCCATTAAAGAATAGCTCACTTTATTACGGGCAAGTTTTTCAAAAGTCTTCCTGTGTATTACGAAGATGTTTCCATTTTATGTAATAGGAAAATCCTGAGACTGGAAGCGTATAAAACGATTTGTAAGTCAGTTATAAAGCCATGAACGAACACTAAACACGTATACGGGAGCCCGCTCGGGGTGTTGCACGCCACGTCATGTAACGGAAAGCGGGTCCGTCCACAAGAGGGTTATTAAGGTCGGGTTACACTTCACGTCGAGAAGCCGCTCCAGGGGATGAGACGACGGCACGCGCCGACTTTCCCATTCATGGGCATATCGTAGTAAACATTGTAGTAGCTAAAATTGGTGGAAATATTTAAGTTTTTTTAATTAGAAAAAAAGGCCATTTCCAGTCCCTCCTGTTAAGCGAAAGAGAGATCCGAAAATATCCTTGATCAACTGTCGATCGGAAAGACACGAAGCACTACGAAATTTACGAAAAATTACAATAAGCCCAGGTGCCTACCTGTGCTGCGAATACGAAACCCGATAAGCCGATTTGAAAATTCGAACTTCGCGTGAAGCAGTTATAGTTCATCTAAATACTCAAGAAATTAATCATTACGGTAGGCCACACAAAAAATAGATCAGAGATAAACATGCATTGCGGTTGCAGTGGTTCAAAATGTTGCTGAATGATCAAAATCAAAATCACATTAACTATATATACACAAGGCGTAATATATCGTCATGGAGATATTTCAAGGAGTGACAGTACTCAGTAAAATGCTAAAAAATGCCAATAGCAACCTATGATTAAAAATGCACTATTTCCAATATGCAGGGAGGCAAAGTTTAATATTTTTTAAATGACATTTTCAACAGTTCCTATAATTTTGTTCTCATTAAGATTTATTTTTATTTTAAAAAATTTCATTTTATGTTACCAAATGCATCAGAAAGTTAATAAATGAGCTGGATGACTTTTTTTCCTTACTTGCTTTACACTTTTAATTTGTATCGATAGATATTCTTGAAAATTCTACGAAAAGGGTAAAAAATATGAAAATACTATAAGATACCAAAAAGGTAAAAAATTGAAGAAGGAATTTTAATTTGGTGCCAGGATTTACACAGGATCTGCCAAAAAAAAATATAAAGTAAACAATATTACATGATGAGGATTTTGACATTTTGTTGTAGAGGACCTCAGAAAATAAGTGTAAGAAATTTAAAAAATTTAGGTCAAGGCATACGCGAGGAAAACGCAAAATATAAAAAAATGTGAAATTTTGTTATTCTGTATATTGAAACTGTTGCGTTTTTGACTATGGGTCTATTAGCATTTTTTTATTATTTTCCAGAGTATTATCACCCCTTGAAATATCTTCATGATAATACGTTACACCCACACAGAGTGTAAGTGAAATAGGGGAGCATATTTTAAGGATTTATTTTATATTCGAAAATATGAAAAAAAGTAGGTATAAACATGGATCCGCAAAAGCCTCCCAAGGGAGCTACGGTCCATCGAAGTGGCCCCCAAGAAATGCGGAATGGCGTGCGAAATCAGAGGGGGAGTTAAATTTACTTAAAATATTCCTGTATCCTTTAACTTTTAAGACAATTTGACATCGGAAAATGATCTCTTATCTAAAATTACATAGGAAAGGTATTCTTGATAAATTGTCATAGGACGAACCGTTTAAGAGATATGCTGCTTTAAAGGAAACATTGCAAGGTGAGAACCTGAAATTGGGTAGTGAAATTGTCTAGCAAAACAAAACTTATTTTTTTGATAGAAGGTATGAAACGATAACAAAGCTTAGAAAATCAAATTCAAAATCAATAATAATTTTCAGTGCCCAATTTCACCTTTTCACCTTACAAGGTTTCCTTTAAAGTGGCATATCTCTTAAATAGTTCATTCTACGACAATTTATCAAGGGTATTTTTTATATGCAATTTTAGACAAGAAAGCATATTTCCATATTAAATTGTCATAAAAGCTAAAAGATACAGGAATATATTAAGTAAATGTCACTCCCCCTGGTTCTGCACGCCATTCCGCATTACTTGGGGGCCACTTCGAAGGGCCGTAACTCTCTTAAGCGGCTTTTGCGGACCCATGCTTATACCAACTTTTCTTCAAATTTTCGAATATAAAATATGTCTCCTTATTTTATTTACTCCCTATATATACAGGGTGTCTCTGAACATGGTGCCATAGATTCAATCACATATTATAGGTCCCAAAATATGACGAAAACTTCATATAAGCATACATCGAAAGGCACATCGTTTTCAGTATATGTACAGGGTGTGAAAGGTTGATTCCTGAAGATGTTTTTTATGAGTATTTTCGAAACACTTCAAGACAAACTAATAAAACTTTATACTTTATTATAACTTTTTGTGCTCTTTCAGAGTTTCTATAAAGAAATTGCCACGTTTTGCCAAGGGCGGGTAAGACAGGGAGGGTAGCAGATAAAAAGCAGATACCTAAACTTTTTTGTACTTAACTTTATTGACGATTTTATAGAAAAAATATTAAACTTGAAGATTTTTACATAGAAAAGTTTGAAAATCAAAATCTCCCACGATTTTTCTAGAAAATTAAGATTTAACAAATTGGTAAATACTATGTTTTATTAAATACACGTCAGATTTAAAGCCCAGTTGGCCTTGAAATGAAACAAAAATATTTTTGACACTTCCGTACATGACAATATTTATTAATAAAATCTAGTGAATTTTCGTTGTTCTGGAACAGTGTTTAATTACAATTATTGTTAAAGGAAATTAATAAAAAAGGATATCGTCAAATTTTGGGACTTAGAATATGCAGTTGAATTTATGGCCCTATGTTAAGAGACACCCTGTATATACACAGGGTGTATCAGAAATAAGTACGTTATTTTTAACTAGTAACAGATCTTGTTAAGGGCAACATTATTTTTGTGTACCATTTTCCTCGAAAACCACTTTTTCATTTTTACATTTTCCCCTTTAAAATTCATGACACGTCAATGATGCATTATTTTTCAGAAAAAAGAGTCGGAGACTAACCTGCTGATACGCGTATTTTCGTCAACAAATCAAATTTATGTGGTACTGTGATCGGCTTTTCGTTAATGTGTCCTTTTTTATTTACGTGAAACTCTACTTGACAATATGAACTTACTGTATAAGTAAATCTTGTATTACAATTTAAAAAATGAATCACCAATAATCGTAAATATGTCAGACGTTAAGAATTCGACGTAAGTACAAAAACTTGCCAATCTTTTATGCGGTTGTTTTTGGAATGTGTCTATCGCTCAGTCGACTAGGTCAGTGCCGAGTAGTAAACTTTGTCCAAAACTATTTTTAATTTTATCTTGACAATGATGGATGATCAAAAAAAAAGTATTAGGGGCAGTTGTTGCCCTTGAAGAGTTCTACCATCAGTCAAAATTAACGTACTTTCGTCTGATACGCCCTGTATATACAAGGTGTCTGACATATTCGTTCCTCTTCTTTTAACACGTATTGTTGCATTTTACTACAATAAAGGCGTATTTTCCTTTAAAGTGTATTGAAATATGCGATTAATAAGATACTTCAACATTTTCAATGTATTAGATCATGGGATGGTTTATCAGGCGTCTAGACATTTTTTCCTGCTTTTTTGTGTGGCCTATGGTTATTACTAATTTCCTTAATATTTAGATAAATTATGGTTGAGAATGTCAGTCGATTTCATCATAAAACCCTCGATTACTATGAAGTAATCATGATGCTATCACTTACACGAGAGTTTCCGCACACGGCAACCTTGTCAATCTTTCTTCATACATCTGACAAATCACTCTGCTATGGCTCCTTCACAAAATGGGAAATGCCCGAAAACCTCCAAAAATTTTTACTCGCTTACAATAAAACTGATGAATATGGTAAGTCGATTTTATGCTCAAGTTGCCTCCCGCAAGTAGAGTAATGGATTTTTCTACTGTAAGAAATGAATACCCATTTTTTCAAAAACCGATTTTGGATTTTTTCATAAAGATCCAATGACCCGCTTACATTAAACACCCCGTACTTGGAGTAAGATACAGATGGCCCCATCATCTAGGTTAGAACAGGGGTTATAGATGAATTTCTACTATTGAAAAAACCCTCTGTAAGTCATTTTATGCCCTTACATTTTTTCAAAGCTGCGTGATGTACCAAGGTACCTCAGCTACTATTAAAATTAAAGATATACGATTTTCAGAATTCTGTGTTCAATCTATGTATTTTGGGAGCCCTTCTGTGTTTCATTTACCAACATTCACAAATTAAAAGTAGATTTTGATAGAGCTTTTGCCCTAAAACCCAGTAGTATAGTTCGTCGTTTTCTATATTACATAGTTTAGTTGCAATTAGCGATAAGTATGATTTTTTTCAAATGAAACATTCTATATATTGGAGATAATTAAAGTGTATGACGATTCGTTCCAGTTCTTTGTTTAATTAACCCGAGCACCCTGAAGACCGGTTTCGATCCTATTGGCTCTCATCCCTTTGGCTGATCTTGAATCAATCAAGCGTGGTGAGAAATGGCAACAGATGGCTGTGGTAGAATATTTTCCTGCCAGACCAGTATTTTTGCCGTAGACATTGGCAATTAACCCTACTGCTTATACTCGAGTTACACTGATTTAAACTAATGTTGAAATACCGATAGACATACATACATATGCCTGAAAGTAGTAATTTTACTGAATATGTCATCGACTAGTTCCGAAATAGTTTGTCATAGACCCTTTAAACCCTATATTATTAAATTAATCTATAAAAGGGATATTTAAATATGCAATAAAAAAACATTATGAGTCTTAAAAAAGATGAAAAGATTAAAAAAAATTTCCAAACTTTCTATCAATCATCAAATTGTGTTGAAAATTTAGCAACTTGCCAATAACCTAGATCCAATTACGATATTTAAGACAAAAATCCATTGTAAAGTAATCTTGACTTATAAATAAACATACAGGGTGTCCCGGTTTGTTTTGGACAAATTGATATGGGAGATAAACCTCATTATTTTAAGCAAAAAAGTTCATATGAACGTGGGTTCGACCTCGATCGGTAGCGGAATTACAGGGTGTTAAAATTTAAGAAGAAAATAAGTTTTTATTTTATTGTGCTGGACCTACTACACACAGATCCTTCAAATTTTATATGCATATTAGATAATAGGTGCTGCTTAAAACGAGAGTAAATTTCCTCCAATTACCATACAAGGTATTGCATTTTCCGAGATCTTGGTTCATAAAATCCTTTAAAAAAATTGCTCGTACGCCACTGCTGAATTTTTATATTTTTTTAACTTCTCCAATCTATTACCTAAATTTCGACTCTCTTAGTTTTTGGTCGACTTCTGTTTCATTTCCTCATAAAATAGTTAATTTATAAGTTGAGTCAAAACTACAGACGTCAAGAAACTCATACTATTTTCACATTTCATATTAGTTTAACTATCGAAATAATGTTTTTTCACCACATTTACAACCGATGAAGACCCATGGGTCACTCGTCGGTTATTCATGAGTGACTCATTCGTTAATGAGTCGAAACTCAAAACAAAATCAAACTGATATTTGCCGACGCAACAACAGCGAATTGTTTGTGGCGATAGTGGTATAAGTGAGCATTCCTTGTTTATATTAAGACCAGTAAGTAATATTATCTGAAAATGATATGGGGGTTGGCTGTAAATTTCTTTTAAGATAAGCGTGAGAAAACAATAGAGGGTTGTTTATGAATTCCCTTAACATAGGCGAGAGAAAAATTGATGATGGGTCAGGTAATCGTGGGAAAAAGCCTGGAATGTGCCTTATCAATGCTCTTAAAAAAAGGGGATGCGCTCGGTGGTGGCTAGGACGTTTGTATCGGGATACGTTCTGGAAAAGTAAAGAAGTGCCTCAGAAACCTGTGCTGTTTCATTTTTATAACCTCACCTAAATCTTACATACACATATGTGAGCTTTCAAAAAGAAAGTAATACAGGGTTGCTTATCAATTCATTTAATGTAAGTGAAAAAAAAAACGTATTATCTCATAGTGTTGTAGCTTATCCTTAGGCATATGCAGTATGCCACAGACACCTGCCGGTGTCCCATTGCATGTTAGAAATGGACTAAACTTGTACTAGTCAAAATAGATCATTTGTGGTAAAAGATAAAGGTGTGTTTATCATCTCGCCTAAAAACATACGTAAGTGCGAAGAAAATGATTAAGGGATGTAAGCATAAGAAGAATGTGGAAAGTATGGTGTCAGTTCTTTGGGAGAAAAACATATGCACACGGGGTGACTCCCACGTATCGTATGGGGGATTCATTCGATTCCCGGTTCTAGCGAAGTAAAGAAGTGTTATCAAAACTTGTATTTTGTTTCTCTACAAAAGAATAACCTTCTAACATATAGATATCTAATGCGTATTAAAGTGCTGAAACAGGCTTTGTTCTATAAGTTCGTTTTGATATAGTGAAAAATGTACAAAAAACAAATCAGCAATTGAAGAACCTCATTTTTACACAATATGCAAGCTTTTGCAAAGAAACTCACGTTTCAACCTGTTTAACGTCCAATAAAAATTTAAGTGGGAATAAAATTCCAAATATATATTACTTAGACATTACAAATTGATTCATAACAAAAACTTAATTGAAATTTGTGAAAATGGACGTGAAAATCGTGAAACTGTTTCAAGATCGCCAACTATGGGGAAACAAAATTGGAAAATGGATCACAGAAACTTTATAAAGTGTTGTGTTTGCTTAGTGACCGTAAAAAACATTCTATTTCGGACTTGCGACTTCTTTAAGAAACTAATTGCTTCATATGAAAAAAAATTTAATGTCCATATCAATTTTAAAAATGTAGGTGCGTTTATTGAAAAATCAGCCCTATAATATTAAAAACAAAATTGGACATTGCTTCTCGAATGGAAAAGAGCATGTTAGGAATAAATATTCAATATGTTAAAGATGATAAAATTTGCATTAATACTATTTTTGGTTGGTAAGGGTCTAACATAAAAGTTGCTTCATAAATTTAAATTAAGTTTTTTTTAGGCATGATACAAATTAACAAGCGACATACAGACCAATTTTTAAAAAACAAAATTTTAAAGTGTTTGCAAATGTATAAAATCGATATGAAGTAAATATATTCCACTACTACGGATAATGACAGCAACGTAATCAAAGCCTCTAAATTTATTCAAGAACTGCAGGAAGAATCTATTCTACAAATAGATTTTAGAGAAGATGAAAGTGAAAATTTTAATGAAGAACTTCAAAATGAACTTGAAAATATTCAAAATATTCATTCCAAGCTAAAGTCGATATTAACTATTGTATGATGCGCAACACATACTCTGCAACTATCGACCTATGATACATTTAAAACAATAGATACAGAAATAACTGAATGTAGAAATATTGTTAAAAAAATTAGAACGAACGTTCAATCAGGAGATGTTCAAGTTAAGACGTCTACATTAGACAACGCTACACGGTGGAATTCTACATTCAACATGATAAATTCCTTACTGGAACTACGAAAATATATTACAGAAAATCTGGACGATATTGCAGTAAATTGGAATTTCTTTTAAGAATTCGTAAATTCGTTTAAACACCTAGCGGAGTATACTGTTAAATTGCAACAAGAACAATATGTGATTCGAGACTTTTACCGCGATTGGTTAAGTTGTGAATTAGAGTTGTCAGAAATTTCACATTTAAATAATTATGTCAGTTTGCTTTATAATGCCGTGAACCGACGAAAACAAAAATTATTTTACAATGCAGCACTTTTAGCTGCATTATATCTAGATTCACGATTTAATTTTCAAGGGTCAGCTTTACTTTCGGATGAGCAAAAAGCTAGGGTCGTTTCTCACTTGCTTGCAACTTACGATTTAATTTTGAGTTTACAACAAGAAACCAATGGTGATGTGCCTGTAGATGATAATAGTTTGAATGTTTCAAACGATTCGTTTACTCTTCTGTCGACATCTATTGAAACAGATACGAAATATTCAAAATTGAAGCAGCATATTCAACAAAATATGGTGTTGCAGCAAAGTACACAGTCCACTTGGACACTTAAACAATAATTGATTTTATTGTCTGAGGAGAAAATCCAAGAACTAGACATCAATCTTATTACTTACTGGAAAAAAATTAAACATACTGATAAGGACTTGTATTGTCTTTCCAGGACGGTATTAGTAGTTCCTGCTTCACAAATTTCTGTAGAAAGAGCGATCAGCGTTTTAACAACAATCTTAACTAAATTACGATTTAGTTTATCTAAAAAATCCTTATGAAATATTTTATTAACAAAACTCGATTTTGATTTATTAGAGCTTAAACATTTTGACGTTAATATAAATTTAGTTTAGTACAAAATGTTAAGATTAAATAAAAATTTTAAATATATTTTTTTAATATTTTAAACGTTTTTATTGGTCAGTAACTTGTGAACGTAAATCGATTCCTCAAAAATTAGACATTGTTTCCTGAATATTGGTGTTTATTGATGAGTGACTCATGAACCACTCATGATTGTGAATAAAAATGAAAGTTAATGTTTCGTATAACTCATGAACATGAGTTAAAAATTTACAACCAATTTTAAATCTCAAACTCATGAGTGACCAATGAGTGAGTTATTCCGAACCCTGCATAAAACCCCATATTTTAATAAAAAATTTAATTTTATTGCTCAACCAGATGCTACCCTACACACATGGCTTCCAATGTTATTATCGAAAAAAGGGGTACACCACTGACATTGTTTCGTGGGAATATTTTTTCTGATTAGGCTAGTCAATTTTACATGAAACAGATCTCTTATAATAAACGATAAAATTTATAATAATAAACATAAAGTAATAATTTATAATAAGCTCTTAAAATAAACAAATTAATTAAGACAATTTTTATTGTTTTAATCAAGAACGGCTAATCTAATGGGAAAAATGTAAGAAACCTTTTTTTGTTGAGAATTAACCAGCCTAATTTGAAACAATATTCCAGACAAAAAAAAGGTCAATGGCATACCACTTTTTTCGTAAATAATATTGGAAAGCATGCATGCAGGGACGCCATTGGTTGAATAATAGAATTACTTTTCTTATTAGAATACGGGTTTTCATGTCCCATTAACACACATCAAAATTGAAAGTAATATTTAAAGTATTTTCTCAGAAATTTAAAAATAACGATTGAGCTGAAATTTTGGGTCATTGAGGACATATGTTCATATGAACTTTTGTTTATAAAATAACCTGAGAATTTGCACCCTGAAATATTAACACGACATTAAAAAATACTCTGTG
The DNA here is from genome assembly GCF_039881205.1 of Euwallacea similis. Classification (NCBI taxonomy): domain Eukaryota; kingdom Metazoa; phylum Arthropoda; class Insecta; order Coleoptera; family Curculionidae; genus Euwallacea; species Euwallacea similis. Next base: position 2,225,185 of record NC_089632.1, on the reverse strand, counting down.
TATGTACATTACATGAGTTCTACAACGTTTGTTCTACAACAGTTTTTCGAGAATTCATTGGGTATGCACATAAAGGCGTGGCGCATCTTACCTCGGACATCTGGCACATGTATGCCTGAAGAAGCCAATACATAGAAACACAGGGCTAACATTTTCTCTTCTTCTACTTAAATGCTCCATTCCTTTTAAGAAGTTCTCTAACTTTTCCTGTTATTAAGGATTATTCTCCCTTTCAGAACTTCTCGAGTTTCATCATCGACCTCAAATTGAGTCATCTGGGGATTGAAACGTTTTGAGAAAGGTAATTTGAAATTTTAATGAATTTTAGTTTACAATATGCAAATTGCTTTGATTTGTCAGATCAGGAACTAACTGCAAGAAAAATTTCTTTCGAAACTATCATAACTGATGAAGTTTGTGATCAGTTAGAACTGATCAGTTCTCTAAGAAACATTTCAGTTGTAATACAGAAATTACGTGTAACTGAAAAAAAAATCAATTTATATCAGCAAATGAACTTTCCTATCAATTAAAATGTTTTAAAGTTAATGGATATCGTCAATGGAGCCCAGTAACAATTTTTGAAGAATAATAATTTTTAATTAACGCTCACGAGATTTTATTTAATATTATGCATTCATTTATGTGTACGTTTGCTAAACTCCAATTTCATCGTGTAACTGTTAAATGTTTATAATTAAACGCATTTGGATTAATATGAGGGATGTTGATTCTTATTAAATAGTTTGAATTGCGTCGTTATTAAAAATGAAGGACGTTTTGCATTTAATTATTGTAAAACGGGGATATTGCGCGTAATGGTGTAAATATCGACAAAGTTAATTAATTAATTTTGTGTGTACGTATAACATTACAAACAGATGCGAGCACGAAGGTATAGAATTAATTTATGGAGTATTTTTAATTTAAATTATGAATAATTTCCCATAAACGTGTTAGCATAAAGACGATTAAAAAAATCATCTCGTCTAAGGGTTTCTTGAGAATTTCTCACAGAAAATGTTACATTTCTAGAGCTGCTTTACGTTAACTCATATACTGATGGTATTATTCCATTACAATGCAGCCAGCAAAATGCATTTCTGTTTGATAGAAATAATCCTCTTAAGAAAGACAATGAACAACAGACAGCAACCAGAGACGTTATCGGACTCATAGAAAGTCAAGAAACCGAGAAAATATACAAAGGCCTTAATTCCAACTTCCAACGCAATTCGTAATTTTCGGTTTATTAAATTTATCACAATGCCTTTGCGTTGCAATTGAATAAGCAATTTAATAGTTGCATTGTGAGCGACAAAAAAAAGTTTTTAAGAAACTGTCCAGGCCCATAATACTCGTATACCATTAAGTCGTAATTTTCAGAAATAAATCATTAGAAGTAATTCATCGCAAGAATAATGAGTTATACCGGAGTCCATAGCGATATAATTCACATTTTCGATTACAATGAAGAGCATTTTTCCTCTGAGCGACAACCCATAAATAATCTTAAATCAGTCGGATTAGCCGCAACATAAATCATGTCTATTACGACCTTAATTCAAATTCTGCCAGAACGGAGCAAATAAACGTTTATTATGACCGAAAGAAATACACTGTATTTACTGAATACCAGCAGCAAAGTTATTCTGAAGGAGTACACAAAGGTCGAAGTCAGTAAACTTTACCGTGAGCAAAATAAAATTTTCCTGTGTAAATCGAACCTGCAGACTCGCTATTCAAGATGGCCAATTTATAGGTACAAGTTCAGTAAGTTATTGTACACGATCCGTAGGAATATTTATTCTGATTCATTCGAGTATAAAAACGAAAGGAATAACTGAAGTAATTACTATATTTTCTTCCAGGCTAAAATGTTTTATCGTTTGTTGAGAAGATGAGAGGTCAGGTAGGGAACAAAAAAACCACATTCGCTTATCAAAAAAGAACTTAAAATAACCTCAGTTATTGTGCACTACCAGGTTTTCCAATTAAAATAACTCTAGGATCCAGTTCCACAGTAAAACGGAATTGCTTACAAACTAATACGATTAAAACAAGTTCGTAATTTGAATTATGCAAAAGTAATTTGATTGGCAATTTAAAAAAATATGTGCATAGTTCACATCATCGGATGCACAAACACGGCGCAAAGTTGATTTTCATTAAAATGCAAATTCGCAATCCAGTTCCGTTCCTGTTGGTTCATAATTAAGTACAAGTCTTTTTCGAGTAATTTGAAAGCACAGAGTTATGCAAATTTCAGGGCAATGGAGGTAAGAATGGATATTGAAAGCCTGTTTTGGGGACAAAATAAATATGGAAATAACCTCGTATGTGCTATTCCAACTTTTTCAAAATCTTGGGGCGTTGTGGAATTCGGATATTTTTCAATCCCGTCACAGCCAATTCATAACGTGGCCAAATTTAACAAATCAGCAAACGTTAAATTTTATTAGAAGTACATCTCCTGGCCTTGCTTAATAGTCAAACACTTAGAAATTTAGCACCTTCCGCATTAAATTTGGTATTTGCTAAATTTCTAATTACATTCACTTGCCAAATTCGTTTAACCATTGTCCATTATTTACACAAGGAAAAACCATCTGCATTTCGTGGCGACTCAAGATTTTTAATGCGTTAGAATAAGATATACGAATAATGGATTTAAAGTTTGGCAAATTCGTAAATGGATTATGTAATGAAAGTTGAAAAATCAATCAAATACGCTTCTGGGCATGAGGCGATTAAATTGCAATTTTCCCTGGCGAAGATATATTATTGAAGATAACATATCATGCTATAAGCAGTGGCGTAGCAAAGTCGTGCGAACCGCAATCATTTTCTGTCTACTTAAGTTTTGCCTTATACGCCTCTGATACAGTTTTTTTTAGTCAGTTGATAAGTGCTGGGCTTTTGTAAATGCAATCTGTTGGTTACGCCTCCAATTTTGAAGCAAAAAATTGCATTTTTTCCGAGAAAAGATAAACGTTTCAAACTACCATATCACGGTATATACAGTGGCGTGACAAATGTCGTTTGAATTTTGATTTATCGCAGTCACGAATTATAAATTTAAAAATAATTATTCAATTTATAAATTAACCTGGTACTCCTTTGATTTTCAACAAATGAAATTTACATTTTTTTGGGAGAAGATAGATTACTGAACCTAACATTTCACACTGTATATAGTGGCATAGCAAGATCGTTTCACCCTGAATAATTTTTTAAATTTCTTAAATGCTGTAAATTCGTAAATGGATCTCAATGAAAATTTTCAAATCTGCCGGATATGCCTTTAAATTTCAACATATCAAATTGTAATTTCTCTGCCCAAGATAGATTATTGAAGCTAATGTAAATTACTATAAGCAATGGCGTAGCATGGTTACTTAAATTTTAATACATTTCTGATAACTCAGCATTTTTTACTTTCGTTTTACGGCTTTTTGTCTACGTCACTATAAGAATACAGTCATTTGACATTTGTTTTTAAATACATGATAAAGGTTTTTAGCTATTAAAAGCTACATAGCTATAAATTCTATTGAGTCAGGATCATGAGGGTATGATGAGCATCATCCCCTAAGGGGATTGCACCACTAGCTTCGCTCGTGACTCATGACACAAACTTCTACATCAAGGATTATAGTCTTCATTATATGCTTGTCCAATAATATACTATTTCCCTAGATGGTGAGCTTTTCTTATTTCAAACAAAGTTTGTTACAAACTGACAAAAACTAGAGAGTGAACCATTGTTCGATTTTGTCGCTCTACAGCACTTTCACCATAAAAGGGCATTTTGCGCTTTAATTAAGGTGATATAGGCATTAATTATGACACTTGTCATATCAAAGAACTTGGAAAAAAATTACAAACTTAGTGCAATTAGAGAAAGGTGACAACGTTGTTAAAAACTTCTCATAAAATGTCCTTAATAATGTTTCAGTTCCACCTTCTTATAAAGAGTCGTTTCGGATTTGTGAGTAAGAAAAGAGAAAAAACCAAATTTCAATTTTTTATAGCTATTTAGGAAACTGTTGGCAATACTGTCGCTTTGAACATGTGAAATATATATGTACTTTCTAAGCCTAAAATTACGCAACTTTGCTCTAATTTAATCGACCTCGTATCCCTTAAGGTAACTGAGATCCCAATGGTGGGGCTCGTAAAACGAGCTTCCCCCATTTGAAATAAGAAAATTCTGCTATCTAGGGAAAACGGTGTTTTTTTCAGAAATCGAACCTTTTCAGACTTTTGCATAACACTGGATACATGGTGCAGTTTCAAAGTTGAATCGTTTTGTAGAAGAAATAGTATAATTGTTAGAAGAGACGAAGCTGATGGGTGATGCTCCAAGTGATATATGTAGGTACTTGGACATCGATAATTTAATTGGTTTTGTGTTTCATACGTAGAGTTCCCATTACAAATGAAATCTGCTTTCTGTACTTTCCTGTGCGAATTACTCAATATTTTATTATTGTAATTCGACCAAAACTCAAAGAATGCTGGCTTAATCCAATACTCCCATTTCCCCAACGCATCAAATATTTCCTTTTAAATTCAAGTGGCTTGTATGGAAACAGTAGTTAATGAAGGGATTAAAAGAACACCTTACGCACTCACATGCCTGGGCCAGGCGGTCGCTAATCTTAAGAGAGCAATTTATTCGTGTTTTGTTAGTTAAAAAAGTTTGGATATTTTGTCTCGTAGAAAGTAGTTTCAAAAGTGCAGTTTGTCTGGTTAAGAAAGAGGATGGGAAAATTGCGGGAAAAAACATTAAAGAAATTAAACTTTTTCGTATGGTTGCATGAAATAAAAGTTGCCACATATCCACCCCAGACAACCCTTCACTGTTTTTCGCCTAACAGCTTATTTCCCTTGTCAAAATAACAGCTCACATCCTTTTTCTGTTTTCCTTCTCTTGCAGCAGAGCAGAACAGAATCTTAGCTTTATTCCACGGTTCGTTAGTTTTGAGTGCCGGAAATTTATTTGATGTTGATGTAGTTTAATTTTATTTGGTAGCTAACGTTAGTTCTCCAACCTAAAGTTGTTTTAAGAACTAAATTAAACCTCAGACAAAAGAAATGACTAAAAAAAAGCAATTTCTTTCGTGCATTTTGTGAATTAAATAACCTCCATGGTGGCCCTGTCTAGCAAGTTTATCATCAGTTTTTGCTGACATGTTCTTCGTGTTCGCAACAAACCCCAAGGAATGTAAAGTCGTCTGTATGGCCATTTGTTATATTACCGGCTTGTAAGATTAGTTGTTTGGTTTAACTTAACTTTCGTGCTTGTATCGGTTTCATGCGGGACAAGCTCCATTTCTTCTTGGGAAAAAATTTCCATTAGGTGTTTAAAAACATGCTCTAAAAATTAATTTACGGAGATCAAATGGTAAATAAAGTACACGCATCGGAGGGCCAATATACACACGGTAACATGCCGGTATTAAAAATAGTAATTCACTCTTGAAAAGGTCAAAGGGAACAGGGGAATCGAGGGTGGAGATTTTGCTTATTCATGAGAAATGCTTTTAAAATGAAAATGCCAACCAAAACGGAACGAATGTAAAAAAACAGCTCAACTGAAATAAGTTTACTCATAACTTAGTTTACGAATATTTCGTGAATATAAAAACGTAATTTCTTGTCGAAAAAATTTCAAGAGCACACAACAAATTAAAACTTTTAATGATATTTTAATATTTATGAGGGAAAATTAGGGATACATTTCTCCTTGGGGATTGATCTTGTGGGAATAATCAAATGTGCAGCATTTATTTTAAAAAAATTCATAAAGTTTGCAGAAGAAAACAGTGAAATATCATGCTAAGGAATTCACGGATGACTTATTTTCATATTATTTGTTGTTAAAATCAATTTAACCGAGTTACCTCGCATAACTGAGCCAAAAGCAATAACCCGAGCAAAATGCTAAATAGGTAAATGTATTTTGTAATACACAGATGTATTTGCTACGAGCATGAACGATATGAAACAGTAAAGTTTTATAAGTAATTCAGCCTCTCATACAAAATTTTATTGCCAATATTGACATATTTTCAATAATGAAAGTGCTCCTATATCTGATATTTTGTATACTCTTGCTTGACGTAGGTACTCCTCGAACGCTTACATTTATGAAATATAATAAACTTTTATTGAAGCACTGAGGGGCAATAATAACAACAAATTGCATACTGAATTTGTCAGGATTTTGCTTGTGTATAATCACATTATGAAAAGCTTCACTAGGTTTAATTTACTAGTTATTTATCTAACGAGTGCGGTAAGTGATACTTTACTGCACGATGTAAGCACGGCAAAACAACTTTTGGACCTGTTTGATATAATAGTTTTCCTACGAACACGTGCATGTTAACTTTATAGTCTTCTTCAGGGTGAATCAGAAAGAATAGGTCACCACTAAATTGGAGATACACAACACCAAAGTATTGTGATTGAGCTCAACATGACTTATACCAATGTCGTCGATTTAAGAGATACAGAATGTTAAAAGTTTAAATTTTATTTTAAAATTTCTCAACAATTAAAAAAGACTTGATAGTATAAATCTGAAAATTGGTAGTTTTAGGTTTTTTTGTGTGATAATTGCACATTTTAAGCTTATTGTGACGTTGCTCCTAAAGGACGCTACTTTCACCGTATTATTTGAGTAATTTAAAACATATTTTCTTATCTACTGAGCCATGCTTAAAATACTCCAAAATTTAAAAGAACACTCAATTCTACAGAGAAAATGTATTCTTGTTTAGGTCGTCTAAATCTGTCGATTTTTAAGTTATTTGCATTTAAAAGGTTCAATATATTTTGTTATGTATTTGTTTTCGTTTTTTTTTTTCCATTTTCATTCTCTTCAGGAGTTGCGGCAAAGAATACAAGAAACCACGAATATATTTAAAAATAATAAAGAAATTTTGTTTAACATTCAGATATACATATTTAAGGCAGCACATTTTAATATGTGTTGAGATAAGTGCAAGAACATTTGATTTGAAGTTTGTCGTTATCACTATTATCAATGATTATTATTGTTATTTATTGTCTCTTTCATTGCTTCTCCATATATTTTCATTTTTAAAGAATAAAAAAATCAGCAAAATACATTGAATCTTTTCAATGTGTATAACTTAAAAATCGACATTTAAATAACTTAAATAAGAGTACGCTTTCTCTGTAAAATTGAATATTCTTTTAAATTCTCGACTTATTTTAAGCATAGTTCAACAGATAAAAAAATATGTTTTAAATTACTTAAATAATACAGTGAAACTAGCGCCATCTAGCAGCAACGTCAAAATAAGCTTAAAATTCGCAATTATCACAACAAAAAACATAAAAATACTAATTTTCAGATTTATACTATTAAAACTTTCTTAATTATTGAGAAATTTCAGAATAAAATTTAAATTTTAAACACGCTGTATCTGTTAAACCAACGACGTTGGCATAAGTCATATTGAACTCAATCACAATATTTTAGTGTCTAGTATCTCTAGTTTAGTGTTGGCTCATTTTTTTCTGACTCACCCTGTATATTTAGTAAATAAATATATTTTGTTAAATATTGCGTACATTAAAGCTCTTACACGCACAAGTACGGTAAAAAGTTTTAGCGTACTCATGTAAATGTCAAACACCCACAAAAAGTTGCGACTCTAACACGTGCCACTTTGATATGAACTTTTTACCGCACACGAGCGATAAACTTTTATTTTCAGCTTATGCGATAGCGCCACGTCATCACACGCTCGTAGAAAAAGAAACTGAAAAAGATTAGGTATTCATACTGGGTAAATTTGATTGAATCGATGAAATTCAATCAGGTTTACATTTTTTCTTTGGAACAGACGCTTCCGGAAGGTTAATTTTCTGTGAGAACAAGTACATGTAAGTGCTCTTAAAGCTCTGAAGATATGAGTCTGATTTTCTCTCTAATTTGGTAAGTATCGACAGGTGTAGCAGAGCATCACCAAGAATCGATAATTCCTGAATTTTATCAAGTCGAAAAATTTATAACTGCGAATCAAAGGGTTTTAGAAGATGAATATTCAGCAACAGAAAATGTGTAGATGTACTTATAAAATCCTTAAAGTACGAACTCAATTAACTCCTCATTAATTTGGAAGTTATTAACAGAAATAACAGAGAATCACAAATAGTTAAGAAGTCTACTAGAAAGCTGAATCAAACTGAAAATTTCCGAATTAAAAAGTTTTAAAATGTTCAGTTTCTGCACTCTTAAAATTCTGAAAGTATTAGCTCAATTCGCTCTTTCGTTTGGTATTTATGGCAAGGAGAAACAGACACTAAGAGTCAATAATTCGTGAATTCTAAAGTTCATTTTCGGCAGTAGAAAGTAAGCATAACTGCCTTTGAAATTCTCAAAGTGTACGCTCAATTCGCTCATTAGTATGGAAGAAGATACAGGAAGTGCCCTCGGGAATTGAATGAAGTAAAAAATATATATAATTCTGAATTTAAAAAATTTGGAAGGTTCGGTTTTTGCGTGCACAGATTTTTTTTAAAGTGCGTTTACTATCTGCAAAACGGTGAAAGTTATAAAGTTGGCCGAATGGAAAAAAAAAAACAGTCTTTTTCAAGAACTTTTAATATACCATAAACGGCGTTGCCAAAATATTTTGGATTTCCCAGATTTTAGGAAAAGTGATCAAAACTTTTAGTCAAAAATATTTGAAAAACTGTCGGTTCCATCAAAAAAAGTTTCGTATACATTAATACCAATCGATTTTTTTTATATATTATACGACTTTGATATTTTTATTTCATATTTTTACAGCGTTTTTCATTCCGGTTTTTTAAATCAATATCTTCGTCATAAATATTTTTAATGCTGTTTTTTGGTGCTTAACAGTTCTTCAGTTCCCTAAACAGAAAAATCCATTGCAGTCATGTAGGGAGAGTTACGTAGCGAACTAAAAGCAAATGCACAAATGATACATTGATCTTTCAGGAAAGCAAAGCACTTTCGAAATTAAATTCGAATCGAATTAATAATGCCAGATCCATGATTAGAAAAAATGAATTCGTTTTGATTTCTTAAACGTAAAATGTCGCCTTTAGGATAAAAGTAATATAGCAGAAAAAAAAGCAAAAGAGCAAAAACATGTTTTTTTTAACTTTTTTTGATCAGATTGATGGTTTTTCAAATATTTTTCTTTTGAAAATTTTCACCAAATCAAACACAATTTGGGAACGCCGTTTGTGGCATATTAAAAGTCCCCAAAAATTACAACTTTTTTCCGACTTAACTGATTTTGTAATTGTCACCGTTTCGAAGGTAGCAATAACGACCGCACTTGAAGAAAAACTCGGTGTGTGTTCTCAAAATCCAGAAAATATGAGCTCAACTCACTTTTTAATTTGGTAGTTATGGAGACCAGTGGCAGACACCCAGAGTCAATAATTCGTGAATTCAATCAAGTTGAAAAATATATAACTTCGAATTGAAAGGTTCTAGAATGTTCATTTTCAGTAATAGTAAGCACGTATATGTGCCCTTAAAATGCTGAAAATATGAAGTCCACTTACTTTTTAATTGTGGAGTTATCAGCATGACTAGAAGAAACCACCAAGAGTAAATAAGTGTAGACAGTCACGAATTTATTCAAGTTGTAAATTATTGATTCCGAAATATAGAAGTATAGAAGGTTCATTTGCAGCGATGGTAAGTACATACAAGATGTTCCAAAACTAATGGGACAATGAGCAACGACATATTTCTGCCATCAAAATATTAAGATTCAGCGCAATTGTTGTATTTCGAAAGTAAATATTATCAAAGATACAGGGTGTTAAAGTTTAAATTTTATTTTTGATTTTATTTCATATTTTCAAAGTGTTTTAACCTAGGGAACTGAAATTTGGTGTATGGGATTTTTGGGACGTCGAAAATAAAATAGTGCTGTCGGTTTTATTGTAGATAATAGGGGACGCCACTTAAAACCGTCTTGGTTGGGTAAAAGGGCTCTATTTTTTTTACGCAGCTCCAATAGTCCTATCAATAAAAATATTATTCTGTTTAATATTTTAGATAAAATAGATATACCTGTTAGTAGCCTCAAAACTTGACCATTTTCGAGATATTTGTCGTTTTAATAATGCTGATATGTTGATAGGCATGATATGTTCGTAATGTAATAACAGTACGCGCGCTATGATTTTCAATAAATTAGAATTTTAAAAAAAAATTACCGAAAACCTATATTAGTAATTCGTACAATACAAATAAGTCAGTATAACTAGATAATTTAAAGATTGGTTTTGTATTACAGGTAATTAGTTCGCTGGCTCTCAGCTCCATTGAAAAATACATACATACGAACATTCATGAGACATTAACCTAGCCAATATCTCGAAAACGGTCAAGTTTTAAAGCTACTAACACGTATACCATTTTTACCTAGAATATTAAACAAACTAAGATTTTTTATTAACAGGGCTACTGGAGCTGCGTAGAAAAAAAATAGAGCTCTTTTAACTAGTTAAGACTATTTCAAGTGGCGCCCCCTATCAGCTAAAATAAAACCGACAGCACCATCTTGTTTTCCACGTCCGAAAACCCCCGTATACCGAATTTCATTCCCATAGGTCAAAAGACTGTGAAGATATGAAATAAAATTTAAACTTTAACACCCTGTATCTTTGTTAATATTAACTTTCGGAATGCAACAATTGCGCTTAATCTTAATATTTTGGTGACAGAAATCTGCCGTTGTTCTTTGTCTCATTACTTTTGAGACACCCTATATCTAGTATGTATGTACGTACATACATATGTGCCCGTTATAAACCTGAAATATGAGCTCAGTTCACTTATAGACTTACAAATTATGAACAGGAGTAGCAGAGCATTTTCAAGACTCAATACGTGTATTCATGAGTTCACCTAGTTAGAAAAATTTATAATTCCGAATTGAAAGGTTATAAAAGGTTCATTTTCCACAACGGTAAGTACGTACATACAGATATGTACCCTTAAAATCCGGGAAATATGAGCTCAATTCCTTCCTCAATTTGGAAGTTATAGACTGCAGCAGCAGGGTGTGACCAAGAGTTAATAATGAATCATGAATTCAATCAAGATGAAAAATTGATAACTTCGAATTGAAAGGCTTTGAAAGGTTAATTTTCAACAGTAATATGAATATTCATAAAGTACGATCTTTTCCGTAACCGAGTAACCGTCTTCTCATTTCCTGCTCATTTTCTCAATTAATTTTTTCCATACATTACAACTAATAGGAAAAAATTACCAAAAAAAATTCCATGATTTCTGCCTACAAAAACGTAAGGAAACTAATGGACCAACGCATGCTTGTCCGTAATCGTTAATATCTCGAAAACTCGTGAAGAAACTTAGTTCACCATTACGGCCATCAAAACGAATTAAATGAAATATGATTTATCTTCAGAAAGAACTTTTCTAAGCTCCAAACTGATTATGAGCTCATGTCTTCTTCTATGCATATCCTATGTTTATGATTAATCAACCCCACGTTCCCTACATTTCCCAGGGGCAAATTATATTAGACATACAAATATACCCCATAGGAAATAAATGCTTCATCCAATTGAATTATGCCTAAAATGGACACATTTTATTGGAAATATGCCCCCTATCTCCATATTGCAATCATTTTATCAAATTTTCATACTGCCGGTTTGATTTGAAATAACGTAATGTGTTTTGTTTTGAAACTAAATTAGAGCTAATATTTTGTTATTTGATCCCTATACGTTCGACTGCTGTTTATTTTTATCGGCTGTGATAAAATCCCGCTTTGGAAATGTTTTTGTGAATGTTGGAGCTGAATGATAAAGGTTGTAAATTGGAAGCCTGGAAAATGTTGTTTTTCCAGATCTGAGGTAATCCCTCCTGTCGTTTGCAGACATAAGGACAAAATGTGGATAAAACTTTCCAGAAATTCCATCTACATTTAGAATTTTTCCAAGAAAAAAAAATGAAAAGTTCTCAATATTCCACTTAAGATAGGTTTTTTTAAACAAGGAATCAGCATATTTTCTCTGCAGGGTGTTCCTTAATGTCTTGCTAATATTTTGGGATGTGAGTCCTAAAGTCGTTTTATGAAGAAAAGTTCATATGAATATATGTATGTCCGCAACAGCCGAAATTCTTAGCTACAGGGTGTTATTCAACAAATCGTTATTTTTAAAGTGCTCAGAAAGTACTTTAGATATTACTCCCGATTTTGGTGTATGTTAACACGACATAAAACCTCGTATTTTAATAAGAAAAACATTTTTTTGCTCAACCAGTGACGTCCCTGCGTATATATCTTCCGGCATTATTTACGAAAAAGTGGTACGCCACTGACACTTTTGTACTGAAATATTTTTTTAGTTAGATTGGCCAATTTTACATGAAAAAGGTTCCTTACGTTTTTCTCGTTAAATGAAACGTTCTTGATTAAAACAATAAAAATCGTAAAAATAAATTTCTTAATTTTAAGAGTTTATTATAAGAGACTTTTTTCATGTAGAATTGATCAGCCTAATCAGAAGAAAATAATCCCGCAAAGAATTGTCAGTGGCGTACCACTTTTTTCGTGAATAATGACGGGAGGCGACTGGTTGAGTAGTAGAATTACTTTTCTTATTAAAATACGGGGTTTTATGTCCTATTGAAATATACCAAAATTGAAAGCGATATCTAAAATACTTTCTGAGAAATTTAAAAATAACAATTTGTTGAATTACATCCTGCAGCTAAAAATTTGGGCAGTTGCGGAAGTATGTTCATATAAACTTTTCTTGACCTGAGGAATCACACCCTGAAACATTAGCACGACATAAGACCCTGTATATTACCTATTCTCTTATGACATTCGGTCGTGATTCAATGAAATTAATCCAAAGGTACATACAAAATCAATTAGCATATAAGGATAGATTACGAAAATAATCGTTTTCAAGTCATGGATTGTAAATTCAGAATTAATGAAAAATATCAATCATTTCCCTACCAGCGGCCTCATATTTCGCATTGAACCGAAACATGTGCTATGTTTCTTGATAAATGAACGTATAGCGCTGCCTTTCCATGCATGTAATTCGTAAAATGTACAGGTTTTTCAATTTTTGTTAGCCACAAGCATTAACATTCATCTATGTGGAGATGGATAATTAATTTCCTATAGTGAAACGTCTGAAAAAAACATTAAATGAATTGTATCATACATATATGGAAATCTTGTAATACTTAATCGAAATTGTTTTGTTACTTTGTTATTGGGTGTGTTTCAAAATCCACCAATGTTGTGTTAGTTTTCTAAGATGAGAAACTACTCGAAGTTCTCTCATTCGTATTTGGTAGTAAACTGTAATAACCAAAGGCATCAGAGCTGTGCCAGATAAGGACTATGACGATTCAGCTTCAATATTGGGGATTTAAAAGAAAGAATCCGGACATCAGGGCCGTGCCAAATAGGCCTTATACAGGGATAAAAAAAACTCCAGGGAAATTATCTAGAATTTCTATATATTTCAGAAATTTTATAGAATTCGCCAAAGGAACTTACACATCTGACTTTAGAGGGCTTAGGTTATAGTGATTCAGGGTCAATATTGGAAATTTCGAAAAGAGTTTTCGAACATCAGGGTTTTACCAACCCGGTTTGGAAAGGAATAAAAAATTTGCGGGAAATCAGCAAATATTTTTCCACTTTTGAGAATCTTTGTAGAGTTCATCAAAAAAAAAAACACCTCTAGCTTTAAAAGGTTTAACATCATAACTATTCAGCTGCAATATCAGGAATTTACAAATGAATTTCCAAACGTCAGGGCGATGCCAACAGAGCTGGAAAAGGAATCGAAAACTTCAGAAAATCATAAAGTATTTTTCTCTTTATGAGAAATTTTACACCATTGCGTAAAGGAAGTTCCGCCTCTGACTTTAGAAGGTTTAAGACCATGACGGTTCAGCCTTAGTATTGGAGATTCATACGTGAATTTCCAGACGTCAGGTCGGTGGAAATAGTAGCGAAAACTTCAGGAAATCGTCAAATATTTCTCTCTTTGAGAGAAATTCTACACAATTACCTAAAGGAAGTTCCCTCTCTGATTTTAGAAACGATCTAGCTTCAATATTAGGGATTTCCAAGAGATATTCTGAATTCCGGACCGTGCCAACATGACTTGAAAAGGGATCAACAACTTCAGAAAAATCATCAAATATTCTCTTTTTTAAGAAATTTTACACAATTGCCCAAAGGAAGTTGCGCCTCTGACTTCAAGATATTTAAGACACTGCTGATTCAGCTTCAACATCTGGGTTTCCGGACACGGGGATACCCCAAAAGGAGTCAAAAACTTCAGGGAAAACCTGAAAAACCTTCGTTTGTATACTATTTTGAAACAACCCGAGTTTTTCTTGTTTTGTTCCTCGCTTCCAATTTTTTATTACCCTAAACTTAAACAAACTTGTTCGTCAGGGTACATACATATTTCTTTTGCATGTGTATTTTCTCCAATTTAGTTGCTCCCTTTCCTATATAAATCAATTCACTATTTAATCAAAAAAGGGCACAATAAACAGGATTACTAAATCTTAATAAAGCTAAGGTGTCTGAGTTGGGAAAAGATGAAAAAATATTATATCCTAATGTAAAAAGGTTTGGGCTGACAGTGGATATAAATCTTTGTCTGCATATAAAAAGAATAGGAGAAAAATAAGCCTGGAATGAGAATAAAACGAATGCCCGATTCAAATAGACGGAAAATATATTATCGCGGGAAAAATGTATATGGATAAATTTATGCCTGGGGACATACAAACGCCTCAGTGGATTGTTTGGTAGGTGGGTACGCACTTTTATCTGAGGCTTTTAACTGAGGAAAGTTATAGGAAATAAATAGAAAAAATCGTGTTTCATTGAAGAAATTTTTTAAATAGTCAATTAATCTTATGAAATGCACGTGGAAAAAATACTGACTAGAAAATGTAGATATTTCGAGTCAATGACGATAATTTTCCAGGAATATTCGGGTTTTGAAAAAATCTCGGCAAGGACTAAAATAGACATTTTAGGTTAGTTCAGGTTAGCTCAGGTTAGTTCAGCTATATACACTCACTTTCACATGAAATGCACCACCCAGTAATAATAATAATTAAGTCTTGTAATTTTGGCAAAATAATGCTTCATAATAGAGTATCAAATGATCAGACTTTCAGTAAAAAAGAAAGAATGCTGGTGGTTTTTTTGTCATCGACCTATTAGATTTTTTTATTCAATTGTAAATAAATAAAATAATATTTACATCGAAATATCAGTTCATTTTATTGTTGAACTGCGAACAAGACATCTCAAAATGCCCCCAGTGAGACAGCGTCGAAATTTTTCCCACGTTTTGGATTTTGATAGAGGGCGAATTATCGACATGAAGGAGGGTGGACTTTCTTTTCGTGAGATTGTCCGAAGAATGAATCGGAACCACACCACGATTGCGAGAATATGGTCTTCGTGGTCTGAAGAAAGGGTTCAGCGACATCGTCCAGCTGGACGTCCTCCCCGTAGCAGCAACGCACGTGAAGATCGACTTCTTAGACGGATGGCCATTGGTGATCGATTTCAAACAACAATGTCTGTTGCAGTAGATTGGATGGGAGCTCTAAATCGTCGGGTGTCAATGGCAACAGTTTACAGAAGAATTTCGTCTTTTAGCCTGCATTCATACCGCCCAAATCTACGACTGCCACTAACTGCCCAACACCAAGCTTCCAGATTGGCCTGGTGTCAAGAACGAATTGATTGGAATTATGAGTGGAACAATATCGTCTTCAGTGACGAGTCGCGATTTTGTTTATGGATCAATGATGGTCGTAGAAGAGTAAGACGATACCGAAGTGAAAGAAGAAATTTGCAATTTTCTGAAAGGCGCCACACAGCTTTAGCACCTAGTGTTATGGTCTGGGGTGCGATATGTGTTGGCCGAAGATCTTCTCTTGCGTTCGTTCCAGGCACCCTAAACGCACGTCGCTACATTGACAATGTTCTGAGGCCAGTATTAGTACCTTTCATGCAAACTTTACCAAATGGCATTTTCCAACAGGATAATGCAAGACCACATAGTGCGAACATTACTCGAAGATACCTGGAAGAAGCAAAATTGGAAATACTGCCTTGGCCTGCACGGTCACCGGACCTATCACCCATCGAACATCTTTGGGATATGATGAGTCGCCGTCTTCGAAATTTACCGAGGTCTCTAAACAATGTGGATGACCTACGTCATCATCTTGAGGTAGCATGGAATGAAATACCCCAGGAAGATATTGATCATTTGTTGCAAAGCATACCGCGAAGAGTACGTGCTTGCATTGCCGTACGAGGCGATGTCACTCATTATTAATTTTTTCATTATCAAATGTTGTATCTTTTAACTGAAAGTCTGATCATTTGATACTCTATTATGAAGCATTATTTTGCCAAAATTACAAGACTTAATTATTATTATTACTGGGTGGTGCATTTCATGTGAAAGTGAGTGTATTTATCAATATAAAATGTGGATTTGATCCTTCGCCTCAGAAATTTGTAGAGAAAGCTGGAAACTTGGTCATTCGAGTCAGTTATTTCATAATGAAAACATGCGTTGCAAGGAATCTTTAGAAGAATTGTTAGATTTATGATTTTTCGGTATGCCATGTAAAAAGTTTTCGATCCTTTGAACCAGGAATATGAAGTTTCCGATTGATTTTAACTGGCTTCATGCACAGCAGTTTTAGAAACCCTTTTCTGCTGCTCAAGATCTCCAGTGAAGATTTGACATTCTTCAAAAATTGTGGCCTCTTCTGATCTCAAATATTATATCTTAAATTCCTTCACAAGTTGGGAAAAAGTACTTTTACTCAACATGAGTGTAGAATTTTTAATGATAATAAACGTAACTGCTTTTGGCACCTATAACACGATTTTGAGGGATTATAGATATTTTTATGACTTTTCCCAGAGCGATCAGGAACTTTTATTAGTATTGACGAGTTTTTAACTATTCCCAAAGGACGATTTTAACATCTCTGCAAAGTCACTCCAACTTAAATTCTTTGGACTAGGGAGATTGAATATTTTTTCGAAATTTTATAATAATTTTAAGATTTTGTTACAATTTTGAGAACGTTTTCAAGAAATTTTGTTATTCCCAAATCTTAATGAAGAAAATTCTAAATAAACTGGTAAATTTTTGGTGATTCCAAGCAAATGATTTAAACTACTCAAAGATCAATCTACTTCAAGAGACATTTTAATCGAAGGATTTTTTGAGTGTATTGATGACGATGTTTTTTTTGGAAATTACTCGTTCAAGTCGTGTTTGTATGCCCTAAATTGAAAAACTTTTGTAGAACATTTTTTAAAGGTTGATGAATTTTTGGTATTTCTTGATTATGCACTTTCTGAAATTCCGCTAATGATTTTTAATAACTCTCAAGATTTTCTAAATTCTTTTATATAATTTTTGGCGATTCCTGAAGGATGACAGCGCGTTCTCGAAGCGAAATTCAGAATTTTTCCCACTTTTTCTTGCATAATTTTCATGATTTTTGCAGCTATTTATTTTCGTACATCGTCCTGCACGTAGTTCCGCTATTTGATACAATTATAATCTCCCTATTTGAATATTAATAGGTGGGATTTTGTCACAAACTAGTGTCGTTTTCACAAACGATCTATTATAATTTTATCAAGCTTCTCGTATCTTCAGTAGGGTCCATTAACCTGATAGCGCTATCGGGAAACCTGTTTTACTTCAGTATCGCACGGCGGGTCATAAATTGTTCTTGTTTTATCTAAAATAATTACCTTCGTACACAGGAAACACAATTAAAAATATGAGGTTAATTTGAATGATTGTGTGAGTCGTGTTCGTATTTTTGCCCTATACTGATATGGCAAAAAACCCATTAGTGAAAACATCATTTACTTGTATTAGCCTGAAAGAGCTTGTATGGACGCAATTTTAGCCATTGGTCGAGGTCTTATAGGTAGCGAGATGATGAATAAAAATTCTCCCAAACGGCCCTACTAATACATTTTTGTTTAACACAATTCGTCTTCAATCTAACCTTTTTCATGCCTCATAAAGTAGGCCCTCTATTTCCTTGGTTTTTCTATATCCTTTTGAGCTCGTTAAATTTATATTACACTGAAAGTCAAACAGGGTTTCGTCAATGTTATATTCCGCATTTCGCATTTAAATATTCATTTTTCAACGTATTTACATACATATGGGTCCCGGCGATATTTTGCTTTTACTTTGAATTTTAAATTTCGATGTAATAATATTCGGAATTAAATCAGTTCACTTTGGAACTCTGGAAACTCGATTCAACGACTGCGTCAACTTTGATGATAAGATTGAAAAGTTTTCTCCTACTTTATTCTTTTGTTGCGTCACATAACGGATTTGTATAAATAATAACACACGAATGAAACATTAATTTAGTTTCTGAGTTGTATAAGTTTAGTTGGACTCCATTGTAATACCTGAAATTCAAATTTAAATTATAAAAGCACAAAGTTAACTCCTTTTATCTACGAAACCCCCAAATATAAAATGAATTTTGTAAATTTTCATTCGCGAATTCGGAGCATACTGTCCCGGAGAGATTCACGACTAGTCGGGCAATATTAAAAAGTAATTTATATGTGGCTGCAGATTTTTTATTTGCTTTTCTTGTTTCATTTTTATTTTTATTCTTGCTTCATAAAATAGAATTTATTCGCGCTCTGCGCGATATTTTACCAACAAAATGACAATATTTTTGCCCCGGCATTTTCTCTCTGAATTATTATTTCCATTTTAATGGATTCCTTTAAATTAAAATTGCTTTTTGCTTTATGCAAATTATTTTTACAGGCCATTATAAAAATGGATTTAGCCTGTCGGCCGCAATTTATGCTCTGTTGAACTTGTATTTACCGTGTACATACACTAATGTCGTGTTATTTTTTCCATACAGTAAGTAAAATTTGGCTTTTATTTTTAAAGTTTTAGTTTTCTACGAATTTCTCCGGTTGTTTCATATTTGTGCAATCGACATGTTTTATTGAGCACGATTTCTCTGCTGTCAGGAATATATTGAGAATGACAATAATTTGATATTGGGACTAGCATGGGGCAGTTGTTTGTCCGCAAACAACAACATATGAGGAACCCTACAATGTCATATATTATAGACCACATACAAGTTGCTATAAACACGTGCCCGGAATCGCTCCATTTTCGAAAATCAGAGTGTTAAACAGCAGTGAAAATACCCAATAATCACCAAAGGTTGTAATCAAGTAATCAACTGAAAATGCGAGTACTCCTCTGTGAAGTATAGAACAATCGGCGCGTTAACGTTCTCTGAATTTGTTTTAATTTGAACTAGGAAAATGAATTAAATACTCACTGTTAATGAGTGGAACGTCCCATTGGCACTAGGATGCTAACACCAGACGCTCAACTTAACCATCCTATCCTCCTTCTTTTTATTAATCAATTCTTCCTCATCTCTCTGTTGCATATTGCTTAGTAGCTTCTGTATATGAAGCGAGAAATCCTCGACGGAGATTGCCCTGCAATTTCGTTCCAGCATATAGGCATTCGTATATAATATAATAGTTTATGCATACAGGGTGTTCCTTAATGTCATGCTAATATTTCAGGGTGCGATTCTTCAGGTTATGTTATGAAGAAAAGTTTATACGAACATACGTCTGAAACGACACACATTTTTAGCTGCAGGGGGTTATTCAATCGTTGTTTTTAAATTTCTCAGAAAGTACTTTAGATATTGTTTCTAATTTTGGCATAAGTTAATAGGAAATAAAATCCCGTATTTCAATGAGAAAAGTAATTTTATTGCTCTACTAGTCGTGTCCCTTCATACCTATCTTTCAGTATTGTTTACGAAAACAATGGCACGCCACTGACATTTTTTCGCGAAAATATTTTCTAATTAGACTAGCTAATTCTATATGAAAAAAGTCCCTCACAATAAACCATAAAATATATAATATCTAATATAAAATAATAACTTATAGTAAACTCTTAAATAAACAAATTAATTATGACGATTTTTATTGTTTTAATCAAGAACGGCTTGTCTAATAAAAAAAGGATAACAGACCTTTCTCATGTACAGGGTGCCCCCTTTTTGATGAAATAATTAAGAAATCTCGCTTGTAAACCATTTTTAAGTACAATATCTTTATTTCTAAACGAAATTTCTTAATAATCACATCAAAAATGGGACACCCTGTACAATCGACCACCCTAATCATAAAAAATATTTCCGCGAAAAAATGTCAGTGGTGTACCACTTTGTTCATAAATAACATTGGAAAACATGTATGCAGGGACGCCATTGGTTGAATAATAGAATTACTTTTCTTATTAGAATACGGGGTTTCTTGTCCCATTAACATAACCAAAATTGAAAGCAATATTTAAAGTGGTTTCTTAGAAATTAAAAAATAATGATTTGAATACAAACATTTCAACACCTGTAGCTAAATACATATTTGAGCCGTTGCCGACATACATATATATGTTCATATGAACTTTTCTTCATAAAATGACCTGAGAAATCACACCCTAAAATATGAGCACGATATTAAGGAACACCCTATTTATAACCCAACAAAAAATTATACCGGGTGTCCAGGCGAACCCTAGCCGTAGGAGATTAACATGGGAAATCAGTTTTTATTTTTTTAAACCTGCACGGATCATCCAATTGAAAAACTTTTCCATGGACATAGTTGTCAAGATAGTTAATGTTTTCAATTTTCAAATTTGAGTCGGTTTGGCACAAAACGCCTCCAAATTTAAAAAATTTTAATGTCCCACGTAACTGTTCAAGGCCACGATTTAGTCAGAATCAAAGTCAGAATTAAACAAACACAAAGTCGCCAATAACATAAGCGTAAAAACCCCATGTCAAATGAATTCTCCCTATTTGCTAATTTCTAAGCAATTTTTAACTTATTTACGAGTTAATTCAGTGAAAAATCAATGGAAAACCTGAGGATAATTCTCATAGGATCTGCTTTTTTACGCTTATGTTATAGATGACTTTGTTTGTTTAATTTCGACCTTTACTCTGACCAATCGTGGCCTCGAACGATTACACGAGACATCCAAATTTTTTAATTTTGGAAGCGTTTTAAGCCAAAACGGTTTCAATTAGAAGATTAAAAAAATTGCGGAATGATGGCCAGTCTTAAGTTTTATGTCAATCCGATAATCTGTGCAGGCGCAAAAAAATAAGATCCAATTTCCTATGTTAATCTCCTATGTCCAAGGTTCGCCTGGACACCCGGTATAAAACTAGTGTAACTATCTCATAATTGACCTAATATTGGGTATCAACAAACAACAAAAATGTACTTATTTAATCGTTTCTCATGGCCTTAATTTCTAATCGCTGCAACATCAAATCGTGTTATTTCCGATCGATAATAAACAACTCATGAATGTTAAAATAAGCTCCTTTTAAACAAGCCAAACCAATCTATTTAATAATAATTTTTATATGGCTGGTAAATAACAACACAGGCATTGTGAAAGTAAACTGTCAAAGTAGCTAGAAATCGTATAATTTATATATTTTTATAGGAAATAATTGTTTAAGTACCTATTACATACGAATAGGTACGGAAAACTATTCCTATGTAATAAGTATGCACATTAACTAGAGTTCTAGTGAAAATCTTAACAGAAAATAAAGAAGCAATTGAAAACTGCTGAAACTGCTAAATCGGTAGCAAATTACAGTATTTTTTAAATTTTAATTTTTGATTCGTAGTTATTTTCTCTTGCAGAAATTGTTTTTCCCGCCTGAACTCCTCTGTGCGCCGTTCGAGCAACAACAGTCGCATGTGGGAAAGTAAGTCTTTCCACACTTGGTAGAAAAAGTATTTTTCCAGCTTCAAATAATAAATGCCGTTAGTAACTGTCAATGTTCGTATTATGGGAAAATAACACATGATTTTCTTTTTTTTTTTATTGGCGTGCACGAAATTGCGCTTTCCCGCTCACAAATGGAAATCGCCACCATAAAACTCTTCATACTCGCAAGGAATGTTATATATGATATTGGATCAAGGGATTTTTGAAGGTAACTTGTGGTTTTTCTGATTTTGTCGAAAAATTTCGACATTTCTGGTAATTTTCAGACTTTATTATTGGAGTAAATAGTTCAGATTTGTTCAAACTGTGTGAAATACTCTCAAACTGCTCTTCTTAATCTCTCTTTTGATGTGTCTGATTTCTTCCTCAAAGATAGGTAACCCAGGGTTATCCATATTTACGGAACAAGAGACCACACATCGGTTTTAATCAAGTAAAATGTATGCACTTTCTCTGATTTTACACTTCTTTAACAATAGTTTCTTGGTAGTCATGCAAGCACGACTCCATTTAATTCTATGACCATTATTAAAGATATGTTGGCATTAATTTCACCTATGAAATTCTATGTTTTTGTAGGTTTCTTCACTATAAAATGTCACATATTCGTAAGAAATTTTATGTGTGACATCGGATCAATGAAATTTTAGACGTAACTTGTGATTTTTTAGATTTTTCCGAAAAATTTCGAGATATCTGGCAATTTTAAAAGACTTCATCGTTTAAGTTGGAAGCTATTTTCAAATATGTGACGACAAAAAAAGGAAAAAAACTACGCATTTTGAGTTAACATAAAGAAAAACACTTGATGTAGTAATTGGAATCTAAAAGAATTTTTAGAAAACTCAGAAAACCAAACTCACCTAATTTCTCAAGGAGAAATGTAAAGTAATTGAACCTAAAATTCAGGTATGTGAAGTAAAACCAGAATTAATTTTGAGAGTAAGAAAATTTTTGGAAATTATTTAGAAATCCAAACTTGCCTGAACTAAAAAACGTTGGAGATATTTCATATTTCCAACAGATTGTCGTTACAGATTGATTGAGATGAATTGAAGTTTCGGCAACTGAACGTGAGGGAGTTTTGTAATAATAAAATATTTTTAATAGAAAATAATGTTTCAGCTCATTTCAGTGGTATCTCAATTTCGTATCCTGGAAAACCATCAAAGTCTGATATAGGAACATACAGCACGTCCCAAATTGGTCTTTAATATAATAGGATCTCGGAGATTACAGGAGCAACGAAGCCAGTTAAATGGGGAAAGTTCTTGACAATTATGTTAGCAACGTAATGACGAAAACAAAACGGCACCCATTATTCAGGTTTTTGAAAAATTTTGAGGCAACCAAAACGATGCATTCTCAAAAGACTTAATCTCTTAAATTCTTTATTTTAAATGATAATCAAAATTTGAAGAAAACATTTTTGTAGCTACTTTTTGAGTGAAATATGTCTGTGTGGATGAAATTTTGAGACGTTTAATTTTTCTGGAAACCTTTTTAATTAATTTTTTCCTTATGCCATATGATCATATTGGATTTTGTAGTTGTCGGATTGGGAATTACTATTTGCCCGAATTCCGTTCCGCATTGTTCGTGCAACGGCAGTCGCATCCATGAAAATATCGTTTTCCACACTCGTTAGGAAAATAACTGTTGCATCCCCAATGCGAAAATTAAAAAATCCAATTTGGTCGCGATAAGATAAATATGGGTTCATGGAGGTTCCAAAAAAACGAAAAGGTGTCTTGAAATTTCGTCACTAAAATGCATCCAGAGTTTTTTCACTCAAAAACTCTTGAAGAGTTTTTAGAGATGTAAATTACGTTCTATAATAAAGAATTTACCATATTTTTTTTCTTAAAATTTTTCAAAATCCTCAGTAGTTCCGTTTTAGTCATTACATTTCTCATTTAACCAGTACCGTAGCTTCCATGGATTCCAAGATCCCAGTACATGGAAGATCAGTGCAAAACACATTGGTGGTTTATTCTTAGAGCGTTTAAAAGAATATTGAAAATATATTGGGTTTTCGATTGCTGAAAATTTTAACTTGTAGCATCCTATAATAACTACAAATACATCACGACGACTAGACCATGCTGTAATTAGCCGAATCAGATTCGCAGTCAAAATAGACCAAAAAACAAACAATACTGCTAACCCACGCGAATTAATTACCTACCAGCGTAATTTACGACCGGTGAAATAACACACTATCAGCTTTAAATTGGCATTCATTTAATGGAACTTTCTGCTAATTTATGCGAGAAAACAAGGGAAATGCAGTACCACTCTCCGTGGCAGTACGTAGTTGAGATTGGTTATTTATGCTTAGAAGAGGCACCAGTAATGATGGAGAAATATGGTCAATGAAATTCTTCAAACTACGGAGTTTTATACAGGGTGTCTGTAAAAGACCTGTATAAAATTCTGCCACAGATTTCTGAAGCGAGGACACAACGATTTAACTCAATTTACCTTAGTCCAAAAGTTGACGGTTTTTGAAATACAGGATGTCCAGGTGAAGATAAAAATTTAAAAAAATTATTTCATTTGTAATGCTACTACTTGAACAAAATGTCACATCGGGGGGTTTTTAGGGGCGAGAAATCAGAATCTGTTTATATTTTCGACGCACATTGTAGAGGGCGCTGTCACCGCTAGGTGAACTATACACTTTTATCACTCGGTATAAAATTTGTATTCTTCTATATGTTTTATGAAAAAAAGGTCTCTTGGTACAAGTTCCCATGGGCATTTCATCTTGAGATATTTGAAGTTCGCCGCATGTCTTGAAAAATAACTTTAAAGTACATAAATATTCGTACAGTTGAAACGCAAAAAAAAACAAAACATTCAATTAATTTTTAATTCTTATCATTTTTTCTTAATGTTCGTATTTTTATTTGCCTATGCCAACTTTGTATTATTTATTTTGCTGTACTGTACGAATAAATCTGTGCTGTTAAGTTATTTTCAAGTTACGCGAACTTTAATCTTCAAATATCTCAAGAAGGAATACCCGTAGAAATTTGTATCAAGATACCTTTTTTTTCATAAAACATGTAAGAAAATACAAATTTAGTCATAAATAAATTTTATACCGGGTAACAAAAAAACAATCGAAATAACTAATTTTTTTCTTTTTTTAATCCTCACTTTGACATCCTGTATTTTGAAAAACGTCCACTTTTGGACTAAGGTAAATTGGGTTAAGTTGTCATGTTTTTGCCTTAGAAATCTGTGGTAGAATTTTACATAGATGTTTTAGAGACACCCTGTATACTTAGTAATTACAAGCAAAAAAGATGAAATTTAACCTACTTTAAAGCAGGACATAATTGTGCGACCTTCGGCATTATGCCTGAGTTCTTAAATTAAGCCAGCGATAATAATTTAATCTTAGAAAGTTCAATCTCCTGAACACAGCTACCTGCCTTAAGAACAAAATATAATTAACTACCCCTTTTTCGTCGTCTGAGATCCCTTCCGCAGCCGTACTTAGCAACTTATTTACATTTATTTTCATCATTAATCTGACTTTACCAAAGTCTCATTTACGCAGCTTAATTTACAAAGTTGTGGATTTATAGTGGAAGTTTCAAAACTTGTTTTATCTTTATGGCTGCCTTATTTGAGACTTAGCGAGTTTTACTACATATTCATAAGCATTAAGTATATAGAGTCGGGGTTGAGGAAATCAAAAAGATTATTTAATGTCTAGTTTTATACCGACTTTCTGGGAATCTGGAATAAGTGTAAGAGATTTGAATACGTACTGCTGGCCAGTTCAAGCGAATTATACCGATACAATACACGTTACTAAGAGAAACATATTAGGAAGTAGGTTCATTAAATGAGAAATCATTTTGATTTGATGAGAAAAAAGCCATTGAATTTTTCTGTAAATTTCCGAAAGGGAGTTCCTCTCAAAAAATTCTAGATTATTTCATCTAATTCTAATCAAATCATTAGTAATGTCTAAACCAGCTTGATTAAGATTGGAAAGGAAAACTCAAAAAGAGCCTGGACCTGGAAGATATTGCCAACGAAGTTATTTCTTCCTTGTTCTAATTAATTAAATCAAAAAAGCGGACCTGAACCAACATTTCTTATTAACCTAATTTAATCCCTGTACATACCAATTTTAGTAGTGCAGTTTTTTCAGATATTTCTTGATGCCACGTTCACCAGCGCCTTAAGTGTTTGTGTTTCTAACTAAACATGATTTTTTGAAAATAACCTATTCCGAGGAAACTCTCAAGAAATGAAATTTTGTTCAAAATCAGTGGCGCTGCTTCTTTAAAGGAACCGAAACAATTTTTTTGTACTCTTGTGTTTCCTAATTGTAACGATGAAATGAATGCTTGAAGATATTTTATTACTATAAAAATTTTTCGCGTTTATCAGCCGAAATCTCAATCAATATCAATCAATATCTGATAAAAATCTGTTGAAAATATTAAATATCTCCAAACTTTTTTAGTTCGGGCAAGTTTGCATTTCTAAATAATTTCCAAAAATGTTCTCACTCTCTAAATTAATTCTGGTTATACTTAATATAAGTGATTGTTTGGTTCAGTCAATTTGTATTTCTCCCTGAGAAATGAGATGAGTTTGGTTTTCTAGGTGTTCTATTGTAAAAACTCCCCCAGGTTCCAATTACATGGAACTAATCGAATGGAAACCAGATTCAATAGAAGTTCTTGGGTATTATTATATATGCTCTAGGAACAAATCACAATGCACTGATCTTCTATGTATTGAGACTTCGGAAACCATAGGAGCTACGATGCTGGCTAAATAGGAAACATAATTACTAAAACGGAACTATTCAGATTTTTCTGAAATTTTGAAAAAAACAAAATGACGTCTTTTCAAAAAATTTCATTTTATTTTAGATCGTAATCGAAATATGTAAAAACATTTCAAATATTTTTTAGAGAAATACGGCTCTGGATGCATTTCAATGACGAAATTTTAAAACAACATTGTGATTTTCTGGAATCACCACGAACCTACATTTTTCTTATCGCGGCCACATTTGATTTGTTAATATTTGGACTAGAAGTGAAACACTTATTTTCCTAACAAGTGTGTGTGGAGAATATTTTCCCGCACGCAACTACCGTTGCACGAACGACGCAAAATGGAATTCGGACAAACAGTAGTGCCCAATCTAAAAATAATAAATTCCAATATGATCATATGGCGACTGGCATAAGAAAAAATATGACTGGATAAGGTTTCCAAAAAAACGAAACTTTTTCTCGAAATTCCATTGACACAAACATAATTCACTAAAAAAGTTGCTGTGGAAATGTTTTCTTCAGATTTTGATTATCGTTTAAAATAAAGAATTTGAGAGAGTTAAATCTTTTGAAAATGTGTCGTTTCGATTTCTCAAAAAACTAAATAATGGGGACAGGTTTGTTTTCATTATTACGTTGCTAACATAATTGTCAAGAACGTTCCCCATTTAACTGGCTTCGTTGCTCCTGTAATCTCCGAGATCTCATTATATTAAAGATCAATTTAGGACGCGCTGTATGTTTCTATATCAGACGTTGATGGTTTTCTAGAATACTAAATTGAGATACCACTGAAATGAGCTGAAACATTATTTTCTATTAAAAATATTTTATTATTACAAAAATCGCTCACGTTCATTTACCGACACTTCAGTTTGTCCGAATAAATCAGTGATGAAAATCTGTTGAAACCATGAAATATCTCCAACGTTTTTTGGTTCAGGAAAATTTAGTTTTCTGAATAATTTCCAAACATTCTCTTACTCTCAAAATTAATTCTCGTTTTACTTCACATACCTGAATTTTAGGTTAGTTACTTTACATTTCTCCTTGAGAAATTAGGTGAGTTTGGTGTTCTGAGTTTTCTAAAAATTCTTTTAGATTCCAATTACTACATCAAGTGTTTTTCGTTATGTTAACTCAAAATGCGTAGTTTTTTTCCTTTTTTTGTCGTCACATATTTGAAAATAGCTTCCAACTTAAACGATGAAGTCTTTTAAAATTGCCAGATATCTCGAAATTTTTCGGAAAAATCTAAAAAATCACAAGTTACGTCTAAAATTTCATTGATCCAATGTCACACATAAAATTTCTTACGAATATGTGACATTTTATAGTGAAGAAACCTACAAAAACATAGAATTTCATAGGTGAAATTAATGCCAACATATCTTTAATAATGGTCATAGAATTATGGAGCCGTGCTTGCATGACTGCCAAGAAACTATTGTTAAAGAAGTGTAAAATCAGAGAAAGTGCATACATTTTACTTGATTAAAACCGATGTGTGGTCTCTTATTCCGTAAGTATGGATAATCCTTGGTTACCTATCCTTGAGGAAAAAGTCAGACACATAAAAAGAGAGATTAAGAAGAGCCATTTCATAGTGTTTCACGAAATTCAAATATTCAACTCTTATACATTTCAGTTTACCGTTTGTTTTTGTTTTTTCTACCCTTTTTTCCTCGATTCTGAAGACGTTCCCCTTTAACAAGGGTATTCGGTAGAGCCCTTAGTAATGGGTGAATATTATTATCAGTTAGTTTTAGCCGAGAATAGGACTATCCGCCTGAGACGTGTAGGACGTACTTCCAACAGTAGTTGATATACCATTTTTATAGTTTTTAATGTATTCTGTCGTAGTTCTATATTCTTTGAGATGAACATTGTTAAATCTGAAGGAGCCGTGAAAGCGATGTTCTGAACCTGACACACGAAATGAAATGTTCATTATAGGTTTGAGCATATTAGCGCAGATTAGAATTCAGTCGCAACAATGTTCTGCGCGAGAAATTCTAAAAGAGAGAAGATGTAGAAATATCTGCAAACGGTGAGTCTTAGATGGAAGAGTTGCAGGAGGATTTGGTACTCCAATTTTCCTTTTGACCACATCTTAAAGGAAAGAAATTATAATAGATCGTTAAATGAAAGTGCATAATATCTCCCAGTCTAAAGCTCAACATAGTGGCGCGTGCCCGCCGCCGAGATGCAAAAAGTAATACGTTGAATATGTGATGTCGTTTCTGTCTGTTCGCGACCGACAAGGACGGAAAAAACGAAAGACAGCCGAGAAACAGCCGTAAGAGTGAGACGGCATCGATCGATACGTCATTTGGGCTGTTTCCATGGCACCATGAGCCTCCTTCTCTTGGCCCTCTATCCCACCAGGCCCCCTCGGTCCCTTTATATTAAGAATCAGTGGTGGATCTATGAATTTTAAAATATGTGCGCAAAAAGTATATCGAAAAATATTCAATTATGCTAATTGACTTTTCGAAAGATCGATTTCAATTTCCATAAAGTTCTTGTTTGATTTGCATTACCTCAGTTGGGCCATTACTTATTTTATGATCTACAGCACTGTAATAGAGTTAACAAACCAAATGATAGAAGTTGGTGTAATGACGGTAATAAAGATTATTTATTCGTGCAGTAACTGGCATATTTAGAAGCAATAAAGAATTAGGCAATTGAATTTCCTATAACTTCTTCATCAAGACAATCCTGAAAACACTTCTTGTTTAATGTTGCTAAAATTTAAATTAAATATCAATCACGAAAGCCATAGAACATAGAACCCTTCAATTCAAATCTATAGGTGTTCAGAATTTAATTAATTTCATGAAAGTCTGATCCCTTTTTTTCAGCAATACCGAGACCGGACCATAATTGGAATCCGTTTCGCAGAAAACTAATTATTGAATATCACAGTTTGTCATAGGAATTTTAATATAAAATAATTAATTTACAGTATGTATGAAAAATTGCCTTGTCCTCTTTGAGGAATTAGTATCGAAGGTGCATCGTTCGTTTTTTTCCTTGTCGGAATTTGTATAATGTTTGTGTAATGGCAGGAATTCGGTGTCGAGAGTTTTATGAAATTATCAGCAGGTTTGTTTGAAACGATATCGGATTCTTCGCGTTGTTAAACTGCATCGGATAGTTTTGTAAAGGAGTACAATGTGCTCAGTAAAAGTAGGTAGGTAGATACAGGTCACATGACATCTGAAAAAATCCTCTGAAACTTGCCAAGAAACCTGTTTCGACCACTTCGAAAAGTTTCAACCTCATATAGCGTTCTGAAATCTCTGTGAAATTGTCAAAAGTGTCTGTTAACCCATTTGAAGGTTTGGAGATACATTACGTGACCGTTTGAAAATTCAAAAAACCTAGAAATTTCTCTAAAAAATTTATTATTTGGCAGTCAAAGGAAATATTCCAAAGCCTGAGAGAAGGCCCCAAAATATATTTTTTTATTGTCGAATATGCCTCGACAATTACTATGAATTTACACTTATCGAAAATCTCGGAATATTTAAGGCTTCCCATAGATTTTGTAGTATAAAAATGTGTAAAATTTCTCTCACACCCTTGAAGATTCCTTATACTTTCGGTTTAAAGGCACACGTGGTTACAATTCTTAGTTCATAGAAATTCTGGTCGCCAAATGATCATACACTTCTCCTGAGCTAGACTGTAGTAAAAATGTAGGAATATTAAGCGTTAGCCATGAACTCTTGAACAATTTTATGAGAAAGTTATAAAAGAAATACAAGTAATACAATTATCTGTTATTATCTAATAATTATTAAAACATTTTTTTCACTACTACACAGAGAAACTGCTTTGAGTAGTTAAATCCGCAAGTCATTTCCTTAGTTAACATGAGGCAAATGAATTTAAACTAAGAATATAGAACGAGTCGAAAGTAATGTAACATTTATTTGAAATCAAAGATCAATTGAAGTAGTACCTATTCATTTAAAATATTTTCTTACACTAAACATGCCATACTAACATGATAATTTGCCTTGCTCAACATGATAATTTAGTATACTTGAGTCACTAAAAAAACTACTTAATGTAATTTTGAAATTTTATTTCAGTGCCACATTTATTTACTAGAAATGTACATAAAACTATAACGAGGAAATTTGCTTTCTCAGTTGGAGAAAATACAGGGTGTCTTAAATTGTCTGCAAGAAGTTTTATCTCACATGCCTGTAGTCGACATAATATGCCGATTTAATGCGACTTTCCTTGCTCCAACGCCGAAATGCGAAGTTTAACATTTCCTTGTTTTTAACTGTTTTTTGTTATTTGTTCTGTAATGATAGTAGGTTTTGGGGTTGACAAATCGGAACCTGTCTACATTTTGATTTTTTAAAGAATTAAAAAATGTTTGCTTTTTAAAGGAGTGTAACTTTTTTGTCACCCTGTATGAAATTTAATACTACTAATCAGATAAAAAAAAAGTAAAACTTTCATTTCATAATCACTCTTTTCTCTGATAATTAGGGCAGGGATTTGGATTATTGTCTATCACCACATTCCTACATTCACTTTGTAACAAAGAAGGCACACTTTAAAGTTATTCGAAGCGGTACATTAATAGCTTTTACTATATATAGAAATCAACTCGCAACAGCTAAGCATTTATTATGATTACTTTTTGTATTTATGATGAAAAGTTTAGACTAAAATCAATGTCATCATTCATTACTAGAACAAGGATATTCAAGGCTGCTAATTAAGCGCAATTTGAGAAAGTGCAAAAATCATTAGAAATTCAAGATTGTATGTATAATTCATATTGGAAGGAAGAGCATTATTTGTAATTTGAACTGCAAATATCTCAAAACCGCAGATTCTTGGAGGCTCTCACCAAGTATACCATTTTTGCATAAAACATATTACGGAACATAATTTTTTTATAACACAACTTTGTATAGGGTGACAAAAAAATTATGCTCGTTAAAGAGACCAGACTAGCGCCAACAACTCTACAACGAAAATACAGAAAGATTGTGATTTGTCGCCCGGAAAAAACTCAGGCAATAGATTTTGCTCAATTGCTTCATTTATAGAACAAATTATTGTAAAAAATATATAAAGAGAATTAACTTTAAAGTTCTGTATTTCGAAAAACGTCTACTTCGAGACTAAGGCAAGTTGGGTTAAATCGTCGAAAATCGATCTCAGGAGTCAGTGGAAGACTTTTAAACAGATCATTTAGAGACTCCCTATATATTATCTTGCGGATATACGAATTTGAAAATTTACTATTCACTCTATAGCATTACAACACACTTTTATTGAGTATACAGGATTGGTGCGAAGTACATTAATTTACGCAATAATTAAGCCATATTATAGGTCGCCCTGTATATGTCGAATTTATTTTCTATAATTTTTAATGGCAATAATTCCAGCAAGATTTCAAAATATTGTAGTGTTGATCCAATTGAGGCAATATTTTATCTTCAGGAACTACTTTATACTCCATCCTCATCTCGAATAAAAATCTAATACAAAAATATGTAAAACTAAACATTCCAAGAAAATCTCTATTGCCTTGAAAGATTGAAATTCCAAGAAAGGAAACAGAAACTCACTTGGAAGTTTCCAAATAATAAGTTTTCGTAGAAGAAAGGCGATTAATTACGGAATTTATTTGTGATAAGTTAGACAAGTCGACTTAATAGGATTTCCTAATCAAAATGGCTGCAACTTTAATGAAATCCATTGAACTGATACAGCGTTAATTATAAATAAACAAACAGAACCAACTTAAATTAATTACAAGAACTTGAAGGCGGGAGAGGCAGAACCGTAATTGGATATATTCGCGCTTATAATGTTATAGTGTTATAAGCTTCATGTTTAGATTGCAAATTAATCTGGATACGCTGTCTATATGGATTATTGATGACAAGTTAATAGTTCATTAAGGAACTGTTCGTGTCTTCTTTTAAATATTCGGAAAGATGCTCTATGCGAGAATGATTTATACCATGCGGCTCCAAATTATGACCTACGCCCCTCCGGCCTCCTGGTATATTTTCAGAAAATTATTATTTCAAAATAAATGAAAATTAGCATTAAATAGGACAAAAAATGTTATCTTTTGACATTTATTTATTTTTCTCAATGTTGCTTACATCACCGGTAGGGCAAAATGGCCGATTTAAAAAAAATTGAAACATGGGTAAAATGATAACTCAAATTAAAAGTATTAAAAAACTACATTTAATGGTGCAATTCGATTTGAAATTGATCGATTCATTTTTAAGAAAAAGAGCTATAAACAGAAAAAAATAAATACCTTAAAAATGCAATACAAATCAGTTTTCACTTATTTTTATAAATGTCAGGAGTTATGTAACCATCTGGATCGTCATGGGACTATCTACGTTATCCTATGGTCATCTACACTTCATCTCGTCTAATCGCATTGTACAATACAATGCATTGTATGTGCAAAGTCTTCTGACGCGATGGACAAGTGGAATCCATTAAGACCACAAGATAAAACCGCCCTTAATCATTGAAACCACATCATTCTTCATAATTTTTTGTGAACAGTTACAAGTCTGATCAATGTTAATTAGTTCTTTAGTGCAATAAAAACGTCGAATTACAGAAGTTTGTAGATCTATTAACCAAGAAGCCTTCGTTAATGTAATGCAGGAATTTGTTGATATGTTACATTTTTGTGAACATGGTGCCCATTTCGAACATTTAATTTAATTAATTTCCTATTAACAAACAAGTTTTTTTGTTTTTTTTTTGTACTATGAAACTGAATTTATATTGCATTTTTTACGTTTAATTTTTTTCTGTTTACATATCTTTTTCTCAAAAACTAATCGATCGATTTTAAATCGCATTACACCATTAAACGTAGTTTTTAAATACCTTTAATTTAAGGTGTCACTTGACTCATGTTTCAATTTTTTTTTAATGGGCAATTTTACCTTACCGGTGACGTAAGCAACATTTAGAAAAATAAACAAACGTCAAAAGATAGCATTTTTTAGCCCATTTAATTTAACTGCTTTTGATTTTTTAAAAACAAAAAATTGTTAAAAAGTGTTATTTAAAACCGCACGGTATTTTCATTCAATATACGTAAATATGATTCATATCACGAAACATTATACCCAAAACACTTTGCTGCTAAAATGTTCAGTGAAAGTTGGACATCTCATTTATTTAAAAGTTTCACAGACAAATGAATCTAATTACAGTTTTGCAAGATATCGTTCCAAAGACTCCTAAATGAATTTCCTAAATGCACTTTTGAAGTTTTATGTTTCGTAATTTCAAATGAATTATCGTTTTTGTTGCCTAAAGTACATTTTGCTATTCATAAAGGATTCTACGTAAGATCGTCTTTTTTTGATACGAGTAAAATATGGAGCGAAACTTTAACAACTATAAATCTCTTCGCAAATACAAAAGTACAATCGAGCTATTGACAAATTTAAATCATATTTTCCAAATATTGCGTAAACAAGTTTTAATCCTATATCCAAACCCATAAACATGATTAAGTAGCACGGGTCGCAGGAAGTCATTAACGCCTTTCA
Source organism: Euwallacea similis (assembly GCF_039881205.1). Classification (NCBI taxonomy): domain Eukaryota; kingdom Metazoa; phylum Arthropoda; class Insecta; order Coleoptera; family Curculionidae; genus Euwallacea; species Euwallacea similis. The sequence goes on along the minus strand of NC_089632.1, from coordinate 2,190,801 downwards.
GGGACCAAATTGACATTCTACGAAAAATGTTACTCCTGATATAAATCACGAAGTTTAATCTTCAAAGTAAGCAGATTAACGAAATTTGCAAAATCGTAAATAACTGCTCGTAATTAGTCAAGATTTCAGACAGAGAAGGGATATAAATCAATTTTGGAACTAATTACTCCCACTTGAATTTTGCTGCTATGAAAACTAGTTACTTAAAGTTTGTTTCGATGTTTTAAATAAATTAGCGTTTAAATATGTTAACGTAAGCTTTTGAATGTCTGCTTTAAGGGATTTTGATTAATTATGTGAAATATACAACTTTGGTATGTAGAAGGTGAGTTACTACTTCAAACTGCATTATGTCCACCATATTCAAATTCTGAAGTCATAACTCAGATAAGTATTTCAAAACAGAGCCCAAAGGGCAACCAACATATTAATGAGTGACTAAATAATAAACAAGGAACTTGTTCCAGAGCAAATTAAACTTCAGTGGACATACAGGGTAATTGCATCGAGTCGAACGTCGGAACACTGATATTATTTCGTAATTAAATTATTGTGTATTCCGGTTAAACACTTAATGCAAAGTTACGGTTTTAATTAAACTCCGATAGAGTTATTACTGTACTAAGCGTTTCCTTAGTGGCTTGTTTTAGGCCCTAGAGACAAAGCTTAACATAACTGATTTGAGAATATAATATTGCGCATTTAGATGCAATTTCATTTATTACAATTCGTTATAATCGTATACAAATTGAAGTTCAAAAAGTTCAGGGATATTAATTTGGGTTAGTTTAGGTTAATAAGGAATTTCGCTAAAACTTTTGATTAATAGCTTTTTAAATTAAACATTGCAGAAGCAAGATTCGTAACGTTCTCGCACCCTTCGGTACTCGGTTCTGATACGCCCATGGATTTTAATATTAAAGCTTGCAGAATTTAAGGTTAACGAAAGAAACTAGTGACTATAAAAGCTTTATAAAAAGCCAAGGGCGTAGACACAAATTAGGAAGCAAGCTAGTTTTTTTTTCACTTTAAACTCGGTTCTGGCACGCCCGTGGATTTTAATTTAGAGGCCTGCTGAATTTAGGGGTAACAAAAGAAATCAGCGGCTATAAAATTACATCAAATCAGAAGTGCAGGTACAGTTTTTACGAGATTTAGTAACTTTTAAAATTTTCAATTTTAAAAGTCAAATGTACAACTTCTATTTACTCTTCTGAAACTCGGTTCTGGTACCCTCAAGGATTTTAATATAAAATACTATGAAGTATAAGGTTAATAGACGAAATCGGTAACAATGGAAATATGGAAAATCAGATGCGTAGCTACTGCTTTTTAAAGAGATTTATTAAATTTTTGAACTGGAAATTTTAGAAGGAAAATTTATAACTTCTCTTTATCCTCCTGCAGTTCGCTTCTACTACGCCCATGGCTTTTAATATAAAATTATGTCGTGTATAAGGTTTATAAATCAGGGGCGTAGTCATGGTTTTTATTTTATAAGATTTATTAACTGTTTAAATTGGAAGTTTTAGAAACAAATTTATAGCTTCTTCTTACTCCCCAAACCTGAAACTTGGTACGCCCGTGAGTTTTAATATAAAACCATTCAGAATTTATTGTTAATATGAGGGCCGTTTGATTAAGTCAGTGACTTTTTGAATGAAAGATATTTTTTTCAACCAAAAAACATTTTATTTCTCAACATAGTCTTCTTTTAGCTCAATACATTTAGGCTAGCGTTTTTCCAATTTTTTACTCCTTCCAAAGAATTGGTTATCAAGACCCTCAAAATAGGCGTTTATTTCAGTGATGACTTCTTCATTCCACCCAAATCTCTTATCGCCCAGCCATTTCTTCAGATTTGGAAACAGGAAATAGTCGCAAAGGACTAAATCTGGAGAATATGCTGGATAGGGTAGTAGTTCATAGTCTAATTTATAGATTTTTGCCATGGCGACTACACACGTGTGTACCCGTGCATTGTCTTAATGGAACAGCAGTTTTTTTTCGCCAAATGCGGTTGTTTTTGCTTCAATTCAATACCAAATCTGTCCAAAAGCTCTGAACAATATTCACCAGTGATCGTTTTACCCTATTCAAAGTAATCGAAGTGAATGATATCGCGTGCATTCCAAAAAATTGTGGCCATCACCTTGTTGGCCGATAGACCCATCTTGGCCTTCTTTGTTGCACGTTCACCTGGAAAAACCCACTATTTCAATTATTCCTTGGTCTTTGGTGTCTTGTGATGGATCCACGTTTCGGCAACGGTTACGAAACGGCGCAAAAACTCGTTCAAATTGCGGCTGAACATCGCTAAACACTCTTTTGAAACGGTCACACGAGAGCGCTTATGATCGAATGTGAGCAATCGCGGCACCCATCGCGCAGATAGCTTTTTCACATCCAAATATTCATGTAAAATGTGATGTACCCGCTCAGTGAGATGCCTACAGCTTCAGCCACTTCACGCACTTTCATTCTCCAATCGTCCAATATCGTTCCATGGATTTTATCAATAATTTCTGGCGTGAGGACCTCATTTAAACGACCTGAACGTTTTTCGTCACTTGTGCTGGTACGACCACAACGAAACTCAATAAACCACTTCTTAACCATTGAAATTGATGGTGCAGAGTTTCCATAGTATTTATCAAGCCTTTCCTTAGTTTCGGTGATGGTTTTTTTACGTAAAAAATAATGCTTGTTCAGCACACAAAATTCACTTTTTTCCATTTTCGTCAAAATTCACGAGGTCGTCTGCTTTCAATGGCTGTTAAACACAAACTAAATGACGTAGCTTGCCCAAAATTTGACAGTAGTCTACTGACCGATGACAGTTGATGGGAGTAGTGTTGCATTTAGAGTTATTACGCGAGAAATTTAAAAAATCACTGACTAATCAAACGGCCCTCGTAAAAGAAATCTGTTATTATTAAACTATTGGATATCAGAGGCGTCGCTACAGTTTTACGAAAATCATTGCTTATAAATTTTCAAATATTTACACTTTACCCAGGATTTTCAACAACCTGGCTATTTATTCTAAGCAGTCAAAACATGAATTTATTCCTGCTTCGAATCCATCCTTATGATTTGGTCAAGCAATAGCCACCAACTAAATTACCAAACCTTCTCTTCTACTGCTGTAAGGTACAGCTAGAAAACAAATTGGCGTTTGAAAGGTATCAGCCTCTTAATCTTGTCGGATAAATATTCATGAAACGCCTCAACTTATTAGTACCTAAATCTCTACGATCTGGTGGAATTATCTTGACCGTGTGTAAACATGCACTTTAAGGGGGCGCCATTAGCGATACAAAATAAAAAACTTGCTACTTCCAAGAATATCTGCTACGGAGATCGTATATAGAAGACTGGAGATCTGGTGAGGGCTTTCTCATTAGAATTATCTGTTCACATTGTGAGAGGTTGGTTTGCCTTAGAGCTACAGGGACGTAGGAATTAGGAGTCCAAGTCATCTACAACATCATTTTCAAAAACCCCATATTTGATCTGTTTGACCAAATTAAATTAGGCAATAATAATTTATTAAAACAAAGCCGGCTCCATTATGGGATTATCCCCGGGGGATATTAATTTAGATTTTCGTTGTATTACACGTTTTGTTTTTGCCACATTAGACTAAGCAAATTAAGTTTCCCGGATTTGCGGGATTTATTATATAACACAAATTGAACCTGGCATGCATGATAATAACGTCTCTATCTCTCGAAATTACTGGAGCGTGGTAAACCGGTTTGAAACTTACAAATCGAACCGTGTTGTTCGTCTATTCGACAAAAGTGCTTGAGAGAAGGTTTTATTATAAATAGGTACACAAATGTATTTTGGAGGAAAATTTTCAATAAACTCCATATGGAAATTTTCAAGAATTACTTCAGAAATTAGGACCTAAAACGTACTAAAATCTTCTCAAAATCCGTTTTTCTAGAAATTTTGAGAAATAATGAAAATCTTGAAACCGCACTAAAAATTTTAAAAAATCTAAATATGGTATTTTGCGCGTCAATTAATCAACTTGAATTTCATCTTGACCATTTTGAAAATAAAAAAAGATGAATTTACTTCATATCAGGACTAAACAGGACAAGACATGAAGTTTCACGGATTCCTCCCTTCTTTGCCAGAAATCGATGAATAAGACAATAATAAAGAGTGCTCTCAACTTCTCAAACCCGTACACCCTCTTGCAGCAGGATGAATGCGAAGAAATCGCTGGTTATAATTTAAAACTCAAAATTGAAACAAAACTGAATTAGAAACAGCGTTATTGTACTATTGAACAAAGGAAAATAAATTTGCCGCAACTCTAAAACCTGGTCTTTGGCAATACCAATATAAATCATGTTGTTGGTTAAGTCGGGATTATGAACTGTCTCAGTTTTATTAAGAAAGAGATTGCAGAACCCAATAAAGTAATAAATGTCTTGTGTAACACATCTCCCCTTCTCTTGATTTATTGCGACCTATTTATTTAAGGGTGTAATTGTAGTTAAAAAGATTAGGGGGGGAGGGAGTTCTATAAAGAACTCATTCATTATTTATACCTGTTTGGGAGCTTGATAAGATGGTTATCAGTGAATTATTTGCTTGCGCCCACTCGGCATTTCTAATGCTTAACAGTAAATTGAATTCCCTCGAGTCATATATAATGTTGCAAACTTGTAACTTGGGGGTAATTAATTTACCTAGAATATTAAGCTCTATTTCGCTTTGTTTAGGCCCAGAAGTCCCTCTTAATACTGCGAATTTTTTTATATTTTTCCAGTCACATACATAAAACTGGGACCTTGTTTGCATCTCGTCCTATATAAGTATTTCCCCAAAGAATCAAAGCTAATTTTGTATATATTTCTACTCCTCGTTTAACGCTGAGCTAATATTACCAAAAGAGTTTCATTAAATACATTTCCATGCGCAAATATTATACTTGAACTGTATTAAGTTAGAGCAAATATTGAGCCGGCTCTATACTTGCTAATTGAAAAGCTTTTCTTGCAGAACGATTTTCGAACCTCGCGTAAGAATATGGGAGGAAGAAAGAAGATAAAAATAAAAATTAAAAACATGGTAAACAGGGTTGAGTTATTAAAGGCAAATATTTATGTTTTATTAGGTTCCTATTCTATTCGTGTTTATTCGAGCGTTCTTATATTACATCGATGTTTTCAAACTAAATATTATATTAATCCGGTTTTGCAACGATGAATAAAGTCATTTACATTATACATAATAAAAATTGAGAAATATGATAGATTTATTCCATAAAAAAAAAAAACGTCTAAAAAGCCATGAAACCACTGCGGAATAATTGATGTAGGTACAAAGGAATCAAAGCATAATGTTCTCTATAGTAGTGATAAACACAAAGTAATTGAGCATCCCTATTGAGACTTCAAAGTGAAACTCAAGGCAGAGATGAAAAGTGGCATTTTCCCCTCTGAAGTGATGGAATAATGTCATACTTATTTTCACTTTCTGCCTAGATCTGAATAACGAAATTGGATTCATAAAACTTAATTTGTAATAAATTATAAAACTTTCTCAAAATAACATTTTCTCTCCTTAAATAATATTTTATTCGGAGTTTGGCCTTTGAGAATTATGACAAAGTTATAAATTTCAGTTTGTACGTAAATAAAGTTGAAATTGATAAAATATTGCTAAAGTTTGTCGGATGAAAATTGCATCCATGCATTATTCATGCTGAACCTAACTATATGAAGAGTTTTCAAAGTTTGCCAGATCACGGAGCGGGGTTGGGGGATGTAGAGAGATTTTAAAAGAAGGTCAGGGCTGTAATAAAGGAAATATCTCCATAAGACGAGAGCATTTAAGGATTAATAAGCAAACGCTTGGTACTGGTTTATAAGATTTAATTACAGCAAAGATTAGAGTAAAAAATGATAGAAAAATTTCAAATCATGAAGAACAATGGTTTGAACTTCAGTGGGATTAAAATTTGAGGGACATGTTTTAACTAAAAATCCTAAAAATGGTGCTTTGAAGAAAGTTTTCCACATTGCCAGAGTTGGAAACTTCAACGTTCTTGATGGTATAACTTGGAATCATTGAGGTTTGCTATTCTGACAAATTGGGTCTTTATCCGACAATTGGAGAAGGTCTTTCCCTTTTTGGAACTACGAGTCTGTCTTTACTTCTCAGATATGGAAAAAATTGAAACAGAACATGGAATGGAAATTGAACAAAAGTTTGAAACAAGACGCTCTTATCTATTAAGTATTAGAACATGTCTATGGTAATTTTCCAATTCCGTGGAAACGATTGAACTCCGATTGAATGATCAAAATTGTGGTGTGACCCAAGGCAAAACAAAGTTCTTAACAGTCTTCGCCAATTTCCGCGATTTCTCGAGACTGTGGAGAACAGAGGTTTAAAAAATATACCAAAAGACATAAAATCACAGATCTCAACGATATCTATACAAATTTACGGAGTTGAAAATTAGCATAATCAATTCCGGCTCATTGTAATCCATGACAGATTATAATTTGAATATTTGTGACATTTTCAGAATTTATACGCATGTGTTCATACAATTAATTTATCCTTTTTTATAGATGGTGTTTCATAGGTTTCGCATGAATGACCAAAATTTACTGACGAAATTTGGAACCGAAGTGTATGATTATTGGAGATTAAAATACGTTCTAAATAGGCCAGTTATCACAATCAAATTTCAATTATTCTGCACTGATGAGAATTTACCTGCAATGTCATGTAAACTACCTGTTCTCACTATTTAACATTTCTTTAAAGAGTCTGGTTCAGAACATCTTTCCTGTTTTTTTAAATAAATGTAGGAAACAAAGACGAAGCACGCACGGTACCATCTGGAGTAGTAAGCTTAAACGAAGAGTTACGTTTTTATTAAAGGGCGTATACCATATAAGTATAGGGTGGATATAAGAAAATCTATCCAGGATTCACATCCAGGGCAGTTTTCCACATGCCGAAAGAATTTCAGATGCGAGTAAACGTATTTTCTAAATTTTCGGAAATTTTAGCCATATGAATGCCAATGCTAAATTTTGAATATTCATGAGAAAGAGAGTAATCGACCTACACCTACAGTTATCTTTATTACTTTATTAGTTGGACAACAAAGTTAAAATTGTAATTATAAAGCAGAGCGAATTTTTCAAGCTAAAACGAGTAACAAAACCATGGCGGACTTCGGTCTGGTGCTATGATGTCACAATTTAGTATTAATATGCGTTAATATTAAAAGGGGTTACACTCTAGAGAACAAGAAAAAATCCTTAATAAGCATTATTAGAGAAAATTTCCCGTACAATAATGTAGATAAAAAATATTTTCAAATCTGTACCTATACGTTTTAAAATGATACCTATTAAAAAGATCGTAAAAAATGATAGCCAATCCTTAACACTCTCTGGATTTTACGGCCGATTAGCAATAAAAATATCAATTGGGTTAACGATTTAAGTACACGGTTTTGGCTTTCCACATTCTTGATTTTACGTTTATAGTTTAATGCACATTCAGTTTAATGGAATAAAGAAAATGACAATTTAAGTGCATTGTTAGTTCTTTTAGTGGGTAATAAAAGCATCTCATATTTTAAAAAGTTTTTGATTATCCCCATTCATTAGAGGGGCAAGTGTTGAGCTTAATTCATAAGTTATCAATGAAGATTGTTCGGACGGAGCAGAATGCTGTTGCATTCTCTTCAATGTCAAAAAAATCCCCCTGCAGCTTCAAAATTTCGAACAAAACTATACCAGCAAATCTACTATGGGTTGAACTATAAAAATAGTATTAAAATGCATGCAAATAAACTCAAAAGTCCAATCTTCGAGGACTTTCAGAGTTCATTGAGAAATATAATTCCAGTGAATTCTCCAATTAAAGGAATCATTTCAGAATTAATTAGTTATTACAGCCGTATACGTGCCTTAAGCCCTCAGTAATTAAGAAAATACCTTCACAAATCGAACAGAAATATTCCCTTAAAGCTTCCGATATTTTTCAAGGCTCTCCAATAAGGTTCCTTAATGAAATATTAAACCAAGTAAATTTCACTAAAACATTTAGGTTAGCTCAGGATTTACTTACATCAATTTTCGTGAGTACGCTTTCGATTTGGTCGTAACACATTTCAAAGGTATTTCGAAAAAAAAGGGAAAGAAAAACTGATCTGATTTTTAATATACATACGTGCTTGATGATGAAGTTCCAATTTTGGTGTTCAATATATGGCCAAGTGGTCTTGCCAAAGGTAAATGAGTTCTGGCATTTGACCCATTACCATGAGAAACCCTCGCGTTTTCTCTTCAAAACACAATTTAATACTTTTCTATTAAATGACAAGAAATTGCCTTAAAACAATAATTAAATTCCCAAAGGAGCACAAACTCTTTCAAAAATCACCACAAATTCTTCTAAGAGTCCGTGAACGCGCTTAGCGACTGTCGGCGCAGAATCTGAATTCTACTGTTTAGTCAGCCATTATTGTCATCGGTGACGTTTTGCATTTTCACGATTAAGTCGCATTTTCGTGAAAATGCAACTTAATCGTAGTTTTCCGAATGAAATCCCAGTTCCAGATGGTTAAAAATATGGAACTGAAGTATTATGAGTGTTCTCTGTTGAAATTCCTATATGTTACCAACCCGAACCAACAGTAAGTTTTAAAAATCCAATAAAACCTGAGCCACTTTTTCGACTCGTCATGGTTCAACAACCACTTGATTTTTAATACATATTAATATGATTTTCCGTCGACTGAGTATTAACAAGTTATTTTAACGAATACAAAATCATTCATTAATGACTTCAAGTAATGCATAACTTTAAGTTCGTGATTGTGATTCATTTGATGCGGAATACAGCGATAACTATTTGCTTCGGACCGATCACAACATCAATGCTTGACTAGTAATTGGTATCGTGTCTGAAGACTTCAACTTTTCACATAGGGATTTTTAATATCGGACTGAGGTGCAAATTCATTAAAGCTACGGTTTCCTAGGAAAGCAATTCCATAACATAGCGGTCGTATATATCGTCAATAATATCTTTCAATCACAATCACGATCTTGTTTACTGCTACCTCTGAACTATTGTAACTAACCCGTATATTAATGAGTGACTAATACCTTAATCGATTAAAACTTTATTAACACGTGTGCTACGCTCACACGTTAAACTGTCTCGATTCTGAATCGCCGTCATTAACAGACTCGTTCGTTAAATAAGTATAAAAAATAATGTGATCCTTAAATCATGATATGTTTTGATCTGAAATCACAAAGCGAAAAAAGTGACCTGGATTCCGATTTGATATTTTTAATTAGCTTTTACTGACCGTTGCCTGCCATACGAATATTCGCGCCAAAACTGGTATTGACCATACGTGAATATTCGCCACTTAATTATTTTTATTATATTATACTATTATATAGACCATAAAAGAATTTCTCCCATAATGAGCTTATTTTAGGAAGATTTGTGTAGCACCGGATAAATCCAAATCTGCTACAATGTATCTTGTGAGGCTTATTCTTTTTTGATAGAACGGAAGCCAATATTCATTCCAATCATAAATTCCCATTCAATTTCGAGCTTCAATGACAAATTTAGCATCGAAATGAGTATTGCCTCGAGTCTATTGATTTTCTGTAAGCCTCTATTCTCCTGCTTTTATTATAAAATATTTTAAATATCGGCATTCTTCGTATGCAAGTACCTACCGCATACTGCTCATTTCACTATTATTCACACTGAGCAAATTTTATCCGTTGTGACAGAAACACAGAAGGACAATGATTGCTACATGTAACAATTATTTCATTCGATACAGACCATAAAAGCGAAAGTAACTGCCGTCGGCATGAAATCTGCTTTTACTGGCGCTTACCGTTGATATCACGCCATAATGTTCATCATGGATCTAAATGGCACTATTGACTCTCTGTTAGTTCAGGTTATCGGAGTCACTATCTTTCCACATAGATACCTACCATATCTAGACTGGATCTCCTCCTATATTAGCTGTACCTAAATATTTGGTTATTCAGCAATTAGCCGTAAATTATTGAATAATTAACAGTTACATAATACTGCTTTTTTGCTGCTAATTAAAAATACATCATACTATTATTATTACTATACCGATATGGTTAACTACCTCTCCAGATACCTCTTGAATCTGTAAGCCTGCTTTGCTCGATGGACCCCCTCTAGTTTCCTAAACCTACTTCTACCGTTTCAACTATCCCTGAGATCTAAGGATTCTAAAAATTTATCCAAATCGCTATTTTAGTCTTCTCCCAATGAATGCCCTTAAATAGGATGGTCTGATGAACTTTATTCATCTTGACCTGCAGGTTGCAGCAATTGTGAGTGCCAAAGAATAGGTTCGGATCCGGTATCTACTTACAGATCATCAGGGTCACTATTGTCATTACCATTTTTCCCGGAAGAACTCCTCCGTATCTAGAATGACTTCCTCACTTTCCTTTACCTTCAACACCGAATTCATTACATTTTCCACCATTGTCTTCATCGATGTATCCTACTTCTGATTCATCTTGGCATGAATATCCTTCTGAGTCACCTCCAAATTCATCATTGTCGTGCTTATAACCATAACCGGGTTGATCCTTTTCAGGTGTCCAAAATGCTTTCATTCCTTTGCTGGTTTAACAGATTTCATTTTTCAGCTGATTTTCCACCATGACCAGATTTTCCTTTTACTTGTTAGTCACCGTTTCCAAATTGATATTGTCTTGATTGTCCATTTTGATTTTGACCGTCCATTTACTGATTGAGCCTGCAAATTAACTGCTTTGGCTACCCTACCTTTCACCTGATGTCGTTGGCCTAGTGCCCTTGCAATCCATTGTGTATTCCTTGTCCCCCTCGAATTCGACCAAATTCGCCCTGCTTAATTGCCCTTGCTTGCTTCATGTGCAGATTGCCTTTGTTCTGATTGCCTTTGTGAACTAACCTGCCCAGTTTGACTACCCCCTCCTTCTTTAACTTTGATAATATTGTGCTTCACCTGACCCTTGCGAACCACCGAATAGTGAGCGAAACGACCAGGTAGACGATCATAATTAATTAAGTTGAGGCTGTGTACTTATTTATATCAAAACGCTTCAATAAAAATATTAACTGATGGTAAAAATAAACTACCAAGCTTAACCAGTTTTAAGAGAGAAAGAGATACATTAGTACCTTGTTATTCTAGACTTACTTTCTAAATAATTTTCGAGATAATCAGTTTGCTAAATAGCAAGAACCACTTTTCGTGCAGCATTGAATGTACTTAGCGTCGTTTTATTTTTATTCTTATTTGCCAGAACTACATGTTTACGCATTGAACAATGATCACACGCAAGGTACTTCTGCTAACATACATTTTCATAACTGCAAATTTTTTTATATGTCAAAAACTATAAATAATTGATTATTTTAGAGCAATATCTTTGTAAAAGATGGATGTAGGAAAATCACACTAAATATAATAATAATTGTAAGATTGTACATCTATTTCTACATGTATAACGATAATATGATAATGTATTGGTTCATTTCGATATATTGGTTCATGTCAACATATATAATTGCGATGCATATGAAAGCAAGAAAGATTTCAATAAAAACGTTTATTAGAAGATTAAAAGAGATTCGGTTAAGTTCTAAATTTTATAGCTCCAAAATTTTTAAAGTTTATATAAAAATTAATTTTCATAGTTTTCAGTCTAACTATTTATTTTTTACTACAATAATTACCAACAAGCTTTAACACACTTGATTAGATTGAATTGTGAGCGCATAAACTATTGGATTCGCCTACTGAGCATCGTGGTTTGCTTGTCCTGCTAGACTTTAACCAGATTGTCTTGCCCTGATTGCACTTTTGAACCACTTTGCGCAGATTGTCCACCTTGACTTTGATTAGATTTCCCTTGCTCGCCTCCTTGCTCAGATTGTCCACCTTGACTTCAACAAGACTTTCCTTGTCTAGATTGCGCTGACATACTTCTATACTTAGACTGATCACAGTGGCCGCCTTAATTTTGTCCAGAGTGCTCTCTTTCTCCTTCTTCAGTACTTTGTAATGATTGCCCTTGGGAACTATACTGACATAATTGCCACTCACCTTGTTCCAACTGTCTATCCAGTCCCAGTACTCCTAGCAGTTCTCCTTTACCTCCTGAACATCTTTGACCTCCAACTCGTCCAGAATGGTTATGTTGGTTCCCACCTGGTATTATACCACTGATCTAAAAAATTTATAAAATTTTAATCCTCCATTTAAATTTTAAAAGTAAATTAATCGAAGTTGTTCTTGGCAGATACTAAGATTTGAAACTAAAAAACTTACGAGGTTTCGAATGGAATTCACTACGATTTTTAAAGCAGATTCAGGAATATTCAAATCGTCTTTAATTATGTTTCTTATACTACTTATTAAAAAAGTGTTTTGTATTAATTTTCACTGTTTCGCCAATAAATAGACTAAAATGCACCTTGTCCATTGGCAACTTAAACTATTGTCGAGATTAATACATTACATATGACACCAGTAAACTAAAATGAAGTATCTGATATAAAATAGGTATTCATGTAACTAGATAAGAAATGGATATTTTTGAGTAACGAGTGAAATTTTACGGGACGAGCAAAGCGAAGTCCCGCATTTTATCACCAATTTATCTTCATATTTGACTAGAAATCTCTGGGTAGCTGTTCTCAATAGACAGCTGAATTGTTTATTGTTGTATTTGTTTTGTACATCACATTTCTCAATTCTATAATTATTGGAATAATTATTATTTTCGCCTGTTGCCATCTTTTCTGATAAAGAAAAATGATTGCTGCTCTTCTATCTCCTCTAAACTCCTATTTGCATGGAAATTTACTGTTAAAAATAGCATAACTACTTAGTTATTATTGACTCTTATCGTTGCTTTTACATGTATATAATACTGTTTCCTGACATTTATTATGGCATTTTATTAATAAAAAAACTTTTACGACTTGCAATAATTCAAGTATATCAAAAAGCGATGTTTTGCGGCAGATTTTTTTAACTACCTATTTCACAAATTTTCCGGCTATTTACACATTTAAATAACTGAATTAATTTACATTACACAATTTAATGGCCTTCCTGAAGTATTTCGAGAGATATTTTTTTATCCGCGATTATTCTCTAATCCAATAGGCAGTTTTCATGCATTATACGTACATACAAATGTACATATGAGTACATCTGACATGTACCTATGTATGGTAAATTCGGTTCCATTTACATAATCAACTCCCGAACTATGGCGGCCATATTTTAAAACTTCAAAGGAGACCGTTTCAAAAAATTCTAAAGCAAACACATGGATCTTGCACAAAACGACTACTTTTTTATTCTTAAGTTACAGCTTTGAGCAAACTTATTTTCCTCTTTGCTTCTAATGTTTACTTGCAACTTTCAAACAAATTGCTCAAGAAAAAGTCCACATGATTCTTCCTTCCTTATTACTCTGGCTGCTCGCTCCAATGTTAAGAACCCTTGCCTCGATAAAGAACTTTTCTCGAAACTTTCCAGAACGAGTGCTCAATAAACACTCAAAAATCCTTATTATTACTTCAATTTTTGCTTCTGTGATAGAGAGAAAGCTCCTGAATGAATTGAATATCTTTTTTTTAATCTGAATCAGAACATGTTCTACAGTTTCCCTAAATTGAGTTAAGTCTCTTAATTCCAGGAGTGAGACGCTCAACTCCCGACGTAAAGTAAAATTTCGTCCACATTAAATGAGACGTTGTAGGGTGAAATATGCCCTCCATTACGGGCTTACATTAAAGATATGACTGAAAAAACTTTTAAAAGATCATTCGTATTATTTATTCGCTTGATTCATTCGGGTCCCACGAGACGTAAAAGTTTCCAGAAAAAAATTTTTGGGTAAAAGGAGAAAAGACTTTTGCAAGTATCTGATAATTTAAATTAGGCGTGGGAAGGTTATTTAACCGCAAAAGGCGTCTGTATGAAAAAAAAAAGAAAAAAGAAACAAGCAGAGATTTGTCCTTATTATAATAGCGTTGACAATATTGACAAGCTTTTCATTTGTCTAAACTGAAATCTGTCAAAAAGGTAGATGTCTGTCTGTCAAAAACGTTATTTTCATTTTTACATATGATAAACAAAACATTACCATCTAAATGGCATACCAATTTATGTAATCGTGAATCGCTTTAATATTATTCATACTGTTGACATGCCAATCATTGTTAGCAGATTGTAATTCTTACATCAGCAAGTCTCGACCAATCAAATTAGTTTCCGCTTGAGAGAAACATTATGCCCAAGCTCGCAATGTCTCTGCATGCAAAGAGCATGGAGGAGCAAATTTATCCTCGGAAATATTGTAAAAATAGTGAATTGGCAACATTAAACATCCATATATATATACACGAAGTACCAAGTCTGTTTGTCATTTGTCTCTTTCTCTTGGAAAAGTAGATGTATAAGGCTTTTTTGAAAACGAATGATCTGGACCAAACAACTAATTCGATTGGTTAAAACTTAATCAGTCTGATCCAGATCAATGTTTCCGAAAAAGTGTTTTATTTTTATGCGTATTGCCACTGTTGACATATTTAACATCGTTGCCAAATTGTATACATATTTCTTTTTAAATCCTTAAAAATCTATCCATGGAATTTCATCCAAATTTCATAAATGAGTTCATGAGTTCGTTATAATTAATTTAACCCAAATCCAGTTGGTTTGATGTATATACTGACATAATATAGGAGATTTATTTGAAAATTAGAGTTTATAGGCATTCTTAAGTTAGCTCCAAAAACAGACACTATAGCAAGCGAACACACTATCATAACGCACGAGCTTGAAACATTACGCTCGTGATACAGGCGAGGACAGAAAGCAAGCGAGAAAGTTAAGAAAATAACCATATCACACAGTTTCATGTACGATATGGCCAACTCTTATCTTTCTTTTACAGCACGGAAAAAAGTTTTTCTGGTAAAGAAGAGCGATAGTTTCAATATCAGGCTTTACGCATAATAGTATTACATTCCCTAGATGATTAGGCTAAATTAATTCGATAATTACTTCATTCTATTCTTGCCAGGACCATATTCTCGTTCTAGAAATTTTTGAGAATCGGAAAAAACTGTCATAATGAGAAAGGATTTTCCTAAGGGCTCAGAATTCTTGAATTTTTAAATTGAGACTTACATGTTTCTCTCGATGTGGACAAAAAAAAATTCTCAAACGATAGTCTTGAAATTACGGAAATTTCAATGGTTTCTACAACAATCCTCAAGGTCAGAATTAATTTTTTTAAAGAAATATTTTATCTTGAATTTTCTGCCTTCTTGCATCATTATCTACATCGATTTAAACTAGCAACAACTTCTTGGAAAATATGCGTCTTTCAATGAATTTCCTGAAGTTTTCGGAATCTTTATGCAGAGTAATCCTGAAAATCAGAAGTGATTTTATTAAGAAAAATTTTCAATATCCTAGAATTTACAGCCTTTCTCAAAACATATTTAAAGCTAAAAACTCCTTACGAAGAAAGAAAATAAGTTTCCCAGCATTTCAGCAAAACGATGCCCAACATAAAAATGAATTCTCCTAAGAAATATGATCGGAATTCTTGAATTCTAGACCTTCTCAAATCATATTTAAACCGACTTAAAGTGAGAATTCGCTGGAAGAAAAGAAAGGATCAGTAATCAATGTAAATAAACTATGCAGCTATCGCGTGTTGCGGAAACATAAACTGGTCTCGCAAAATTAGACGTTTCGGACACAAACGAAGGGAAGTTGACGATTAGTTGTTACATCTACGATTTGCATTCGCTGAAACTCTGTTTATACATGAAATATTCACATGAAGTAGCCACGAAGGACGAAGGGTTATTAGTCAAGTTTGCTATAGAGGCAAAAGATACTGCTTTTAATCAGACTGTAGCTAAAGTCGTGTTTGTTATTTCCTGCAAATAATCCTTTTCCAACATCGGTACATTGTTGTAATACAATAATTGTTAACGCAACGGTTTAATTTATTGCTATGTTTGTCCGAAAACATTTCCTACTTATTGATAAATGGAAGCCAAACACTGAAATACAAAGGATGGATATCGCTTGCGGATTGCCTAGGGAACTTATTACGAAGTTACTAATTTCGATAAATATTGGTTGAAATTGATATTATGTTGATCGATCTACTCGAGCGAATACTTACCTAATTCTAATTGATTGCCATGGCTAATAGGTTTGGGTGCAATATAAACTGATGATAACAGGGAAGCTCTAATTTCTGAACCGCTTATACTAGCAAATAGAGAATCAAATTGTATAGTGCTGAAAATTGCTTAATTTCTTCAAAAACTGGTTACTGCAGAGCAGCAGTGTTCAGGCCAGTTTTATATATCGATTCGATCTAATTTATGTCGCTTCTTTCGATAATGTTTCCGACCGCGATGTCGCAAATCAAGCGGACATTATGTCATGAATTAAAATGTTCCACATAAATCAAGAACCATTGTCTGGCCAGTATGTAGATTCCTGCAGAATAATGGGTCCGAGCTGGACAAGAAGCACGGTTACCACCATGACCTAAAGTGTACTCTGCTACCAGTGTCATTTATAGACGACAAGTTTCCACCTCCGGTCGTGGTTCTGTAAAGAAAATTGAAATAGTACCGAATCTTGATTCTCTAAATTTATTTTTTTAAGTACTGAACGTGTGCGTTATAATACAAATTTCAAATCTCCAAAATCCTTAATGATCTTAGAAAAGAATCTGCAAAGAGATATCTTACCTTGGTGGAAATAATATTCTCCTCTAGTGTTGACGAGTGGTAAGACTTGTAGAAGTTCCTATTCTCAAGACAGTTGCTCAGTTTACTCAGTTACGTTGTGTTTTAAATAAAGCAGCAAAGCCCATTCAAATGCAAAACGCTCACATAACCATCACGAACATTGGCCCTTTCGCTCTAACTTATGCCACAAAAGGACCTTTGTTTATTTTATTTTTGTTCCTATTCTTTTACGAACTGTTTAGGGTATTTTGTTGAGATATCTAAATAAATTTTAAATTTTGATTGTATAGATTTTATAGTGTGCACAATACATATATACAGAGAGTTTGGTAGAGCGATAAAAAATTTTTAATGGGAGATAGATAGGATCATTTTGAATGTATAAAACCCTATTTATCTTTATACGAAGCCTCATCCTTTTTGAAATATCGGCCTTCTTAGATTTTAACCTGTATATATACTGAGTCCAAGGTAACGACATCAAGCATGGGGAAGTCGTAAAAGATAATGGCTACGGACATGGTTTAATGGGAGAAAAATTGCGTACTCAAAGAAGTGGTTTCATAGTGTAAATAGACCTACAATTTTTGATTTTGGTTTTTCAATTACTTGAAAAAAATGGTATTTTTAAATTTCTTTTTTATTATTTTTTCAAGTTACTGTAAAAGATGGACGAAAACGAAAACCACTTTTCCATTGCAGCTTTTTATTATTATTACATAGCAACATTCGTTTCATCCTATTCATTTCATTTATCAAAAATAATCATTAATTTCTTTTTTTCTCAATGTGACCCTGGTAAGTTTTTTTATAGATTTTAAAACCATTTTTTATCACAAATCTTTGATATATCGCAATGTCTTAATTTTAAGGTTTCGATTGTTTATTTTATATCTTCTGGTATTATAAATCGCTATAAACTTTTTTATCTGGAAAAAAATATATGGCAAAATGTTACATTGTCAAACTATGTTGTTACTACTGTTACAAATATCATACTAACGCAGTTGAAGCGGAATGCATAGATGAAGGTGTTTACCCCCAAAGAATACAGTCAAACCGAAAAGCTTTTGACCCACTCCTAAGAAATCTTAAGGAATTCGATCATATAAAAAGCCGATAACAAGCCACAATAAACGTTGTAACAAAGAACAAAAAGAGCATGTAATGTTAGCTGTTATTGAAAATCTCGAAATACTGCTCCGCCAAATTGAAAATATCTCAGGTATCCCAAAATAAACAATTGGGCCTGTTTTGTGCAAAAAAAGGTACCATCCCTTTAAAGTTACAATTTGTCAGGGATTCCGACCAACTCGGTGATGACGAAAGACGAAGAACATTTTGTTAACAATATATACGGGAACTATGCAGATGATCAAAATATTCTGTATACATTATTTAGTCACATGAAAGTCACATGATAAACAATGGGATTTTCAGTAGAAGAAATATATACCAACTTCGCTTTGGATCTAACCTATCAGTTAAAATGTTTAGCACTGGAATAATTGATCTTTTCTTTTAAAATCATTTTGAGGAATTGCCTTAGATAGACCATCAGCACATGATCTAAGAGTTATGCAAAAACATTTATGACACAGATTATCTAGAAGATAGCTAGACACCTATTTGGAACATCGTTGGCCAGCTCATTCTCCGGACATGACCCTATTAGATTTGTTTCTTTAGGGATCCATCCAAAATCCTATTTATCGACATACATTTAAACCGGAAGAACTTCGAAAGGAGTTTTCTTAGAGTTTTTTAAAGTGTCGTACGATATACATTACTTAAAGTTTTAGCTACAGCAGTCAAGAAAAATTATTTAAGCTTAAAAAATAATAGATAATTGCTTAAACAATTTTAGCAATTTGGATATTGTATCATTAGTTAAAAAAATAAATACTTTTCCTCTTTCCTCTTGCAATGTTAACTAAGCATAAATAAATTAGGCAGGCACTTAAAATAATAAAAAGATAATGAAAAATCAAAATATTGGGTACGTTATTAACTGTGGCACTTCAATGAATTTGTAATAAAATTGATAAAAATCTTACTAAGGCTGCATTTAAAAAAAAAGTGGATGATCATTCTTAACAAACGAAACATCATAGAATGAAACCAAAGTTGTTATGTTGAAGCTTATAAAAAATTGTAATTGATGAGGAGTTTTAGTTTTTATTCATCTTTTACCACAATTCAGGAAAAAATAAAAAAGAAATTTGAGTATTTCGATTTTTTTGAAATAATTGAAAAAAAAATGTAAATCTGTTTACATCACGAAACTACTCGCTTGAATGCACAACTTTTTTCCTATTTAATAAAATTTGCATCTATTACCGTTCACGAGATTTCCATGTTTGACATCTTTATATCCACATGCACTCGTTTCCTCTTCATATCATTAAACTCCTTTTTAACGTCTTCCTCGTAAATATACTTCAACAATTTGTGGAGATGTGTGTGATTACAAACGGGAGATCATTAAAGACAATCTTGTAATACTCTGTGAAACATCTGACTGAGAATTAATAACAGTTTTTTCGGATAACATATCTTTTCTGGACGCCCCGGATGACATGGAGAAAAAATAAAACCAAAAACTGTCCCTTAATGGAGAGAGGGATAGATCAACTTCAAAAATCTCTACAAGAGAAATTTCTGCAACATAATATAAATTCAGAAGGTTAGTTCAATTCTATGGGGTGAATGGCGTGATATGTTAATCTGTACACCAAGTACTTATTACTACGAAATTTTCGGCTATTAAAGCACACAATTTAATGGTATATCATCTGTATTGTTTTCAACCGGAACGCAAATAACCATTCTCAGTTCCCGTGAACGTCCCACTAAATAATGTAAACAGGTCTCCCGAAGGAAAACATTTCATTTATTTCGGAATGCCTTCATTTTTCTGAAAGTGGACCTCAGAGAATTACTTGATACAGATTAAAAGAGATTGGATACTCTGATATTCCAAATGGATTTTCCTCTTTGTTTCATTTTTTACCTTTTTTCATTTATATTAAATGTGATACATCAAAGGCGAGGGAGAGATGGGAGAAATGCCGCTTAAAGGCCCGGATGTTCAGGCTCTGCGAGTGTGGAAATTGAATAAGGTCATGTTAAGATTCGTTTACGTATGGATAATCATCAAATATTTAAACTTAAAGTTAGTGATACTGTAGGATGATTGTAGTTGTTTTAGATATAAAATAATTGTTAAAGTAAATATTATATCTATGCCGGATGATCCAAATTGACCGTACATATTCATCCAAACTGGTCCCAAAACCTCACACCACATGTTAATGGAAAATTCATGTTGAAAGTGATGTTCTCTCATTAAATAAGGATTTTCTGGGTTGTTAGAAGGGATGTTTCTCCAATTAAATAGACCTCTCCTTGTAAATGTTGTCTCGTCGGCAATATTTTATTAAAGAACGAAGGGTCATGATTTTGCTTTTGGAGTAACAAACTGCATAAATCAATTCTGAGTTGAAAACCTGGTGAAAACAAATTTTGAATAGATTTAAAATGCTATGAAAATAGCTTTTCTTCGCTTAAAAGTCTAAAAATTGATGATTCCCTGAGCCCCGTCGCTTCACATACATATATATACCGGGTGATTCACGTAACTGTTTCATTAGAAACTTTTGTACTTGTAACAAATCTAAATTTTTCATATTTGGGGGTTAAACTAATATAGATACACTCTACTTTTTAAAAATATTTTGAAGGTCATATCACTTCCGGTTATACCGGAAGTCGAGGTCAGCTTCCTTATTTCAAATGGAATAACCAGTATATGTTTGCATTTTTGGAATCTAGGAATTAAGCTGATTAAATTTTTATTAGGTACTCCTATACCTAAACCTAACTGTTTTAAAGATATTTTGGTTTAAAAGAAAAATCTTTTTAAAACACCATTTCTATAAAATTTAAAATTCTCAGTTATTATTGAAACTGGCTTTACGAAAATTTGCTGACATGTTAACTAGATATGGTAGATTAGGTTAATGTGAAAAGTTTTTATAAATATCCTACAGGGTATCCAAAAAAACATGTCATATTTAAAGAACTTTGACGGCAAAAAAGTCGCTTATTTCAAATGGAACACCCCATATATTTTTATATGTCTAGAATCTAAATTTAATGCTGAATCGATTACTATTAAGCGTCCATATACCCAAAATTAACGCTTTTGCTCTAATTTGCAATTTTTTAATATTGTACAATAAGAATTGTAAGTATTTTAGTCAGCTTTGAAAAGAACGTGGCTGCTTCCTGTAAAATGCGAACTTATTAAATTGATAATTACATTAACTGCATTTTACAAATGAGTTCTTTTCAAAAAAGTTCTTTAAATATGACGTGGTTTTTTGGATACCCTGTATTATATTTATAAAAACTTTTCACATTAACCTAATCTACCATATCTAGTTAACATGTCAGCAAATTTTCGTAAAGCCAGTTTCAATAATAACTGAGAATTTTAAATTTTATAGAAATGGTGTTTTAAAAAGATTTTTCTTTTAAACCAAAATATCTTTAAAACGGTTAGGTTTAGGTATGGGAGTACCTAATAAAAATTTAATCAGCTTAATCCCTAGATTCCAAAAATGCAAAAATATACTGGGTGTTCCATTTGAAATAAGGAAGCTGACCTCGACTTCCGGTATAACCAGAAGTGATATGACCTTCAAAATATTTTTAAAAAGTAGAGTGTATCTATATTAGTTTAACCCCCAAATATGAAAAATTTAGATTTGTTTCAAGTTCAAAAGTTTCTAACGAAACAGTTACGTGAATCACCCTGTATGTACGTCGTCTCATGCTTGTTTCTAAATCTTCTAGTATTTGATTGAAGATTTCCTCTTCTTGATCCACTAAAAATTCCCCTGGGAGCAATAGCCTATAAACTTTAAAAGTTTGTGATTAACCCTACGTTTTACCTACCATTCGACTGAAAGGTAAATAAATTACTTCTCGGTTTGTTAGTGTTAGCAACCAGAAAATGATCTTCATGACTTCAAAACGTCACATGTAAAGGCATATGTATAGGGTGCTATAATAAGTATGTTTTAAAATTACAGTGAAAATCGCAAAAACTGTAGAAACTATTAAATAAGTATACAAAAATTTGAAATTTGAATGCCCTGCCCTGTAACTCAAAAATATCACTAAATAATATATCATTGAGTACTTTACTTGCTTGAAATTTCGAGTCTCGAGTTACTTGTAAGCATTTTCTTAAATGTGTATCACTTTTTTTATTTCTACCGATAGTCTCAAAATAAAGAGGTTTTCTCACACACTCATCTTGCTAAAATCAGTGATTACAAAATTAGCTGCAATTATTCTATCCATACGAACCATTTTTCTTACGTCACCGTACTGTAAAGAACCTACCCTACAATTTTTTATCACTTCAATTCTGAATCATCTTTTATACATATCGAGGGTATTTCGGAATGTAAAGGAAATGATATGTTTTCAAAAGGTTAAAACTAAGAAAAACACGCCAATATGCTGTAGTTTGATTTTCTAAAAAGTTCTCTCCAAGACGATTCTAACGTTGCGGAAATATTTCCAGTAAATGAGACTTTTAAAAAATCTTTCTCTTTGTACTTTTTCAAAACAGTAATACAGAGTGTTTCCCTTAATATTTCTAACCTGAACTATGAGAAACACGGACTAATTCCTTTATTAAAATTTTATTTCGAAAATTAAAATTTATTGATTTCTACAAAAGCGCGCAAGATCTTTAAACATAATTTTAGAAATGCCTAAAAATCATATAAATTAGTCATGCAAAAAGAAGTCCTTAATGAGTCTACAGGTTTATAATTAATATAGTTTTCCTTTCAAAACTATAATAGTAGGTACTGGATAGAAACAACATTGCAATGTTCGAAATGTAATTACATTCCGTGTAAAAATATTATGCATATTATACAATGTTTTATACTTATCGCAAATGACACAAGTTACAATTTTAATTCACATCTTCAAATTATAATTCTAATCGACCTAAATTGATCTAAATCAATTCCAAATAATTTTTCAACAACTTGAAAAGCAGATAATTTGTACCTGCTGCATTTTTAAGGCACAAATACATAAATTATTGCGAAAATTAATTTCACATTTTTACGTCACAATGAATTACAAATAAACCTATAAAAACGTAAAAAAGTCAGTCTACAATTCTAAATTCAAAACTGGACGGCTTGAAGCTTAATAATACATGAAAGGTAGTCGAATACATAAAAGGTAGGAGAGTGCATAATTAACTAAGGCCATAAGAGTTCAATATTGGGTGATTGAAGTTCTTCAAAGATTGTGTATTGCGACTTAACTATAAGCCAGCAATAAATCTGAAAAATGAAAAATAATAACAGTAACATTTAGTTCAAAAGTGACAAAACTGCATTATTTCACTACTAATAATATTAAATTGATTTCTTACATTATATGACATCCAGCACCATATTATCAGAGTGTATAAAACACATTCAATCTGAAAAAAACACTCAATTTATTAACAAAAACCATTTGAGATATGAAAGATGTCCAAAATTGGGTGGATTATAATAATACACAAATAATAATATTAAGAGTTCTTTCATTGCAGTCTTTTTTGCCTTAAATTAAGAGGATTTATTATAATCCAATTATGACAACCTTCAACACAATTTTATTTGTTTAAAGCCAGTACTTTTTTATGTTACTAAATGGAAAATGTCTCTAAATAAATCTTGAACAAGACTAAATTATTTGCTCTTTAATAAATTAATGTGGTCATAGTTTTACATGTGTGTTAAGGTTGCCCTTTAAAAACACAATCATTTAATTTTATATGAAAAAATAATGAATCCATGTTATGTAGGTATGTACTTAAATTTTTTGAATAGAAAATCTATTTCACCAAATATTTGGACCCTAAAAAATTACTAAAAGATTGTCACCTACATAAATGTAATACCCTCCAAGAAGCCATAATCCAAAAACTAATTGGAACAAAATGCCTATTCCAAATAGTATCATCCAAGGCAACATGAGACCTCTGATCATGATGTGTAGTCCATATATAAGTAGAATCGCAGAAACAATAAGGGAGAAAAAATAGAACAACATAAAACCTCCCACAACTTGCATTGCTAAAAAAAAGTTAATATTTATAGTCAAATTAGCATTTTCAAAAACATTAGCACATTTATGTATATGTGGTATTTTTGAATGAACACTTTGTAAATGGAATTACATAAATGTAGTCTCATGTAAGTTACCCAAACTATTGATTTATTGAAAACTTAGGTTTAATAATGAAAATTCAATTTACTTTAAATGAATACTTACAGTATCTTATATCTGCCTCAAACAATGGATTATACAACTGTGTGGAATCACCCCCAGTCATGTTAAATATCACAAAAGTGATTAACACGATACTCAGAGCTACTGTATACAAGCTTATAGCTTTGCACCCAGTTTTTAAGTTATCAATCCATATGCAAGGGGCCCAGCACGCTTCTAAATGTACCATTGTTATGTTCTTAACAAAACAGTCTTAAGAATTTAATTATAAGTTAATTTGGGCGACAATTCAGGTTTTGAACCAAAGAGGCACGCCCTAGACATAAACTATGAGAAACGTGAATGAGACCTAATATAAAAACTGTTTTACCACATTAAGCGGTAATTGCTGAAGAAAACAATATCGAATAATTTGAGGTTATGAATTCAGTGTTTAGGTAGACAGTTAATAATTGCCAGAAATTGCCACTAAATAAGAGTTGACAACAATGTAGATATTGTGTTAAGTGCTGTAACTTAGAATTATAATAATGTGATAGTTCTTTATTTACAATTTTTTTAATAAAATGGAAACCCCAGGAAAGTAAATATTAAAAAGCAGATAATTCCTTTATCATGACTCTAAATAATTTATAATTCAATTTCACTAAAATATTATTCGATCTATGGCATAATATTGTGTTTAGATATGTATTATGTATTTTTATTTTATTATTTTTATATCTTATATCTTTTACCTGTATTGAAAGTTAAAATCTAATGAAATCTAAGAAATACAAGTCGTAAGAAAATTACGTTTCCGTAGAAAGTGACATTGTCAGATTTCTAAATTAATCTAACCCTTCAACATTGTGTGATTCTTGTTAATCTGACTGTGAAATCAAACTGAAATCAAACTGACTTCAATAATATGTCAAATATAAATAAATAACTAACAAATCAAAATAAAAGCTATATACACTTTTTAATTTTTCAATAATTAGAAAATATATCTTTTTTTTTAAGTTTTTAATTCTGAAAACGATTTTTGGAATCCTGAAAATATTGCTAAAATGGTGCCTGAAAAGTACTTAAAGAGAGTTAATCTATCATCAGATGTTTATGCAATATGTATCCAACATGCACTAACAACCGAGAAACAAGAAATAATGGGATTGCTAATTGGAGAGGTAAGCACTTGCATGTTTAACTTTTTTACAGATTCTCCTTATCCTTAAAGCCCTTAAAAATCCGACCATTTGTGTATATTCTATATCTGTATAGTGCTTTTGATTAAATATGTTTGAGAACTGATTTTGACACCAAAATTAATTGTTGGTCAATTAACTCAAATAAAGCAATTTTAAAGAAATTTTTTACTTCTCTCACGTATTTACTCAATTAACTCGGAAACTGGTGGAGTTGGATATAGGGGCATCTGTTGGAGATTTTATCCTACCAATTTAGTAACTCTACAAATGTAATGATATATGGGGTCTCCCATATAAAAAAATAAAATTTTTGTCAACTAAATTTGCAAAAGTAATTTTAATATGTTCAAGGACAATACAAAAACTAATTTTGTATAAAAAATGGCAGTTGAATTTAAAAAAACCTTAGTCTAACAAAACTTAGGCAATTAAGAGTGATTCCTTTTTCACGCCACCAAGACTAAATGTGGCAGTACTTAACACGTTATTGCCTGCCACAGAAGACAATAAATCACATTACTGTTGTTCAATATTTTAAGAATAGTTTTCAGTTTTCTCACATGTAGGGTACGCCATTTTTTATAATCAGAACTTCAGAAATGGTGAGAAAATTACATTTTTAGGTGTATGCATCTAAACATAGGTAATCAATTTTTTTAATTCCTGAGACGCAAAGCAATAAAATTACAAAAAAAAGTTTTGTTATTTTATTTCTGAATTATCTATCAGTGTTTCAAACTAAATTTGATACACGAATGCTCTTATACATATAAAGTGCCAAGAATAAACAATATCAAATGCTCAGTTTTCAGTCAGATTCAGACTAACATTAATATGTCAAAAATTATTAACAAATCAAAATAAAAGTTTTATATATTTGCTAGTTTTTCAATAATTAAAAAAATAAATTTCTCTTTTAAGTTTTTAACTCTGAAACCAATTTTGGGAAGCCTGAAAATATTACTAAAATGGTGCCCAAAAAGTACTTAAACAGGATAAATCTATCATCAAATGTTTATATATGTATCCAACATGCACCAAAACCGAGAACCAAGAAATCATAGGATTGCTCATTGGAGAGGTAAGAACATACATATTTAACTATTTCACAAATTTCCCTTATCCTTGAAACCCCTACAAAAAAGGCAATTTGTGTATATTCCTTGTCATGAGCATATTAAAATCAAGCAATTTTTAACCATATCTGATGGTAATAAAAAGTTAATAGGCATACATGAGGAATATGAAACTATTAATTTTCAATGCAAAAAATTGTTTTACTTGGTTATAATCCTGAACTACTATTGCTTTGGTTTAGTCATAAACGTTTTAAATAAATTATGTTTACTGGATAATTCAGAAAAAAATTCATCAGAAGAAATTCAAGGTTTTTTTAAAATTTATCTTGTCTGATTTTCTCAGATTCGTCCTCAAGATTAATTTTTATTAGAACAATACTTAAATCATTACATTTCGCATATAAACTTTTATAAACTCTGTTAGGTGTCTAAAGAATGATTTTTCATTTAGATTGATGAAGAGGAATGTGTTTCCCATATTTCTGCTTGCATGATTCTACATAGGAGTGACAAACAACCTGATCGAGTTGAAATTTCCCCTGAACAGCTCTGTGGAGCTTCTGTCTATGCAGAGCAACTTGCCACAGATTTGAAGAGGCCCATGAGAGTTATAGGATGGTATCATTCTCATCCCCATATTACAGTGTGGCCTAGCCATGTGGGTATGTGTGATTGTAGATTTATAAGTAGGTCATGTTGTGTTTGTTCATACTTGAGTTATCTATTAAAGGGCCCTCAAATTTTTTCATTTTTCTGGTCATTGAACATGTTGCCTTTACTCCATACAAGAGGAACAAGGTTTAATAGGTATCTATCCTTTTCAGTTTTAGACTTATCAATTTAGAGTTAATTTATATTAAAATAAAGTATGTATCATGATTTTGGGTCAGACTTTATGTGCTTTTTAGACATTGGAACGCAAGCCACCTATCAAATGTTAGATCCCCTATTCGTGGGTCTAATCTTTTCAGTATACCAAAGTGATCCAAGACTTAAGAACAACCAAGTTCAGCTAACTTGCTTCCAATCTTTGACCCAAGGAGGTTCCAAACTAGAAAGACGAGAAGTGCCATTGTTCATCGAAAAATCTCCCTTCCAACTGCACAATCTTGAAGGTTAGACGGCAAATATCTGTTTTATTCATAACTTCAATTTTTTTTTCATTTTTAAGGCATTGCCAACTTGTCGAAAGTGCTTATACAAGAAGAAGTAGAGTGTCACAGCATTAAAGATAACGAAACCAACGACCCTATCGCGAGGCTGCATAATGAAGCATTTAAAACTCTGGCTCTAGTCCACATTGTTTCAAAGGTGTCCAGGCCAATGTGTGATGACTTAGTTGAGAGGCTCAATGCTACTAAGTTGAGAATTAAGGAATTGGAGAGTATAAAAGCAGAGTTATTGATGAAAAGGAATAAGTAGTGAAGTCTTTATTTGCATGTTTAGACTACAGTGAGTATTTTAATGTGGCAGTTTGCATATGAAAAAACTATCAGACCTCTCTATGATAAGAGTTCATAAAGGATAATTTTATAATATGCAATTGCCACGCATGAACAATAAATTGTATTTTCAATTAGTGTAAAGTTAAGAAATTGTGATTGTTGTTCATTATTCATAAAGCAGAAAGTAGAACTCGACATTTTCAACAATTTTTAAAAATTATCGTCATAGCGTAGGGAGTGGAAAGATTAAATTTTGGCCAAATAAATAAATAAATAATTTAAATAAATTTCTTTGTTCTCCCACATATTTTCTCAATGAATTCATTGAATAATAAAATTGAATATGGGGAGGTCTGATGGAGAGTTTATCCTGTTAATTTGGTGATTCCAAATATCTAATAATAGACAGAGTCTCCCATATGGAAAAACTAAGCTTTGGTTAAGTAAATCAGTAAAAGCACATGTGTATCGCCCTCATATATTTTTTAAATTTAAGTTAGTTTGGTTTACTTGTAACCTCCCTCATTTCCAAAAACCTTTATTTATATCCACATGTTTCCAATAGTCAAATCCCATTTTATCTTTAATGTGTGTGTCTGCTCCATGGGTCAGAAGGTACTTTATAATTTCTTCACTACAATTGAGAATAACTGCAAATAATAATTTAATTATTTCACTTTTTCAACGCTAAAAATTGCCGTTTTATTTTAACAATATCATAGTATTATTCCTCTCCGCATTCTAGCCTTGTAAGAACTAATTCCACCATATCGTACCTGCTCTCACTAAAGGAGTCCATCCATTGAAGTCCTGAATATTGATATCTAAATGATATTCCAGTGCAAACTCAAGATTCATTAAATCATTCGAATCCACTGCGTAATGGACGATATTGAGCCCATTAATGTCCGTGTCAGATGTTCTGGCCCCTAAGCCAAAGAATTGAGGTAATAAAATCCATCGTAAACTTAATTAAAAAAATCGTCACCTTTTTCTAGTAAAAATAAAGCTGCTTGAAGCTCTCCTTTATATATTGCAAACATTAAAGGAGTTCTCAGTGAATACAAGAGAGGTTTATTCACATTTGCACCGAGGGTTATCAACAAATGCAATACTTGCAAGTCTTTTGCTTCGATTGCTTGAAAAATTGGAGTTTTATGCTCTTTGTTTTCAGCATTGAGGAGATCTGGCCTGGTAATATTTATTATAAAATGTATTTTCTAATTATGGGTGTTACCTTAGATTAGTTATTTTTCTTATAACAGAGGTTTTCCCCAATTTTACAGCTCTAGTCAAATGCATAACCGATGTGTAAGGTCCGATATCTTCGGTTGCCGCTTTAAAGTTTAGCCAAACTCCGTTATCAAGTTTTAGACGAAATTCATAGCAAGTGCATGGGGCCAGTCTGTCAATTTTATACTCGGTTTTCGAACCACTAAAAATTGATACTTTCAGCCTAATACATTACAAATATATTTTTTATTAAAATTTACGAACTTTCGTAGAGATTACAATTAAATCACGTTACTCTATCATAGACTAAAACAACGAGCAAAATACTCTGCAGCATTATAACTCTCACCAATAAATTGCTCTCCACTCTTTGGTTTCATCAGAAATTTCCAAACGATATCGTTGATTAGCACTGTTAATATATGCATATGTTTCCTTCCAAGATAATGTCAAATCATTCAAGTTTCTTTTTATTGTTTTTGGTAACTGCATCCCATTTAATTGGCACGTTCATTAACGAAAAAGCAACTTCGTTATTTCGCGTGTTTTATCGATAATGATGCTTTAAAATCTATATTTACGAGGGTTATGTTTAAAGTTTGAAGGTAAATTACCAGTCAAATGATTGTTACCTACATTAGCGTTTCCTAATATAGAGAAAATGCTCTTTTTTGTCTAATTCTGGACAACATTTCAATATAATA
This sequence comes from Euwallacea similis, assembly GCF_039881205.1. NCBI lineage: Eukaryota > Metazoa > Arthropoda > Insecta > Coleoptera > Curculionidae > Euwallacea > Euwallacea similis. The sequence goes on along the minus strand of NC_089632.1, from coordinate 2,160,949 downwards.
ATTGAAATCGTCAAAAGAACCATCTATAGAAATTAGAGATGCCTATAATCCCTATTTTTATTGTTGTATTTCTTTCTGGTGTCGTGCAATATGTTAATGGACCCTTATGCAGGTAGGTATATAGAGATGCCTATAATCCCTATATTTATTGTTGAATTTCTTTCTTATGTGCAATATGTTAATGGACCCTCATGTAGGTAGGTATATGTAATAAATAATGTGTTAAGCTTCTTGAACTAACAGGGTTAAGAGGCACCTTGCTTGAAAGCTTTAGGTAAATAGAGACACAAAACTATGACTATAAAATATAAATAATGTAACTAGTATGGTATGAATGACTGAAGCTAGATACCAATACATTTTACTAGGGTACTATATTGTTTGCTGATCCAGTAAACGAATAGTTATTTCTTACTAAAATATCAGCAGTTCTAGCAATCAAATCCGTTTTCAATCCATTTTGTTCTCTCGCAATCACATCTTCATATACAGGGTTATTCACCCAACTCGTTTATTAAGTTAAATAATAAATAAAAAATAGGATTTAAAAATATTTTCAACTTCCTGTCATTTCCGGTTTAACCGGAAATAGCTGCCAATTTGCGTATTTCAAATGTGATCCCCAGTATATTATTTTATTTTTCGATTCTACGTAATATTTGAAACACATTTTCTGTATAATGTCCTATATTTAGGCTTTATAATAAAATAAATAAATTATTATTATTATTTATTTTTCTATAGCAAACTACGTGAAAAGTAAAAATTTACCAGAATGAACATATACCACTAGTTTCACATAAAATTTAATTATATTGAAAATGGTTTGGAACAGATATAAGTAATCCTGATACAGTTCGACAGAGAACATAATTCTCTATCTACCTCTCTATCTTCTTGATACTGCTTAAAGTTATAGGGTGTCCTGTTAAAAAAATAGATTTCTGCAACTGCAAAAATGTGAATGTTAGGAGCTGAATTTTGAACACCCTGTATAATACTAAACTATATAAATAGCAAAAGTAAATTTAAGACTCTGTATTGACATTTTGCAAAATATGAAGATTATGTCTTTAATAACTGCGGAGACATGCAACTTTAAAATTGGTCATTATGAAAGCACGTTTTTAATTTAAGATTAAATATTTCAAAAACGGTAAGGGCTAAGTAGATATTATGCAGAAAATGTATCTCAGATGTTACGTAGAATCTAAAAATAAAATAATATACTGGTAGTCCCATTTAAAATAAGCAAGTTGGCAGCTATTTCCGGTTAAACCGGAAGTTGAAAATATTTAAAAAAATAGTATACGTCAAAGTTAATTTAACTCCAAATTTTCAAATTCTTATCACTTTTAGATCCTAGTAAACTTTTAATGAACGAGTTGGCGTATATTAGCGATCTCATAGAGGCTTCTGAACATATCGTTCATCCGGAATGTTTTATAGAATAAACGACGAGAATGTTCGAAGCAAAAACTCCTGGTTTCTTCAAAAAACTCGAATTGTCGTTTCTATAATAGTTTATCTCATAAATATATGAATTTATTCTTATAAAAGTAATATAGAACGTTTTCCAAAATTAATCTGTAAGACTTTAACAAGGCAATCTACGTATAAAAATATCGCAAAAAATTTATGCGAAGATTGGCGTGCGAAGGCTTAATTGCGGAAATACAGGGCAAATGCCCTCGATCTTTACATCGTTTTACACCCTGTACTTCATTACTGAAGCGTTTGCAAATCTATTTACATAATATCCGTAATTCCGGAAAGTTTTGTGGTGAGAATTTTTTACAGATTCAAACACACTAGAGAGAATATTCAGAAGCGAAATTTTAAATGTCCTAGAGATTTTTGCAACTCTGTTTCGCCACTGTTTCTTTAGCAATTAAGATACAAACGTTTATATTTATTCTTAACATCTGAAGGATTTAACACACCAAAAATTATTGGTGCCTACAGTGTATTTGGAAAGCTACAATTTTTGAAATATTTCGAGTTTTTAAATTTTGAAGGACAGATTCATGACGTTTTCAAGATTTCACAATCTCTGATTTAACTGAGAAGTGCCCCATTTTTTTTTTATTTCAGAGCTTTTTTACATATTTATATACATGCGTTTTTACGTATTTTTACACGTTTTTAAATATTAAAACTAGTCTCAATTATGGTACACGCCTTCTGTATACATCCATTATTACCCGTCATATTTGTTGAAAATATCTGTCACAGCAACACTTAATTTATTCCAATTTGAATACAGTCATTTTACAGTTGAGTTTTAATCCACGCCCCTGGATCAGAAGAACACAGTTTTCAATTAAGAACCAGCAATAGCAAAACACTAAAATGAAAGATATAAATATGCAACTGGCGTCTTAATAAAAGGCCGTGATACAACACTAATATGGAGTGCCCTAAACGTTCTCAGTTATATTAAATATTATCGAGTACAGTAACAGCAATGGCGTACCGGTTTCTAGCCGCAGGACCAAAAACCATAAATGAGAGTAACAATTTTGCGTTCTAAAGCATTGAGATACACCAATGATGTAAGTACTGCATACTAAACATTGTGGACAGTGGAGGACACAACAGTGCTTTGAATTGAGATTGTTACCCCTAGATCCACCACTGTCAACACATATCTCACTCTAATAAAGATACATCCTTATCCCGATGTTAATTCTCAAGCCGGTCCTGATACGCCTATTTACAACATATATCCTACACAGGATGCACAGAAAAAGTAGTGAATTAATTTTCATACATTATTACCGGTTTCCAGTTAATAACTTTAAAGGAAGTCAACGACGAAATTAAGCAAACACGTCTAGATGAGATGGACATATTTGCATCGAATTCTGCAGGATTACGGCCAATTGATCAGTTTTTCATGTGTAAGTTGTTTTAGTCGTTTTGTTAAGTATAAATAGGCAAGATTCCTATCTATTAGACTAATAACGGCGTAAGAAATATTGTCAATAAGTGCGTTCTAGTAAGCATGAATTAATTTAAGATTAAAGAAAATCGTTGACATTCCTTTGGTTTATAAGTTAGGAATGTTGACGTCGATACACAACGTTTGTTAACAAAAAAAAATGGAACGTGCTATGCTGTGTGCGATGCGTGTTATGCTTGAATGTTATGCTCGAAATGCTAGTCCATATCGAAAGCAAGTGAGAAAACCAAACGCGATGTTATAATCCATGAAACTTCGCATCTATTGGTCTATATCCTTTTTTATTTGATTTTTGCACATTTCTTATTCGCATTTGGGATTTTTTAGTTTCGCCACTTGCGCAGCAAATTTTATTGCCACTTATCTATAAAATTTGCAGTGATGAGAAATTTATTATGCGCAGTCGGTAAAAGGGTTTCTTTACAGCCTGAGCGTTAAAAATGACACTTTACAGTCTGTTTTGTGCCATTAAAACGTCAGTTCTTTTGCCAATCGGAGGTACAAAATTATTTTACAAACCCTATTTGCCATGTAATTTTTGTTTTTGCTTAGTTTCTTATTACTCCCACCAAATCAACTTCAACTAATTGGTTACAGCTAACTGCACCATAAGTAACTGCACCCAGCGCCTCGAAACAGTAATTTTTTTCCCATGGTACACATATTTCAGCCTTATTGCTTATACAAATTTATCATAATCATACTTCATACGTACCAGTTTGACTAGAAGCAACGTTAATGGCTGAGGTTAAAAATTTAAAAAAGCTCTGGTCGAACTTATAATTACTGAAACGAAGCTGGTACTTACTGGTGCTTGCGTGCCTTGGCGCCAAATTAACTTCTACCTGTAGATGGCCGAAAGCTATGCAGGATGAGAGGACTCTAATATCTTTTAAATCGTTCCGTCCTTGGAAGGAAGGGAGCTCCATTCAACTGAAATATTATTCATGAAGACAACAGTGTCGTGGATGATTATTTTGTACCGTGAAAGAAAAAGTAAGAATCTTTGGCTAAAGATCTCTCCAAGAAGCTTAAGAAAAGTGTTTGGCGTCGATAGACAGTGTAACTTTTATTGATTGGACAGTAAATCGGGTAAAATGCAGAATGATATTAATTGTGATCATTTGCAAAAACCGTAAAAGCTGCGCCACTGATTTCTTTAAAATTTGAATAATCCGCAATTTCATGTAAAAAATGTCTTAAGTTTAGAAACAATCAGTGCCATGCAGGTTGTTAATGATGGTAAATTCAGATTTTAAAAAATCATGACTTTGCATGTTTCGTACCAATTGTACCGTTGATTTCTGTGAAATTTAAATATTACGAAATTTCTATTAAATATATCTTAAATTTAGAAAAAAAACATCTTTCAGTAAAATAGACGTTATGGGGAGTTCAATAAAAAAAAATTGGTAGAAATCCTAGAAGCTACACCACTGTTTTTCTGTAAAATTCAAATAAATATTCCAAACTTTCATTAAAAAATTTCCCAAATTTCTAAGCCTAGTGGCGTGTTAAATTCAGATTTAAATTAAAAATAAAGGTTGCTATTGTGAATTTAGATTAAAAAAAACAAAATTTTGGAAAAATGGAACGAGGTACAGCACTAATTTATCACTAATTTGATTTTACGAAATAAAAAATATTAATTTCGCAAAAATCATCCAAGCCACGCCACTGATTTCTGTTAAATTTGAATATCCCAAAATATCTATCTTTTAAATTTAGAAAACTGTAGCGCCCAATTCAGATTGAAAAAAATGTATTAAACTACAACTCTGATTTTTGGCGAATTTAAATATTCTAAAAATGTGTATATAAAGTTTATACAAATCCAGTAGTGTACACATTTGATGGTGAAATCAGATTGAAGAAAATCATAACTTCGTAAGACTCGCATCAACTGCGCGACCGACTTCTATAAATTTAAATATTACGAAGTAACTTTTAGCCATCTCTCAAATTTTGAAAAATCTTGTTACCTATTTATTAGATTTAGATTTCAATTAAATACGCAGAATGTCATTGATACGTCACTGTTTTTCTCTCAAAGTTAGAACTCCAGGGGTATATCAAATTGAAATGTGAGTAATTATTGCAGATTACTATTGTGAATTTAGGTTGAAAACATGATCATTCGGTAAGATCATACGAGACACGTCACTGATTTTTGTTCATTGTAAATATAGTCTAGTGATACATCAGATCCGGGTTAAAAAAATCGTAATTTTGCAAAAATTGTATAAGCGACGTCACTGATATTTGTGAAAATTTAAATATTTTGGGAAATGTCTCAAACTTAGAAAAATTCTGCTTGAAGTGATAAATACAGAATGTTGCTAATTGAAAAAAGATAGTAACATCGCCAAGATCGTATAAGCTACATATGTTACACAAATTTCTGTTAAATCTTAATATAAAAAATTTTTTTAAAGAAATACAGTGACGTATTAGATTCAGATTTAATTAAAAAATGCAGTATTGGTCCAATATTGGTATGCACTGCTGATGTGTGAATGCGTTGCTGATAACCATGCTAATTTCAGTTCCTCCAATGGTGAACTCTATAGAACCTCATCGAACCTGACCTCCTTAGATTCATCTAAGTCAAAGTAAAAAGAAACTTCATCGCCAACACCAAAGTCTAATTAGTGAAGTGCTCGTATCTTTTAATTAGTACCATTGTTAATAAACATTAAAAAATTGGAGAAGAATGCTCGGGTAGTTCGTTAATCTCAAGAGTCAACGCGTTTGGCGTTATCGGGTATGAGTAGTACCATGATAGAGGGGCGAACCCTGGGCAAAAACGGAGCAGTGGGATGTGGAATAGCCATCAAACAATGCAAGAAATGGTTAGTCATTGCTGGTAGTACCGTGGTGGTACCGCCGCGAATCTCTTCCTTCAGTGTTCCGTGTGCAGTGAACCACTAGCGAGTTTCAAGTTGAATGCCCTTGCGCGCGCTAGGAAGTAGTACTCAAGGCTAATCATAACAAAAACTATTATGAAGTGAAATAATATGTAAGTACCGGCAGTCTTATTATACGTTTTTTCTCATGTGGATTTGTTGGTGAATGATATTTGCCACTTCAGTAAAGTAGTACCGTTATGCATCAGCTGTTGTTTAAACCAGCAGCAATTTGGGTATATAATTTGATGGAATTATCTCGGTTTGTGACCAACAAGTCTCATCAGGAAATTGTGAATTCAGACCACAGAACCACCTTCAATCATGGGAAGAAAATTGTCTGTATGTGACACAATAGAATGTAACCAAGGCTGGAAAGTTGATATTATAACATAGTATGAGCGTTGTCGGGTCGATTTTCATGATTGTATGACTCGTAACGTAAACGTTGTTGTTTAGATAGAATAATATGAAGCAGGTAATAATTACTGGAAAAGAGCAGGGTTCTTCGAGGGATTTGTAGGATGAAAATGTTAGAGCTAAAATGGTCTCTAATCGCAAAGTATATAAGAAGTTGAAGACTAAACAATACAATTTGCCGGGGATTTTAGATATCAAATAACTTGAACTCTTGAACTATTCGAGTGGGATAGATCATTCGTCTTTCTAGTGCCTAGTTCATTCTATCCGTATGCGAGAACAGCTCTATATTTTGATAATTTGTACTCACTTTCCGATAGTGCAAGTTTTTTCTCTGAAATTTTTTATACGTGAGTTTGTGCCAGGATTGATGCTGTAACTGTAGGATTTTGTTTGATAAATAGAAACAGCATTAGCATAAAAAAAACTGAAACAATTGACCAAAAAATGAAAAACAAACGTCACTTTTGTGGAAATAACTGCAAAAATACAAAATTTATAAAAAAATCATTCAATATCAAACTGTAATCAGCTAAGAAAAAACTCAGAAAACAAAAAAAAATTATCTGTTTAACTTTTATTTACCACCACTGTTCCTGATGACTCAAAGCGAATGTTAATTTCTACGTTGCAACTGCATCCAAAGCCTATTCTTTACTAATTGGGATTGCAGGATCAAAATGGCATAGCTTTTGTCTTCGTTTACGGTCGTGTAATAAACAAAGACGGCCATATGATGCGGGGTAGGTGGCGGTCGATATGAATGTTAACATTGACGCAGTGGTGGCAAATGAGAGTTCTAACAGTAAAAGTATAAATTTTTCTTGCACAGGGTGCAATAAATTCGCGTTCCACCACGGAACTTAGGAACTGGTAGAGACACGAACAGATTCTGTATTTAGGGGATAATTGTGGAGTGGCATCTCAGCTGTCTGTTGATGCTGAGAATATTATACCGCAATGCATGCCATAAAAGAAAATTTTTTTGACTTTTTCAGTTACAATTATTGGATCTTTGGTAAAAATCAATCATGTCCAAAATTCAACAGTCTTTATGTCTTTTTCTAATTTACTAACTGGAAGAGTCAAGTTTATTAAAATGACTCTTTCTCTATTGTACAGAAAGAAGCGTAAAATGATCTTTTCTATTACTTTTGACTACTCGAAAGTACATCTTTTCCTTATGTGAAAACCAGATGGCCGAGGTGATAAATCAAAGAGCGCTTGCAATATTGGTCCCTAATTAAAGAGTGGTGGCAAACTTACTAATCTTTTGTATAGTTAGTTCTTAAGGAGCTTTTAGAACGAACACACGGGGGTGCCTTCTGCCTGCAATTAATAAAAGCAGAATTGAAGTATCTTGTGTGAGATTATTTCTAAACCCCATACCCAATAACAATCATTTTTTAAAAATTAATAACTTTTGTTATTTCATTTTGTTATTTATATTTTGTTGTTCATATTTTTATGTCTATACATTCATCTTCAAAGTTACAAAAAAAATTTATGTTTCTCACCATCTAAACATATTTTATCACTTCAAGCTTCCCACCGAACCTTAAATACACCTACCTAGAGATTAATATGGTGGTGTGAATATCCTTCAATTTCCAATTACTCATCTCATGTTGGTTTTATGGCCCTACTGCAAAGAACTCGCAGTTATTCCTGCTGTTCTTCCTAGAAATGCAGTAAAGTTGGCTCATTTTACAACCTCGTTCTTCAATAAGCGAGATGAATTGCCAGTATTTCCTGAAAAACAAGATTTGGATAGCGCTTTTTATAATTTGCCGTGATAGATGAAGTTGAAAGATCAGTTATTTCCTTTGATCCTTAATTCGTCCATTAATTCTTATCAATAGAAAACATGAATCTAGTTGGTGATAACTGAATATATACGCTCGCAGACGGAAGAAGATATAATATAGTTAAGATCGGCGAATGAAAGAATTTTAAATAAGTGTTACGAGATTTCCCTTCGAACTGGTTGCTTGAGTAGTAAGAATTAATCTGATCATCATGAAAATAGCGGTAAAGGAAATTTGCCCTAAAAAAAGTATATCACGCCGATAATTACGGATTTATACGCAGAATTGTCGGTAATCCATCCGTTACTTTCTAATCTTCAGCGCTGGCCAGAAATTGGCAAGCAAACCACCGTTAATGCGCTAATGTAGATATATTATGCTCAATTTGTCGCTATTTAGTAGTTCGATATTAAATTTAAAAAAAAAAACTAAATTAGGTTCATATTTATGAGAGATAAATATTTTTTTGTGTATCTGTTGAAGTTTTCTGTGGTATCTCAGGTCTCGTGGCGCAAAATTAAAGATGGAAAATGTGAAACACCAACCGAAAACTAGAAATTAGAAAAAATTTAGATGTGCGCTGTAGAGATGTCAGACACGCACGCGATATAATTTATATACAGTGTGGCCCATCGAAAACCTTCCGCCGAAGGTTTCTGTCTTATGGTGTAGAAAACACGAAAACTCTCAGACCCGTCAACTTTAATTTCAAAACAATCATATCTCTTTGATATAATCATTTCTCCAGGCGTGACCTCTAAGCGGGGGTGACTTTTCCCCTAGAAATCTTAAATGGAAAGGGGTATCGCGTTCTGCATAATTTTAAAGGGCATTCAGTTGCCTTTTAAACGCCTCCTTATTTTTTAATTTTGAATTATCATTTCTTAAGAAATTAAAATTTAAAAGTGATGTTATCGATTTCACTTGCCAATTACTTCAATTTTTTAGATATGGAAAATTACTTCACCAATCTCCATACAGTAGTAGAGACATTATTTAAAGTGCCCTTTGACATTATTAGGCATTTCTGAAATTATAAGATTATAATCGTGTATAATACGTTGCCGCCAATCGTCAGGTTCTGTTGCATAATTTTCTTACTTTAAATGCCCCATAAAAAAAGTCCAGCGAAGACAAATCTGGGGAATGTACAGGTCATTCACTATACTCTTTTCTCCCAATACATCATTGAGGAAGTGTTTCGTCTAAAAACTGCCTTATAAGGGCCGCGTAGTGCGCGGAATCCCAATCTTGTTGAAAAATGATGTCTTCGACACGGTGACGGTTATTTTGATCAATTATTTGAGTTAATACTGGGTCAATGGCATTTTCTAATAAGTCCAAATAGATTTCTCCGTTCAGATTTCCAGGTAAAGAGAGTGGGCCAACGATACGGTCTCCATAAATTCCTAGCCAAACGTTTAGTTTTTCTCGATGTTGGGTGTTTGCTTCACGAAAAAGTATCGAATTGTTGGATGCCCAATAACGGCAGTTATGTTGATTAACTTCACTGCTTAGGAAGAAAGGACACTCATCAGAAAAACAAATGTTATTAAGATATTCTTGATTGTTAATAATTCGTTAACTAACAATCTCACAAAATTTCTAACGTCCATCGTTATTATTTTCGTTTTTTCCTTAAATTAACTTTATTTTATAAGGGAGAAATTTATGTGACTTTAATACCCTCTAAATGGTTATACGTGAAATACCTGATCCATCTGTAATCTTTTTCTGCTGCCTGTGTTGTTATTCGATTTTGGACAACTTTTTTTTGTTTTCCATAGATTCAGTTTCTCGAAATTTTGCAACCAGACCGCATACGAAAGTGTGGGACATGCGTTTATCAGGATGTTGTTTATTTAACAAATTTACAGCCCCTCTGGCCCAATCGTTGGTTCGAAAAATTTTGGTAGGAATAGCGGTCTGATTCGCATTTTCGAATTATTTACTAAAACATTCCATATCAGTTTTGTTACATTTTTAAAATAACATCGCTTTTATACCTTAATTTCTCAAGGACTGATAATCCAAAATTAAAAATATAGTGTGGCATTGAAAAGGCAATTGAATGCCCTTTAAAATTATATGTAACGTGAAACCCTCTTCCATTTAAGATTTTTAGGGTCAAAGTCACCTCTGCTTAGAAGTTAAATCTGAGAAAGTGATGATGCCAAAAGAATATGAGCCTCTTGAAATTAAAGGTGACGAGTGCAAGCGTTTTCGTGTTTTCTACATCATAACATAGAAAACTTCGATGGACCATCCTGTATATATTCGTTTTTCTATGTAATTTTTGGGGATCTACTTTTTAGGTATAAACTAAATCCAAAAAAGTTTAGGGTTTCGCTTCACTGAGAACCCTTAACCGTTATAAATTGTCAAGCACCTGTTAATCTATTGTCTGTATGTGTAATTAAGGGCTACTATAGCAGGTGCTCTGGCACAACATATGCATTTGAACTGGTGCATTTGGAATGCGAAATGCACAAAGATGTAAATACCTTTTTATTATTTGTCGATTTTTTTTACATAATTTTCAAATTTATCCTTCTTTAAACGTAATGGCTGCCAGGAATTAATCAAGTAATTGTTAAATTTACCACCACGAAGACGTAATATGGTTTTGCTTGGATTAGATCGAGACGTTCTATGACTCCCTGAAATGGACAATTCTTAGCTAACTTGAAAAGGAGATTTATTTTCTAATAAGAACAATTTGAGTTTAGAATATTCAGTTTTAGTTTACGCAGAAATAGGTACAGGATGGGTAAGTTTCGATGTTTATACAGAAGGTCCGGAAATAACGAAAGATATTTTGGGAGGTGATTCTTGGGAGAGATTAAATAGTAAAAAAGTTCTTATAAACACACTTAAAAAATTGTTTCTTCAAGGGGCTGGGACTCCTCAAAGGGGAACTCTGAAGGTGTTTTTTTCGCAATATTTTCGAAACGGTTTGGGCTAAAATTGTGAAATTCGGTATACTGTAATAAATTGGGATGGGAAAACTTTTTTGGGTTAATAATTGCAGATCTTAGTCAGGAGCGTCACATACAGGAAGTCTCCTACAGAAATGTTACCCTTTTGTGACATTTTTAAATTTTTGAAATCAAATTATTGAATCGCTAATATTTTTAAGTAAAAAAAGTCTTCTTATTTAATCTTGTTAAGATAGACCGGTTTCCAGAAAAATGGATTTTTATGTAGTATATTTATATGTAGAAGATCTCCTGTATGTGACGCTCCTGACTAAAATCTGCGATTATTAATCCAAAAAAGTTTTTCCATTATAACTTATTACATTATACCGAATTTCACAATTTTAGCCAAACCGTTTCGAAAATATTGTGAAAAAACCATCTTCAGAGTTCCCCCTTTAAGGGGTTCAAGCCCCCTTAAGAAACAATTTTTGAAATATATTTATGACAACTTTTTTTATTATTTTAATCTCTAAAATTATCTCCCAAAACATTTCAACGTTATTTCCGGACATCCTGTATAATTGCTACATTATCAAGATACTTCTGGAGTAAATTACGATGATTTCTAAAGAATCTTTATGATTCCTTTAAAACTATGACATATTGTAACTAGTATGGACTGAAGTTACTTTTTTTAACAAAAATATCTTTTTACGATGCCTAGAGCAGTTTGCATATCCATAAAGCGCCTTGTTAGTTGTTTGTTTAATTAACAAAGTACTAAAACGGTCGTTATTAAAGTTATCTGCCCACCACTCAGCAAGTTTATTAATTTATGCTAATTTTTCGGCCTCATTCATCCACAAAATATCATGAAAGTTATAAAAAATATATGCTAGAATGATTTATTCAATAATCAGTTCGACATTACCCCCGAAACACATTTCAATCGGTGTCGTGAAAGCAGACAGACTTATAAATAAGTTTTTTTGAAATTGAAAAAATATTGCATAATCAGCGTCGAGTTATTCACCATTTGTTAATTAAACATACGATCAACAAAGCGCATTTTTGTGAGAAATGCACTGTGGTGAAAAAAAGGAACTTCGCTCCATACTGGTACAACATAGTCATAGTTTTAAAAGAATTATAAAAATTCCCTTAACATCAGCGTAATATACTCAAAAAAACTCTCTTGATAATTCAGTACTTATATTTATGGAACTAACATAATAACCTAATTACGGGGATTTATCGAAAACGACAAAAATCGAACTTTTCGATTCGATCGAACAATCGAAAATTTTGAATCACTCTACTAAATTTGTTTCCAAAAATAACATCGAACATATTTTATTCGTTTTTCTCCTGTAGTTACCGAAATTTCCTATATACAGTAATGTGCATAATTATAGTGACTTTCCTAAATTGATATAAGTAGCAGGTAAAATCTAACTTACAAAATAATATTTCTTCTTATATTAATATTTTGTGTAATATCCCATTTGTTTCACAACATCTACACATTTTTTTGGCGAGCATACATTTTTTTTGCGTGCTATTAATTTGTCAATATAACTGGTATCGATATTTTGTCATGCCTTTAAAAGTGCTGCATACAAGTAATTTAAATTAGTATAATTTTTGTATCGTATTTGGTTGTCAATGTAATCTCAGAACTTCTCAATAGGGTTTAAATCTGGAGATTCTGACGGCGAAGGTAGAACTTCAAAGTTTTGCTCCCTCAACCATTCTGTGATAAACTCTGATTTGTGTTTAGGGTCATTATCGTGTTGGAAAACATTTTTTAAAGATATTATTTCTTCCAGATACGCTATAATTGTATTGATTGCTTAATATGTTCCTATACAATATAAAACAACCATGCGTCGTTCTATGGGATGAGCGGACCTGTTTCAAAGCCAGACAAACATCCCCAAAACATAATCGACCCACCACCATCCTTTACAGTCGATGTAATGCACTTCTTGTTGAATCTTCAAAGATGTCTAATATAAGAACTTTTAACTAAATTGAATTTAGACTCATCAGTAAAAATGATGAATTTCTATTGTGCTACTGTTCAACTGATGTGGTTTTATGCAAAATTAACTCAAGTGTTTACATTTTTCTTAAATAATAGATTTTTCACAGATCTACTACCATATAATGTGCTTTCTGCCAACCTTCTTACCGTCCTTGAACTGATATTCTCGAGTCAAATTTGTTCTAAATTCGACATTATTTATGTCGGTGGCAGAAATGGTTCCTGTCGGATTATATATCTATCAGTATTTCTTGTAGTCTTTCTTACATGTCCTGAATTTCTTGAGGAAGTCATTAGTCCTCTTTTTATGAATTTAGTAACAACTCGCGACATTGAGTTACTTAAACTCTTCGCAACATCAATTTGTTTTTCTCAATTTTCATATTGCAAAATTAATTTTTTTTTTAATTCTACAGAAACAATTTTGCTACGGCTCATCGTGGAAAAGACGAAATTAGTCTACTTAAAGTATATTTGCTATAACAAATAATGTGTTTGACTGTGCATGTGAAATGACTTGAAAACTGAATATTTGAAATCTGAAGCGCTGAGTTGGCGTTTTATTTTCTTTCGCAGCCAGACCAAGAAGGCTATCTTCTTGGAAAATGTGCATGTCCACGCATTTTGTAAGCACCAACGACAGCTGCTGCATGATTTTCCGGCTTATCAAAAAACAAAGATCTGCACATATACTTTTCTCAAAGAGTTCGATTTCGATTCACCTCATATCGACATCTTTTGGCAGTGCTTCGGCACTGGTTGGTTAAAAATTCTATTATAAAGAGATTTTTGCTGAAGCTGGGATGCGCTAATACCATGGCCCCATCTATACGACATGCCTGAACTTTGTATATGATAGTCCAAATTCGAGACGTATCATTAGGATCTCCGAAACTATAAGAGACACAAAGTCTCTTCATTGTTATTTTGTTTTGAGACCTCTTAGCCTATTAATTTGCACTTATTTACCAAAAATAGAAACTTTCGAATTATTATCATTCCATTTTAAATCATTTAATTAGAGCCATAAATTAAATAATTTTTAATACCACTTTTAAAGTTTTTTATTCTTGCAAATACCGCTCTGAAGATAGTGGAGCTTTTCTACTACAAGAGTAATAGATTTTCATTATATCGCGCTTTTGAAACGATGAGAACATTTTATTTTAGTTTAATGATAATTAATATCAACTTTAAGGCTTACTGAATAGATTTGATAAAACGACAATTTGACAATTAAACAATTTGATAACTGTTTACTTATTTAAAAAAAAAAAGTAAAACGAACTCAATCCACAGCCATTGCTTGTTAAGATGTGAGTTTTTTTAATGCTCATGAGTCTTATCTATGTTATTCTTTATAAAAAAATAATGTATATCATTTTTTTCATATATTAAAATGGGTTGAAAACATTTATTACGCACAAAGAAGAAACTGCAACGAAGACGAACCTATGCTAAAAACGATACCTGGGAGAGTGATAGATGTATGCACTTTTTACGAGGGTATTTTTATTAAATCTACTACTTTTTTGGTGGTTGTCATACGTCATTGTTCTTAGCAGGGCAAAAGGTAATGAAAGGCAAGATCAAAAATTCAGATCCGTTTTTAAAAAAATTAAATTGATGATGGTGATTCAAAGACAAAACATCGAATTTCAAATTTCAAAACGCCATTTTGTAGGGACGAAAAAATGATAATGATGAGATGGCATTTGTTTTGAAATATCTCTTCAAAAAAGTCAGGAAAAAATGAAAATGATAGAGCAACATTTCGGTCTTTTCTGGAGATCTCCAGAAGTATTCGGAATTTTTCCGAGCTCGAAGTGGAATTTTCTTGGACAACTGCCCCTACGTGAACGACCTTGTATCTCTTATAGTTTCTGAGATCCCAATGATGCGCTTCGAATTTGAACCACTCTACAGTGTCGTTGGTTTTTCTCCTTGTGCAGCAATGTTAATATGGTGGCACCATCTATGGACCACCGTACTATCATTTCTGGCACCATCTGTGGACCATCGTACTACCATTGCTGTGCAATGTAAGCCGACGGAATTGCCTCCTTATGCCTCATCTACAAGTGCGATGGACCTTATCCAAGGGGATGAGATAACGGACGAAGCGATCTTCCATGTCTCCATGTCAAGTGGATAACTTGCGCAGCCCGAAAGAAACTAGATCGAGGACTCTTCGACAATTTCTATTAAATTTTACTCTGCACAAGCTTACAGAATACGTCTAGACGAGCCATTTGGACGATTTTTTGAACTCATTTGAGCACAACATTATTCTTTGGCTATTGCTCATCGCCCTGCCCAGACGTGCTGAACGACAACATTCTAGTAGTCAGTAGCCTGAAAACTATATTCTCAAAATGTGGATTAACATAAATTTCGTATGCTGCAAACATAAAGGCACCCATTGTTTGTCTGCGAAAGCACGTTTAACATACGCAGAAAGTAATATAATCCACTTACATCTAGTGTGGGCGTAGTTCCAAGGCAACGAAATTACTTCATGCCTACAAGAACATTTTTGGTAAACCAGTTTAATAATTATTAATACTCGATCTTTGTTTCAGATATGGATGGTCATCAATCTCTCTCACTTACCATTAAACAAGATGGACTGCTTTTGCTCAGACAAAACCCCCGTCCATTGCAAAATTGTGTTTCTTGATGAAACCGAGTTGGTTCACGAACTGGCACGGAACAGTACTGGCCAAGTCCTGCTTGATATCGTGTTCAAGCATTTGAACTTACTGGAAACTGCCTATTTCGGGCTGAGGTTCCTAGATCAACATGGGCAAACACACTGGCTGGACCCCGCTAAGAAGCTCGGAAAACAGATCAAAGGAGCTGACCCTTACACTTTATACTTCGGAGTTAAGTTTTATGCGGCTGACCCCTGCAAACTTCTGGAAGAGATTACCAGATATCAGTTCTTTCTGCAAATCAAGCAGGACATTCTTCAAGGCAGATTGCTCGTCCCCTTCGATTTAGCTGCAGAACTGGGGGCATACATTCTTCAGTCAGAATTAGGTGACTATGACCCTAGACGTCATGGCTATGGCTACGTGTCTGAGTTTCGCTTCCTCCCCAACCAAAGTGTCGAACTGGAGATGCGCATTGCCGAACTGCACCAATCTCAAACCGGGCAAATGCCTTGCCAGGCCGAGTTAAACTATCTCGATAAAGTGAAGTGGCTGGAAATGTATGGTGTCGATTTACATCCGGTTCTCGGTGAAGACCACGTGGAATACTTCCTCGGGTTAAATCCAAGTGGGATCATAGTGCTGCGCAACAAAACCACGGTTGGGAACTACTACTGGCCTAGAATCACCAAAATCTACTTCAAAGGGAGGTACTTCATGCTAAGGGTGGCCGGCAAAAACGACGATGAATGCACCTATGGATTCGAGACTCCCTCAAAATGCGCATGTAAACATTTGTGGAAATGCTGCGTGGAACATCACGCCTTCTTCAGATTGGTGCAAGTTACGCCGACATCGCCGGATATATTTGCCTTGGGATCTAGATTCAGGTAGGTTAATTGGAGATTTTACCTGAGGCACTACATTACTTTTTAAACGCCTTACTTCGAGATAATATTTTAAGCGTTCAGCCGTTCCTGTCTTCAAGAGATCGGCGAAAATACTATCTGACGTATTTCATCTCTTTAAATTGCTCCTGAAGGAGGACTTTTAGTGGAATGTGGAGCAGTTAAATTTCAGAAATTCATGGGTGAAGAAGGTTTATTTTAGGTTTTATAATTTCTCAGGAAAATTTCCTTTCTTCGGCTCATGCGACATAACTCCTCTTTGGCAACCAATCAAGACTCAAATTTCAATCATTTTAATCCATATTTGCGGGTATTCCTCTTAGCGAAATTTATTGGTGTCGAAGGTCTATTTTAAGTGCTGCAATGTTACAAATCTTTCTCTAGTGAGGAATAAAGTGTGATTTTTCTTGTCATCAAAAACATGTATTCTGCATCTGTCTTTATCAATGATCAAGTCACAAATTTTAACATTTAAAATCCAGATCTAGGGAACTCATAGCGAGACTTGTTGGTGCAGAAGGTCTATTTTAAAAGTAGAATTCTCAAAAATTTCCAAATGTTCAAACGTCTTTTAGGAGAATTTTTTTTGTCACCAACTGTGTTTACTCTACGTCTCTCTTCATCAACCAGTTAAGTCACGCATATTATCAGCCAATTTCACGGGATTATTTATACAAAAACTCGTCGGTGAAGAAAGTCTGTTTGACATATAACAATTTTCCAAAGTTTTCCTTTCAGGAAGCTCTTTTGAGTGATTTTTATGCCCTCAAACGCGCTTGCTCTGCGTGTCTTCATCAACGAATGAAGTCGCGAATTTGAGCATTTATAATCCAGATCTGGGGGACTCATGGCGAAATTTGTTGGTGCAGAAGGTCTATTTCAAACGTTACAATTTTCCAAAATTTTCCTTCTAGGAAGCTTTCTTAAGCATGATTTTTGTGCCCTCAAATGCGCTTGCTCTGCGCGTCTCTTCATCAACCAATTAAGTCGCAAATTTTAGCATTTATAATTCAAATACCGAAATCCGTTGGCGCAGATCTATTTTAGGCGTAGCAGTTTTCTAAAATTCTCCTTTCATGAAACCTCTTTTACGTGTCCTTTGCCTTGGGATCTACATTCGCGTAGGTTAATTAACAGCTTTACCTGCGGCTCTTATTACATTACGTTTTAAAAGCCTTGTTTCAAGATAATATTTCACGCGTTCGGCCATTACCGTACATGGTAGATTACGGACTTAAAAACATTTTTTTTTGTTACATTCGTTACGTAATGTTTATTAATGGATCTTTGTCACACTTAACTGCCGTACTGTAATCAGCCGCTCCTTGGTAATTCGGTTTCCTCATAGAGTAAAAATGCAAATCGAGAACAGTCAAATTGCAGATCCGGCTATAGGTATTACACAAGAAATTTTTCTTTTTGGAACAAACTAATGGCTGCTGTGAGTTGCATGAACTCTTTATATCCGAGAAGCAGTCTTGTATAGGAACATGATTTGCGAATGTTCTGGTACTATTATTGACTTGCGTAGCAGGGCCATTTAATTTCTCTAACGGGGTCAGACATTTTAACTACATTATCGTTAGCTCCTTGTTAGCCCCAAGACTGTAAGTGTTGTAGGTAGTACCTCCTTATCGATATCTATTAAGCACTTTCATGCGATAATAATAATAATAATAATAATAACAATCAAGGGAGTCTCACTTACTATAATACATTGGGAACGAATGCAAATTCTCCAATTTCTCTGTCTATCTTATGCAACATCGCTGTAAAGAAGAATAAAAGAAATCATCATGGTAAATTTCGATCGCACGTGCATATAGGCATGTGTAAACACAATAAATGCCCGATACTGATTTATTCGCTTCTGGCATTATTTTATGACGATATGAATGAAATATCTCGATTAATTAATTCATTACACTTTCAATGTTGGTCATTAATAAATAACTTAACTCTAACGAAGGCCAACCAAATGACTTATATTGGGTCATACCACGTTCAGAAACTATTTGTGGCGAAAGTGGCTATTCCATAATTAACTCAATATAAGTGTAGAATCAATGAAATTTTAATTAAATCATGTACAGGGTGACAGCTTCAACTGGAATAAAGTCAGTATCTACTTGGCATTTATTTTTGCCAAAATTGCTTAAACATGTCAATTTTTATGTTACCCAACACACTTTTTAGCAGTGTTTCGATGCTACAAATATTAACCCCTTAGCTAGAGTGATACCCTTAAAAATCTAAAAAGAAAGGGGGTTCCAGTGACACGTAATTTTCAAGATTTTTCAACCTAACTTTATCTAACTTTTCTTCTTAGGATTAAATAATACCAGAAAATAAACAGAATTATAAAAAAACAAATTATTATTTCTTTTAACTTAGCAACTGTTCGAAATGTTTACCATTGACTTATTGGCATAGCCCTAAACCATGATAAAACTCATCTCTCACATTCTCTAAAGTATTTGGAGTGATTCGCCTAATCTTATTTCTTGTGCGCTCTTTGAGTTCGTCTATATTATGTAGTTTCGTATTGTAAACCTTAGATTTCAGGTAACCCCATAAAAAAAAATCGAAATGAGTAAGATCGGGAGATCTCGGAGACCATTCCATCGAGCTTCTTTTTCTTACCCATCGATTTGGAAAGGTTTCATTTAGGTATTAGCGAACATTCCAAGCAAAATATAATGATGCTCCATCTTGTTATAACTAAATCAGTTCGTCCGGCATGCCTGGATTTACTTCGCTAAGGAACAAAATAGATAATATAGCGACTAGTACGTCTTGAAGAAATCCTAATTATTTATGGCTATTTAAATTTTAATCGAAAAATGTTGGTCCTGTTGTTCGATTCTCTGTGATACCCTCCCAATCATTTCTTTTTAAAGGGTACTGCGTGTGACCTTTTCTCATCAAATGAGAATTTATTACATACCAATATCGGCAATTTTGTTTATTAAAGTAAAATTTAATAGATTTTAGTAATTTAAAGTAAAAGTTAGCTCATCAGTAAACAAAATCCATTCCATAGATATTTCCAATTGATAAACAACATTCATAATCCTTTCGCAAAATCCAATTCGTCCATCTTTATCATCCTCAAGCAATTCTTGATGTATTTGTATTTTATCAGGGCAAATATTTTAATTTTTCAATATTTTCAAAAAGGATATACTACTGATTAGATTTTCACGAACCATCTTTCGAGCTGATATTATCGGGTTTTCTTCAAATTCTATTATTGCGTTAATGTTTGAATCGTCATCAGTTTTCAATTTCGATTTTATGAGATTCAGTTAAATAAGGCACTATTCGCAAATTTTATGACTTACGTGAAGTACTTCTTTTCGCTATTAAACGAAATAAATTAAATTTTGTCCTCATGGAATACTCAGATTATTGTGGTATTTCGCACATTTAATTAAAAAAATGAAAAATAAACAAAATTTATGTTTAGTATTATTTTGAAAGTGTGAAGAAAAGTAATGTGTCAGATAATGTCAGGTCGAAAAGATTTTTAAAATCATATATCACTTTCCATTTAAACTTTTAAGGGCAACTATCACCCTAGTTAAGGGGTTGACATTGGTAACATCGAAACTACCAAAAAGTGTATCGGATAAAATAAACATTGACGTGTCTAAGCAATTTTGTCCGAAATCAAATGCCACGTAAATATCGAATTTATTCCAGTTAAAGTTACCACACTGTGTATTGATCTATCAGAGAGCATGGACGGATGATTCAATTTAAGATTTATGTTTGGAGAGTAGGTAGTGACACACAAGTAACCCCATCCTTCACCAGGCATCATGAATTCTGATGAAACCTTCAATTCCAACATATTTGATCTACTTTTTATCCTTCTTTCTTCTTGGTCTCTGGGGTGCAAAAAGCAACTAATAAAATTCATGAAATTAGATCTCACTGTAAACTGATCTTAGACATTGCCACTTTCTCTGTAATCGCATCTCTTGTAGGAAGAAAATTTCGTTTGAAATTGATGGTAAGCGAACAGTAGCAAAAACTAACAAAGCATCAAAAATATAAAGATTTTACAATACCGCCTCCTCTTTAGAAATAAGTTCCTCGTTCCTGTACACTATTAAGCGGTAAAATTAATTTTTGGCTAAACAATTTAGTAAATAATTAATGGGTTTCTCTTGTATGAATACCTATGTAACAGCTTAATAAGCTTATTTTCCTAAATAGGTATAATACCTGTTGCAATTACTTGGCTAAAAAATACCTACATTAGAATGTAATTCCGTTGTTTTTGATGTCTGCTTTATGTCGCATCAATATGCACAAAATGGGTTAGCAGATGCTTCGTGAATTTTAAATTAAGCATGATTTAAGCCAGTGTCAACGACACTATGTGCTTTATAAAATATCAATGAAGAGGAATGTCAAACGCGGTATTGTCCCATGACCCAAGCTTTTTTAAAACCACACCGTTGGTATGAAATTTGTTGTTGCTGACAGAGGATAATAGATATTTAAATACGTTGATTTTTGTTAACGCAGAGAGGCTTCATTGTTCGATTGTTTAATGCATGACTCAACTTTCAATAGTTCGAGGTATTTTCTCTGCGAAGTCTCGATTTTTACACCTGAACTTCTTTAGTGAACCTATAACAATTGGGTCAAAATTAAAAAATGAACATAAATTTGACGAAAAAAACGTTTAAATCTCTCACAAAAACCATCAATCAAATCAGTCAATATCAAACTCAATAATTTAATGAAAAATCTCGAATTTTGTCCATATAAACTTTCATTTGGCACCACTTATGTGCACGTATGTCGACTTATGACTCAAACCAATGCTAAAACCTACGTAACCTACACCATCCTCCTCTGATACACGCGCTTAAATGAAAATAAACGACATAACGTGTTGCGGGTAGGTGGGCACTGACGGTAACTTGATAACATTGGCACAGTGGTTGCTAACGAAAAATAGTAAAAGCACAAAAAGTAAAAGCACACACGGTAAAAGCAGTAATTGTTCGTAAACAGTGAGCCTCACATTCATGTGTAAGTACCGTGATCTTAAAAACGATTATTGTTAAGCAATGGGTACATGAAAATACTCGTGGTTCTATTAAAATACATAGGTACTTCATTTCAAATATTACATTACTGGTATTAAAAAGCCTGTAGAATCTAAATTCTTGGCTTATCGATAGAAAATTTTGGAATCTCAGTTATATCAACCAACGATTGAGATTTTAAGTTAGAATTTTCAAAATTGGAATTTCGAGGTACACTATACAGTATTTCGGTGTCATTTGAAGTTATATGTATACAGCGTGTTCATTTCTACTTGATGAATGAATTAGGTCTTCCTGTACACAGGTGATTTTCTAATCACTTGTGTATTTTATATATATTTCAATATCGCTGTGGAGTGCATAGTTTTCTTGAATACACGAATATATCATTACAATCACTCAACACCAAATGCTAGAAAATCAGCATTTTTCGAGAATTCTAGCTCCAATTTGACTCTAAAATTTCACTGTAATTTTCACTGGAATTTCGAAAATAATTTGGAGAACCCGAATTTTTTTAGAAATTGGTTGATGGCCATCATTCTTCTTTCTTTGTTTCAGATACAGTGGCCGAACCGAAAAACAAGCAGTCCGGGACGCCCAGCTAAAACTCCGACAACCACCCACGTTCTCCAGAAACGCCTCGAAACGATACCAAAGACGTCTCATTCCTGGAACCAACGAATCTCAATCACAACCGACTGAACCTAACCACCAACCACCGCAATACCAAAACCAGGAAGTGAAATATATCTCCCTCCCACTTCCAGCCGACAATTTCGATAGTTCCTGTCACACTAACACCCTTAAGAGTAACGCCAGTAGTAAGAAGTTTGACTCGCCTAGGAGTACCAGAAGTGCACCGTGGTCGCAACCCCATTCCAAGGGACTTTATAACAATTCTGTGCCTGCGAGTCCTAGGTCTGTTAGATCGGGTAGCAGGCATAGATCTTCGTCGTTGGATAGTCAAAGTTCCAATGAGTCTCGATCGTGTCGGAGACGAAGGCATCGAAGTCGAACTTCGGATAATGAAAGCGAGTTATCGAAAAGTTCGAATAAATCTAGAAGAAAGCACAGAAAGCGAAGATCTAAGAGTAGAAGAGACTCCGAGTCTGAACAAGACACGAGAACTAGAGAGCGGAGAAGAAGCAAATCGAAGCCTGACAAGTTTTATGAATTAGTTGACTCGGGGCTTCAATGGCAAGAGGCTCAAATAAAGAACACCAGGGACAGTAACAGCAACACTATCCAACAGGCAACTGTGGTTAGCAGCAGCAAAAACAATGAAAAAGCTCATAGGCCTAATTCAAGCGATTACGGGACGCACAATAGGCAGAATAAACATAGAAAACATCGATCCAGATCCAGATCACCTGGGGAGCACAAATCCTGGATTCCAGACGAGCTTAAGAAGCACTTAGAATACGATTTAGTTGACACATCTGGAATGAGTGATGTTCAACTCAAGGAAATACCCTACACCGTTGTCAAAACTAACTTTTCGAAACATGTAAAACTGAAAAATCAATCCACATTGAAAATGGAAGGAAGTCATGGTGGAAGTCCATTGACTAAGACCAGGCAATATTCCACGGGGCCTTTGTATAATACCAAAGCAATAATGGACGAGGCATTGACTAATTTTTCGTATCCAGATTCGATAGAGGGTTCGCATTACTACCATGGGGTTCACATGAATCAATCGGCATGTTCAAGCAATTTCAACAGTTCTATTTTGGATAGTTTTCCTAATTTTCATAAAGTGCAACATGAACATTCTGATTCAGGGTTGGGAGTAGAGCGATGACAAAAGGGAGATGTTATTTTGAGGAGATAAACGCGCAGTAATTGCCAAAAAGAAACTTCGAATATTTGGTATTTGTATGTTATCCAGAAGGTTGAGGAATTCTATTAATGTTCAGAATGTTACAGCGTTTCTTTACTTGAGATATTTATTTATAATATATCGTAATTTTTCCTCTCATCGAAAACAAAATTTTTAAAATTTTACGATTATACAGGGTGTTCCAAAAAGATTGCGCAAAACTTAAAGAGGTTATAGGAAACATTGGAACAATTTTTGCATAAAAACTCCTAGTAAGAAATGAGTCATTTTGGTCCCAGAGTCATTTTTGTTTCAAAGGCTTCAACTTAAGTAAATAGAATAAAAACAAACATAATAAACATTTTTTGTTTCCTCTATTTCATTAAGGAGGTTTATTAAAACGTTCATATGGAGAAACAGAATAAAATGTGGTTTCAACATGACATTGCAAGAACACATTGTACTGTGCAGGATCATTTAGACCAACATTTTTATGTGCGATGGATTTAAAGAGGCGAACCTATTAGAAGACCATCGTGACGTCCCGATTTAAGCCTATTGGGTTATTTTCTTTGGAGTTACATCAAGTCTTTAGTGTATGAAACTCCTATAACTACCCAAGAGAAGTTATTGGGAAGAATGGTGGCAGTCTCTCTTCATGGAGTAAAATCCGCACATATTACAACGGGTGCGCGATTCAATGATTTAAAGAATAAATTAATATAACCAGGTTTGGAGATTGTTATTTTGAACTATTGTTATAATTTTTTTGCGTTACCTTTAATAAAAATAAGTTAAATATCGAAGTCTTTTGGTATCTATGAGCTAACATTACGTTTTTGAACAAAAATTACTCTGGAACCAAAAGGACTCATTTTTGACTGAGGATTTCTATAAAAAAATTGCTCACCGCAAAGTCCCTTATAACTTCTTTAAATTTAGCACAACCGTTTTGGAACACCCTGTATTGCAGCTAATAAGTGGCTTAAGAAACCATTTATGATTATATAGAGAACGTTTAAGTCTACTGTGTAACAGTATCTCGATGTTTCAGATTGACATCTTAAGATCACGGAATTTCTAAATTTTTCTATTTTTTTCTATTTGGATATTCCAGATTTTTGAATTTTACAACGCAATATTCCTCATAAGACTTGAATATTTGTGAGTTTATAATGAAGATTTAGATCTATTTTCTAGCAGGATTTGAATGATTCGACTAGTCTACATGGTATCCTAAAATCTCCAAATGCTACTTATTTAGTTCCCAATTTTGAATTTTTTCAGTCTCGTTCTGGCTAAGTATTTTCCTAATTTCCTGCTCACCTGAGTAAATGTTTATGAGTTTGTAAAGAAAGTTTAAACTTCCTCTCCTTGAGAACGCGAAACTTGTAAATTTTCCTAAAATCGGGTTCTCAAGTTTGGAACGTATCTCTCAGTTAAATAGTATAAATCGACTTAAGACTCATGTAAATTTGGATTATTTTCGATTCATAGATATAATTTGAGTTGTAAATATATCTCACTTATTATTTATTATCTGAATATTGTTCTTATTAAAATTGTAAATCAGTTTATAAGAACCATGTTATCAAATTTTCGGCAAATACATCACTTCTTCCTGGAGAAAAAGCACTGATGATGATTTTATTTATTTCGGGAGGTAGATATTCTTACAGGAAAATTAAGAGAGGTATCAAGATCATAAATAAACTGCTCCATAAAAGTTAAGGAAATGCTCAAATTTTGAGACGGTTTTAAAAGTTGTCAAATATTGTTTACCAAGTTTTCACATATGAGAATTTGAATGTTTATTATCTTCTTAGAGTGATTTTTTGGTTAGTAATTTGATAAATTTTTGCAATTTTAGGTAAGTTCCTATTTTTTGTGTTTTTAGTAAAAATTCAGTTTCTTCAGCTAAGGAAAAAGAGAAAATTCAATAGACCTGAAAGAATATAGCTTCGAAGTTCAATCACAGCCTGACAATGAATTTGCGTACTGTTGACTGTTGGTCAAGTTGTTGAAGCAGCCTCGATCAATTTCTCTCCAAAGTTGCGATAAAAGCCATCGGAGTTCTTGGAGTGTATATGGAGGAGGTTGATGACAATCCAAGGCTCTTTGTCCCCAGCGTGGTCAATTGGATTGAGGTCTGGAGATAGAGGTGACCGTTACAACTACAGAATACCATAAAGTTCCAAAACATCATGGATAATTCTCGCGCGATGAAGTTGCACATTATCGTCCAAAAATAAGAAATTTGACCCGATAGCAGCATGAAACAAGGGGATAACATTGTTGACAACCTGTTCAACGTAAATTTGTGCATTCATATTTCCATTAAGCACCAACAATTCTATATGCCCATGAAAACGAATAACCCCCCAGGCCGCAACTGTGCTATCTCTAAACCAAAGAATTTCCTGGACCGATCTACGATTTCTGTACATCAAAATAAAGATCCATACCCGGATACGTCGAATATCTGAAAATCGTTCACGTTTCGATTCACGTGTGAAGAATTCGGGCCTCCATTGATTGTTCCAATTCACGCGTTCACTAGCTCATTCCAGTCAAAGTCGCATATAAAATTGTGTCTCAAAAGTTACATTGAAAGTATGTTAACTTCTCAGAGTCTTCGACGAAGCGTTTCAACTGAAACCGAAACATTAGAACCATTTAGAAGATGTTGTTGCATGTTACGATAAGTGCTCAAAGGTTCTCAACAGAAAGACCCTGTTAGAAATCGATCTTGTGCAGGGGTGGTAGTTCTTGGGTGTTCCATTTTCGATCTTTCCGTCATATTTCTGGTTTCTCGATATCAATGAATAAGCCGTGAAACTACGCTTTCACTAACATGAAAGATGTTGGCGACTTCTCTCTGAAGACGTCCTGCCTCGATCATACCAATAGCCCAATTGGCTTCATTCGCAGTAAGTTTACGTCTAGGCATTATTGCAAAATAAAATTTTCAAATTAAATTAGAGTTGATAGCATAAACCCAAAACAATTACTGACCTAAAATCCTTAATAATCACAAAAGATAAAAACATCAAGCGAGGAATTAAAAAAATCCTCTGATAAGATACTAAATATTCAATTCCTTAAATATGAAATTTTGGTAAACATTAATCAACAACTTTTAAAGTAATCTGAAAATTTATGATTTTTTTTCCTTAACTTTCGTGGAGCAGTTTATTTATAGATAGTGCATTAGGGTTAGCAATTTTAATAAAACTGGGTAATGTTGTGCTCAAACTTAGGACTGGTTAGTTATACTTTTGACCAATGAATCTTTCGCTAGACGAATTAGGCTTTAAATATCCTGACAACCCTAACGACATACTGCCTACATATTGGACATTCGGCCAGCTGTTTCCCACAATTAACACAGGACGCGACGTGTCCACATTCCAAAAGTACACAATCGAGAGGTGCGTCCATACACAGTTTGCATAACTGCTCGGTTGGTGTGTTTTCAGGAACAACTAAAAAGAAAAAAGCATTTCATAGCAAATTTAATTAAAAGTCCTCAATTATGTGTTGGTCTCTCGATCAAAGAATGCTTGAACCAATTTACGAATTCTCCCATACTTTTCCTTGTAGGGTTCCCACGCTGAGACTCGAAAGTTCGTTGCTTTGAGAAATACATATCATTAATTAATGCTCATTTTAATCCCATACAATATTCGTCTGCTTCTTAATTTATACTATCAAATAGTGCGGAAACCGTAAATAAGTTGTAGTAAATAGGAGACTCAATTAGCAATGTTTTAAGCAGGTTTAAATGCTCTTAGAACTTGTCGGAATGGCGCGATGTAATAAACATACTAGTGCTTTAATGTTCCAAACTGTACCAACAATACAGGGTGTCCCACAAATATGGGCCTCTATGCGTATTTTGAAAACTGTTATTAGAAAAAGTTGAAATTTGGATATCGTACTAATGTGGAGGTGATCTATTGATTAAAAATAGTTTCTTGAAAATGCCATTTACGGTTATAACAGAAATGAATGGCAACTCACTTATTCTAAATGAAACACCCTGTATATTATATGAAATTTCGATTTTGCGGAACATTATTAATATTTTTTATGTATAATGTTCTGTATTTAAATATTAGTTTTCGAGATATTTAGAATTTTCCCAAAAAAATTACATTTTTCCAAGTGCCAAAATTTAATTCTAGTTTTCATAGCAACCGTAATCAAGACTTAAATTAAAAGACAATGTTGTCGAGTAACGAATTTACCTGATACAATACTATGACAAAGGTGATAAAGGAATTCGGTTGAATGAAATTTTTATTTATAGTTTCCTATTTTTTGGTGAATTATTGTAATAAAAATGTAATCAAAAGTCTTGATTACGATTACCATGAAAACAAGAATTAATTTTTAGGACTTAGACTTAAAAACTTTTAAACCAAATAGACCGATTTTTCGATGTACAGAGTGGTCAGTTTATCTTGAAATACTCTAAATTCTCAACAACGGCACATTTTTAATCAAACATTTAATTTAGAGTTATTCAGTGTTATAGGAGTAACAAAAGAGCAATTTTAATTTTTTTAAACAGCGTTTTCCAGATTATTTGAAAGTGACCTCCATTTTTCCACCTTCCATTTTTTTAAGCGACAATGTATCGTTTTTATTACAAATGCTTTTGACAGAGACAAATAACTTTTACTTGAAATGCAAATTAAGCAAGTTTTAATATTACTAAAAAAACATATGTATTCAGTAATAATTATTTTTTATTGTAAATTTTGATAAAAAGTCAATCGAAGTTTATTTATATTGTTTGAATTGGTATAAGTTCTAATAATTCTAAATCAGCCTTTTTTAAGATCACGATTTATACAGAGTTCCATGGCGATGATTTTCAAAATCGAGTAATATCTTCTAAACGGTCACGTAATAAAATTGAAATTAGTTAAATTTTTTTTCTAAATGTTTTACTTTCTAACGAATCTTGTTTTACAAATTGTGGACAGGTAAATAGTTATAATATGCATTATTGGAATGTTGAAAATCTACTCTGATTGAGAGAAGTAGAAAATCAATGTCCTCGGTCGATAAATGGGTTATGTGGAAATATTGCAGATAAACTGATTGGCCCATATTTTATTGACAGAATGTTGGGTGGACGAAAATATCGAAAATTTCTGGACCTACATCTGCCAACTCTACTTGAAAACAAGATACTTGAACAGAAGACTAAACATGTGGCATCAACATTATGGCTGGCCTACTCGTAATGCCAGAATTTTCCGTGAAGAATTAGATCAGGATTTTGCTGATCGATGGATAGATAGAGGTGATTCTGTTGCGTGGCCTGCTATGTCACTTGATCTAACACCTCTTGATTTTTTTTTGTGGAGTTACTTCAAAGACAAAATTTATCAGGAAATTCCAACTATACTAAGAATATGAGGGAACGTATTGCAAATGCTTGTGGCACTGCCAAGAGAAAAACTCTTTGTAGTGTAGTGAATCCTTCAGAAGGCGAATTGACAAGTGTGTCGAAGTTGAGGGTAATCATTTTGAACACTTTTTGTAATAAACGTTTTGTCAATACTCATTTTGTTTTATTGATAAAATCTAAAAAATGAAAATGTAAATTTTAGATGTTTCATCTTATATCTGCTTAACTTGTGCTTGTATAAAAAGATGTTTCAAGTAAAAGTCTCTGTCAGAAACATATGAATTTGTAATAAAAACGATACATTGCTATTTAAAAAAATAGAGATCACTTTCAAATAACCTAGAAAACGCTGGTTAAATAAAAAATGAAAATTGCTATTTTGTCACCCTTTTAACACTGAATAACTCTAAGTTGAACGTTTGATTTTAAAATGTGCCGTCATTGAGAATTTAGAGTGTTTCAAAATAAATTAACCACCCTGTGTCTCTGTAACGAAAAGGAAAATTGAAACGGTGGGAACTGATTGAATTGTTTTGAAACAAACAAAAACTTACATGAAAAATATATTTTTTTCGTAAAATGAAAAATTAGAAACTTTCTCCTCTTAGCAATCCCTTCTGAGGGCATACTGTATGTAAATGCCGACAAACTTATAAGAGACATTAAAAGAAAAAAAGTAGGTCATACTTACTTTTATTCGCTTTACTATCTTGCCATAATCTGTAGACTTTCTCCTGCAATTCGCTTTTTTCGATGCATCCCTTAAAGTCCACCCTATGTAATGTTAACAATACTCTCAATTGCCTCACTGTGAGATGCCCCAATTCTTCCAAGTTATGATAATCTTCAAGTTGAGGATGTCTGGGCAATTGCGGAGCAACCTGAATTTCTAGTGATAATGACATCATGATTTCTTAGCCCATCATTACCTCAGTTGGAATAATTCCTCTATGTTCTACACTAAGTCGGTGAGTAGGTAGATTATTCTGACTAATGTTCTCTGGACGTTCATGTTGGCATGTGGGCACGGGAGATGGAAGTCTTTCTGTATTAAAATCACTTCTGTCTGGTGGGTCTGTAATTGGGGATATTGGTTTCTTTGTAGTTTCATTTCTCGTTTGCTTTCCAATACCTAGAATTCCAGAGAAGGCAGATGTGCTTATACAAACAGATAAATATGTGGCTTGATGCAAAAACGGTCTTGTTCAAAATCACATTTTTACATCAATGTGTTTAGCATGTGAAAGAGAATTTGGAATCTAGAAAGTAGGAGAGTTTAGACATCAACTTTTGCCATAGTTCCCTTTGGCAATTACAATGTCATAAATTGATAAACGCAATAATTTGTGACATCACACATAATTTAGTGTATATTTTGTAGGTTTACTAATAAAACAAACCTGTAAAGATAACCAGTACCGGAAATCCACAAAAAGACCTCATAGATTGTTCTGCAGTGCTTCTTAGAAGCTTGGAAAATGATATAAAATCTTTTTAAAAGTTTTTCCTACATTGAGATTTCTGATAGAAGGCTTATTGCTCTAATTTTCAAGCTTTACTCACTATTATTCTCTTCTCTGCAACAAGAGCAGATAATTGAGGATAACACACACATATTGAACTTACAATAATCGTAAGTTATTAACCTTAACGTGGTTTCAACCAGTTGCGTAACACTCTTGACTCACGAATAATCTTATCCTAACTAAATTAATTCATGTTATTTGCGCACTTATCGCCCTTGATAAGAACTCGATAGATTTCAAAGACAAAGAAAAGATTTATCACAACTATCAGCCCGTTCTCTGCATCGGGATTCCCATTTTCCGTACGAAAAATACGTTAATTGCGATTAAATTTTTCCTTCAGCTATACATAATTCGATTTTAAGATAATAATTATTATACCTCATAAAAAAGCAGCCATACTCAGTTTTTTGTTTTAATAAACAATCCTCACCTCACCAAGTAACAATCTGAAGTGCGAGGAAATAGTGAGGGAGCAATGCGATGGACCCCGAAAAGCAGAAAGCCTTAAGAGAAGGAGCGCCCCAAGACGGAGAAGTTCAATATTTTATTTGCATCTAAACGCTGCTTCGAAGCAAATATGTTAGTGAATCGCTTATATGTAATCAGTGCGGTCACAATCATAGCGCGTTAAATTTTTGGAGGGCGGAGCGAGTGGGCTTCCACCATTTCATCAACAGTATATTGATGCGGGGCCATCTATTGACTAGTATGACTAGTATATTTCTTTCTATGTCAAGAAATTTTGTTTTATTGCTGCTCCATCTAGGTATGACTAGGTAACTGAGCCTCGTAAGATAGAAGAAATCCGCTTATGTTTGCTGGCTAATACTTCGTGTTGTATAACATATAATAGACGGCCACTAGTCCAACGGACACTTGTTACTGTATTATCAATAATACACATGTTATTGCTTTTATTCTATACAGGGTATTTCAGAATTGTCTCAAAGTCAATTCATTATCAAGATACTGGGGCATAAATACTGTGTTGTTAAACCTTTATGCCCCAGTATCTCGATAATGAATTGACTTAAGACATACATATGCTTTCATAAACTTTCTTCTTTATTTGGTGTTAGAGAATGCATACCGCAAATAGTGCCGTGCAATTCTGAAACATCGTGGGATCCGTAGATTTGATTGAATTTATAAATTAATTTATGAGGAAACTAAACGGAATTCGAACAAAAATCAAGAGAGATAAAATTTAGGTAATAGATTGAAGATCTTAAGAAAAATATTACCATACACCAGTGGCGTACAAGAAAATTTTGCTAGAGGATTTTATGTACCATGATTTCAGAAAATACACCACCCTGTATAGTAGTTAGAGGCGATCTACACTCGTATTAAGCAGCACCTATTACCTAATACGGATATAAAATTTGAAAGCTCTATCTGCAGTAGATGAAGCACAATATAATAAAAACCTAATTTTTTCTTAACTTTTAACACCCTGTAAGTCTGCTACCGATCGAGATTGGACACATACTTATATGAACTTTTTTCTCTATTTTGTATCAAAGAATACATAGCTCAAATAGTGCTGTGCAATTCTGAAACGCCCTGTATATCGTTTTTAACTAATATGTGGCATCTTGTAAACTGGTGATAATTAGAACGGTAATAGGATGGATAATAAAATAGAATGTGCAATTCTCGAAACTTAACCTATAAATTTCAAAATCATGCTTACATACTGTATCAGCAACATAAATCTATTAAAACATTGATGTCATGAATTGACTATACTTTAAAGTTAACTGTTTCTCACTTTGTTCTGACAAGGACACCTAGTGTACAATCTATTAACATACATATATAGACAGTCTCAAATTAGACGCTCATCATTGTGATCTCGTCTAAATGGGACCGAATTATAGTTTTTAAAATTCTGGAATTGTAAATGCGTCTGGAAAAAATTAAAATTTTCACTTCCGGATTTATTTAGTTATTTTTCCCTAGTCTTTATTTTTGCACTAGACTTTTATGGTACTCTTGGGCGGATCTTAACGTGCTAAAACTATTGTTGAAATCCGACGTTTCATTCCTCAAAGGGCCTCATCGACTCATTTATTTTCTAATATGAACTCGGATTTTGGATAACAAAATGAGTCAAAATAATCATCTCTAAGCAAAAGTGTCGTTACAAAGAAGAAACAACTACGAACGTCACAATTACCGTCTTTTGCCGAAGTATTCGGAATTCCGGAATTTTTATAATTGAAATTTAACAACCACCCAAATACGAGACTTTGCACAAATTTAAACGAGATCGTACTTCTTAGTTTCCGGAATCGCACAAGTGAGCCTTAAATTTGAGACACCCTTGCCACTTACGTTGTTACACAGTTAATTGAAAAGATTCGAACCGAGTTAAATTAGGGCAAAGTTGCACAACTTAATACTCATTTGAAATTTGCTTTAAAATTGGAAAAATTTCGAATACTTCTTTCTTTAAAACACATGTTAAAGTAAATGCGGTGCGTTTTTAATGCTGCAGGGCATGTTAAAAGTTGTGTTGGTAAAAACAATGATAAAGAACTTCTTTTCATTCAAATTATAAACAGATCCTTAATAGTATAAATTTATTTTCATAATACAGCTTGACAAAACGGGAATGTCCACGAAAACCTTCTTGCCTTTAAATAATATAAATTTATAGATCACTTGTCCACGGTTTGTCAAATTAAAAAAAACGGCTCGCTTACAATAATGAATTACAAGAAACAAATTTAATTTAACCGATAAAACGGCCGATTTAAAAATGTTCTAGAGACCCGGGGGTCCTACCATATGTTACAAAAATACCGTTTCCTATTTTGTTTAAGTTATATTAATTAATACAAATAGCTACTGTACAGAACTGGAGAGTACAAAAAGTAAGATTATTGTACAAAATAAATCAGCAATACCGTGAATAAATACCTAATAAAACATATAAAAACACTAGTGCGGCCTCTCACTATGCATACCGTTCGTCACATACTTTTTAAGAGTGTGGTTTAAATACCGAGTGACCCACTATATTCTTTGTTCAATGAAATATTTATGTTACTCAGACATGACACATGAATAAAACAGATATGGTGACTGATCATAATATTCTAACATACAATCCAATACAAAACACAATAATTTAATTCAACAATTTGTCGATTTGAACTTACCCAGGAGAACAAAGTGGCGTAGATAGAGCTACTACAGTGGGCCGCCCTTTAACAGAAGTGGAACTATTACAATAATTTAAATCGAGATGGTATGACGACAAACAGTAATTCGTGGTCATATTTGCAACATATGGTATCAAGAAACACTCAGTTCAGCTTGTAAACAATCACCAGGTGACTGTGAAAAACACTGCACTTAACGGTTGGTATTCTTCAGCTGATTGGACAGCCAATCGAGGCCTTCGTATAACCCGTCACCGCTAGTTGCGCATGTCGCCTGAATGTACCAGTTGCGATTTCTGAGCGAGTGCAGACCCAACTTGTCGGTGATCTCTGCTGCGTTCATCGCGTTGGGCAGATCTTGTTTGTTGGCGAAGATTAGTAGAACGGCATCTCGCAGTTCGTCTTCGGCGAGCATGCGCATCAGCTCGTCCTTGGCCTCGCCGATACGTTCCCTGTCGTTGCTATCTACTACGAAGATAAGACCCTGAAATCAAAAAAGAATTCTAGTTTATAGGGTAAAAAATTATTCACTGCTTAAAAAAAACTTCATTATAAATGAACATATACACAGTTTAGTATGTTTTTGCATTTACCTGAACAAACAAGTGTGTAAGTCAAAAACTTAAAATTTGAACTGAAGATGCCTTCAATTCTGCATACACCTGTTCGCATTTACTCGCGAGGCTTCTTTATCTAAAAGAATTTGCGAACGTATGCCCTAATGTGTGTTTGCTTCTTTAAGACAATGCATAAGGTTAAATGTCAAATTACCGATTGAAAGTCGAGACGCAGGCCCTATATTCTTGAGATGCGATCTTGCATTCCAATAACGCAAAATGCAGCATCGTTCAAATCATAATTCGGGAATATGCAATGCGTCAGACCGTTGAAGCATTTTGTTATACGTACTCGAGGTGTTTCCAATATATTTTGGAAGATCATTTCCAAACATAATGTTTTGATTTTTAAACATTTAATATTTATATAAACAAATGAAATATAACATCAAATGTAATAAACACAAATATACAACTAAAAAGGAAGCTATGATGATGGCAGCAATGACGTGAACAACACATGACATTCAAAAGCTCAATAAATTTTCACGAATTATGCCAAGAATATTAAACAAATTAATATTTTTTAATTCAGGGAGCACCTGTTACTTTATCCTTGGTGGCATAAAAAACCTAATACATTTAATACTTTGCAACAACGTAACTAGTAACTTAGAGATTCTAATTGTAAATACTGTTGTAGTTTCATGTACTGGAAGTTCCCGAATACGATGAGAATCATGATAAAAAATTTATGTTTTTTTGGTACTCGTGCAAATTACTCAAAAACGGGTAATAGATGACAAAAAAATATGAAAGAAAAAGTCTCTGTTAATATCAGTTTTTCAAATCATTTTTCCTACAACATCGTCTTTTTGAGATATTTAGCAACCATGTACATATGTATGTGGTTGATAAACAAATTCTCTTTCTACATTGAAGGTTTTCGACAGTCGAAATAAATTTTTCCTTGCCTATCTATAATACCTCAGTTTAAAGGCCACAATTTTCAACATTTCTTCATCTCCTCTTCATTTTCTTATCATTCTAATTATTCTACTCTCTAGATCCATATTTCTTATAGGACACAATTTTCCCGTAAAATTGAAAAATGTATATTATTTTTAAAACTATTTATTGTTAACTGTTTTTTCCTATTTGGTATTTTTTACCAAAAAAAGGTGAATGTCATAGGGTTTACGTGTTCTACATAGTACACAAACCGAGCGTTTCAAAGGGTTTGTTAACACTGTATGTTTAAACCATGCCTAAAACTTAAAACTATTCAACAAAGTTAGACCTAATCTTATTAAAGGGCCTTATTCACAAAGAAGCGTAGCTACCAATCAGAATACGCCATTTTCAACGTGAACATTCATTTGTAAAAAAAACATCCTGACAAAAATTAACTCCACAGCCGAGGCGGCAGGCATCGAAGGGCTTACTGCAAAGTTAGTCATAACAGTTAAAATGTTATATTTTTAACTATTTCAAGTATATAGAACATCATTTTGTTTGTTTTTCTATATATGCAATAGAACGATTTTTCTTAGAATACACGGATTATTCACAGGTAAACAAAATTTCCTTCAAATTTCATTTGTTTTCATATAAGGTGTCCCAGGTTTTATAATCTATATTTCAAGAATGATTAAAAAAAGGCATTTTAAGGTGAGTGACTCTTATAAACATAATTTAACATGTCCTATTTCCATTCACTTTTGAATTACAAGATGATAACCTTTTCAGAAGAACAAGGAGTTGATTTTCTGTTGTTACCCTGTAACTTAATTAAAATTAAAGAAAGTTAATGTAAGGAGATCCAAAGAGTTTCAAGGAAACATTCTGAGGATAGCAATTTTTAGTTGTAAATAATAGTGTATGAGTAGATTCTCAAGTTTGTCTCCCAAATTAATTTCATGCAAAACATCAGGCTCTATCTACAGGTATTATGTTGTTTTACAAATATGCCATAATCAAGTAAAACATAAAATCAAATGATATATATATCAGGTGTAAAGTAGACTTTCAGATTTTACTCGGTGTTTACAAATTTTTTAGATGTATTGCTTTGTATTTGATTATTAGTATGTTAATCTTATTAGAATTTGGTGAATAGTCATTAATATACAGGGTAATAATACCTAAATTTAAAAAAATTTAAAAATATTTCAAAAAAAAGTACTAGAATATTTAAATATGAAATGGATACTATTTCATACTAAACTTTTATAAAAGATAATAGTTTATAACTGAAGGTAATGACTAACTACAAATTTCCAATTAATAGGCCCAGTTATTATTTTTGCAATTAGGTATTAGTTATGTTGGGTGATTATTTACAGCACTTAACAAAAAAAAATTATTCAATTTAGTAAAATTAATGTAACATATTGATTCTTTGTTAATAAATACTGCTAATTAAGTAAAAAATTACTCAAATACATAGTTTTGCACTTTAACCATCTTACATTCATATGTTAAACTTTGCAATCCATATTTTCGAAAATTTATTAATGTTGTTATGGTACGAGATCTGTAACAATGTGCTTTTGTAATAATATACTTGAAAGTATGAATTATGAATATATGAACATTGTAAAGCTTGTTATAAATAATATAAATTTTTAAATTCACAAGTTGAATCTACACAAATTTGACATTTTAATAAAAACATATATCTACATAAACATGGAAAAATATGAGTGTATAGGTAAAGTAAATTTTAAATAATCCAGCCATCTGTAGCTTACCTGTGTATTTTGGAAATAGTGTCGCCACAATGGTCTAATTTTGTCTTGGCCACCAACATCCCAGACAGTAAAGCTGATGTTCTTATATTCTACAGTCTCCACATTAAACCCTAAGAAAAAGTTCCTTTAAATTTCAATACTTGCCAGCTAACAAGGTCATAGATACTAAGTACTTGAAAATGGATCAAATTGATGAGTCATCAAGTCATTCATTACTAGGCACCACATTATTATATTAACTATTAATTAGATAATAAAAACTTATTTTCTCACTACGAAAAATATAAAATAAAATACTTAAAAGTAGCCTTATTACAAAGAAGAGAAATAAATAAACCAGACAAATTAATAAGAGTGATTTAGCACAAAAAAAATGACCTAGAATAGAAACAACATTGAAATGTACTTACCAATAGTGGGGATTGTGGTCACAATTTCACCTAATTTAAGTTTATATAAAATTGTGGTTTTACCAGCAGCATCCAACCCAACCATAAGTATTCGCATTTCCTTCTTGCCGAAGAGGCCTTTGAATAAGTTCGCAAACACATTACCCATTGTGATTGCTTACACTACCTAAAACGTGTACAAGAACAACATCAGATTGGAGTAATTACGCATTAATTACAGTAGTAATGCAGTTATATTTAGAACCAAGATGGACAAGACAGTAAAATTTAAAAGGTTATTAATCTTATAGTGGGTATTTGACATATTGATTCATTTTCCAAAATGAATCTGTGAGTGGATATAAAGGAAATATGAGAATAAGTAATTAGAAAATTTCAAAGAATAGTTGAGGCACAACTACTTTGTGCAGGTGTAGAGTTTAAAACAGGGTTTTTTACTAATGCCGACTGTATAGTTGTCACCTCAACCAACTCCCAAGGGCCCACACACAAACTTTGTTGGGAAACATGCAATTCCTTATTGCGGTGAAACCTCCACAAAGCAACTAAATAGTACTTATTACTAGAACCATTTGAACACTATTTAAATATACCTTTTTATAAAAAAATCAACTTATTCTTCTAAGAACGTTAAGAACATTCACCAATCCACCCTAAAATTGTCGAATGTCAATATGGCGGACGTGGAAGAGATTTCGCATAGATGCCACGTCTTGGAGAAAAGGGGTACGGATTGGTTGAATGTTGCCACGTGACCCGTCACCAATCACAGAATACGTCAGCCTTCGATCAATCAAGTTGATGCATTAATCGTGCGGTTTGAGCAGGTTGTGTATAGGTCGGAGTAAGTGTTGTTATTTGATTCGAGGAAAATCGAGTTTGTTAATGCTTTGAATGTATTCTATTTTTGAATTAAACGTTCTTTTCGTGTTTTTCTTCGTCTAAATTATAATGATGCTATTAACCTTCCTCAAAAGAATTACAACAGATTGTCTATTAAAATGTGGGTCTAAATAATAAATTGAAAAATTTAAGATACATTTTGTTATAAAAATCTACATCATTTTTAGATATAGTTCAGAAAATATAGCTAGAATTTCAGAAATCGTCATTTGAATGTTAGAATATGATTAATACAAAATTACAATCTTACATGTAAGATTGCCAAAATGCGGTGTTGCCAGCTTACCAGAAAAAGTTTAAAAAATCAGAATTCAATAACAACAAAAAATAACGATACAAAAGTATATTGATTATTCTTTGAAGAATATCTTACTGACTGTGGATATGTTCAGATTCACAGCAACAGCCACACATTGTCGGGAACGCGAAAATTTAACTAACTAAATCATTAAAGAAATGTTTCAGGATGAACAAAAGCTGACACGGTAATGAAGCAACTCGTTGCCAATTTTAATAGATAAAATTCACTATAGTGGAATAAAGACGTATACGTTTCTTTATAGAACTGAGGCATATAATATTAGGTGTCTGTCTTTCTCTAGCGTGTGCTTTGAAAAGTAGAAAAAAGTAACCAAATCGGAGCAACTAATAAACAAACAGTGAAGACGTTATCTAGTAATTATTTTTCTTATTACGACGACTCAAGATTTGTTTAATGCACAAGTCCGTGACATGTAATGCGTTTACTCCTAACACAAATTGATCACACTGTGTATTAATGAGCGTTTGAGAGATTGCCATATTTTGGACTCTGTGTATAACATTCAGACCACGTCGTCGAGGGTCTGGAGCAAGGTTGCAATCCAAGACATGATATATCAGCGATTTTTATCCTCCTGCCTGTTTGTTTTAATTTTTATATTGTATCAGCTTTTTTACTAACAATAAAACAAACTCACAAGAAGTTTGTCGAGCTGTAATATTCAAATAACTATTGATTGGAGTATAGAAGGAACTTATTTTTAAAACTGATTAAGTTTTGTCTGATGTGATGTATTCATAAACTTTCAAACTTTGATTTGAACGTAATTTATACCATAAAGTCGCATTTAGCTGGGTGGTTGTCTTTTAAATGACTTAGTCTTCCATGCGTTGTCTTTGTGTTGATGCGACCTGTGGCTTCGATATAAGAGGCCTCCGAAATTCACCATACCTCACGTTCATCATAGAGACGACCTAAACTTGATTTTTCCTGGCGGTAATAAGGGTGATTTTTAGCTCTCTGAATCAGGGTACTGTTTCTTCTAAAGGGGTTGATTTTAACCTGAAAGAAGTAAAAACAAATAGGAATACTTTCAAATTAGCTTCATGCACTTACACATACAGGTGTCATCAGTTCAAGTGAAAACATGCGAATTGTGCAAGTGGGAGAAGGACTGCACAAAGTTTAATATGCCTCAGACAAAGACTAACGAAGTGGGCGGAGTCAGTCCGGCTGGCGTCTCCACTTCACTGTGTAGATTAGTATCAATTTCGTTGCCTTCGCGGTATTTGGCCCTTGTCTGAGGTATATTAAAACTTACGTAGTCCTTCTCCCACTTGCACAATCTCTATGTTTCCATTTGAACTGGCGATACTTGTATATATATGTAGCTATCGCATTCATTTGGTAAGATCCGTAATAAAATGAAAAATTTTGACGGAAATCTATCTCCATAATCATCCAATTCGTGCAGATCCAAAACAACTGGAACCTGCAATCGATTTAAAGGACAAAATTTTCTAGTTCCAGGTTGAATTTGCAATTGGGACCGCTTAGGCGAAATTTTTCCATTTAAAAATACCTGTCGGCAAAGTTGAATTTAAATTTTCCTTTTTGCTTTACAGCATCTTAGGTGAAATTAAATTGCAACTTTATATCATTTTGGTCATTAAGGGAAGCTACACTGCACAACAAATTAACGCATAATTTTTAAAATTGAAAAATCTGTCTTCGAAAATATTGGTGGTTTAAAATTATTTCTTTATGACTCTTAAAACTTTTTATAATTTTTTCGTGTTTATTTATAAAATAACGGCAATTGTTTACAAAATATTCAAAATTGCTGTTTCAACAATTTTGGCTTGAAGGTTATATGTATATCCCATTTAAATTTGTTTAGAGTGTGTTTTTAATGGGTTTTGCGGATTTAAAAGTTTTTTCCTAAAGAAAATTACCTAAAATGTCCATAAGAAGGGAAATCTTTCGGTGGAAAAACATGTAGCTGCAGTGGAACTTGAGGAAGTAGGTTTGTCACAAGTTCAAATCGCATTATAATTTAGAGTAGCACAATCTACAGTCTCCAGAGCACTCGCGCGGTTTAGGGACACTGTAGTAATCAAAGAAGATTTGAACAAGGACGACAGAGGTTGACAAAGATTAACCAAGATTTTTGCGACTGAAAGCTTTACGAAGTCGATTCATTACAAGCACTGAGTTGCAGCAGTTTTCTCGTCGATATGACTTTTGCATCAGTCATGATCTAGTAAGAAGAAGGTTGGCAGAAAAGGGTGTTTCTCCCTATAAGACTGCAAGCAGTTCCCTATTAATCGTAAAACATCGAAGACAGTATCTGCAATTTGCCCGAGAGCACAAAGATTGAGGAGATCGTCAACGGGGCACTCTTTACGGATGAGTCTCGATTTTGTCTTTTTAGTGAAGATCGTCGTAGGACAGTTTATCGATGTCCGGGACAACTACGCCGAGTGCAACGTTGTCGAAACTGTGAATTATGGAGGTGGATCTATTATGATATGGGGAGGCATTCATTTGGAAGGTCGCACGGAGTTAGTTGTGCTTTAGATCGGTAGTTTGGCAGTCCACTGATATATAACAGATATTTTAGAACCCCTATTCAGTGCCATATGCCTCATTTATCGGTGAGAAATTTTTATTGATGCATGATAATGCACGTCTATATGTGATACGAGTGGTACCAAATTACCTCCAAGATGTGGAAATTGAAACGTTGTCTTAGCCAGCAAGAAACCCCGATCTGAACCTCATCGAATTTTTATGAGACGAGGGTTGACAAACTAGAACCTTCCAGGTTCTTCCTAGCGACATAAATGGGCTGTCGCTGAGAATCACGGAAATATGGGATCAAATGAATCAAATTGACATTAGAAGCTTAATGTCATGTATATTAAAGATGTGTGAAACAGTAATCAATGCAAGAGATGGCAATACACGCTATTAAATATTCATTTGTTTGTCCAAATTAAAGAATAAAAATGATGTAATTTTTTGATACACCGTGCATTCATTTAACTATGCCCCTTATTGATACTTTTGAGTTAGATTTATTGAAAATCATCTTTGCTAGTAAACATAAAATTTTTACTCTAAAATATAAAAATAAAAATTAGTAAAAATTTTAAATATGCGTTAATTTTGTGCAGTGTACATGCAGTACACAATTATACAGGTACGGTACATAACTTCGAGAGTGTATTCTGTCCCTAAAATAAAGATGATTTTGTTATATAAACTATATCCCAAAAATGTTTCGTTACGAAAATACAGTGTGAAAGTTTCATTAAAAAATTACGCGATAAACGTGGTACGCCAGTGTTCTTTTACAATATTTTTTCTTTTTTAATTGTTTGTTCGATTTGGAAGGAAAAAGATCTCTTGATGTTTTTCCGTAAGACGTACCGTTTTCGTTAAAAAAAAGACATTGTAGTGCGCCGTAATTTAATAACTACTATTCATGAATGAATAGAGAGCTATTTTTATTTTTGCATTGTTTAATGACAAATAGCAATCATGAAAATAATCATTTGTGACACAGAATTAAAGCAAATGTTGAAAATTATCACTTTTTGATAAAACGCACGATCCCAATCGTCGCATCATTGATTATCTCACTCATTTTAAAACTAGAGTATTTCTTATGGCACTGCAACTTTGAATTATTCGATTTCTTAAATCATTTTCATCTAATATTGGTATCTTATACACGAGCGACTTGAGGTGACTCCATAAATAAAAGTTTAATTTTTAATTTTAATTTTTTAATGAAACTTTCACACCCTGTACTTCCGTGATGAAGCATTTTTGGGATATAGTTTATATAACAAAATTACCTTTATTTTAGCGATAGAATACGCTCTCGAAATTACGTGCCGTACTTAGGAAACACCTTGTATACATAAACATATTAAAGATGAGTCGAAGTCGGTAAGCCGGATACTGACGACTGTTGGTTCTGTGGGAAATTAGATAACCCGGAACAGACGATATTGGGATGTCAAAAATGTGTTGGTCTGAGAAAAGAATTCAGTAACACTTGCATGAAGGAATTTAACAAGGAAATCTACGCAAAATTCCTATTCAAATCAGAGAGACACTGGGATGCTATTGGAAGGTACTTGGAGGCAGTGATGAAGATAAAGATGGAGGAAGAGAGGATTCAAAAACAGCAGGAAAGCTCCTGAGAAACAAAAAAAAGTATCTATATGTATACATAGACCATCACCCATTTAAAGCAATGCCTAACGGCAGTTTCAGAATGGAAACGGGGTAAAGAGCGAGAAGGGTGTTCAGTAGGTACCCCCTGGGTTCTCCCAGGGCGAGTCCCACATTCGAGGGCTGAGCAATAGCAACAACATCAAAGACCCTCGGTTAGTGCTTAACGTATATCCGCTTGAATAAAAAAAACCAACCTGGACCTAACTTGAACTAGCCTGAATTTATGATTTTGGAGGATGAATCAGTATAACTAGAAGTGTAAATGCTTATGATTCAATGTAATGTAATAAATAGCAATATATTGATGAGTGGTTGATAATTAATTATCGCCGTCATTATTGATTTATTTATCGTCAATTTACCATTTCTACATACCTCATAATCTTCTCTCTTCTCATTTTGCCTTG
Source organism: Euwallacea similis (assembly GCF_039881205.1). NCBI lineage: Eukaryota > Metazoa > Arthropoda > Insecta > Coleoptera > Curculionidae > Euwallacea > Euwallacea similis. Next base: position 2,117,756 of record NC_089632.1, on the reverse strand, counting down.
CAATGTTAGTTTGCAAGGAATATTTCCAAATTCCTACAGGAGCGTAAACAGAAATATGCAATCTTACTGTTATATCATAAGAGTCCCATCTATTTTATTCAGACATACTGACCATTTTTTAGGATTATTGGGTAGGCTAGTTTGCTTTGGTTGTATCGCCAAAATCAGGCTGGTACCTTTGACTACGTTCAGTTATGAGCCTACAAATTTTCATTAAATGAGATTTTAATGGAGGTATTACTCATTAAGAACCATTGATATTGCCACGCATGTTACGCTTGGACTTGGACTGCAATTTTTCTAGCATGTTTTTGTCGGAAAATCTCCAATATAATTCCTCCATAAAAACCTGCAATTTGATTCTTGTCCTATTATTTCAATCATTTTGTTCCTTTAGAACGGGGTTAATACAATTGAACCCATAGGTATGTCGTAGGCCACAATAGACCTCTACAGGTACAAAATCACATAATATACAGGTTGTTCTATATAAAAAAAAGTAGAGTTTTAGAGTCCCAAACATTGCGAATTTAATTTGCCAATATTTTTAAAAAGTGCCCTCATGTAGGCTCAAATTTCTCGAAAACCAAGAATCGTTCCTTGTCACGTGTTGGTTCAATAACCAATAATATACAGGTTGTCCACTAAAAAAAATACTTCCTATTGTTTAAAGAGAAGATCTCCCTTTAAAAAGCAATGAAAACTATGAGACACTGCGTAAATTAACATCAATGATTAGCAAGTTCAAATCTCATAACATTGAAGTTCTCAAACACATATGAAAAAGTAGAGTTTTAACGCGTCAAAACATGAAATAATAGGCTCAAATTCCTCAAAAACTGATAAAAATATTTATTAAAGTATATTAAAGAATTATTGCTTGTGTCTGTGTGGAAAATTTGAGATTTGCGAAAATTCACATATTAAACTACCATAACCCACAGGTAAATGCATTCACAAATACTTCAAAGAGTAGCACAAAAAAAAAGGGGGACAAAAGCATCGCGTGAGGGGCCACCTGAGCTATATAAAGAATGACTTTTGTGCATCCAAATATCTTCTAGTTCATGTAGTATAGAAATCGTAGTAAATCGAGTCTTTTGTGTTCTTTTCGTATTTTTTGACGGTGGGCCTGCCCGGGTACTCGATTCGTGAATGGAAACACACTTTTGAAGAGAAAATGCGACTTCTTTGTTAAATGGCCCACTGTACATTTTGTATAGACAGGAAGTGGGTTATTATTGACTATTTAAAATACTCCAGAATAATTCTTGAAAAAGAGATACTTGAGAGCCATTTTATACCCAACATGGGAATGGACAAATGAGCATTCTCGGGACACGATTATTTTTGCGTCACGTTTGGTTATATGAACGAGGGGTATCGCAGAATAATCATGTAATGTAATATGATATTCATCTCTGAATATCACACAATTTCTATTTTGAACTATTCAAAACAGACTTTTTTGGGTCTGGGGATATCAGACTTTTATCTCTTTGAACGTAAAAATTCTGTAAATTCTCTCTTCTCTAATTTTAAGACCAAACATCATGGCACGTCTGCGGTCTTCAGCTCTATAATTCTACACCTTGACTATCTTTATCGTGTCCTCATAAATATTAAAAAATTACAAATTTTGACTCAAATCACTTATTTTCCTAACCAGTGCGGAAAGCGATACTTTTCCGCAAGTGATTGCAGTTGCTTGATCAATGCGCAGCGGAGAACTTGGCCAAAGAGCCAACAAAAATCTAACTTATACTAATGCCTTTATTGCTATTTAAAAAAGTCAAACATATTTTAAATAGCAGAACTCACCACTTCTTAATAGTTAGCAGGTATTGGTACACCTTTTTCGGCTCCTTTCAGCAACCCTCTATTCAAAAGCACAACGAGAGATTCCGAAGGAGTGGGGTGATGGTCGTGCGTCTTCAAAAACGGGACACATCCCTTTAGGAAACTTACATTATCTTTGACCTTTCTTCGAACAGGATCTTCCAGTGAATCTCGCGATATTCATTAAAATCAAAATGAAGAGTGACGTGAAGAAACCGGTATCAGAATCGAGAAAAATTCGTAAACCTTTGATGGAGAAGATGCGCAGAGCGAGAATCAATGATAGTTTGGAAACTTTGAAGCAAATGCTGATGAAATCCAGACCAACTCTAAGAGAAGGCAAAAACCGTACAGCCAAGTTGGAAAAAGCTGATATACTTGAGATGACTGTGCAACACCTACAATTTCTGCACTCAAGGATGATGAAGCTGCAAGACATTAATTCAGCGAAGGTGGGCGATGTAAAGGGATTGATGAGCCCTGACAGTAGTGATAGTGCTAATAATAGGCGTGTAACGATATATCCTACCAAGTTGCCGTCAGGTGACATTGTCTTTGTGGTGCCTTCACCAAAGGGCGATAGAGAAGGTTTGAAAGAAAATCATGAACATAATCTGAATGTGTGGAGGCCATGGTGATTATTGCAATATTTGTATTTTTTCCAGCGTACTTTGGAATTTATCGTATAGATAAGAGTTTAATTAATTTAGAGCACTTCTAGGTAATAAGTTACAATCATTTTCTCGAAATTCTATATATTTACTTTTAGTACCCTGTTGTAAGTTGATGATGTGTGATATGTAAATATGTTCTGAGTACAATAAATTCTGTGATATTAAAATAATAAATACTCTGTAATTATTGGATGATGTGTACATGTAAATTATTTTACTGCATTCCCTTCACTGCCTTAAGATCATATTCTGTTCCCTCGCAAATTAAATTTCACTCTTGCATTGCATGAGCAAATAATAATGATCGGATTCAACAAAGTGAGCAGTTGTGCAACTGTTGGGATTTCCGCTGAATCACACGCTACCTTTCAAATATAACTAAACGGGAGCTGAAGTCATTTTTTTCAACAGTTGTAAAACTGTTGCATGGCCGATCCCTATGCTAAATGTAGCTAATATATGAGTTTGTTAATAATTAAAGGGCTAAATTTGGCTTTTTTCAATTACTATATGAATACAAATTTGTGTAAATGCAAACTAGAAAATAGCAATTTTTTAAAAATTCTAATTTAATTCCGAAAGGACGAATGTGATTCAGGAAACTTAAGTGAATTTCCGATTAAATTGAATACTGAGTGCGTATGATTGACAATTAAGAGATTTTATTCCAAATTTGAAATCTAAAACTGTCATTTTTTATTTCAATTTTAGATTCCAATAGTAGTATATGAACAGTAATTCAAAGTTAAATTTTTACTAAAATAACGAAAATTTGGTGAAGGCAAATCAAGTAAACGTTCTTTTAATTTAGAAGCTGTTTACGCGGACTTTTTTTTCCTTCAAAATTCAACGCACAGTACACAATTCCCCTGAAAGGGTTATAAAACACCTTTCAAAGACAGTAAAAAATATTATCAAACACCCTGAAAATTGCTGTTAAAACCTTTCAAATTTTGGGGTAAAAAAAGCTTAACAAAAGGGTTTGTACCCTTTCGAAAATTGCATTTTTGCCAAAAATTTTAGAGGGCATTGCGAATTTTATGGACGACCTAAAAAAGGGGTTTTCTTTTGAAGTATTGTGACAACATTTGTGTGTTGTAAACTGCGTAATAAAATTTCCGGTACCTAAAGGGTTTATTTTTTGGTTTATTGCAGACATTTTTGCAAGGTTTTCAACACTTTATGGAAGGTCTAAAAGATAATTCAAAAGGGTGATCTGCCCTTTTAAATTTTGTTAACTCGCATAATTTTCTTATAAATCACTGTTGTGTCATAGTTTTTCTTTTAAGTGAAATAAGAATTTCCAAAATTTTTAAACCTTTTTTGAGATAAAGTCTAAATTTTATAAGTTTTAAATACCGCTAAGAGTTTTTATTGGATATTAATTATATTTCTAAGCACCTATTCAAGAAAATTTTACAAATACGTGGAAAATTTAATTAAGTTGAAAATAATTCAGGAGAAACACTAGAACCAAAAGCTCCAAATAACCCCCAAAAAAGGGTCAAAAGGTAGCTAAATCATGATTTTAAAAGGAAAAAACTTGATATGAGTTACCTATAATATTTTGCCAGATAGTCAATACAAATTAGGAGTCATGACATGTCGTTTATGACCTTTTGAAATGTTAGTAAAGAATATTGGTGATTGTTTTGGACTTTTCAAAAGCATTTTAATGAATAAATCATTACTTTGGCTAAACTTTGGCACTTCTAGGCTAATTCTATCTGATCTTACAAAGAGGGTTCTGGTTATTTACCCAGAAAGTAAATGACTCCGGGGTTCCCCAGGGTTCTATGTCAGAACCATTAATTTATATTATTTATACATCAAACATTTCGAGACTGATTATTGTAAGGAATTATTGTAAGCTTAGAACTAAGTTGACGCTGCCCAATTTGATTGCTCTTTTGATCCTGATTATTTTATTAAATTTGAACGAAAAATAAGAACATAACTCAAAATTAAATCCTAATTAAAATTAATCAGTTTGTTCTCAAGAAGAGGTAGACAGTTGATATTTGACAATCACGCATCCATCAAAATTGCCGATTTTTGAGGTGTTTTAAAAGTTTCAGTAGTTTTAAGCTTCATATAAATAAAAATAAAAAATACCGCAGAAAAATGGCCAAGTTAACAATGTGCACACACAACCTTAAAATCTAATTTCTATCAATAAAATCGAATTTCCTTTCGCTTTTGTACTAGCTCTTTTAGTCGGAAGTGTGGATTTGAATAGATGAATAAGCGTCGGCCCTAATTTACATGTATCTTAAGAAAAAATACGTTAAAAAGGATGCTCATTGAAGAAAGTTCGTTGGAGATGTACCAAAAACCTGATCTCACGTAATTATATGGTCTCGAAGGACCTGTAAATGGCTAAAGGCGGCCCTGGTGTCAGGTAGAATGAGAAGGAATATTGTCGTAAGGTCGTTTATGGAGATGATAGCACACTTCAACGTACGCCTGTATACAGAATGGTAATTTAGTCTCTAGGAAAATTCTAAGAGAGGAAGGTCGTATAAATAAAGCTTCACAAAAAATTAGAGTGGATAAAGGAAAATTGGCGATATCGAATGAAAAAAAAATCCAAAGGTATTGAAAATAAGCATAAGTACTTAAAAAGATCTAAAAATATATTTTTTGGTAGTTTGTTTATACAGGACGATTTTTTTCAATGATTAGTTAAGGGATCGCAGAAACAAGCAGAGTTACGAAGGCGATTAAATGGGAAAAGAATTGCAGCTTTAGGGGATCAATTTAAAGCCATTTCTGGTTTCTTGAAAAAGTCCAGGTTAGTTCAGGTTAGATATTTAGCAAAAACTAAATTTTGTCGGTTTTTTTAATCGATTTAACCGTGTAATTTTAGTTCTAGAGAAATTATGTAAATGTGTTGTAAATAAAAAAGATAGGTTATCCAGATTTTTTCTGATAGCTGTCATTTTTGATATATGGCATACATTTATTTTTTTAATGAAAAGCATAGTTTAAAAAAAAAAAAAGTTTTAAAATTAGTTAAAAAGGTATTTTTTCAAGCTTTAAAATGATACCAATAAGTAGAAAGTTATTTCTCAAAATGGTGGATTTACAGCCCTTTTTTAATATGATATTGCAATTTTAAGATTCTTGGCCATGAAATCATTCATATCTGTTTATTATTTGTTTAATACTGATAGCTCGTATCATTTAAGTCAGTTATTTTAAGGTTTTAAATTGTTTTGATAAGAATTTTTTAAATTATAAAAAAATCAAATACCAATTTATGAACAATTATTTATTAATCACCTAATTAATTATTAATAATGCAGATATTTAAAAAACCCTCCGTTGTTATTTAGACATGTATTGCACCGGTTCAAAATTGAAATCGTAGCTATTCTAATTGAAAGTCCTTCGATAATATCGAAAGCTTCTTCAACCACTTCTCTAAGAGATTTTACTGATTTATAATTTTTTCTGTGAACGTTGTTTTTTATTTTTCCCCATGGAAAAAAATAACTTGATAATATCCTGATTTTCCAGGTTTGAAAAATTCATTTCAAAAATGTATGCACATTTAATAATTTCTCGATTTGAAAAGTTCTTATCAATGATGCAAGCTGTCAATATTAAACAAATAATAAACAGATATGAAACTATTTCATGGCTAAATATCTTAAAATTACAGTACCGGCTTAAAAAAAAGCTGTAAATTGACTGTTTTAAGAAATAAATGTTTACTTATTGGTATCATTTTAAAGCTTGAAAAAATACCTTTTTAAATAAGTCATAACCTACTATGCTTTTCCTATTAAAAAAAAAGCAAGTTTATATTATATTACAAAAACAATCTAATAATTATTAAAAAAAATCTGGTTAGCCTATCTTTTCAACAATGTACAAATTTATGTACAATATTCGTATTTAAATAATTTTTCAAGAACCAATTAGACGGCTAGATCGATTTTAAAAAAATCGACAAAATCTGGTTTTTGCTAAATATCTAATAAGTCATGGACTTTTTCAAGAAATTAAAAGTGGTTTTATATTGGGCCCCTAGAGCTGCAATTCTTTCCCCATTTCACTGACTTCATAACTCTACCAGTTTCCGGAATTTCTTCACTAATCATCGAAAAAACTCGCCCTGTATACTTAATTAACGTTCAGTATTAGATTGTAATTTTCTATCTGGAAACGTTGTCAGAAGTGTTAAAAGCGATTTCTTTTACCACATAAATTAAACTATGAAAACATTTTATTGCATTGCCATAGTTTAAACGACTGTGGCGAATTCTTATTCACCTTCCCGGAACTTGACTCCTTTCGGGAACCATGACAGAAGCCCATTATCAAGTGGTTACCCATACCAACCGAAACCATGAGTTTTTGGAACCCATTTTTTCGGAAGTTTTCAATGCCGAACAGCAGTAAACCCAGAAAATAATACAAATTTGGTTCAATATTGACATGTTTTTACTGATGTAAATAAATGGACTTGATGGTTGTCTAGGAATGAAGTATTCATTAGAAAGATTGATGGGTGGAACTAATTATTGGCTGTAAATGGTAAGAAAAAAATGGAATGAGTACTTAGTATTAACTAAGAAGGGTTACATGTTTAAGAATCAGAAATACTTAACTAATATAAAATTAATTTTTTTTAAAAGCAGGTTTGTTAAATATCAAAGGGTTTCTTTTCATCTAAGTTTTCAACGGTAATAGAGCTCCATAAAAATATCGAAGGTTTACAGCGACAATGAGTCCATGACCTTCATAAAAAGCACATTTCCCTCCTCCATAAAAAATGCTTTTGCACAATTATTACGAAGAATTACCTAATTTTCAAAAAAACATCTTTCGGTATGCCCAAATAAAAAAAGGTCTATTGTCAATTTTTTACGACAACTATTGTACAACTACTTGCACAAAATTGCCCAAGGCATTATATGTTTTTGGGTTTTTTAATGGAGGCTCCTTTCTGATTTGTGAGTGCCTATGAAGATTCACTTTCTAGTGAGAAATCACATTTTTGTAGGCAGGTAGGTATAAAAAAGTTTTGCTTGTTGTAAATTATAAAATTCGGAAGTAGAACATTTAATAGTTTACAATAAAGGTGATTACAATGTGATAATTATTATTTCGGAAGTTGAAAACTGATTTTGAGAAGTTCTTTGGAAGCCTCAAAAATCCTTTTGATGGGAAAAATATATGAACGATTCTCAAAAATCTCTAAGAAATGAAGAAATACTTTACAACTGGCAAAAAGTCAAAAATCGAGGCGTTGCAGGATTTCACAAAAATTTCGATATTTTTTTTCAACAAATTTCAAACATGTATGTATTACTGAATGCCTTCGAAAAATCTGTAGAAATTATTGACAAATCATATTTCCGAAAGTTTTAGAAGAGGTAAAATTTTTTTAAGGAAATTTTTAGAATTCAATTGTAAACCTTTCCTAGTCCTCGATTAAATGAAAAGTCCCTTAGAAACCTCAAGATCCATTTTCCTAAAATTTAAGTTCCAATTTCTCCAAAATCATTTGAAGATTAATACTATAAATTAAACTTAAACCTTGTAAAAAAAAATTTTTTTTTTCCTAATTCTAGCTATTTTTCTCGTGGTGTTAACATAAAAAATTGCCGAATTTTACGTGAGCCCTAATTTCCATTGTTAGCTATTACCAATGGTTGCACAATTTTTATGCTATTTTACTGTTTTACGACTCTGATCTGTTTTTTGCACAATTTTAGGAACGTAACGGTCACCATTGTCCAGTAGACGCGGTAATACGTGAAAAGATTTTTTGTGCATCTCTGAATAGTTTACTGTTAGGTAACATTGCGTCCTTAGTTGTAAAACGGTACTCTATCTGATTGTACTAAAGTCCCGACCTTTCACTAATTGGGGCTAAATTATGCAAAAAAATACCGTTGCTCTTGACCGTAAACGAAATAGGTCTACGATTTTGGATCAGCCCCGCCAGTGACTATGGGCTTAGAGCATAATAAAAGCATCGATTAGTTAGAAAAATTATTACCATAATTGATTAACAACCAGAGGTACAGTAAGGTATTAAATAATCAAGGTATAACCAAATTCTCTCAATGACATAAAAAGTAAATTTTCAAAAAATTACTGAACTTGAAAGGAAAGGATTGTGCCACACACTGTAGATTGAGATCACACTTATGGATATCTATTAAATGCAAGAAAATTGGTAATATTGCTCAAAAAGTAGAAGGGTAGTAAGATGGAGGTAGCAATAGATGGTGGCCATCTACTCAAAAAATTAAACCATTTTAGTGGAACGCCAGTAATTATTGAATACTTCGTCTTCTTCTTCTAGGTCATATCATCTATTGTCTTTCGGGACATCGTGCGGGCCACCAGTGAGCCATCTTCATGTTTGACTAACCAAGTTGTTAACTTGGAGCAGTTTCCCGATATACTCAAGCATGCAGCAGTAATTCCATAATAATTATAGACCCGTAACCCTGTTGAACTCTGTGTCCAAAATCTCTGAGAAATGCATGTTGAAAGTCATTTCATCTGGGCCGAGATCTTCTATGGTTGGTGCAACGTGGATTTCTCTTGAAGGAAAGGTGCTGCTACAGACTCCTTAAGGTTTTTTTCTAAAGAAATGGATGAGGAGAGGAATGTAGTGAGGTTCTTCTTTGACCTCTCTAGGGTACTCAATAAAGTTAATGTAAACTTTCTATTGGTAATATTTTTAGCATCGGAAGTAAGGAGGAGTGTTTTAAAGTAGTTCATAATTAAATGAAATGAATAACTATGGGATATAAACATTCATGACCATCATCAGTCGCACATTTTTCTTTTGAATTTTTTTAGAGCTTTAATAGCCATGACGATTTATAGCTTGCTTTGTTTCTCAGAGTCTCTATAAATTTTCACAATTTTGAGAAGTAGCTTCTTCCTTCACGTTTTGACTTTTTTAATTCCCTTGGGTACAACTCTGATTTTTTTGTTGTTACTGATTTCAACTTGACAATTGTGTTCTGTTCGCCCCTCTTTTCATTAGCTTCAAATGCATGTTTTTCAAATTTTATAGAACCCTTACAATGCTCATTATAAAGTGGTCGTCCCTTAATGGGCCAAACTTCATCTACATGTCCTGTCTATATAAATATTACGATTTAACCAAATTTGTGTTATACGAAGGTTGACAGTTTTTTTATACACATAGAGTCAAAGTTTGAAATTTTTGTTCTAATTTTGCTTAAAACCCTGACAATTTTTGAAATATTTCATTCAAAATTTGACATGAGGACATTCATTTAGATTTACTCCATTGGGCTAATCAAGTGATTACTAGAATCTATAGGATCATATTTCGGGATATCCTTTTACCTTCAATAAATCTTTTATGCGGCGCACTACTAACCATTTAAGAGTTTGACCCTGTATATAGAACACTGTCAACTTTTGTGTAAAAGGAATACAATTAAATCGCAATATTTTCGCAGAAAGAATGTGTAAGATGAAGGATGAAGTTTGACCCATTTGCATATCATGTCGTTTTGGGATCCAACAATTTTTCAAAATTATTTCTTTTTTATGCTTTTTTTAATTCGTCACTTAAAAATATATCTAGTTCGCCTCTGTTTTTACAATACATAAATGTAAAATTTTCATATTGTAGAAAACTTCTGCAGCACTCAGAAAGCGTACACTAAAAATTGTTGGCCTTATAATACCCAAATATTTTACATATAAGATGTGTAAATTAAGTAATGAGACTGATTTTTAAAAATTTTTTTATTCGAATAGAATTATAATTTAATATTGTCTCCCTCAAAATAACTTCCTTGGGAAGCCACACAGCGCTGGAGACGGTCCTTCCAATCCGCATAGCAGTGCTGGAACTCCGATACTGGAATAGCCTTCAGCTGGTCGGTTACAGCCGTTTTAATATTTTGGAGTGTCCCAAAATGAGTTCCCTTGAGGTAATTTTTCAATTTCGGGGAGAGGAAAAAGTCACAAGGACTCAAGTCAGGCGAATAAGGAGGCTGAGGAGCCACATGAATGTTTTTACGGGCCAAAAACTCGTTGATTGAAATTGCTGTGTGACAAGGCGCATTATCATGATGCAACGCCCAGTTGTTCTTGATGTTTGGTCTCACACGAATGAACCTTTTTCGAAGTCTTTCAAGAACCTCTCGGTAAAAGTGTTTATTGACCGTTTGGCCTTCAGGCACAAACTCTTTGTGGACGATTCCCTGGACATCGAAAAAACAAATCAGCATGCATTTGATCTTTGATTTGATCATTCTTTCTTTTTTGGACCTTGGAGAGGTTAAACGGTGCCACTCCATGCTCTGGCGCTTGGTTTCCGGGTCGTATTCAAAAACCCAAGACTCGTCACTAGTAATGACACGTTCCACAAAATTTGGTTCATTTTCAATAGATTCCAAAAGGTCAAGGCACCTTTCCTTCCTGATGTCCTTTTGGTTTTGCGAAAGGTTTTTTGGGACCATTTTTGAGCAGATTTTTCTCATCCCCAATTCATTGGTTAAAATCTGATGAACGGTAGTGTGAGTTAAATTCAACTCTTGTCCGATCATTCTGACGGTCAACCGTCGATCTGAACGCACAAGATCCCGGATTGTGTCGACATTTTCATCGGTTCTTGAAGATGAAGGCCTCCCGCTTTGTGGTTCATCTTCAATGGTCCCTCTTCCTTCTGAAAATGCCTTAAACCACCGAAAAACTGGGCCCTTGACAAAACATTGTCTCCATAGGCCTTCTGAAGTTTTGCAAAAGTTTCCATTGCACTGTGCTCTAATCTGAAGCAAAACCTGATAGCACACCATTGCTCGAAATTGATGTCACTCATTTTTAGAACGCAGTAGAAGAAACAGGTACACAAACAAAATCGCTATGGACCACCAAATGACTTTAGCGAGTTCAAACTCGTACTGAAGGCGTATCACATGTTCACCTGCCGCTCCTCCAAGTCACTTCCCAAGTGCTGCCAGATCGAACGCTACGTTGCCAGTCTTATTACTTAATTTACACACCTCGTATATTTGTCTTGTATTTGGTTTGTTAGTTGGTTCTTACTTCAGGGACGCCTTTGTTTTTACTGACTTTAAAATCATATTTTATAACTTACAGTTAATAACGGATCTAGAGTTAACGATTTCCTGGGCACAATATCAAACTACTCGGCTATGTACACTATGTTCATTTTATTTTGGTATACTTTTCATCGACTATAAAACCATTATTTCTTAAGGTAGATTTGCCATTTAAAAATTAGGTTAAATGTTTTTTTTTCAAAGTTTTTGTCGTAATTTAAAATTTTTCCTCTAGGGCTCGATTTTCAAGCTGTCATCAGTTCTGACTTGAGTCAGAGAACTAATGTGTCCTATTTGAAAAAAATGAAGTTATGCGACAGCTTGAAAATCGAAAGCGATAGAAAAAATCTAAAATTACGACATAAAATTTTGGAAAAAAATATTTAACCTCGTTTTTGAATGACATCTCTATCTCAAGAAATAATTATTTTACAGTCGATTAAAATAGTACTAAAATAAAATGAATACACTGTAGAGGGCCCCTATATATTTAGACAGCGTCTATTATTTTTATTATAAAAAAAACCTTTAAATACAAAAGTTGTAGGATTTATATTAGGTGTACAACTTTGCTTCCGCCGTTTTTGAATAGATGTATGTAGCGGTAAGTAATGATCGAAATAAATAACCCCATGTGGGCATGCAGGAGCCTTGGGCACCTGTTAACATAACCTCATAAAAATATTAGTCTATTTGTGTCTTCATCATAAAGTTATTCGCAATTGAAAATGTCAGTGTACGAGCCAAATTCTCGTCATTTGCGGGAGGTTTTACTTTTCTGCTTCAATATGAAGAAATCTGCTGCTGAGGCTCATCGAATGCTCTCAGATACTTATGGGGAAGCCACTATTAGTGAAAGGACATGTCGTGAGTGGTTTCAGCGCTTCAAGAACGGTGATTTTCACGTCGAAGACCAACATAGCGGTGGAAGAAAGAAGGTTTTCCAAGATGCGAACTTGGAAGCATTACTTGACGAAGACTCGTGTCAAAGTCAACAAGAATTGGCACAATCATTGGGAGTGACTCAACAAACAATCTCAAAACGCCTCAAAGACATGGGAATGATTCAGAAGCAAGGATATTGGGTGCCGTACGAGTTGAAACCAAGAGATATTGACAGGCGTCTGTTCGCTTGTGAACAGTTGCTTGCAAGGCAAAGACGGAAGGGATTTCTGCATCGTATTGTGACTGGGGACGAGAAATGGGTTCATTACGATAATCCCAAACGCAAAAAGACTTGGGGATATCCCGGCCATGCTTCCACGTCGACGGCCAAACCGTCTATTCATGGTTCCAAAATCATGCTCTGTATTTGGTGGGATCAACTCGGCGTAATATATTATGAGCTGTTACAACCAACTGAAACAATCACAGGTGCTCTTTATCGAACCCAATTAATGCGTTTGAGCCGAGCATTGAAAAAGAAACGGCTGCAATACAACGAGAGACATGATAAAGTGATTTTGCAGCACGATAATGCTCGACCCCATGTTGCGCAAGTGGTCAAGAAATACTTGGAAACATTGAAATGGGAAGTCCTACCCCACCCGCCATATTCTCCTGACCTAGCTCCTTCTGATTATCACTTGTTTCGATCCATGGCACATGGGCTAGCTGACCAACACTTCCGGTCTTATGAAGAAATAAGAAATTGGATAGAATCGTGGATCGCTTCAAAAGATGTCCAATTTTTTCAACACGGGATTCGTATGCTGCCCGAAAGATGGGAGAAAGTAGTGGCCAGCGATGGACAATACTTTGGATCCTAAAGGTATAATTAGTTTTTTACAATAAAATCGCGAAATTCGGAAAAAAAACGGCGGAAGCAAAGTTGTACACCTAATAATAAATGGAGAGACTTTTAAATTCTATTCAAAGTTCTATATCCATACATTATACGCTTCTTTTTTTTTAGAAGAATATTATATATTAGATATTCTTCAGATAGCGTATAGACAAAATTCTAAGGGCATTAGAAAAAAAAGCAAAACATTTTTTGTAAATTTAAGAGGTCAAAAATAAAGAAACTTTTTCTCATTTATAATATTTTTTTAGTTTTTCTCACTTAAATAATTTCAAATTTTGGTGAGGTGTTTAAGAGGGTGAAGAAAATACCGCGTGGTAAGAATTTATCTGATCAAATTAAACAAATTATAATTGATAAGTATTGTTCGGGAGTGAGACAAGTTAATATCGCTAAGCAAGTAAATTTGCATAAAAGCGTTGTTTGTAAACAAATGATACAAAGTCAAGAGATTATTGTTAGTTTTCCTAAGCCTGGAAGGCCCAGAAAAACTACTTTAGTCATAGATAAATTATTTACAAGATGCTCGTTAAAAATCCATTTTTAACTACTGACGATATAAAAAAAGAAAACCCATCAATTTCAATTTCTGTTAGATCAATTAGAGTACGCCTGTGCCAAGCAAAACTAAACGCCAGGAGATATGCCAAAAAAACATTTATTTCTTGAAAAAATAGGAAGACTACACTTGAATTTGCCTTAGAATATTCTACCTGGACATACGATCAGTAGAAAAATGTACTCTGGTCGATTGAAAGCAAGCACACTATTACATTTGGATAGGATGGCATTAACTAGATAAGGCATGCTGCCAGTGGACAATTCAACTCTAAGTATACTATACCCACAATAAGATAGGGAGGAGGGAATTTCTTTGATTAGACATGTTTTTCTATTCATGGAGTATGATCACAATATGGCCAGCTCAGAGCCCGGATTTAAATCCGTTGGAAAATTGTGGGACCAACTTGAAGCTGATGTGAGACATAAAAATACGGAAAAATTTTAAAATAAAGAAGAATTATTTAATGCCTTATTATAAGCTTAGGAAGAAACATTGGAAGCAAACGTTATTAAAAAACTAGTGAAATCGATACAAAAAATATGCTAAGCAGTAATTAAAAACAAAGGTTTCGCAACAAAATAATTAAAGAATGTATTGGTAATTTTGATTTTCATAAATGTTTCCTCATTTTTGTCCGCATTAGGATCTATTGTAGTGTTGTTTGCTTATAATAAAGGTTATTTTTTAAACTTCTTTTGAATCATTATTTTACAGATCATACATACATATGTTTTCTTTGAATGCTACTACACTGTACAAAATTATAGCCAATTAATCAAAGTTTCTCCACTTTTGGTCGGTACTGTATGTGCGCAATTAGAATTACTTTTGTGTAATTTATTTAAACTTGCCAAAAACTTTCAAGTAAATAAATCCTTTTTGGCCGAATTTGTTTCGGCTATCGACTTCATACCCCCATAAAAACCTACAACAAAACTCCCTTTCGCAATGTGAATGGTAGACCATAAAAATTCTGCTCCAGATACACGCAATATGCAAAACTAGTGTCACACTGTGAAATTTACAACCCCTTTTTAAAAATCCCTTCTAATCGCCGTTAAAACCCTTCAAATCTTGGTTACATGGCCTTGTGCCTTCTTTCTTTACAATGAAGATCTTAGTTCGCCCCCTCATTGCGTCAACATTCCTTTCTTCATTTGTTCCTCAACGTTGCGTAAAGAGTACAAATTGGGTGCAATAAAATAGGGTTCCGAATTATTTTCCAGGGTTGAAATATTTAGAGCCAAAAGTACCGACGAGTAATTTAATATTAAGGTGGAACCAATTTATTGTAATGTTGCTAAGGATTTCGAAGACAAAAAAACGTTTACGTGTTTGTGAGAAATATTCATATGAATCTAATTTATAAAAAAAGATTTTTAAAAACGAGTAAAATTCCACGAAAAAGCTACAATTTCCTAATACCATTTCCCATTAACGGTAAACACTAATAAAACCTCCTAACGGTACCTTCAAGGACTAAATTTTTGCAATTCTAGACCTCCTTAAATCTAAGTTAACATTTTTTTTCACTAAAACTTTTTACCCTTAAATTAGTGGTAATAATCCGTTGGGTACGGACCGCAAAGGATTTTTTAACTGAAGAAAGGATTTTTATTGTCTCCATTAACAATTTATGGATCCCAATAACCGTTCAAAAAAGAACTAAAAAAGGTTTGGGACCTGGGGTGTAAAAGTATTGGGCTTATAGGGTTTACCAAGTTTCTATAGACTTATTTGCAGCTTTTTTTGGAGGTTACTTGGGAGTGTCGGTGCGCTTTTGGGACCATAAATATGGCTTTTCTTGAAATTGCTGTGACGTTCACATACAGACTTAATAGAAATATCTTGTTACTAAAGTTTGGTTTATATTTTACATCACAACTCATATTTCTAATACTTGAATCACAATATCACGAGGAATTCATTGCCCCATGAGAGAAATCTTCCAAAAAGAATTTAACTTATAACTAGAACAATTTTGAAGAACTAGTAAGATATTTGATCAATCCTTCAATTATTCGACAGTGAAAAAATTCTTGTGTGAATATGCTTACTGCTTGAAATTTTTCTTGAAAGATCATGTGGTGAACCATGCTTCCACAAAAAGGAAAAAACTTTAAAAAATAACTCAACTTTTCGTACTTCTTATATCGACCATTTTGGTTTGGATTTACAAACACATGATTTGAAATTTATGAAATTTCGCAAAACTTTCAGGGTTTTCGAAATTATCGTTTTGAATTTATTTGACTTTTACCATTACCATAATTTGCTCGCAATTGAAGGTTATTAAAAATAATTTGAAAATGCGGATATTCTAAAGGAATATTTTTGGTTAGGGTTAGTTCAGGTTAGTTCAGGTAACATCAAGTATCAGCTGTCCCTCTATTTGACACTTTCATATAGCATTTTTTTGAGTGTCTGCTAACTTAAATAGGGAGACTCGAGGTTATCTATACTTTAAGTAAGGGACAATAGCCATAAAGGGTGTAATAAAGTCATAAAGCAATTATACTTTAAAATCCAAAAGATAACGCCACTTTTGATGTCTGTGACATGTTTTTGTCTGTGCTCTTTAAGCCTTAAATGTGATTATTGCCCCCTGCAGGTAGACTGGCCTAGGGCCTGGCCCAAGTAAAAGGAAATCGACGAAACTTAGGACATGAATGCGAGAATTCGGAGCGCAATTTGGCATACATAAACGAGGCTATAAGCTGTGATATAGATTCCCAGCCGTAAGGGCTTTTTTTATATGAGATTCGTAAGTTTGAAAATTCCCTAAATAATCGCAGGCTATCGGTATCTACAGGTAATGTAATATTTCAAATTTGCCCATTAAAAGTGGGAAACAATTGTAAACACCATCGATAAATTTACAATACAAAAAAATCTTGAATTTTCTTGATTCATTACAAAAAGTGATAACAAGTTGTAGACTCCTTTCGTAATTTTATCAAACTTCAATGTCAACATCTTCAGAGTTATCACAGAAGTGTATCAAATGAATTTACTGAATGAGTAATTAAGAATTAAATTTGGATTTAAAGTCGAAATTTACAAAAGAAGAAATTTGTAGATGAAGATGTTACAAAATGGTGACAGATAATTTGAGTTCATAAAATTTTTTTTTTTTTCTATTTTCCCCATGAGCTCGAAATAACCGGATATTGTATACTTAGGAACTGAAAATCATGGGATTAAAAGCTAAGAAACTTGCTGCTGAAAAACTGGTAGTAGGGCATAAGATAACAAACCGTCGTATAAGGTGAGCGCCTCCTTGTTATCGCAAAATTTGAGTATGAGCCCAAAAGTGCGACATTGTTGATGTTAATCATTGATTTAAATATTCACCAATTTTGACGCGATGTCATGTTTTAGTTGAATTTTTCAAAATGAAATATTGCTCTTCAATACAATAATATATACACAAGATGGCAAATATAGAGGAATTTATTAAGTAGCTTTAACGAATATGCTTGAACAGATTTAACAAGTAATAAATCTGTAGACCAAACCTATGTGCTAGATCCAATCAGAAAATAAATATTATAAATAATTAAAAAGTAAATATGTCTATTTATAAATAACATGCAAAATCGCGTTTAAAACAAATTATTTAAACTTAAAATCCAGTTTAATACTACATAATACTGTATATATCATGGCCATTGTTACAGCAATGGTTTTTTTTAATGTAATCATACCGAATAAATCTATTTCTTATAACTAAACCTATGAAACAAAATGAAGGTATAAGCCTAAACAAACACACATTAACATATTAAGTACCTGCCTTAATTGTTTAATATGCACAACAAAAATTTAATCGAACCTAGGTTGCGTCACCACTTCACACACAAAAATCTTTAACTCACACTCTGCCAAGGCCTCCAAACATTTTCGTCTTCACCATTTAAGCTAACATCTACACGATTTTCTTCTTCATGTTCACTATTTCTAGAAAGAGTTTCTAGATCCCCGTCTGATGAAGGTGGCGGCGAAAGAATTGCATATTGGTGATTACTTGGTGAACTGACCATAGGTATCGAATTGTTATATGATTGACACATTCCATAACTGTCTTCAGGACTCGGTCCTCCTAGATGCAAGTGCTGTCGGTCTCGTGAACGCTTCATGAAATTACTCGATATTCGAAAAGGTGACATAATTTGCGGAAATTGAGGAAGATAAGTCCGACGGTTCATGGACAACATCCGTCTCAGGAAATTCACTGTTAACTCCAAGATATCAGCCTTTTCCAGCTTGGACACTTTCGGGACTATCTTATTGGTGACATACGGGTCGTTAAGAAGCAGAATTTTCTTCAAAGTCTCTAGACTGCTATTAATTCTGGCCCTCCTTTTCTTTTCCATAAGGGGTTTTCTCACTTTTCTATCTTCAAATCCCATGATGGAATTTTCTGCACAAAAACTGACGCACTCCTGTTTGCGTGGCAGACTGAAGACCAGGAAGCGGTTAGATTGACATAGGACAGGGAGAACTAATTTTTGGGGCTGTCCTTCGTTATGGTAGATTTACTGATGCCGCCTATTGGTTCGAGGTGTTGAAGGCTAAAGGTATAAAAATATATCTTCGTCTTTAATTTATGGCAGGCTTCACCTCAAGAACCAGCAATAACAATTACTATTTATTGTGCAGAACGGATCCTGACGAACTGAAGTTTTTATTTATGCATTAATTGTCAATAATGTCCATCTTCTTGCCAAATCGAGGAGAAACAATTTGATCTTTATGATTTATGGTTGCATACGGTCTGGCTTTAAGTTTACCCCCTCCCTCCTCTGCATATATCATATATAATATATAATATAATTAACTTTTTGCAATACGTACATACAAGTATCCATTATGCTTCGAAAAATGTATCTATTATTATGTAAGCACTTTTTTATATTTTAAAGCTATTTCTAATTGCAATATATAGGTATGCTTCGTCCTTTGATTTTGGGAGTCAATCATTAGTCTTTTAATTCATTTTATTTTAAAATTTGCTTGTTTTAATCCTGTAGTATCTACTTTGTTCCGGCCTTTTTTTCTAAGCTGATACTTGATGAAACTTTGCTTGAACATTTGTCAATGTTTCAGTTTCTTTCTCCATTTTCCAAGTTTCTTTTTCGTTTACATTTTAGATTTACTTTTGCTCGAATCCTGTTTTATGATTTTAAATTGTTCAGAATTTTTCTCTTAATTTTTTTTCAGCATCTCTTCCGATTTGAATGCATAATAAACTTTTTTTGCATCTGTTCCAGGACTCTATCGTCTGTCAAGAGCCTTGGAATCTCTTAAAATTCCGGATATTTTAAAAGATTTTAGGGACTTCCAAATAGATAATGAATTTAAGAAAATTGCATTCTGCTGCACGATAGAAAATGGCACAAAAATAGACAATCAAAATGTCCAAAAAATTCAGTGTGAAAAAGTCATTTCATTTATAAAAAGTTTATAGTTTGGTATAATAACGCCTGGATCAGCTATTCCAAAAATGCTGTTGAAGTTGCTGTAATGGAATAAACGCGACATATCAATGTTTTTAACGTCGCCTTAAGGTAAACTTACCAATGAGTCACCAATAAGGAAGTGTGCCGGAGTTAATAGTGAAGAGTCACTTATGTCCTTGAAGATTGGCATTAGCCAATGTAAATTAAGATAAACTTCGATTTTTACCAGTAAGGTGTGAAAATGTCTTCATTGGTTAGTGATGATTCATCAAGAACACAGTGAAGATGAAATTTGGTCGACTTAACAGTAGCCTCCCACAATCCTCCCATGCGGGCGTTATGCGCTCATATAAAGTACTATCTGATATGATTTACGAGAAATGCAGCCGCGGGATTGAAATTCGATAGATCATTTGTTAATGTATGAATTTTGAGAAAATAGTTATTCACCTCTATAATGTCAGAGCCACTATCGGAGCATTCATCAGTTGACTTTTCTCGTCTGGAGCGGAACTTTCCCAAAGTAATTTTTTAAACATTTCAAAACCGAAAGGCGTTAGTTCGATTTTAAAAACGTAATCGAGATCCTAGTGATGAATTAAAGTCGAAACTGTTAAGCATAGTGCGGGAGATGCTTAAAAAATAATAAAATATACAAGGTGTTTTAAAAAACTTAAATGAAATGTATACAGGAAGTTATTTAAGTACGTGGTCAAACTTCAAGGGGTGATTCTTTGAGTGATTAGAAGACGAAAAGTTTATATAAATATAGGTTCGGTAATGCTTCGTTTTCAAGGTACAAGGTGTCTAACTTCTTTTTAAATTATTACATATTAAAAAAAAACTTTTAAATAACAAGAAGACGCAAACTAATATGACATTGAAGCTTGACGACAGTTTTTAATGTAGTACAAAGGAATTTTTTAAGCTGAAAATTGTTTGTCTTCTTTGCTAGTGGCATACACAGGAATAATATAGAAGAAAAATCAAACAAGAAAATCGTTTTATTAAAACTACACTTAATGGTGCGCGTGTTTTTAGTAAAAAATCATTTAATAGTAAGTAAATGCCAAATTTCAACAAAATCGACTAAATGATTATTAAGCTTTTTACAAAAAAGCGATTTTAAAAGTAAAGTTTGACACCCTGTATCTTGAGAACGAAGCATTACAGCACCTATATTTATATAAACTTTTTGTCTTAGAATCACTCAAAAAATCATCCCTGGAAGGTTGGCCACGTACATAAATAACATCCTATATTAGTAATTATAGTGCTTTCTGATAAATCATTTAAACTACGATAGAAAAGTATAAGCTTATTTTGTCTAATTATATCAAAATGATAAGTATAATTTTAAACATGCTTCATAAAAGTTGTTTACAATGCTCTATAGTACTAGATATGCAACGAGACAAAAATTTACGGGATGTCCCATTTATAAATAAATGAAACTATACTTTTAGAACTATTCTGCATATTTTACTACACTTTGAATATATGCTTCGAACTATTCTCTACAATTTCTGCATTTAATTTTTTCTTCTATCTCGTATTAGAAAACATACAAAACAATTCGGCTTAGATGAAACTGCTTGTATAGTAAAGAACTTTAAACAAAACAGCTTCTTTTCAATTCAAAAAATTATGTCTTAGAGGAAGGTTTTAATAATTTTTTTAAAATTTACGTCATTAATTGAATTTACACAATCATATTATTGACTCTTTTCGAAAGTTCAATGACCTTCAACATCCTCCGAATCAGAAACATAATTATATTTTACAAAGTGTTTCTGAATAGATGATAAACATTTTAATGGGTGAATCCTGAGCCAAATTTAAGATGAAACGTTCATATAAAGAGATGTCCAAAAATGCTTCGTCTTCGATCTACAGGATGTTAAAAAATACTTTTTTTCGTTTTTTTTAATTACTTGTTTATTTTTTATTGAAACTTGTTGAAAATTTATACATATCATACGCAGAGTGTTTCTTACAAACGGAAATTTTCAGACTTTAATTTCACATACGGGGTGATCCGGATTGATGGGTCTTGAGCTCTCATTTATCACATTATATGTGATAAATGATATATTTTTTTATATAGTAAATTATATTTTTCATACGTTAGTAAGTATAGATTTTTTTTTTCATATTAGTGAGGGTCATTTTCAGCACCTGCTACAAAATTAAAATATTATCATATTAAATAAAGTTAAGTTCTTGTTTAAGCTTAGTTGATTAATATTGATGTTAATAATTGCATCTGCAGGAAATAATTGCGTATTATCTAAACTTTTTGTTTATAGAAAACACTCGGCCTATGATATGTACAAATTTGTAGCAAGTTTCGATAAAAAAATAAACAAGTAATTTAAAAAAAAGAAAAAAAAAGTGTTTTTAACACCCTGTAGATCTAAGACGAAGCATTTTTGGACATCTCTTTATATAAACTTTTCATCTTAAATTTGGCTCAGGATTGACACACTAAAATTTTTACTATCTATTCAAAAAAACCCTGTACACTTCTCAGGCGGATTATTCCCTTTTTTAGAACTATCCTTCACACACCAGTAAGGATTGTTGTTGCAGTAAAATTGCACACTACTTTTAGTTAAAAGTAACTGAGATAATAAGGGGTGAATGTTATTTTCAATTAATTTTAGCATAGAATAGTGTTTAATTTCATCGCAACAACAACTCTTTGGTGTGTGAGATGTTCGCAAAAATTAAATAAAAGAAAAACTACTAAAACCCATTGCTACAATCTCAAAAATTAAAAAAAGATCTGTATTTAAGTGAATAGTTTTTACGGTTCAATTTAAAGTCAACCTAAAAAAAAAACTTTCACTTGATGTCTCTGTAATCTTCGCAAATTTACCAGATTTTACGGCATTCCCTTGCAAAATGCAATAACTTTATGACGCCGACAAAAACTCTAAACCCTTTCTACATTAGTACAATACAAATTGCAGGTATTTTGACCTTCTAGTAAAGAGTTACAGACTAACATCTTTGAAAATTGCATTATTGCAGATATTTTATAATTTTGGGCTTTTTAGATACACTAAAGTTAAAAAGTGAAGCCATAAAATCCTTCGAAAAAGATACCATAAAAGAGTAGGTATTGCAGTACGTCCGCAAAAAATGGGTGAGATTTTAGAAAGTGAAATAAAAACAAAAAATTCAAAATAGAAAAGGAAACGGGCTAATTTTACAACCGGAAATGTATGTGGTATTACTTATATGACCCTTGAATTTTCCATCAGGATTTTTAAATTTTTTGATATAATTTGCATAAGTAATATATCTCTAATACATCCTGTATTCATACTATGCATATACGAACATACCCTAGATAAGATAAGAAGAGACAGACAATGCAAGGTTCCTTACGAAAATAGAAACAGAAATGGTACTTTCTTCATCTAATTAAGAGAGAAATGTTCAATTTTCCAGGTCTCTGAAGTTTTTTGTTATTCTTACTCAAACGAAAAATAGCACTTTTCTTTTACTTTTCTTTCCTATAATTGGAGTTCTTAATTAAAATTAAGAAATCAATTCCAGAATATGTGGATATTCCGTTTATCTTCATTCTTACACCTCTGGCTTCTTCTCATGGAATGCAGAAGGGCATTTTCCAGAAATTGATTCAAATTAAACTATTCCGTTAGTGTGTAAAGCCACCTATTATGTTACCACTAAAGACCAACACAACAACATCTCTTTAACTTTATGAAAAAGATAATTTATGTGGAAACGATTTAGCCAAACATCGGCTCTGACTGCGTAATTTCTTTAAAAAATATCTTGTCCGTAAAGTTGCCAGGACTTTGATACATTGACCATAAACAATTCACTTCCCTCTCTTATTTTAGCGATGCAAGATAAAAATGTATTTTTTTCTCAGTTAATCAGTGGATTCTAAGTAGACCAGGAATATAGTGTATAAGAGAATCAAAAAGAAAAATTAATTTTTAATTTTCATATGATTCGTTACGAACAAATCTACAACGCGTTAACTTTCAACTAAATTTCAGCTATATACCTCCCATGGAACAAATATTTAATTTGAAACAATTTTTGGCAAGTTTAGTTAATGGAATAAACACTTATTTGTAACTGAGTTTTAACTTAAAGTTCATGTTTTAAAACTATACACGGTGTCCTTGTGTGGTTAAAAGATGTTGATGATCGCGAATGTTGTAAGGAACTCTTTTATTTTAATCTTGACAACTACTTAAATAAACTAATTTGACAAAAAGTAACTATTCACAAAATACTCTAAAAAATAATAATAATTGGTGGTTTGCCAGACCTACCTATGACAACAACCAGATTATAATACACCTATAATGAACTAATTATTAATAACGTAAAACAGGTACTAACAATTAGCACCTGAACTAAATTACGTGCACCACACACGGTGTCTCACAACTCAAAGTCCTTACCTAATAGAAATCTTCAGATTGAATAGAGTAAAAACTGTTAATAAAGATTTATTTATAAAAAACCGTGTTACATTGTGAAATAAAAAGTTAAACTTCTTAATTAAAATCGGTATAACAAGAGAAACCGATTTTAATTTACTATTTGGTATTTAAATGAAGTAATTTTCATATTCCAGCGAGAATTTCAAATTCAATTCGTAGATTTGAAATTGTAAATATCTGTATGATAACAATTTAAACCTCTTTATTATCAAGAAAGTGTACTTTAAGGTAATACTTTATAGAGGTTTTTACTTGATTTGATGTGAAAATTAAGTATGTTGAGTAGTGACCTTACCTTAAGTGATGGGACACCCTGTATACCTGTACTTCTTGACTCCTTTTTTGTTAGAGAAATATGTATAGTGCTAAGAATACTTCAAATTTTTCTTATTATTTTCGCCTTACAATAGACGTTTTATGCACTCTACTGTATGTTTTACATAAACTCTGCAAAAATGGAATATTCACTATTTTTTAAGCTCTTTTCCTTAAAAAAAAAACGTTCATCCCCTTTTCCCTATTTCCTCATATTCCACACATATTCAAGATTCGAACATTTTTAAGAAAATATGTCAGAACTAAACGATAAAGGGCATGAAAGGGACATATGCTGTTATATTTCTTTCATGCTCAGCAGTCAATTATATTCTCAAAAGTGACGTTTCCACTTGATAAATTTTGGCTGAGCCACTTATCTACAATAAAACTACTATAAACGAAACTATTAGTCTTTTACAGAGGACCATATTCTATAGCAATTTTACCATATTAAAGGCAATTGGGTTCCAAAGCGCCCGAGATACCAGCTGCTGAAAAATGTCATTTATCATGCCATTATGGCTTAAATGATGAAAAATCTCTAACTAATTGTTTGCGTTTCTTTGCAATCTTTTCAAAATGAATAGCTCAAATGAATGTATTATTATTACAAAAACTTGATATGTTCATATAAATTTATATTATATCTTGAAAATATTTCAGATTACAATCAACTATTATAGCACGATGCAGCACGTATAAAATTGTCTTTGATTCATGTATTTTCTATTCATTACATTTAATTCTGTGACTATTATCAAAGGAATGTTGACATATATTTGACCTATAAAATTCTCTATTATTAATGAAATTTCGATATTATTTAATGCTCTTTTTTAAGAATCTAAATGTTTCACCAATTTAAAAGTTCTCACATTTGCAAGAAATTTTTATGACGTTTTTTCTGTGCTTGTTTTCTTTCACAGTTTTGACTTTGTGAGTTTTGAACGTAATGAAAGTTTTAAGGCGTTGTTGCTACACGTTGTATTTCGCAATATGTCGCGCGTTGTTTAATGGTCTTATACACTTCTATTATAAAATACTAATTTTTCACATAGAACATTGGATAGTGTTCTAGAAATATTGGAATGAGCATTAATACCTGCCAATAGCGACTTCTCCTGGTAAATTTAATACAAACAACACATTTTCTTCCAATAGGAAACATTGGCACCTACTATATCATTGGGTATTTGGCCTTTAAAGATGCTTCTATACAACCTCTTTAAATTAGTAAATTGTCACCGAATTTGAATTAAGGGTTTGAAATAGCACATACATAAATCTTTTGATAGAGACTTTTTTATACTTAAAAACGACACTTCGTGATGAGAGTCATTATTCTACTCTTGAGCAGGTCTTGCGTAAGGATAACAGAATCCATAATTTCTGAATGAACTTTTAAGCCTAAAATAACAATTTGTTTCTCAAAGATCCGGTAGAACGAAGAATTTTTTATAAACTATGTAGGTATAGTTTAAACTACAGTTCTAAAATATTCTGCAGTGCAACATCTTTACAGATTGCTCTTTCAAGTTTTATAAATATTTAAT
Source organism: Euwallacea similis (assembly GCF_039881205.1). Lineage (NCBI taxonomy): Eukaryota > Metazoa > Arthropoda > Insecta > Coleoptera > Curculionidae > Euwallacea > Euwallacea similis. The sequence continues at coordinate 2,091,965 of NC_089632.1, read as the reverse complement.
TCGGTTGTTTACTTCTCAAAAGGATGACAGAACTTTATTTTATTTTTTGAAATTACTTTCAAATGCGGCGATCTCAAAGACCTTTATTAGATATATATAGACTCAATGACAATCTGGTGACTAATAGGGTGTCTGCCTCCAACCCCAGATTTATAAGTCTGCAGGTAAAATTTTGGTGGGGCAAAACTTTTCGGTTTCGGTCAAATAATATTTTCCTATTTTGCCATTCCGTGTCCAAGTCTCTTGCTGTGCAACACAAAGTCAGTGACTACCGAATTCCTCAAAAAAGAAACATGGACCAACAGTCTTATTTCAATGATTTGGCACTAATAAAAACCGTTCTTCGAGTACCTGTCTGTTCGATGCTGGAGGATGACCATCGGGTGAAAACTGCTTTACATACTTTGAAACAAATATTACTAAACTGCGATCCTGAACTGCTAACGAGACATCGAGATGGGCCTAGGGCTGGAAGCCTTGAAACAATTGACATTCTTGAAATGACGGTGGATTATTGGAGGCAGATGGAGAATAAGATTAAACAACTTGAATTTAACCTAAGAAGAACGTTGGTGAGGCGTTTCCATTGCAGTATCAACCATGATGAGGCTAAAACGCAAACGAGCGAAAAATGCTTCAAAATTGAATGCGAAAGATTTAAAGCCTGTGCAGAAGAAGTACAGCTCTGTGAGGCTGACAGTACTACTTCAGAGGATATTTAGTGCCTTTTTGTTTTGAAAACGTTCTGGTTAGTTCGGTCAACTAATTAAGCAACAAATAATGTGATTTTCGAGATGCTTAGTAACATCTCATAAATGGCAAAAAACCAAAAATAAATGTTAAGTATAGTATTTTCTATTGTATAAATGTAAATATCCAACATGTTGAAATTATAGGTATAAAGACATATAGACCTAAGTTATGTGCTTAAGAGAACAATATAATACTTGTAACTACCCAGTACTCACAGTAGTTCATGTTTGTCTGAAATTACTGACATTGCAAAGACATGTACATAAGTAATATTTACTTGGGAGAAAATGATTAAAGATGCCATTATAACAGCTTATATTTTTTAAATTACTGTGAAGAGCCTTGTTTATTAAATTTAGAATATGTGTGTTCCATTAAATAAATGAATTGTGGTCCATTTTATCAATCAGCAAGTTCAATTATAATCATGAAGTGTTTTTTGGGTCCAAAATTGAATAATGGAAAGGAATATTTTTCACGGTTAGGAATTAAAGTGAATGACCACCCACCTTTGACTGGACCTAGCTACTGCTCTACCAACAGAGCTACATAGGAACACCGAATGGTTCGGCTCCTCTGGTTAGTCCAAGTTTATTAATGGATTTTGGATGCTAAAAAAAACCATTTAATGATTAATTTAATTTCTGGCTTGGATGCCAACATATTAGACGACCCTTTAAGTTGAGGAAACAGGACCCAATGGTCTCTGATTGTGAATGTGACTCCAACATAACCTAACATCTTTAATTTCCTACTATTAATTTTAGAACTATCGAAAAAAGGCCTATGTAACTCAAATGTTAAAACGATAGTCCAGAAAACTAATGGTCGCTGGTACAAACCCAACCGAAAGTGGGTAAATTTTTTTTTTAACTTTAATAGCTGTCCCCGGCACTAAAAAATATACCTTGCTTGCTCTTCAACTGTAACACCTTCTTACATATCTTGCATGTATATTACTCCTGTATCTACAGCTTTATTTATTTCTCTATTATTATATTTATAATGTTTATATCAAATTATAAAATCGTCAAAAATTCTCAACTATTGAAGTACAAGAAGCTGTAAAATTGTTTTCAAGATGGCGACCCCATGACCATTTATGCTACCGCTATTCGCTCGCGACAATGACAAAGCTATTTTCTCCTTATCGCACATAATTTTTTATCTATTGTCTTACTTCATGACATGTAAAAGTGTGGGATACCAACACGTAACGAAAATCAGCTGGTCGATGACATAAACTTAATTCGACCGGATGAGCGGTGCATGAAACTTTCAGTTGCTGCTGCTTGTTGCATTTGATTTAAATTATCATTTTTGTATTTTTTTAATTAAGCCAATAAAAACTTAATTACAATACTTAGTGCATAATGCGGGTTTGTTGAAGATTCGTTGTTTGTAGAATTGTGAATAAATATATATTAATTGAAGAGGTAAGTAAAACCCATATATAGTTACTTAACCCCGTCTGGAATCGCCCATTACACTTTTTCAAGAATTCCTTTAATTATTAATCAATATGATCTCGGATACGATATTGATATATCATAATCAATCACTAGAATTGACTGAAATTTTATTTTAGCTCTATTTAATAACACACTAAGTAAGTTGTATTATTGCATAATAAAGTGTAAAAAATTCCCGTAAAGTTTGGTAGTTTCTCTTTCAAATTTATGATAAATTTAATGAATTGTTGTAGTGTAAATCACTAAAAAAATAATATAAATAAAGGTATAAAAATCATGTTGGAGAATTTAGTCTGTTTTCAATGAATTCCATTCAATTACATGTGAGATTACATCACAATGTATTTGGAAATGGTGGTGGTTGACCAAATTTCAGGCTCACCATTGAAGTATCAAAATCTATAAGAGATACAAGGTTTGTTTAATGATGACAGAGTTGTACAATTAGCCACTTAATAAAATGTATTTTTGAGACTTGGAAAATTCATAGTAGTTTCAGAGATACATATGTCATGCAACACTCCCAGGTGAGTGCTATGCTTTGGTATGAAGTGCCACCTGACCTGAATGCTAGAAGTGCAGCCAGTATGTTGAAATGTGATCAATCATTTGTTAAAGTAGGAAGTTCAAGAAAATGATTATTCACTATTGGAATATACAAAGTGTCTCTGAACATAGCACCATAAATTAAATCACATATGTTAGGTCCCAAAATATAACAAAAACTTTATATAAACATATATCACAACATATAATATGCTTGATTTTACTCCCTGAATGTAAATAAGAAACACCCTGTATTTTGAAAATTGAATATTACTACCTATGGTTATATAAATTTCTCGTCTTCGTCACTCAAAGAATGACCCCTTGAAGTTTGGTCATGTACTTAAATAGCATCCTGTATACAATAGGTAACCCTATACAGTCTATGACCTATTGAAATATAATACCTGTTAAACCTTTACAGAAAACAGTTGCAAACCGTCATATGATTATGTCTTGACTGATTTTGATGTTTTTTTTTTTGTTAATTAGATACTCAAAATGCGCACCCAAATTTATGGCCAACTGCGTGCATTTTATAGGATCAAATTTAAAAAAGTACTATTAAGATTCTTTTTAGACTAAAAATGAAAACAGATTCTCAAATAGAGCAATCTAAAACTGATCTATACTGATTTTCAGTTTTCTGCTGCACAGGATTTTTGAGAAAATCTATAAAACATGTTGTAAAAAAAATGGTGAGAAGCCTTTTAAACCAAAATTTCTTCATACACTTGAAGCTGGAGATCAAAATATAATAATGGAGTTCTCTTTATGGCTGCAGTATACGTACCAAGGTCCTAATTTTAAAAAAAACATCTTATACACCGATGAAACTATGTTTATGACAAATGGTGTAGTGTCGGCATAAAATAGTGGAATGCAAAGAAATCATAACCCGAATTGGATAATCGAATGTAAACGACAATATTCTTTGAGAGTAAACGTTTTCTGTAGTATTGTAAATCAAATGATTATTGGGCCAATATTTTTCAATAAAAGTTTAAATGCTGCTCGTTTTCTGAGATTTTTACAAAAAGAGTTAAGTGATGCACTTAATAAGCTTTTTTTTATTATAATTAACAAAAAAAAACCTCTTAATCAGCCCAGAAATAAGGATTTTACAAGGGTGGTAAGTCGTTAACCCGGACACCCTGTATATATTTGGAGAAAAGTTCGCTACTAAAATAAGTAAATTAGAGGCGATTTCGGCCCACGATCGGCAAGTATCTGATATCTCAAATTTATGTTTTTACTTCGTTTCATTCAGGGGTTTAAATAAAGATACCAATTTGGGGTGCCAAACGTATACCACTCAGCAGCCGGAATAGCCTCAAAATTTCCTTTTTAAGCAAAAACTCTAAATTCCCCAGAAATAAAATACTTGTAACTTTTTATATATTTTTTAATTTTTTTGAGCTAGTCTATCCCAATTTTTAACTGTTCAAATATTACGTGTTCCCTTCCTCCATATCTGCTCATATTTTCCCCATTTAAGTTTTTTTCCAGGGTCTTGATTGGTTTTCGCTATTCTTGATTTAGGGTTCTGCTTCCTTATCTAGAGTTTTACATCTAGAGATTCCTCTCCAGCTGTAACTTTTGAATGCTTTGCATGTTCTTGCTGACCTCTATATTACCTTTGTAATTATCTGTAATACCTAATAATTTATTACCAATCCACTTTAGTTAATTGGAAAACATCAATTTGAATAATGGTTTTATTAAACAGGACCTTCCATCAAGAATATATCGCATGTCTTAGTTCGGTTAATTATTCTTTGCGACGTTAGTTCATCGTTGAAGTCACTCTTTAGCTGTGTCACGATCAAGCAGTATAATTAATTTACTGGGAAAAGTGTTTCCATATAGAAAACGTAATTCTCATTTCCTAGGAAGTAAGCACGGTAAATATGAAAAATGGAATAATTGCAATTGAATAAATGCGATTAGAGATTAGGACTTTCACTTAAAAGTTTTTTGATAGATGACTGGTATTATATTGTTACGTATAAAGTAGCCGCATGATAGGGCAAGTAAAGATTTTGATAATGGATTTTGCATTGTCAGGAACACCGATTGGAATGACTGGAAGATATAAATAGATAATACGTATAAACATGTAATAAAATAGCTTCCTCGTAAACCATAATTTTGGAGAAAATGGTGAGTTTTGGTAAAATATGTATAAAAGCCCTATTATTACATCACTCATATATCGTTGGTTGAGATCTCAGCAATGCACTGCCTTACTTTTCTATCTTATTATATTGAAAGTTGTTTTTACCACAAAATGTCTCAGTTTTAAATATATGAAAACAATTCACCACATTGAGAAACCATAAAGACATTTCAGCAATTTCATATTTACTCGGCCATCTAGTGAAGCACCGCAAACGAAAACAAATATTTTCCTTATTCCAAATGAATAAACAATTATATTTTCCACATATTCACATTGACCTGCGGTATATTTATGGTTACACTGGATAAGTAGGTATGAATGGAGATACGTCTAGAGGTACTGTTTGTTCAGTTTATCTACGGGTGTGTGCATGCATGACCGTGATTTCTTTACTCTATAATTGTTTAAGATAATAATTAATTATGCTGGTAAGAAGAAATATTTTTAACAATTTCTATAGGCTGATTGGTCTAGACACTCAAGTCAGAGCTTACTAATTATACAGAATGTTCCAAATTCAGAGATATGATCTTCTTTAAATGGGTGTTAAGTACATAATTGTAGTTGTGAAATTTCAGTTTCAAACACTTGTTGAATTTGAAATATATCCACAAAAATAAGGCGATGTGTTCGGAGTCATTTTTTTTTCTAGTAATAATCTAGCTTGAAAATGAACATTTTGTGTTAAAATGTCATCATTTCAAAGCTCACTGCATATAACATATTTTAAAATATCAAAACCAAACATTTTATGAAATCCAAGACCGTACTAGAAAATAAATTTGTTGACAATGATCCTGCTCAAAAAATTGTATTAGCACCTTAAGATTGGCCCAAAAGGGTCCCAGAAAAGTAACCTGGGTATTTCTCTATCTCTGAAAATAAAGCTATCATAAAAATAAAAAGCAAAATTCTTTTTTTCTGTATGTATTCAGAATTTCGGAACTTTTAAAACTGAAATTTGATATCAAATACGCAACTTTACCCTTATTTAAACGAGGTCGTATTTTTTGTCGATCTTGAAATCACGATGGTGAGCTTCGAATTTGGGACACTATACATGTTTGAGTATTTGGGTTAAGTTTTCTCTTCTAGTTACCTATTGCTCCGTAATCAAACTGCTTGTTCAAAATTCAGTAGCGTACGTAGTCTGTTTTCTTTTCAAAGCAGACATTTTCAGATTGAACTCGTATTTGCAAGTAGATGTGCCAGCAAATTTCCATTTTGTCATTTCATTATTTACTTCATATTTACTGTATTACCTTTGCGTAAGCACTAAAAATTTCAAACTTGAACTATTTAATGTACTAAATCTTCTATTCAGTTAAATTCAACAGACTTAGATCTTGGAGATTTAAATCATATAAATGTAAATAGATTTTTTTTTTAATTTTATTTATTTGTTTTATTTTATTGTTTATTTATTGATTTTATGATAAAGCGCAAACCAAAATAACTAACTAGAAATTCAGTGACATAGCCCGTTTTCCTTTTGAAGAACAAATTTTTATATTCAAATCTTTATCACTTCTTTAGAATGACAAACAAAAAATTAAGTAACATTTACGTAGGACCTGTATATGACGTCTCTGACTAAAATTTGCAATTATTGACAAAAAAATTTCTCATTCGAACTTATTATATTATAGTATACCGAATTTCATAATTTTAGTTCAAACCCTTTCGAAAATATTGCGAAAAAACCACCTTCAGAGTTCCCCCTTTAAGGGTTTTTAGCCCCTTTAAAAAGCAATTTTTGATGTATGTTTATAAAAACTATTTTTACTATTTTAATTTCTAGCATCATCTTCTAAAACATTTCTACGTTATTCCCGGACACCATGTATAGTAAACTACATGTGCTAGGCATATAGTGGCGTAGTTTGGGGGATATTTAGATCCTATAAAGTTAACAAAATACGTTTTTGGAGTGTTTTTATATGATAAAGTATAATTTTTTTGTGAATTTGCAACTATTTATTGTCTCCTCAATTTTTTCGTAGTATTTTGGAGTTATTTGAAAAAATAACATAGAAATCACAATATTTTTCTCTAATTTAGTAGTATTGGGGAATCTGCGTGAGGAAGCCACCTCTAAAATAGTTATAAATCGGGAAGAAGTACAGGAGACCAAAACTGTTTGAATTGAACAATTAATCTGAATTTTGGGCAATTAAAAACATAAAATTTTATATGGTAAACACCAGTACACTAAGGTGAAAGAGGATGTCATACCTACATGATAACTGTGTAGACAAATCCCTCATTGGAAGCCAACACCTCAAAAATTGGAAAACTTGTAACGAAAAATGAGAAAAATCTGAAGCTTTAATGCCATGGACCTTCGTTAATATGCGTTTTACATCAAATGTTTCCTTACCGAAATTTTTTATTTTGCGATTTCTGCGACCATCCAAAAAAACGGAGGTTAAAGCTGAAACACTTTAAATACGTACTCATATTTTATTAATCTTTTTGGTTTTATTATTAAAAAAAAAACTCTAAAAACCGAAATTAATTCTAATTGCCGCCCTCCACATCAAATGCGGTTCCCCCGATTAATTATCCTACCTACTAAGTTACGATTTTTGTTTTGTCAAAACAGGATCTGTAAAGTACACCATAACGGATTTAATTGCTGGTGGAAGCCAAGGTTATTTATTGCGAAATTTGAAATCAGTTTTCTTTTCTCTTTACTGCGCTGCCACACACAACTGTTGTCTGTAGCAGTAGTTGTAGACCGAGGTTCTGACTGTAAAGTGTTGTTTCGAATTACGAGTTGATCCCCTGTATTCTCAAACAAGAAGCAGTTTTACTTTCACTTTTTTCCCTTCATATATTCCCAATTTTCGAGGGTGTTATGTAAAAAAGTGCGAGTTTTTGTGTGTTCCAAATAGTTTTTCTTGACAAATAAAAATGGTATGAAATTTTAGAAAAGAAATAAGAGTGAATATTAGCCATTGACATTGACCCCTTTTGCTTGCCAAATACTGAACACTAATTTAAAAGTAAAAATCACGCGTTGTCAGTTGAAAAATTGTTGTAACTTAAACATTTATTCCAGACGCTTTTTTGACCTTTGATGCTCCCTTCAATTAACGCAATGTGCATATATTGTTGAATGCCGTTTTTATAAACTAAATAATATTCGCAGGCTATAGGTCAATACGCGGAAGTTTCTCAATTCTCAAAACACATCTTGATCAATATTATGAATAAGCTAAAATGACGGGGTTTTCCCCAGTTATTCTTTTTGTAATTGGATTTTCAGCTCTTCCTGATGAATCAATATGTACCTTACGTTAATTTTTCTGTTCCACATTTTTCTAAAATATGATTTGATTGATTACCGACACGTTTACGTAAATCAATCAACATTATTTGCACACGCCGGGTTCAAATAGGGAAAATAAACTTCTACCCACTTTAGTAGCACTAAAGGTTTAGGATTTTCTTTTATCGACTTTAGTAGTTGGGTGGGTTCAAGCACTAAAAAGGGATTTCATAAAAAACCAAGGTCTAAAGAAGCATGCAGCGTATTTGTTGATTTTATGTTTTAAGTAAATCATTCAAATGAGCAAATCCGTGGGGACTAAAACGTTTGTTTTTTGCTTCATCGTTTAAAACCAAATTTTGGTATAATAATTATGTCTATTTTTAATTACTCTGCTTTTTTGTAGAATATTTTGAATTACATCATACAGTTCCAATAACTAAACGATGCAATCAGTTATTACGGATTTAGTGATTTCTAATGATTATACAGTTTGTCCCCAAATGGGGTTGCCAAGAGGAGAAAGTTTTTTATTTTTCATTTTGCGAGAGAAATGTATTCTTCATGAAAGTCATTGCTTGTTTCAAAATGGTTCAATCAGTTCTCACCGTTTCAATTTTCCTTTTCGTTACAGAGAAATATCGAAAAATGGGGGGGGCGGGGGTCATTTAGTAGATCATTATTTTCAAAAATGTATTCTTGTTTAAATGGCGATTGTAATTAATACTTTTGTTTATTAAGTTTTTAATAAACAAATTTTAATAATTCAACAAAAACGGGGACACTACAAATAAAAATTTCACGCACAAAAAATATGGTCCAATTTTACCATGATACGAAATTGCGCGCCATTTGTTCACTTTAGCCGAATATTACCTATTAGGAGCGATTCGGAAATAGGGCTTGTGATGATTCTAGTTCTTTACATGCTGAGATACAGTACCATTGGTGAAGAACATGACTTTATCAAGGAGTATAATTTCTCGATAAAAGTATTAGTTATTCATGATTTGAGCGCCCATCCACTAGCATACATCCAAACGTGTTGCTTGATCTCCTGGCTTTAAAGTGTGATTAAAAATTGGTTTGAAGGGATGAATTTTCAATCGCTTCATCATTTTTTGAATATGCATTTTACTTATTCCTAATTAAAGCGATCTTCGCCGTAAAGAAAATGTTAGATTATTTTGAAACAAATCCATTCCAGTAAGAGTTGCAACGTCATTTTTATCTCGAGCTATTTTTCATTACATACAGCGTGTCAATTCGAAAACGATCCACTCTCTATATTTCAGTCTTTATAGAAAATATGTAAATATTCAAAAACACGTTGATTATTTTTCCAAATGTACTTGTTTTTTTTTTTCATTTAGGAGTTTTCGAAATATACTCAAACCTAAACAATCTTAGGTATCAACTTTATCGTAGAAAAAATATTTATTAATGTTTTAAGGGTTCAAAATTCCCTAAAGAATAATAAAGTCTGTTTTCAAATTCCGCTCTAACATTCACAAAAACTTCTACTTAAACTTCCCTACACACAGCTGTAACTTTTCTCTTCAATTCTTCCAAATCTTGAGGCTAGGTTTTATAAACAACAGATGATTATTTTGGTTTTCATTCGTTTGTTTGTACTTGTCAATGCATTTATTTAAATATTTTACTTGTAGAAGAAAAATAGTAAGAATAAGACTGTTCGGTTAAAAAAGAACCGTGGAATTCTTGAGGTTTTTGTTAAATTATTATTTATTATCGTAAATTTTATTTCGCGACTTAAAGGCTTGTAATAGCGCTTTTCAAGATTTTCATTTTTAACAAGATAGAGCTTTATCACACTATTTTTTTTCTGTTAAACACGATAGATTTCCTGAGAAATGGATTGATCAAAGAGGACCAATTGAGTGGCTACCGCGATCACCCGATTTAATACCTCTTAATTTTTTTCATCTTAAATCTATTGTTTATAAAACCCAGCCTTACGATTTAGAAGGATTCAAATAGAAGTGTTTGTGAATTTGAAGTTTGAAGTGAAAATTAGAGTTGGAAAACAGATTTTATTATTGTTTAGAAAATACTGGACAGCATTTTAAACGTTAAAAACATTAATAAACAATTTTTCTACAATACAATTGATACCTAAGCTTGTTTACGATTTGGGCAGAATTTTTCGAAAACCTCTCAATGAAAAAAACAGGTACATTTGAAAAGATACTTTTCAAATTAACACTAAGCTAAAAAAAATAAGTTTTTGTAAAGTGTTCATATTTAATTATTTATTCATTTATTTATTTCTACAATGTTCATTAATAGTGAAAATGGAAATATGATGTTGATTTTGGGGGAATGCCGTGGAAATTCACGCGAAACATCTAGGCTTTATGCAATGAGGTATCCAAATTTAAGACATCCCAGTCCAAATGTATTCAGGAGATTAAAAAATAGCATATTCCAATTTAGAGTTCTACAACCTGTTGAGGCGAATCGTGGTCGTCTTCAAACGGTCATGTTGATATGCAGGAAGCCATATTACACCTTTTGGAAGATGATTCATATCGAAACAGCCAGAATACTGCTAACAAGCTAAATATTTCACAAAGTAGTGCCACGCGTTTTATACATACAACAAGAAGGACTTCATCCGTACCATTTCACAAAGATATAAGTCCTTCTGGATGTTGATTTTCTTCGGTGTTCGCTCAGTAGTACATGCAGACATTGACATTGAATCCAGGTTTTGGAAGATTCATTATGTGAACCGATGAGGCAAGTTTTACCAAAGATGGATTTTTCAGTGTTCATATTAACCATTATTACGCGCTGGAAAACCTTCATGTAACACACGAAAGAAGTCATCAACATTGGTTTAGGGTTAATGTCTGGGCTGCAATCGTTGGAACTCGAATATTTGGCTCTTTTCTTACCGTTGCGCTTGAACGGGAAGAATTTCTCAGATTTCCTTCTTAACGAATTTCAAAATATCGTGGAGAATTTATTATTAGGCAATATGATAAGTATGTGGCTGTAAATGGATGGTGCTCGTGCGCATTTTGCTTGTCCTGTGAGACAGTGATTAAATTAAAACTATCTGGCACGATGGCTCGGTCATGGTGGGCCAATACCGGAGCCTCCTTGATCCCCGGACATGATTCCACTAGATTTTTTTTTATGGGCTCACATAAAATCTTTAGTATATTGTACTCCTGTAGCAAATGAAGTGAACTTAATAAACAGAATCACTGCTGAGTTTGCCACTATTACCCCTACTATGTTGAATGTGTACAGGCAAATTTTTTGAGACGTACGTGTTTGTGGGTTGAAGTACACCGACAACATTTTGAAAAGTCCCTCTAAATTTCAACAAAATGTTGCCAACTATATTATTTATATTTTCCTTAATAACTCCGTAAATTTTTCAAACAGGATTTTTCTATTATTTTTCCCATACTCCCTGAGAATCGTCCTGTAACGTTCTGCAGAGATGATCTGCCATTTAAGACACACAGGATATAAGTTTTGTTTATGTTTTTAATAATATTTAATTTTGTCTCTTTCAGATGTGTCCAATCTCTAGTTGTGTCCAATCCGTGATCGTAATATTTGCCTTACTTTTAGTGTGCCATGCAGCAATCGTTAAATGTTTTGCAAATGTAACATTTATTCCCAAAAATGTTACAGTTTTCATGTACGACACTGTCGCTGTAGATTACTTCATATCAAATGCAGGTAACAGATTCTTATTTATACGTTCTAGATACGTTCAGTACTAAAGTGTTTGGATAATATACAAGGTGCTTGGAAAAGTTGATACAGAGCTTAAGGAGGTGAAAGTGGAGCCAAAAATAGTAAAAATTGTTCCTATAAATTTATTGTAATATATATTGATCCGACGGAGCATCGTTACTGAGATAGTTACTCCGAAAGGGTCCCATCATTTGGATATTTTTTAAAATAACTCTCTGATTAAAATAATGAATGAAAATTGTAGATAATAATTATACCATAAGGATTTTTAACTATTATAAGTTTCTTTAAATCGATTATAAATAAGGATAGTTTTCTAACTATCATTAACAAACATTTTTCGATTTTTTTAATTCCTTTGAATTATCAAGCAAATAGTATTATATTCTAACGAATTAAACTTTTTGGAAGAAAAAATTGAATTTTTCTTCGAATTCTGCGTAATTTAATCAGAAATAATTATTTTTTAAATAATGTATGACTCAGAACAGTAACATTTTTTAACATTTTCACCTAGTAGACATTTTTCATGGTGACGGTTTCATTGTAGTAATTGTCACTTTCATATTTTTAATAAATATTTCATATTTATGGTTAGTAAAAGCATGATAGTCCATGATTGTAAAAAATTCGAATGTAATGCAAAGTCAAGCACAAAGATTACAACTAAGAAATGTAAGAATTTAAATGATAGCGCACGAAAATGACAATTACTACAATGAAATTGTCAGTGAGAAAGGTGTCTACTGTGTAAAAATGTTAAAAGAATATTACTGTACTGAGCCATGCATTATTTAAAAAATAATTGTTTCTGACTAAATTAAACAGAATTCGAAAAAAGAGTAGAAATTTTTTTCTTTAAAAAAAATTAATTCATTAAAACATATTATTTGCTTGATAATTCAAAGGAATAAAAAAAATTTGAAACATTTTTGTTAATAGTAGTTAGAAAACTATCCTTATTTATAATCGATTTTGATGAAACTTGTGATAGTTAAAGACCATTATGGTATAATTATTACTTACAATTTTCATTCCATTATCTTAATCAAAATGAAAGTTATTTTAATAAATTACAAATGATAGGATCCTTTTGGAGGGCCATATCTCAGTAACAGTGCTCCGTCAGACTAATATGTATAGGAACTTTTTTTTAATTATTTTTGGCTCTACATTCACGTTAAGTTTTGTACCAACTTTTCCAAACACCCTGTATTTTCATGGCACTTTTAGTTTTTCCAACTGAAGTTCTTTACTGTATTATTTTTGTGTTAAAACCTTTTTTTTTTCAGATAATTTCACCCAATGTTCACTATACAGCGAAAACCCACACGTCGCTTCAGTAGATAAAACTATTTTTTTACAACAGTCAAATTACACAGGGTCCTTTAACGTAACGGGCAATTTCCTAGGTGAGTTTCGCAGCCTCTTTATTAAACTAAATGATTTTGTAACATTTAATGTATCTTTAGTGTGGTGTATCGTTGCAACTTTCATTGTTTCATATAAAATTTACAGTCATACATCATTAACGTGAGATGCAAATAGTTACATATTCCAAAGTTAAATCAGATAGTGTAATAGTTTTATAAGCACCTCCAGGTCTGTGAGGAATTACTAAAAAATCCTTTAAATTTCAGGTCGAACTGTGATAGCATGTAAGGAAACAACCTCAAATAGAACTATTGAAGGGAAACTCCCCATAAAATGTCTAAGAAAAAAGAGAACCATAGATCGCATATTTAGTGCTTCGACTGCAGTATTAGTCGCAATAATTTATATCAATTTTGGCTGTGTTGTGCAATGGTCGAAACTGAAAAATCTAATTAGAAGACCCATGGGGCCGACGATTGGTTTTTTTGGGCAGTTCCTTGTTATGCCATTGGTAAGTTGAATTTAGAAGACAATTAATCAAGTCACCCATCCATCAATCTACTACATTTAAATCACTAAAAGCTTTGAAATGGTAATTTTAAACTCTTGCTGATTGAAAAACCTGAACTCCTGATTAAACAAATCAGTGTGTTAATTTTACGTTATACATGGTGCTCTATGCTAGATGAGATTCGGTGGCAATCCCTCAATTACTGAGGTAAAGTGTAAAATGTTTTATGCTTATAGTTTCTTTATTCTTTTTAGATTTTAGATGATATTTCGCACTTGCATCATTTTTTCAACGAATATTTACATAATTTAATTTTACAAGTGGTTGTAGATATCTACAAAATGGTAAACTTCCGGTGTTCAAGGCCCGTTTTACCACCCCAAAAACGCTAATTTCCTGTTCAGTTTAGAAACTATTTTCGTAGAAAGTTTTGTGTATGTTTCTATACAACATTTTTTTCCTTTAAGACATAGTTTGAATGTTGCTATATATACAGGGTATTTCAAATTCGACCCTCACCATTGGGATCTCGGAAACTAGAGGAGATACAAAAAAGTTTAAATGGGGGCAAAGTTGCGCAATCTAGTGCTTGATCGAATACCGTTTTTAAAATTTTAATTTTCCGAGTACTTCCGGAGATATCCGAGAAAAACTAAAAATTGGAGAATCCATTTTTATTTTTTTTTAGCGTTATTTGACAAGAAAGGTTAAATCCGTAAGCACATTTTCATTGTCACTTTTTCTCAGCTACACAATGACATATTCAAATTTGCGATCCGACGTTTCGTCTTTCGGCTACCATCATCAACTTTATTTTTTCTTATGGGCGCCATATTGGATTTTTCGACAAAAAAATAGTGCGTTTCATTCTGAATTCATTGATATAGAACTTCTTATAATTTACTTTTTTAAAAGCCGAAATATTTAAATAAAAAGAAATATTACATAGGTGGCCTTGACTCCATCGAAAGACTTTCTTTTGTTCGCGTTATATGACAGAACTTCTCAAACGAATTTAGAGCGTGTGCAGATTTCCAATGAAAATGAGTTTCCGAAGTGAAGAAAAACGAGATATGTTAAGACTTTATTACAAATTTGATAGGAACAGTACGAAAACAGCTCAAATGTATTTTGAGTTATATCCGGAAAGACAACAGCCGCATAGAACATTATTTAAAACTTTGGACGAACATTTAGCTAAGTTTGGTGCTTTTGAAAAACCTAGGATGAAGTATGGAAGCAGAATGAAAGAAGATACTAGAAATAACCTACTGGCAGAGACAAAACTAAATTATTATTAAATGTTACAACAAGTGCTCAAATTGACGACTTTTTTGTGGGGCACTTTGAAAAATAGAATATATGAGAATCGAGATTATAACACAATAGAAGAACTTAGAGAAAACATCATTACACAATGTAGAGTAATCAGAAGGAGAAATATTATTAGGGCTGTCACTAATTTAAATAGACGTGTTCGTTTATGTATGCAGGAGGAAGATCGTCAATCTGAACACTTGTTGTATCATTTAATAATAATTTAGTTTTGTCTCTGCCAGTAGGTTATTTCTAGTATCTTCTTTCATTCTGCTTCCATACTTCATCCTAGGTTTTTCAAAAGCACCAAACTTAGCTAAATGTTCGTCCAAAGTTTTAAATAATGTTCTATGCGGCTGTTGTCTTTCCGGATATAACTCAAAATACATTTGAGCTGTTTTCGTACTGTTCCTATCAAATTTGTAATAAAGTCTCAACATATCTCGTTTTTCTTCACTTCGGAAACTCATTTTCATTGGAAATCTGCACACGCTCTAAATTCGTTTGAGAAGTTCTGTCATATAACGCGAACAAAAGAAAGTCTTTCGATGGAGTCAAGGCCACCTATGTAATATTTCTTTTTATTTAAATATTTCGGCTTTTAAAAAAGTAAATTATAAGAAGTTCTATATCAATGAATTCAGAATGAAACGCACTATTTTTTTGTCGAAAAATCCAATATGGCGCCCATAAGAAAAAATAAAGTTGATGATGGTAGCCGAAAGACGAAACGTCGGATCGCAAATTTGAATATGTCATTGTGTAGCTGAGAAAAAGTGACAATGAAAATGTGCTTACGGATTTAACCTTTCTTGTCAAATAACGCTAAAAAAAAATAAAAATGGATTCTCCAATTTTTAGTTTTTCTCGGATATCTTCGGAAGTACTCGGAAAATTAAAATTTTGAAAACGGTATTCGATCAAGCACTAGATTGCGCAACTTTGCCTCCATTTAAACTTTTTCGTATCTCCTCTAGTTTCCGAGATCCCAATGGTGAGGGTCGAATTTGAAATACCCTGTATATATAAATATATATATATAATATTTATATATATTAAAAAATATATATATAAATGGCGCAAAGAATTTTTTTTATTGTTGGGGTTTTATTAAAGTTGATTGCTCTAAGTGGTTAAATAGATAGTTACATGTGCCTTTTTTCCTTTAATAGGATGTTTGAAAAAATAGGCGATTAAAATTATGTACGTTCGAAGCAATAAAATAATGTATAATTAATTAATGAAATATAAATGATTTTGCATATGTGGTTTAAAATTTAATCCGCCACTACTCTAATGATTGAAAAATGGTGACCCGTTTTATCGACCACAGATGTCATAAGAGTTAAATGCCGAATAACACTAACAATTTTTCAGAAGAAAAAATAATTTTCAAATCATAATGCGTTAAACACTACATATAATTACACTGAATTGAAGTTTTAGAAGCAATATACCAGTCATTATTCCAATATTACCCTACTTCCCAGATTCAAATTTTAGAGTTATATCCCCCCTTTTTTTTTAGCTAAGTTATGCTATCGGTTATGCTCTTTTTCCCAACGATCCTGCCATGCGTCTCGGTATGTTTTTCACTGGAGTGTCCCCTGCAGGAGGCGCTTCTAACATTTGGACTGCTATATTGGATGGAAATATAGATCTATCGATCCTAATGACGACAATAAGTACCCTTGCTGCCTTTGGTATGATGCCGTTTTGGTTATTTACTTTAGGAAAAACTATTTTTAAAGACGCTCAATTGGAGGTACATATTTTTCAATCTACATTAGACTGTCATATTATCACACTTGTTTCCAGGTTCCATATTTTCATATCTCAATGTACGTCTTTGCCTTAATAGCACCATTGACTATAGGATATTTAATAAACCGATACTTAACAAGAGCAGGTGCCTTTTTGGGCAGAATACTGAAGGGTTTTTCTTCTCTTTTAATTACCTTTATCATTATATTTGCCATTGTAACAAATTTGTACCTTTTCGAATTATTTTCTTGGAGGGTTAGTAAAATAATATAAAAAAAGATATGAAAATTATGATTATATGCATATTTTTAGATTGTAGTAGCGGGCATGGGTTTGCCTTGGGTGGGTTATATGCTGGGTTATATCATTGCAAAACTGGGTAATCAACCTGATCCCGATACACTTGCGATAGCCATTGAAACTGGTATACAAAACACCGGAATTGCTATATTTTTGTTAAGATTTGCCTTGGAACCTTTGCATGCTGATCTCACAACAGGTAGTATTTGGTTTCAAAAGAATATACAGTACGTGTAAGACTGACTGAACCAATTTCAAGAAAAGGACTGTAAGAAAAGAATACAATTTGGTATAAATTTTAAACATTTCGATGCGAGCTATTCAGTAAATCTGCAAAGCCTGCCCTATAGATTGATACCTAAGTACTAAGTAGGACTGACCTTGCCGATTAAACCGTCCCCTCCGCATTTCGCATCATATAATGTGAGAGAGAAATCTGTGCGTCCCTTTCTCGAAATTGGCCCAGTCAGCCTTACGCGTACTGCATAATATTCAAAATTGATATTCTTTATTATTGTTGCAGTTATTCCCGTTTCTGTGGCCCTAATGACGCCATTTCCTCTGACTGTGATTTATTTGTATAAGAAGTTTAAACAAAGGTATGTTATTCATTATACGTTTAGTACATGTTTAAGTGAAAAGGTGAAGTCTCATACCTTTAAACACGTGTGATATTGATCATCAAGCGAGATATCAAACTTCAGGACAAAATTCATGGTACCTCGCCATTAATGTTTTTATTGTTAATAACACCCGTTTATTCTCAACAGGTTTATAACATCATATTACAAAGCTCCAATTTCGTCATCGAACACTACGATGTCTCCTAGGTTAAAGAACGAAAGTGTCTACAGAGAAAGTGTGGGAAAACAGGATAGTGCTATAGCATGTCTTAGCTAGTGCTAAGGTTTTCGGTATGTAGTAGCGGTCTCTCTAGAATTGAAAACTATTTTTTGTGTCGAATAAATAATGAAAATTGAGAAGATAAATCTGCAGGGAAAATTATTCAGTATTAATGTAGTTTGGATGTAATTTTGCGTTTACTTCAGAAGGATTAAAAAAAGTTTCTAGGCCATTAAAGAATGTGTGCACGTTTTTTACACAGAACGAATGCGGGGATCCGCACCAGTGCAACAATTTGGGCAGTCTTTGTCTAACATATTCTCAAATGTCATAATAAAATGATACGGGCGAAAAGTAAGACCATGTTGTTGCACTGGTACGGGTAATAGAAATGTTAAAAAGTTTAGGGTTAAGGGTTTATCAAAAATTAGTGATTAGAAAATCGCGACCAAGTTTTAAATCAGCAGAAATACTTTATGAATATATGAAACGTTGTTTTTAATTGTAGTTTTACTTCTGAAACATTAAGCAAAACTAAAATTTTCATCATAATATATTAAGTTTATTAACATTTACTTAACACAAAACATTTTTGGTTAATAAATAATATCACAAAGTAGTACAAAAAGCTACAAACTGGAAAAATCTAATCTAAATATAGGTAATCATTTTCCTCGTTAATTATTATAAGCAATACCAACGTACGGAATATTATTTCAATCAACATGCTAAAATTTTATTAAAATAAAACACAATTTTTTGTATTACTGTTAGGCCATATTTTTCGTATGTCCACTGTTGTGAAATATTTAAATTGCTTATAATACAGGGTGGTTCATAAGCTATATACCAAACTTTGACAATTAAAATAAAAAATAACATACATATTATATCAGCTTCCGTTTAGCTTGGAAGTTATAAGATTTGTTTCAACTGGTAAGAAAACCATCTCAGAATACTTTCAAGAGCCTTTCTAGATAATGCTTTTATTCAGAAGGGCTTTTGAACCGTTTTGACAGTTTTCTGGCGAGTTGGAACAAGGCTATAAGCATTTAGCAATTTTTAATAATATGTTAACTGCCAGCTGTACAGCCGGCAGTAAACTCACGGTGTTACTGTAAAGGGTGAATGAAATATATGGCGCACGACAAAGCTCTTGTCATTTTTATAAGTAAACATCAACGTATTAACTTGAAACAAAGACTACAGAACTAATTTTTGCTTTATAAAAACATATTTGGCACTTTTATCCAATGATAACCGGCTCTAAAGATGGAGTCTAAGGAAAATTAATACTTAACATTTGCTTAATTTACAGCCGACAAACGCGACCTTTAGTGAAATATGCGACGAGATAGATTCTAATACACAGTTGTCCTTCGGTGCGAGTCTGCAAACATTGGTTGTATGCATACTCTGTGATTCAGTAAAGCTAAAAAATTCTCGATGAGTCTTGCATATGGGTCTTCCCCTATACTATTCCCTTGCGATAAGGTAAAAAACCTAGCCTGTCCAAAAGATAATTTTATTTAAAGTCAACTAATTTTCAACAATCACATCAACATATTTAAAACAATCCATCATCAAAAACATTAGCGCAGGCAAGATGCATCAAGAATTTTTGGGGTTCATTAAGTTGTAGCGTATATGAGTAGGGTTTAAGCTCACACTGAAGAACAGCTGCGTCGTAGGAAGTCCCAAAAAATCAATTACATTGAAGAAACCCCCGTCAAAAGCTTTACGTGTTAAGTTGGAACTGAACTGCGACCCGTTGAAGACAATGAACTTTTATCCATGTACCATTAAGATATCAAACCAATTTTAAAATAAACTTGTTCCCAAGAGGTCCGTTAAAGATTCTTCCAAAAAGTTATGTCAAAATATTTTCAGATTCTCCGTTAGGTACGTTGTGGAGAACCTGAAAGCATTTTAGCTGTAAATTACGTAAAATAGTTCGGGGTAGTATAAAGATGAAGATCTCTTACGCATCAATATATTTTGCCATTTAATGACTACTCAGTCTGAGGGCACCAGAATTCTATTTGTAAAATGTACGAATTTTTGACTTACGGGTAAAAAACAATAACATAATGTATGTTTATGACATTTTTTCCTTAGAATGCCATCATTTTTCGTTTGTTAAAATTTGGTCAAAAGCTTATGTATCCCCTTGTACATTGGAATTCTCAATGCACGATTGTAAGAGTCACATTTTATTTGGCAATATCAGCTTGGGACTATAACAAAAAAAAGTATTTAATACTAAGATTATTCTTATTTTGATTTTTTTATTAACAACATTTGATTTCTACGTTTTAAGTAGATCAGAAAATAAAACCGTACTATGCGAAACGCATCAACAAAACCGTCACAACCGGTTTTATCTTTAGCTATACTAATCGTCGAAGCGCATATTTAACAAGACCTAATATTCTAGAAAAACTAGGTATAAAATATAATAGGAAACATATTGTAAAGTTTTAATGCGCCTAGGAAAATTTAATACAAAAATATTAAACTACACAGTTTCACCAACAACGTAACATTTACCTCAAAGAGTTCCAAAGAAAGTTCTCAATCATCAGTAAATAAAATAACCTAACATGAGATCATTTTCAAATCTTTGCATTGAATATGTTCTCTCGAGATGATTATTGGTTATTGGAGTCACTGTATATTTGAAACTGACGTTTGCAGAAAGCAAGCTAATCAGATCGTTTCATACGCTATTTAAATACTATTTTCGGCCACTCCGTTTTCCTTTATCTTGAAGCGGTTGCCATATATGGTTTGTAGGGGAATGTGAAGTAGTTCGATGATTTTTAAGTAATCAGGCTCTGAAAGATTTTTATAGCAAAATTGGAAGTTGAAGTGTGACGTTGACGACTTGGAATTAGATTATGTATAAAAATTTTTTGCCAAATAATTATTTTTACCGAGGGGCGCCCGTTGAAAAATTTGCAGAAGGTGCATTAAGTATTAAATTTATTCTAAAAATGTTTGCAAATGGGGGTTTTCAATTCTGCTTCTCTAAAACTTGCATTCAAGAGATTCGTAGTATTACCCATTACCCCCCATGTCACAATTACAAAATTTAAACATTAAAATCCATGTGTGTACTTACCATTTTCAGGAGTTATTACACCGTGTCTAACTAAAAAATCTAATACTACTGGGGCACTTGTCGTTTTGAAATCAGGGGCTAGTATCTTCTTTAAGCACTGCGTGACAGGCAATACCTCGAAGCTTTCTACTTCTCCGTCTGCGCATTCCGGCCTGAAATCTATGGGCAGCTCTAGATCAAATACAAACTCTGTATTGGGGAATAAACCTCTTTCCGACTCGAAATAAAAGCTAAAAGGTGTACATCCAAAACTATTGGCGAATAATTTATGAGCTAAAACTGCTTACGAAACACATCCTGCACTGGTTACTTTCTTTAGGTGTTCTGGAGGAACGGAAGCTTCTTCCATTGCTTCTTTGTAAGCCGTTTCAAGTATACCGTGTCCAACGGATAATCCTCCGCTGACCATTGAATCCCATTTGCCTGTTATATAGAAAATTGAGGTTCTATAAAATCCAAACAATAGGTAGGACGCACTTTGAATACATTCAAATGTATGTCATTTTCTCATTGAGCAAAATTAAAATAAAATTATGTATGAAATGCAGTAGGAAATACTATTTTATGTGATTTGTGCCATATTGCTTTATTGTATACTGGCTACATAAAATTATGCATTTCCTAACTAGTTTCTTAAACAGCATTTACACCAGCAGGTTTTTACCCTACCTAACTTGACTTTTTTGCTCTTCCCAAAACTTTAAAGACAAACTGAATTACCTGAATTACAAACATACTAGTAATGCCTAATATTACACATTACCGGGCCAAGTTTGCTTCGTCGCAGATCTCTTTTGGAACCAGAGACATTGTCCTCGTTGCGGATCCCTAACGAAACCATTAATTGTGACGCCATAGTTTCTAATGCCGAACAGACAGGTGGCTGATCGGTCCATTTTCAACAAACTGGGAGTATCAAATTCCGTTTTAACCTCGTAACACTGGAAAAAATATGTTGTGGTATATTTTCAAGGTGGAAATCATCTAGACAGAAAAATTTGCTTGTATTAAACTTGCTCAATTCAAAGGTATAGAAATATCTCTTATTTATTTCACGTTATGAACTTCTCTATTATAATAAACTATGTATATGTATATAATAAACTATAAAAATAGTTTTTAGACAATTCAAACAAAAAACCTAAAAAACAGGAATTTAATCCTTACATCTATTTTCCCTATTCGTCTAACTATATAATAATAAACTGAATTAAATAAAAATGCAGTTACATCCTGAATTTGTCTTTATGCAATTTTTAAAAAACGTTTCGGTTTTTATAATAAGTTTAAATAATCTATTTATAGTTAATCGACTATGAAAACACCGAATTATACACAAACATATATTAACCACCTTGTAGTACCTAGATAATTTAACACAGATGTTGAAGGCAAGATGATATTGTTTACAAGTGTAAGGATAATAATTCTAATTGAATACACATGAAATTTCTTAGTTTTACTGTCAATATTCATTATTTATTTAAAAGCTCAAATACATAATTTAAAAATTCGGTTAAATTAGATTATTTTTGTAACAATTCCAGTTCCAAAAAGGTGTGTTATCTATTTTTGACACACTGTAATAACATAAACTATCTAAAGAAAGGAACCTAAATTTTATTGTAATATTTAATAATAAAAAAACAACTTATAGCTTTCTAAACAGTGAAACAGTTTTAGACCAATATGTATTTATCAATCTAAATCAGAAAAAAGCACTTGTGTGCATTACATACACTTATGTTTTTTTCATTCTAGATTTCATTCTAGCATATTGTCCTAAAATAGTTGATTCTTGTGAACAAACTTCTGATATTATATGATTATACTGAAATAAAATAATCAGTACAAAAAAAAACAAATATATATTATAAAACACAGATGGACCACTCATAGTACACAAGGGCAGTAAAAGAAAAAAGGTCACTACAGCCCTTTTGAGGAATCACTATAGGGAAAGAATATGCAAATTAAAAGAATAAACACTTATACCTCATAAAGGTTTGTATCACATAAAAATGACAATAATTACTGAGGAAATATTTTTAAAATGCAAGTTAATTTGTAGGTATATGAAGGTACAGGATATATATGGTTATGTAATATGTTAAGTATTAAATAAACAGTACGATGTGGCTTATTAAAATGAGTCAGATTCGTATCCAACATTTGCTAACTCAATATAAAAACAACCTCTGAAAATATTAATTTACTGCATATGTCATAAAAATATCAGGAATCAATAAAGATTTATGAAAATGAACCAAAAACAAACATACAGAGATAATCCCCAGTAATTATTATTTTTATACTTTGGTAAAGGATCTTTAGCAAATTTATTACTGTTTAATAATTAAATAAGTTGTATTATTTATAATATTGGCAGGAATTGGTGAACTGGTATTTACAGTACTATTATCATAAATTTAAATATGTAATTGCAAATACTGGTTGACTAGAAAGGAACATAAATTAGCCAAAACTAATAGTAAGGTGATCAAATTTGTTTTACTCAAAAAAGGGGACTTCCCTAAGCAAATGCTAAATAGAAGTTTAAAGTTAAATAAACTAATGTTAACTTTCTTTTTATCACTATAAACTTTAATCATACCACAAGATAACAGGACATTATTGATGTTCTTATTTGCCAAGAATATACCTATCCAGTGCCAAGTTTTAAGTGGAATTTTATATTTTAATATCAATTTTCATCTTTAAAATAGATTTTATTAATTAACTAACATACACTGCAAGAACATTTCACCTTGAATAAATTTATTTTTCATGAGCATTCCAGAGTAACAAACATTTTTCTAAATCTCTTCTCCTCTCATTTCATTTGTGTAGTGTTATCATACATGTGCATGAGCAGCAAGTCATGATGCCACAGAAATTTCAACATCACCTGAACATGTGAATGTTATTTTATTATATTAAAACATACCTCATCCCTCCATCCTTGCAAAGTAACAAATACATTTTTATCTCTGAGATGTCGCAGAACTTCATCAATTTTAAGACTCCGTTTTTCATAATCACGAAATGCTGGATTCAGTTCAATGCACCCTTGGGAGAAATGGAATATCTGAAAAATATGTTTAATAATAAATGTTTGATAATAAGTAAAATTGAATAACAAATAAAAGTGATTGTCATATTAGTTAGGTACCTTTTAGCATATCCAATTTAGAATTGAAACTGTTTTCACTTAATACAGTATTATTTTAAATAATTCTAATTAAACGAATCGCCTTAAAGGCACACAGAGACACCTTTTAACAACTCAAGAGACACTTACCTCTGGAAAGTTTATAAGCTGCTTGACAACATCAGGCCTAATTAGGCCTACTTGAAAGCCCCCTACAACGAATGGTTTGCACTCCGAAGACTGAAAACCTGTAAAATATTCAGTATTCAACGAGATTATAACGCCCTAAGTGCGAATAGATATTTATTAGATAGAGGAAATCAATATCTTGGCAGAGTTCCTGCTAATGCCACTATATCAATAAGAATTAAATGAATTACTTTAACATGAACTGCTGCAATTGTTTAACTGAATATTAGTGTTCTTACCTGATAAATAGAAACAATTAAATTTCTGGGCCAATTTGAAAAGACCCGACATTTTTGTATGTTCTGAAACGACTGACATTTTCGCTTATTCCGTTCGGGTATTTTGATTTTTGCAGTTTGTTATTCTTGCATCGTTGGTACGGGTCTTTTGTTCAGTTTGACAATTGACGTAAAGATTTAATTTTGGACTCAACTAAGTTAATAAGTGTTGAGCGTAGTGTGAGTGTATCATCTTAGTTAACTGTAATACAGGGTGTTTTACGATTGTTTCTTTCATTTAACAGTCATTCAACATAGTATTGCTAATTTAAACTGATGGATATCCTGTGCATGTGAAAAACAAGACTGATTTGTTCACTGTGAAGTAAGAACTATCAATGTGCACTACTTCACTTACACCTGCATAATTGAGTCCTAGAAGCCTTACTACAAAAAATGGAAACATCATTGATTGTTGATAATATTTTTAACTGGGTTGAATTTATATTAATTTGTACTCTAAACATTATCTGCAATAATATTGTGGCATAAATGAGAATAAATATCATATTGAGATAGACATTGGACTCATTTTTAAAATAAGCATTTCAAACCATTATTGTAATAACGTTCTTAAAATTACTCACATTAGTCAAGAAGTAGCTTCGGAACCTCCTAAAATATCAATTAATATGAAACAAATAAAACCTCTGTGCCATCCAACGTTGCTAGTAGTTACTTCATAGCTAGGAACAAAATAAGAGCTAATTTAAAGTGACGTTACTAATAACTGACACTGACGTTTGCCGTCACTTCGTTTTACGTGGATGTTTTGTTGCCCACTTTTCCAATTTTTCGATATTTTTCATTAATTTCATTAAACATTTCTTAAAGAATACCTTTAAATTAGGAGAATGAGTAGTTTTAAAAGAGACAAAAAAGAAGAGGAAGACGGTAAGTTTATTAATGTTTAAATGTCTATGTTGTTCTATTCCAGTAATTCCTTCTTTCAGGTGGAGGAAACCCATTTCAAAACATTGAAAAGACCACTGTTCTTCAAGAAGCTAGGATATTTAATGAAACATCTGTAAATCCTCGAAAATGTACCCCAATCTTAACAAAATTGCTTTACATGTTGAACCAGGTAAGTCATATAAATAAAAAAACCTGAATTCATAAGGTACTTCAACATGTTCATTTTACTTTAACTTGCTTGAAACATTTAAACAGAAAGATTACTTTAGGGTGAGCAATTGAGCGCTAAAGAGGCCACAGATGTCTTTTTTGCAATGACCAAGCTCTTCCAATCCAAGGATGTAATTCTTCGAAGATTAGTTTATTTGGGAATCAAGGAATTGAGTTCAATTGCTGATGATGTTATTATTGTCACTTCTAGCTTAACAAAGGACATGACTGGGAAAGAGGATATGTACCGAGCTGCTGCTATTAGTGCCTTATGTAGTATCACAGGTAAGGAATAGATATTTAATTGTTAATCTGTTGGATAAAGGAAAATCAAGTGTGTTTTATTTCATATATTGAGAGATTCCAAAGTTTTTTCAGTGAAAAGGTAGGCACTGGCCATTACACATTGTTGTTGATTTCACAATAAACACAATTCTTCAACTTATTGATTTAGAAGATTAAACCTAACAAAATTATGCAAATAGTTGTACTAAAGAGAGATGATAAGCAGGTGGATGGCCAGAACTAACCTTGCTCCAGATTTTCTTTTAAAGGTCTCCTAAAATGTCAGAATTGCAACTCCAAAGCACCCCTTTGTCCATTCCATTGAGGGTCAGATGGAGAGCCCTGCTAAAATTGATCACAAATGTTGTCATTCTTTTCATCATTGAATCCTTCTATGTTAAAGGAGAGCACTAACACCACCTCTTTAACTCAATAAGCTTTCTTTATTTTGTGCAGTATTTAATAGATAGCCATTTTTGTTGACTTCCTTGCTGTATACTTGTTTCCCTTTACTCGCTGTTTGTCACATCAGTCATTCTTTTGTACTTAACAATAATTTTTGTAAAACATTTTCATCAGAACTAGGTGCCAAAAGTCTGGACACCCTGTATAGATATTTACTGTAACAAACTGCCATAAATTAATGTAAACATTTCTCACTGATATTGGCATAAACTCACTTAGTAATTAATACCCAACTTTTTAGATGCAACAATGCTTCAAGCAATTGAGAGATACATGAAACAAGCCATTGTTGATCGCAATCCATCTGTAAGTTCTGCGGCCCTTGTCAGTTCTTTACACATGACCAAATTCGCCCCTGACGTCGTTAAAAGATGGGCAAATGAGGCGCAGGAGGCAGTAAACAGCGATAAGTAATAATAAAACTATATATCTCACTGTTTATTGGTTTAAACTTAATCATTATTTTAGTATAATGGTGCAATACCACGCATTGGGTCTGCTCTATCACATCAGAAAGACAGATAGATTAGCGGTAACTAAACTAGTCGCAAGACTGACAAAAATGTCGCTAAAATCACCTTATGCAGTTTGCATGTTGGTATGTAAAATGCCACTCACAAGACTACAAAGATCAAACTACTTTTGTTTATAGATTCGAATTGCGGCAAAGCTCATGGAAGAAGAGGGTGCTGAGAGCTCATCACCTTACAGTCAATTTATTGAGTCTTGCTTTAGACATAAATCTGAGATGGTAGTGTATGAAGCTGCTCATGCGATTGTGAATTTGGAATATTCAACCAGTAGAGAATTAGCTCAGGCAATTAGTGTTTTGCAATTGTTTTGTGGCGCCCCAAAACCCACCTTGAGGTTAGTCTTGGAGGAGAAACTCTAATGGATTTTTTAATATTTTTAATTCAACAATGTGATTTTTTAGATTTGCAGCAGTAAGAACTTTAAACCAAGTTGCCATTTCTCACCCTACCGCTGTTGCAGCTTGTAATTTGGATTTGGAGAACTTAATTACTGACTCAAACAGGTCCATAGCTACTTTGGCTATAACGACACTGCTGAAAACTGGTATGTATTTTAATTGGTTTACATTTATGAGTAAATTTTTCTGTTTTAATATCAGGTGCCGAATCCTCAGTAGACCGTTTAATGAAACAAATCGCCACCTTTGTATCTGAAATAAGCGATGAATTTAAAGTGGTTGTGGTGCAAGCCATTCGAGCCCTAACTCTGAAATTCCCCCGTAAACACAGTGTTTTAATGAACTTTTTATCTGCCATGTTAAGAGACGAAGGTGGACTTGAATATAAAGCTTCAATTGCCGATACGATTATAACTATCATCCAGGATAATCCAGAGGCCAAGGAAACAGGTCTGGCACATCTATGCGAATTTATAGAGGATTGCGAGCATGTTTCTTTAGCTGTACGCATATTAAATCTTTTGGGTAAAGAAGGGCCTAAAACTAAGCAACCTTCAAGGCAAGTTAGCAATATAAGGAATCACATTGAATGTTATGTTTTTTATATGAAAATCTGTATTTTAGGTACATCCGATTTATTTACAACCGCGTTATCTTGGAATGTCCGTCAATTAGAGCTGCAGCAGTTTCCGCGATGGCTCAATTCGGAGCTTCTTGCCCTGATTTATTAGAAAACATCCAAGTTTTACTTGCACGTTGCCAAATGGATTCAGATGATGAAGTTCGAGACAGAGCTACATATTATAGCAATATTTTAGGCAAAAAGGATAAGAGCCTTTATAATAACTACATCTTAGATACACTACAAGTAAACTGATTCATCTTATTATTATATAACAAAGAAAGTAATTTAATTGTTTAAGGTTTCTATTCCGGCATTGGCACGATCGTTAACAGAATACTTACAGTCCAGTACCGAGCGTCCTTTTGATATAAAAACTGTGCCTATTGCAGCTGTTCCAAAGCCCGACGAACTTGAAATTAAACAAAAAACGGAAGGAATGTTGGTTAGTAGCGGTCCAACTAAAGCACAGCCTGCTTCCCGGGAAGAGAACTTCGCTGAAAGATTGTCTGCGTTACCAGGTAGGTTCTTTTCCTTGTTATCCGATTTTTGGATATATTTCGTCCTCTAACATTCGTTGGATTATTTAAGAAGATGTAATGAAACCTTTTTTTGCTTGAATCAAATGAGAACTTCAGATCTAACGAAATTATAAAATTTCCATAAAACACATTAAAGCTTGTAAAACTTATAATTAATTAATTTGTCATTGTAATAAGTAGAATTTCATGAAAAATTGTTCTTATAATTTAACATAGAAATTTTAAAATGTTCTGTCAATCCACAGAATATGTAATTACAAAACAGAAGTCCAGTTACACGCATTAAGTTATCATAGAAATTCGACCTATCAGTTTCATTCAGCCAGAAATTCCCGCTTGTAACGACAGCCCTTTTGCCATCATTTGTGCACTTTTTTGTTACTTGACACGTAAATTGCCACAAAACTCAAAGAATTATTTCTCTTATTTCAGATATTCAATCGTTCGGACCATTATTCCGCAGCTCGGAAGTAGTAGAACTTACCGAGTCTGAGACCGAATATGTGGTGCGATGTGTTAAACACAGTTATGCGAAACATGTCGTTCTTCAATTCGACTGTCTTAATACCCTCAATTATCAACTTCTAGAAAATGTTCGGATACAACTGGATCCGAGCGAGGGTTAGTAAATTTTTATGCATTCTATTGACAACTGATTTTATGAGTTTCTGTGAAGGTTATAAAGTTCTGAAAGAAATTCCATGTGAAAAACTACCATACAACGAAACAGGTACAGTTTATGTGATTCTCAACTTTCCTGAAGATGATTTACCCAACAGTATTGGTACGTTTGGAGCTGTTATGAAGTTCATTGTTAAGGATTGCGATCCTGCCACAGGCCTTCCAGATATTGATGAAGGTGAAACTATATATCTTTCTTTTATAAATATGAATTAGTGGATTTAGGTTACAATGATGAGTACATCCTTGAAGACCTTGAAATAACCTTGGGCGATCAAATTCAGAAAATTAGCAAGGCAAATTGGGGGGCCGCGTGGGAAGAGGCAGAATCCTCTTTTCACGAAATGGAAGATACGTACGCGTTAAGTTCCATGAGTAGCTTGGAAGAGGCCGTTACGAATATCGTCAAGTTTTTGGGCTTGCAGCCCGCCGAAAGGAGTGATAAGGTGCCTAAAGGGAAAACTACCCATACGTTGCTTTTGGCGGGTGAGAATTATTAGAGAAACGTGCATTTTTTAAATGTGTGTTTTACACGTAAATTTACAGGCATCTTTAGAGGCGGTATTGACATCTTGGTAAGGGCCAAATTGGCTCTAGCAGATGGAGTTACGATGCAGTTAACAGTGCGTTCACAAGATGAAAGTGTTGCGGAACTCATTACATCCGCAGTAGGATAAAGAATTTAATGATTATTTAATTTTTTTATCGTAAATATTTTTACTCGATGTTATAGTTACTTATATGAAATAAAGTTAGTATTGAGCGTGACGGTAAGCCTATGGAATATGCTAGTCTCTCCCGACTTTAATAATAATAATAATAAACCTTGATTATCTCGTCATTAACCCTAAGGCATGACGTCTCGATTAAAATCGTTCGATAATAACGTGACTTGTTTAAGTTGAACAGACAATTTATTAAACATAATATGTATGCGGAGAGAAGCAGTATAGTCCCACGAAACATGGCCGTCGGGCTGAGGCAAAGAAAACAAAAGCCAGGACCAATTTGGATATTATATCCCTCTATATAGAGTGTAAGTATTTTTGACCTACTCACATAATATTATGTATCATCAAATTACATGAGTCAATACTCAACTTAATTCAGTTTTTTATATGTCTGACATATATTTTTTTCTTCAACACAGAACAGCTAGCAGTTATTTAACCGTTTAGCTATTATGCAGAATGGCTTTGATAAGTGTAAAATTTTCATAAATGTTCAACTGTTATCTTATCGAAAATTGAAAATCGATGCCAATTGATCAAGAGAGGAGTTTCATTTTGTTGTGTTTTAGTTTATATGTGTGTATTAGTAGATTTAAATGTCATTGTAACATTGAATTAAATATTTATCACGTTATAATATCGATACAACTGTTAGAGACATTACGTCTATTTTAATTGCTTGAAAATTGCCTTGTAACGTGCAAATCATATTACTTCATTATCCTTAGTGAAATTCAAACAATATCAGAACACAGCCACGCAAAGTATAAATAGCAAGATCTATGCAGCATTAAAGCTGTGATGTCTTATGTGATGTCCTAGTTGCGGACATATAAAGGAATTAAATATCAATGGAGATATTAAAGAAACTTGACTTACGAATATCACAGAACTTTTGAAACATTATTGAAATTGCTGAGGTACTTTAAACCGGAGTCAGTTTAGTTTCGTTCATCATCTACAGGCACAAATGATAGCACCATGATTGGGTTCTGCTGAAAGATACCTCCAATTTTCCGCGCCATTTGAATATTAAAAACATTACTTTGTTTTGCATGAACATAAAAATTGGAAATAATAATTTCAAAGTGAATGTGGTTTATTACAAATTTTATACAAAAAATTGTACGTATATAATAAAGAGGGAAGAAGAATCGTGTTTGCATTTTCAAAAAATTCTCGGTTCACACAGTTTATAAGACATTCAGTCGAGCCAATTCTTTTTTCCTACCTACTGCATTAAATAACCTAAGACAATATATTACATTAGATTGTTTTATGTCGTTTTCACGTGCCAGGACACACTTGTGAATCTTGACATTTGGCAATTTCATCCTTAAAATGCTCAATAGTTTCCTTAGCAAGTTTCAGTTTATTCTTATGCGCAGCAATTTCAATTTTTACTTTCTGTTTGGCCTCTAGGATAGCTTTTAAAGTTTTCTCCTTCTTTTCTTCAACTAAAACCATTAGAAAAGCATACTTAAGAAATAATATTTCACCATACAAAACTAACAGTTAGTGTTGTGTTCCCATCTCCCTAAAGTTAATTGTTTGGTGCTAGTTAATAAATGGTGCATTAATTGCGTTGGATCCTGAAAAACAATTTCGTCATAGCTCTCTGAAACCAGTCCTTTTCCTTGTTCCAGACCTATGTCTTGTGTACCTCCAGAATGAAATAATTTAAGTATGTGATACATTGTAACCTGCAAATTGGTAAACAATGATTTTGCTCTCTAATCAGAAACATTTAGAAATTTTACTATTATAAACCAACTTACAGGTCTTTCATTTGGATCATGAAAATGAATTTTAATAACAATTTCAAATTCTCCCCAACCAGTTTCACTGATTTCATATGGAGGTTTTACGACAATTCTATTCTGATTAGCATAGCTTTCATGCAATTTGAAATGAACTTTTTTGACATATCCAGACATATCTTCATTGCTATATGGTTTGACATACACAGTCCACTGATGTGTATGGCCATCTTCTTCTCGTTTTTTTCCAAAATACCGGGCTATGTTTCCATAAACAATTGGTTTGACTATACAAACGCCCTGAAAAAGAAACATTTAGATATAGATTTCATCATAAAAAATAATTTTTATTTCATTTATTAAATTTATTGTTTTTGTCTTGGCCTATCACAATGCATATTTAATTTTGACTATTGGAACTTCATGTAAGAACATTTTCCTACTCACATATATGCCCAGCAATATATAAATTTTTGGGTCAATAAATTAAAGTACCAATAACTTTAGTTGGAAAATTACATTTTCTAAGAAAACTATGGTACTGAAAAATATACTGGTTTTAGTTACTTTTATGAATAATGAAAAATCGCTTATTTAAAAGGAATTAGGCAACTTTTTGTATATTTTGAAGAAAATCAATTTAAATATATTATATTTGGTTTGATAGTTGACGGATATCACCATGGTTGTCAAAAACCAGAACAGAGGACTGATCAATTTCAGCATTTCAGGGAGTTTGATAAATTGGGTCTTAGAACACTTATTTAATTTTTGGGGCAAAGTGAAAGTGCTGATAATGAAATTAAAATCATTACCCTAAATTTGTTTTTTGCATAAATTTATATTCACTTTATACGGAAATTACCACTTTTCAATAGGATATTGGACTTTTTGATGAAAAACACCATGAAATACAGATGTATATTCCAGAATTTCCACAAAATATCAGTTTATAATTCCACCATTTCTTTAGGGATCTATTCAATTTCAGTAAATATGTTCTATACAGTTGAGGTGGATTGTTTTATTGTTTAATTTTTTTTTTGTGATTGACACAAGTAGGGGTTATAAGGGCCATGGAATTGCATACTATTCTTAGTTTAAACTAGGTGAAAATGACATTGGCCATTTACTAAGGGCTCCAACAATCATTTTTGTTAATATTCAATGACAATTAAGTCACTGTTTTTAGTGCTTAAGAAAAGTGAGTAGAAAAAAAACACTATAAAAAACTATAATGCACGAGAGGTGAATATATATGTGAAATGCTCAGAAATTCCTCTTCTCAACTGCTGAGGGATGACAGGTATTTTGACATGAACTATGGTATCATTTCAAAAATCCCAGAATAACAAGGATTTCCACAAAATTGATGGAATTCAAGGAATATGGTGAGCTTTCATAAAATACAAATTCCATTAAATAGCAGTCATATGTGCACTACTAAAACACCACACTGGTTTCTCCTTTGGATGATAATTTTACAGGGAGCATAGTTTCACTGGAAAGTGAGTAACAAAACAATAGCCAAGTCACAGTTTTCAAACTAATAATCATATTATGTTCTTGCTAAACTTATGGGAACTTCAATAATTTAGCCTTCATGTTAACTTTATGGCAAAAGTAGATATACCACAACATACCTTTATCCTCCCCCCTGAATCTGGTCCAAAATCTGTGGGTAAACTCATTTTAACAGCTTTGAAATCCTTACATACACAGCTTTATCTCAACCTATCTACCATTAAAAGGTTACTTGTAATGGTTAAAACTAAAGTTAAAGTTTTAATTACACCCTAAACTGGTACCAAATTCAGCTTTGATTTACACTGAACGTTGATAAAGCAAAAAGAAATTTCTCTTATTAATAACGAATATAATAAGAATAAACAATAACAAATAAGCAAATTAGGTTAGGAAAATGTAAATAAAAATATATACGTTCAGAGTTCGGTTTTGGAATGTCAGAGGAGTCAAAACTGTTAGTGAGCACTTGGTGTAAAAAATGTGATTGAGTGTAGATTGTTAATGTAACTTTCTATTGAATTTATAGTACATACTCAAAAGGGTTTTTGAATTTACTGTAAAAGATCTTGATTCTCTAAAAAGATGCAAGAATGAGAATAAAATTTTTATTGATATTGAAAGGTCAAAGATTTTTATTGAGCAAAATTTTGCTTTACAACGTTCAGGGCCAGCAAACTCGCCTAATCGGCCGGTTTCAACAGAGTTTACAGTTGTGCAACTATTAATAAGACAACTGTCGATACTGGACGGCACAATCGAAGTCGAAATGAGATTTTAAGAATCCGGCTTCTAGATCCCGAATCTTTGGGGACGTGTGACAGTGAAGAAGACATTTCTGGCGACGCTGATTGGTCAACACAATCTCATTCGTGAATTTTATTGGACCAAATTGTTATTCTCGCTCTCGCACGTTCCATGTTCCTACAGAATCGAACCCCCGCACTTACAACGACCATTAGCCATTGTTTATTGTTTTTTAATGTATGGTGTCTTAAGTTTAATTTTTCATTTTAATTTATACTTGATTCATGAAAGAAAGGTAAGTTATTAACATCTTAAACTATTAATAATTCTGGTGCTAGTGAATATTAAGCATGAACACATTACTGAAAATTTTACCTCTATCTTTGAATCAGTCTTCCCCTCAAGCTCATTTTGATATAACTCAAGTTATAAATAATAAAAGTTATCAAGCAGTGCAATTACGACTTTCGGTCTGACAATGATCACACAATGACTCCAAATACATCAGAATTGTTGTGTATCAAATATATACAAACTACTAAAAACTGGTATGGAGAACGGAGTAGTTCAGGTTAGCTTTGCTGAGTTCTCTAGGCATATTCTTTGGACAGTTGATATAGATAGGTGAAGAGAAAGTTAAGGTGAGCTTAGATTTGTAGTATATGTTTAGGATAAAACCCAAAAGCTAAACAACCCCAGACTTATCATTCCGCTTGGGTTTGTTGTTGCTAGTTTCAGTTTGAAGAATTTTGGCGTGAGCTTTGATTTCAACAACAGAATAATGCCACGGAAACAAATAGATAACACTGCATGGTGTGTGAATTTAGAATATGTATATAGCTATGAATAACTAGAACTTTCAATTGGAAGTCGTAAGTAGAAAGAAACTTGAATAAAAAATGATGGATATTGATGGCATTGTGCTAGAAAAATCTAGATAATTAATATGGGTAATGTATTCCCTCATGTATTACCATATACTTATTTGTCAATTTTTCTCCACAATATTGGTCCATTTAAGGATTTTTTCCATAAATGTGCTCAATCGAAACTAACATTAAGCTTTCTAACAATACCAGAAATAACCCAATCAAACCTTTAGGATCATCCAAACTTGAACAACTATTTATAAAAATTTATTTGTGGGTAAAAAAATGGTATATATCATTTATATCTTTTTATAATATGCACTAAGACCCTAATTGTCATTGATGAAGAAGAACTTATTTTAAGAGAGCAAATGAAAAAGCTAAATTAGAAAAAAGAGAAAAAATATGTATATATAAAGTCAAGGATAAAAATCTGGATATTAGCAATAAAAAAAGTGTAATAAAGTAAAAATTATTTTTAAAAAACGTAAAAATAAGAAAAGGAGACAAATGAGAGACAGATTGAGTGACAGTTTGTTTGTACTCATTCGCTGATGCATTGATTTTTTCATATATCTCTAAACAATTTCTAAATCTACACTTTAAAGGCTTGCATTCAGTAATTCATTATTTATCTCAAATTACCATTTCTTATATTGCTCTTCTTTGTTGCAGGGAAAACTTATTTACAATGGGAGATATACGAGTTATATTTGTCCTTCCCAAAGAAGTTGATCATGAAACCGCCGCATCTGAAATAATGGTTCAAACGTTTGAAGTGTGCAAACAAACTGTAAAAACCCTTTTGTGGGTAAAAGAAACGGAATTAGACAGAATGAATTTTACACCAA
Source organism: Euwallacea similis (assembly GCF_039881205.1). Taxonomy (NCBI): domain Eukaryota; kingdom Metazoa; phylum Arthropoda; class Insecta; order Coleoptera; family Curculionidae; genus Euwallacea; species Euwallacea similis. Next base: position 2,056,013 of record NC_089632.1, on the reverse strand, counting down.
ACCGTGATTACTTAGTGTTTGAAAATTTTGAGGGATGTGATTTTAGTACCTTAATAGAGAAAAAGTGCATGGTGTTGGGTCCGAAAGCCATGTCAATATGTTTGTCTGAAGGAAAACCAATCCCAAGTTTCCAGTGGCCAATACTAAATGTTAAGATGTACGGTTGTGAAGTAACCTGCACTCACTTATCCAAATCTGATAAGCAAACTATAAGCAAAAATGTGAAACTCATGGGTGGCATTTGCACATCAGTTTTCGCTGAAACAACGACACATTTAATATGTGACCGGACAATATCTGAAAAGTACAAGCTAGCAGTTGAACGTGGAGTAAAGTTGATGCTGCCTGAATGGGTTAATTATTTATTCAATGCCACTGAGGATGTTGATGCAAATGATCAGGAAATATTGAACAAATATAAATGCCCTGCATTCTGGCATTTGACAATTTGCAGCAGTGGATTATCTTCTAACGAAAGAAAAAAAGTGGGGAAGCTGATTGAAGAAAATGGAGGCACTATGGTGAGCCATCTAAATGTTTCGAAAACTGATGTGTTGATTTGTCATGGCGTCGCTGGAACAACTAGCGAAAAGTATAAAGCAGCAATTAAGTTGAAGGCCGATATTTGCGTTAGTCTTGACTGGATTTACAATAGTGTTGAACGGGGTTATGCTTTACCTCTTGAACATTATAAAGTTAAAAGTGTAGCAGTTTCAACTCCCACGAAAGACGGAGAAAATATTGATCCAAATTTTTCAACCATCTCAACTATAAGCGCAATTGCAGGTCCGGCTAATAATCGAACTCTTGAGGCAAGCTTAACGCATAGCATAAAAAAAAATAACAAGAGGAAGGCAGATGAAGACCTGGTGGACAAGTTGGATATAAAGAAAGTAAAAAGCGCCGGTAGTTTTTTGGACGGATGTTCGGTTTTAGTGGTCGGTTTTAGTTCTTCAGTTAGAGACAAATTAAACAAGATAATTAATATCAGTGGCGCAACACGGTATGATTCCTTCTCCAGTCGTGTTTCTCATGTCATTGTAGGAGATTCAAATTGCAATGAAGTAACCTCAATTAAAACCTCGAATTCGGATTGTGTTTTAGTAAATGTTCACTGGTTGATTGATTCGGTAGAACAACGACGGCCCATGAATGAAGAAAGATACCTGAGTAATGACTCCAACGCTAAGGAAAACACTTTATTACGAGGATCTCCGATAAATAAAAAAGTGTTAACTTTCCTTCAAGGCGAAAATTCTCTGAAAAGACAGAATAGTGATGTAACCGGAGTAGCAACAGTTCAGGAAGATGCATTGACGCAAAAATATCTACAAGGTACAAACACTACCAATGAAGAAGAAGATACGTTGGCCAAACTCTTGAATCAGCAAGAAGCTGATCCATTCCATCCCAAGGAAAAAGGAGAATTTAGTATAAGAACCCGCTGCCCAGCAAAAGATGATACTGGAAATAAGACCATGGAATTTCGGCCAAATAACACTTCAACCCAATTTAACGAAGAAACGGAGTCATTGCAAAATGACATTCCACCGATTTTCAGCAATTTGACCTTATTTTTTGATGGTTTTAACGAAGAGGAAATGGAGATGATTGTAGCGCAAGTTACCGCTGGTCATGGAACTGTTGTAGATAAACATTTTGAAGGATTTTGCGATTATGCGGTATATCCGACAGTATGGCAGCCAGATTCATTGAAAGCAAAAGAAGTAGTAAACATTTTATGGTTTAATCGTTGTCTAGAGGATCAAACTTTGTACACTGATCTCAAATATTATCACAGAATCATAGAGACACCTTCAGTAACCCCTTTAACCGGGTGTGTGATTACGATAAGTAGTTACACTTCAGACGAGAGACACTTTCTTAGAGAAGCAATCGAAAGGCTCGGCGGAGTCTATCAAGAACAGTTCTCTCGGAAAACTCGCCAGGAAAAAAATATCTTAGCCTGCACCCATCTAGTTTGTCCAGAACCTAGTGGAAAGAAATATGAGGCTGCAGTGCAATGGGCCTTGCCTGTAGTGAGCAAAGATTGGGTGCTGGAATGTTTGAAAAATGGTACAAAAGCATTGATAGAGAGTTATTTTATTGCCACAGAAAAAAGTGTTGATGATGAAGCTATAGTTCCTAAAGATGCTTCAGTGCAACGAGTCATGGAAGTAAAAAATGATGGTCCAAAAACACCTGTTAATCAAATACACAATTTAGATCTGAGAAAGTCCATCGATGGTTGCAGTCAGGTGACTCCTGTTAATAAACTAATACAAGAAGCCATTGATAACAAAGTGTTGCCAACACCTCCTACCCCTAGAACGTATTATCCTTGGGATCCAAAGACCCCGGACACACCATTAGAAGCATTCTTCACACCTAATCCGAATCGAGCCTTAAGAAAGGAGTTGCAAAGGTATCTAAATTCTTTCCCGGATTTTAATCCGCCTGCCCAAAGACGTCTAAGTACACCCTTGTCAGAACTAAAGCGACGCTTAGTGGATAAATTATTAGGTAGAGGCGAATTTAGTGAAGATACTCAACATGAGAATCTCAGTATGCATGAAGGAGAGCAGATTAATGAAGATCGAGATGAATCTCAACGTCAGCATGACAATTCCAATTTGAATCAAGTAGTTGAAGAAAACAATGAGGATATAAACAAATCTCCGCGTGAGAATATCGAATTGCAGCAAAAATTGCAAGAACTACATCAAAAAGTGATGGCCAATGGATCGGCAAGTGCTACTAGAACTTCGATCAGCCGAATGTTTGAATCTACAATGAAAGTTCCTGGGATTGAGAAATCGTCTGAAGTTGTACAGTCTCAAGTGTTTACAGTCGGATGGGATTACGGAGAAGATCGAACTCAAAATCCTCAGTCTAAAATATTTATGTTTTCCGGAATTGAAATTAATTTGAGAGAAGAACTGACTACGTATGTGAAAGATTTGGGTGCCGTGGTTTTAACCTCGGTTAGTTATGACCCATCAGTCACTCATTTAATTTGCCCCAGGCTTGCTAAGAACGAAAAAACCTTAGCGAGCATGGCAGCAGGGAAATGGATTTTAGATGTATCCTACATAGAAAAATCGAAGGCTGCTGGACGTTTTTTGGAGGAAGAAGAGTTTGAATTTGGAAATCCCAATGCTCGTGCAAATGTCTCTTTTGGAAAGGAGGATGGTGGACCCTACTTCTGGAGAAGAGAAGTGTCACGAAGAGGTTACGGAGCATTTAATGACATGCGGGCTATTGTTGTTGCAGAATCGAGAATACCGATTATAAATGTAATTAAGGCAGGAGGGGGAATTATTGTTAATGTAGAGCCTCCATTTGACGATGCCATACACGCCACGCATTGTTTGTTGGAAATTAAAATGGTCAAGGACTTTTCGGCGTACGTGCCTTTAGCGCAACAAGGAATTAAATGCTTCAATACTGTATATGTGAATGATTATTTGAGAAGAATCAATAAAGACGATTCCGATTATCTAATTACACATTTGTTGAAATATTATAGGAAGTGATTTTCTCCAGTAAGAAGTATGTATGTAGTTATGGTTAGTTCGTCCACATTCATTGTTAAAATATACTTAATGTTAGGTAAGAAAAATAAATTGTTTATATTTTTTTAAGATAACTGTTTTAGTACTTTTTTTCTTCTAGGCATAAGCGTGTTCTGGATAATAATACGCCCTACAGAGATTTCGCAAATCACAAAATATACCAAAATTGTAAATGAGGGTTCCAGTACCGGCAATAAATTCTTTCGTTTTTGTCGGTAGCACAAAATTTTGGCATATTTTTGCTTTGAAGGAATATCAACAAATAAAACTGACTATGCCAAACAATTTGTGTAAGATTTTTGAGGTACAGCAATAATAACAGTTTCCACTTCTTTGTAAGCTGTTTCTCGGACTCTATATTTTTTTACCAATTCTGAGTCTCTGCATCCTGCAATGCAAATTTGTTAACCCATGTTCTTTAAAAATTTCACTAACTTGTCCTCAAATGATGCCTGTAGGGTATTTTAAAAAGTTTATGCCGAACTTAAGGAGGTTATAGGGGACATTGCGAAGAACAATTTTTGCATAGAAACCTCTAGTCAAAAATGAGCCGTTTTGGTTCCAGAGTAATTTTTGCTCAAAAATGTATTGTTAGCTTATACCAAAAGACTTCGATATTTAATTCATTTTTATTAAAGATAATGCAAAAAAAATTATAATAAAAGTCCAAAATGACGACCCCCAACTTAATTACATAAATTTGCCTTTTCAATAATTGAAATGGGCACTCGTAAGATGTGCGAATCTTACTGTATAACAAGAGGCTGCCATTACTCTTCCTAACAGTTCCTCTTGGGTGGTTACAGGAGTTTCATACGCCAACGACGTGATGTAACCCCAGAGGATAAAATGCAACGGGTTTAAATCAACTCTTGGCGCTAGCCATCTGATAGGTTCACTTTTTCCGATTCTTCCGACCCATAAAAATGTTGAGATGATCGTGCACAGTACGGGCAAAATGTATTGGTGCATCGTCATTTTGGAAGCATATCCAGAGAAAGGTGTACATTGCTAAATAATTCAGGAAGTACGCCTTCCAGAAAATTTAGGTAGATTTTACCAGTTAGCCGAGGTGAAGGCAGGAACGGGCCAATTAAAACCAGCAATACCGGCCCACATGTTAATGGAAAATTAGTTTTGATGAGCTCTGATCCATGCGGCGTCAGGATTGTGATCGTCTCATATTGTATCAGGAGACAAAAAAACTATTTATTTGGTTTACGCTTATTCCATTGACTTAAGGTGAATATCGAAGTATTTTGAACAAAAATGACTCCGAAGCCAGAACTGCTCATTTGTGTCTGGGAGTTTCTATTGCAATGTCCCCTATAACCTCCTTAAGTTTAGCGCAACTTTTTTGAAACACCCTGTAGTATGTAGCTACCTGAGGTATTTATTGAGTCTTTGCATGAAAACGGTCTCCTCATATCTTAGCCTTTTCAACAAATCTTTAAAAAAAAAACATACATTGATTCTTTTACAAAATTGCGAGACCCAGCGCAACAAGCCTGCCCTAAAAGATGTTTACAAGTCCGTAGATAATTGATTTGGAACTTAAAGAACCATCGTATGTGCAGGTTCTACAGCCTTTTCCAGACCTGTATCAGATAATATAATGTAAGGGCTCTTCCCTCCTAATTCAATTGTTACTCGCTTTAAATTGACGATTCCGCAATGCGGCTGAATCAATTGTCCCACTTCAAGGAAACAGTAAATGTTATTTTGGTAATTTAGAAAATCGGTACAGATGAAAAATAAGAGTCTTATTGCAATTTTTTTTTGGGATTTATGAAATAGCAATTTGATTCTTTGTAGTAATGTTTAAATTTTGGTTGACCACTAAAGCTTCACTAAATCCGGGAACCATATCAATTCCTTTAGGGTGGGAAACCTGCTTTTTTGCTTAGATATTTAAGATAACAATCTATTAACGGAGTTTGTCCGCCCGTTTTTAAATTCACTACGTTTCCTTCAAAGCAAAAAATATTAGAAAACTTCTATTAAAAATTAATAGAAAACCTTTGATCTAAATGCGCATCAAATTGTTTAATAAATTTCTTAGCGTAGTTAAAACAGGCATCGATTTAACAAAGCACTTGACGATCATCATTACACATGACCAACAAATTTCATAGAAAATTTTCGATTCGATGGAATTCATCATTACATTTTGTTATGTGTTCAAATGGTCACGGTTAAAAATGTTCTAACATTTTCCATCTTCTAACATCTCAAAATTAAGCGTCATCTTCTTCCCAACAGATCTAAATGAACTCACAATATGGTACTAATTCAAAATTCATAGTGTCCTTTATGCAAAGCAAGGTGTCCAGTAATTTTAAATAAAAAACAGTTTCTTAAAACACTACCTCGTTCATTATCACCATTAAATTGCATAGGTACTTTTCAGTAAACCTCTCTAAGTGAGTAGCTATAAAGGTTTTTTGAGCGAATTCACAATTTCATTTCTTGAGCAGTTTTAGCTTATAATACTCATTACTTTTCAATTTTATATAAGATTTTAGTTCTAAATGAATGACTCTCGACTAGACACTTTTATTCACCGAACCCTCCAGAGTAAATGATCTTACCAATTACTATATCTGGTCTGATTTTGGCAATTGCCATCAAAATGTGCACATTCAAGGGCGCAATCAACTTACGAACTCCCACCGGTTTGTTCATATCTCATGTAAGCCACATAAAAACCATCGATTGGTAAAGCTTTCCCATGGGTTTTATGCGGCCATATAGCGGAGTGCCTTACGGACACCGGAATATCGAAATTCAAAGAGATTTATAGAAAATCTGTTACAAATTTTAACGAAAATTTATCCAAAAAACGTTATATTTGAAGTAAAGTTATTGAGTGTGTCAAGGTCTCTGGGGCATTTAAGCTGGTTTTACGAGGCCACGATAAACCTATTCGTCTGAAAATCCAGGCATGTCCGCGATTTAATGAACAACGCAATCGGACAAGATAGATTATCTGCGTTAGCGATATTCAGCATTGAGAGATGTTTAATTAATGGAATAAGCGGTTTAGTGAACGTGTTAATCTGCATTTAGTCGATACAAAAGAACGGCGAATTGGGTTAAAGTTTGAGCGTGCGTTAATGATATTGCATAAATGATCCCCCTGTCACAATGACCACGCCGTTGCATGAATGACTTCTAATAAAGATCTTATTGGAATTCCGCTGCCTTATTTTCTTATTAAAGACTCTGTTCAAATATAGCAATATAGCTCCTAGTCAAATACTCTGGCAATTGTATACAGGGTGATTCATTAACAAAGGAACAACCGACAGCTGAAGATACTACATGTCAAATAGTGACGATTGGAGAAAATATGCCTTATCCGAAAGTTGATAGTTTAGGATATATAGGGAGAGTGTTGAAAGTTAAAATTTTAGTTAATTTTTTGCCATTTTGAAAATATCTAGATTAGATACTTGAAAATTTGTAAAGTTATGTTTTTTTAGGTAAAGAGTTATGTGTTGTAGAAAATAAAAATACACTTTGCTTTGTTTGGCTTTTAATTTCTCGTATTATCAAATTTAAACATGGCGTTCGTTAAATATATTTTTATCGAAAACGGATCGAGATATCGAAATGAAACAAGAATCTATAATTAATATAAAAATTATAGTCTTTCACATTTTTAATCAGATTTTATGTTATACATACAGAGTGAAAAATTATTAATTGTAAATTCTACAAAATTAATGGTAAGTGACGTCTTCTATTAGCAACGCGGAAATTGCAAAACACATCTTAATAGTCTCCCAAAAAAAACACTGGACAAATTTTCAAGTACCTAACCTAGGTATTTTTAGAATAATGGAAAAAAATGAATTAAAATTTTAACTTTCAACACCCTGTATATATCCGAAAGTATCAACTTTCGAATGACGTACATTTTCTCCAATCGTCACCATTTAACGTCTAGTATCTCTACTTTTCGGTTGTCCATTGATAATGAATCACTCTGTATAGTCGGAAGCGAGCTCTGGAAGGTATAATAGATACGGAACTCTTCTAAACAATCTTAAACTGAGTAAGATAGCACAGTATTCGACTGTGACGAAAATAGCTTTCGATCACAGATATCCTCTTCAAGTGAAAAACTTATTGTTTAGTATGGGAAAACTGTTTTTGAGATAAAAACGCGTCTTGAGAATTAAAATCATATCGAACCGTCACAATTAGTTACTCACAGGTAAAATATGCAAAACTAAAAGGTGAATTTTTAAGGCAGAAATTAAGCAAGAGCAAGCACCAAACACACTATTATTCAAATTATTACTAACCAAGGTGCTTTTGATACACCCTTCGAAATTAAAGGGTTTATAAGTATTGTTAACGCTTTGAAATGCCCTTTGTAACATCCATAATTTCCGCATACAAGTTTAAGGTAATATATGGAATGATGCGCTTTAACATTTTGTCGGATTAAAAAATGCGTATTCTCTGTGATTACCGTGAAATAAACGAAAACACATGAAGAACTTCTCAAGTTCCAAGGTGATGCAAACAAGACAAAAAGAAGAGGAGGGATATTTGTAACCGATTCTGTACTTGTAGTGTGATGAGCATACTGAAAAATTTCTGGAGCTAGATGATCAACCAGGAACTGCTTTCATTGATAATAAATAAACCATAAACGGGCTGTAAGGTTTTTGTTGTTTGGAGAGTTGTACAGAGTGTTCCAACTTCTACTTTCAACGAGGGAATATCGTAAACTATTAGAAATACAAAGGTAGCAATAAAAGCTATGTCGCGCCTTTATGAAACGAGCATTTTGCTTTTTTAATATAAAAACAGTACTTATATTTCCTGAGATATACATATGGAGAAAAAAGAAAATTGCTGTTTTCTTTTTATTTTTCCAGGCTTAAATTTCCGAGAAGCATAAACACGGCTTTATCTTTTTCACCCTTATATTGTCCGTAGGTCTACAAGTTGAGCTTAAGTCTGCGGAGAATATGGGTGGGAGAATATGGGTGTTACGGCACTTTTATGGGCAACAGCATGAAAATAATTTTTCCTTAACCTGGCTGGACGTCAGAAGATCATCGTAATCGAATGAGAAAAAGACGATACTAATTTTTCCTACGATAAGAAGACGAAGAGATACAACGTTTTGGTTTTGTAATAACCTTCATAATCTTTTTTTAATATACTGGCCTAGAAATGTTTACGTTTTTTGGTCTGAATCTCTCTAAGATATTTACTGGACATATTTTTCTTTTTACTTGTTAGACCATTCCATAGCGTTTTGCAATTCTAATAATGTAGGTTTCCTAGGTCCTACATATTAGATATGGATCCAAATGGTCCTTCCAGGGTACTTACTAGATACAGCAATTAATTTTTGTATTTGATAGATCATCGATTGAATGGTTTATGATTCTGCATGTTAGACAGGATATTTTCAATTTCGTACTAACGTCTGAAAAAACAATCCTTTTAAACATTTATCTTACATGTTTTTCTTTTTGATGTGTCGGGTCGTTTAGTAATGTTTTATGAATCTGATGAAGTTAGACTTAAGTTTCCTGTTAAGTATGGACAAATGAACTTCACATAGGCCAATTATAGGCTCCACTTTTCTCTGATTGGATTGAGACATTAGTTAGGTAATTGTTTGGTAAGTTGAGTTAACGAGTTCAAAAACGTATGGAATAATGAGTTAATGGCAAGCCTAGGACCTAGGACTCATTAGTTTGCGCATCACTAAGCAATATTGTACATGGAACATAAAACTATACAGGGTGTTCCAACTTTTAGATGTCAAATTTTAACCACGATTTCTATGTAGAAAAATAATCTTAGTAGGCTAGATAAATTATATTCCAAAAATGTTTCGTATAAAACTACAAATTTATGAATTTCCCATAAAACGGCTTGATATATTTTATTGCAATTCTGTAGACATTATTCATATCAAACAACTAATTTTTTGAAGTAAAATACATATAATATTTTAGTAACATTTCAGTAACATAATTCAACAGTAACGTGCGCAAAGGTACTACTTTGGATATATTTAAAGAAAACATATACGGTACTGGGTTTTCTTGAAATAAAAATCACATTTGTAGTCTGCATTCATTTTTGAATAAAAACGATATCTAATCTTTTCTTGGAAAACATCGTTTTAAAGGAAAATAATTAAAATCCTCTTGATGCATCAGCAGTAATTTTTCTTTTATTGGTATTTTAAAAATAATGTTGAGGCAATTTTCATTTTTTTAAATAAAATTAACTGCAAGACTAATAATTAACAAGTCGTTAAACATTATTGAACTTTATAGCGTTTGTTTTTAAGTATCAACTTTTATTCACTTCATCGATGTCAAAAATATATCTAACTCGATGAGTTACACTTTGAGCATTGACCATAAAATTCAATAATGTTTAACAAATTGTTAATTATTAATATTTAAATTTTTTTAATTTAAAAAAATGAAAATTACCTCAATATTATTTTTAAGATCTCAGTTAAAAAAAATTACTGCTGATGCATTAAGGCTAATCTTAACGGTCTCTAATCTAACACGGTGTGTTCCTGCTAAAAAAAGATTGGATATCTCTTTTATTCAAAAATTAATTCAGACTACAAATGTGATTTTTATTTCGATCAAAACTAGTGCTGTACGTTTTTTTTCTATAAATATATTTAAGGTAATACACATGTCCACGCTACTGTTTAAATAAAATATTGCATTTTATTTCAAAAGATTGGTTGTTTGATATAAATAACGCCTACAAATTGGAAAAATAAAATATATTAAGCGTTTTATAAAAAATTAATAAATTTGTAATTTTCTACGAAAATTTTAACGCCCTATATTTTTATTATTATTTTTATATATATTATATATAAAATGAAATAATAATATGAACTAACCTGAACTAACCTGGTATATATATATATATATATATATATTATATGCAATTTTAAAATTGGCCATTACAAAGGCACATTTTTAATTCAAGGTCAAATATCTCAAAAACGGTAAGAACTAAGTATAGGACATTATACAGAAAATGTACTTAAAATATTATGGAGAATCTAAAAATAAAATAATATACTGGGGGTTCCATTTGAAATAAGCAAGTTACAGCTATTTCCGGTTAAACCGGAAGTGACAGCAAGTTGAAACTATTTAAAAAAAAAAAGTATATGTCGAACTTAACATAACTCCATATTTTCAAATTCGTATTACTTTTAGATCCTAGTAAACTTCTAATGAACGGGTTGAGTGAATAACCATGTATAACAACCCATGATTATTTCCCTATATAGAAATCGTTGTTAAAATTTGATTTTTAAAAGTTGGGACACCCGGTATATAGCTATCCCTCCCATTGTAATAAATTTTCTTTTGACGACGTTCAAGATGATGATATTATATAATGATCTTTAAGTTAGGTTCCCTAGGGCCTTAAGGTAGACATAATATCTTCCGAGGAGACATATATTTGACCTTTTCTTTTGCGAGTCATTGGGTAATAGTTTTACGATTTTGATGATGTTAGACGTAAGTTTCGTAGATCCTATTAGGTAGACCCACTCTCATTTTAGCTGCGACACTTATTGGATCCATTTTTTTAGGTTTAGAACTAACCGTGCACTATTTCATGGCAAGAATCGAAAGGGGCAAAAATGTTGTTTACCACAGGATAAGGAATTGTTTTCTTATGAAAAAAGCAATATGGCAGAGAGCGGAAAAGTTGCGTATAGGTAAGATATTAACGTATACGTATGCCAAATTATTACCACAAAATATGGCAAAGTTGTTTTTGTGGCAATAAAAAATTTATTTTTTTTTGTGTTTTTGCAGATGTGCGAAAAATACTTCACGCTGGGTCTTTCGGACAACTCCTATTTTATTTTGCTATCACTTTTCCACACTCCTTAATTGATTTAGTGACCGTTTTCTTACTTGCGCAGTGCCTCAGAATGGTGCCTGAACAGTAACTGCCGCCGCAATTTCTCTTATTTTCAAGCAATTTTTTTAAAGTTTAATTATGTTCCTACGAAGTTGCAGTAAAGAACATGTTTTAGTCCACAGAAAACAAGGTGGTATGGGTCAAATATCCTTGTGGGCAATGTCCGGAGGTGGCCATTGGTACACTAACAGTAACATTTTCCTACTCGTGCACGGAAAAGTGCTTTTACTGTATTAATTTTGGTGTTGGAAAGGCTAGTTTTCCGAGCTGAGTGTCTTGAATGTGGTTGTTTGTATAGAACATCTGCGAGGAACTATCTTCATATTATCGACCTTAGTATTATGGACCCCCGGTAGTGTGAGAAATATGATTAATAGTATTTTATTCGCGAAACTGCTTACGATCTAATGTGCCCCGAAGACCCTAATTTTTTTCCAACTTGGCGGCCATTGGTTTAATTTTTTTTACGTATTTTGGTGTCGCTAAGCCGAAATATTTAAAATTCAGCTCTACACAAGCCACAATCGCACATCCAGGATGAAGGCAAATAAAGGGAAATAGTTAAAAAATACGAGTCTGCAAGCTCAAAGCTCCGATCCTGACACGAAAGGACTGCGAATGGGGCCGAATAAAAGGAGCCCTGATCCTGATTGGTGCAAAGTAGCGGCAGATGTGCACCACGGCGCGAGACACGGAGCGTTCAAAGTGTGCGTAAATCGGAGGCCAGTTGAAGACATCGTGCGTGCTGTGGTGGTGTGTACGAACTTTTTATTTTACCAGGGTCAGTTACGATTTTTAGCCCTTCTGTGGATTTTTGGTATTTTTATAATAGGTACTTCCATAGACTCTATTTCGCTTCGTCCTTTGCATGAGTAGATTTTGCATGACAATCTTTCGTAGTGCCAGCGAGCTGCCAATTGCCGGCTCAGAATTATATCCCACACTCATAATTCGTTTTTAAAACCGCCATAAAAATTTGCTTGTGTGCTATGCGACATTGAATTCCATTAAAAATTGCTTTATTGCCGCTTTATTAACGACGCATTTCTCCATGATTTAAGTTCGCGCTATAAGGAAGTCTCAATGGCAACGCTAAATCGTTTCTTGTGCGCGCCTAATGTTGAATGGAAATGCTATTGATCACTATGAAGATCTTGTTGATCGCTGGTGGACTTTAGCAGCGCAATATTTCATACGCGAAAAACATTAATATCCACATTTTTTTTAGAGTTTAAAAGCAAGGTGTGATATGCTTGTTTTTGATAGCGCGGTCAATTTTCTCCGCTGCATTGTGCTTTGTTTTTTAGTAATTATTTTCTTCCTCTGGCTCTAGTTCTTTGTTAACATCCCCAGCTGAGGCTGTTCATCCCTGGGTTTGCTTGATGTTTGTTTATAGCACTCCGTAGATGACGCGGTTCCAACTTTTCCGTGCGTTGGGTCAATACCAAAAAGGACTGTTCAGAAAATCTATGATAAAACCGTGCAAGTGCAGCTCGAGCAGTAAATAAAATAGCATTTCAGTAGGGAAACTTAAGCGCCTTCCAATAATTGTCCTTCTTCGTTGTAATCTAGTTTCTTAGGTACATACACCTATCGATTGTTCCATGCCACCGAGAAACGTAAATAGATTCTCCTTCATAAAGAATAACAGAGCACACAGCCCACGCTTGAGTATTCGGAAGAAAAGAAAACAAAAAGATAAATGTTTATAAACAGCCCTTTTTGGTGACGCAGGCCATGCATGTTTTTGTGGGACATTACAGGAAAAGCTTGTAAGAGTACTGCGTCATTGAATCATCGGTGTTGCCAATTCGAAGCATTCCGAATTAATTTCAATAAATTTATGAATTTTGATCATTTTCATGAGACCGTTTGGTATAATACCGCAGCAATGCGGAAAGTGATACCTTATCGCGGGAGCTTTCAAGGCGCGATTTACGGGAAGCGGAGATACACTGGGAATATATTTTTGTCCATTGATAGTATTGAAAAGAAGCGTTTTTGCTCGAATAGTAAGGAAAAGTTGTGCGATTTTCTGAGGGAGATGTGTTTTGTTATGATGAAATATGTAGGAAGTGCGGAAAGTGATTCTTTCCCCACGAGATGAATGATGTCCAATTTATTCTAAGCGGAAACGCACTAAAAATAAATTTCAGCTGCTCTGCTAGGAACGAGCAGAAACCGCTTTACAATAGAAACAAAATATTTCTAATAGTAAATGATCTAATACTTGTAAGTGCGGGAAGTGACCCCTGGAACGAGATTGTCGTCCTCTGAACTACTCAAGATGCAAATTTACGGAAATAAGTTTCAATACTTTGATTGAATTGAAAAGAAGCTTTTGCTAAAAATGCGAGAAAAAACTATGTTTTGGTGACCACGAAAATGTTTAGTTGCATCGAATTACCTAACAAGTGCTGAAACAATTAATTTCCTGCAGGAGAATGACTCGAAACAAAAAGTCACAAAAGTAAATTTGTAGTGTAAAAACGATGAAAAGAGGATCTTGCTAGAAGTGTTACATTTTGATTAGCGATGAAATATTTCATTGACCTAACAGATGCCCACATAATATTTAGCAATATAAGATGGCTCACGTTCGAATGATTCGATGCCGTTTAGACTTTTACCTTAACCATGCTGAAAATTTTAAAGAGAATGCTTTTGCTGGAAATAGCAGGGAAACGTTTTTAAGTTTGAAGGGAATTTCCCATAATACATTGCCTAAAAGTCCGGAAAATGATACTTTCCTAAATAAATTGGCTGACGCCGTCCGAGTTTTTCCAAGTGAAAACTTACTACAAATTAATTTCTACCTTGATGATGTTAGAAAGAAGGTTTTGCCGGGAACGCACGGAACATGCTAGTTCTTGATGAGCGACAAAAGGTTCTGATGCAATTATTTACCTTAAAAAGGCGGAAAATTTTATTTTGCCGTATAAGAATTACTCAAAGCCCAAACACACAAGAAGCTTTTACTAGGAACACACACAAAACGCAGCTTTTGACGAGTGACATGGTTTTTTGCTATTTTAAAGCAGTAAAGTGACCTTACCGCATGTTTATAGGAACATTTTTTACCTCACGGAAAACAAGGTGGTATGTGTAAAATATCTTTGTAGGTAATGTCAAGCTATAGTGATTGATATGCAAGCAGTAAAACCTTTACCCCATTAATTTAAGTACGGGACGGACTGGTTATCCGTACTGAGTATCACTGACTGTCTTATTTTACCGTACACATTAAAAAACAGAAAATATTCGTTTAGGTCAAAACATAATATAAAATAAACTCCATATTTGATTTCTTAATTAAAAATGCCTGTCGTAGGTCATAGAAAAAAAATTGTAAATAACTCTAATAAACATGTTATTTAACTTGCTGAAATTACTGATTTCAGTTCCGGCTCGGTTGCATATTTTCGTCTCGTTAATAACTTGTAAAAACTTCTTACTAGTTTTCTAATGTAATTTACTAATACCCTAAAGCTGGTCCTTTCATTTTGCAAATACATGCGGTAGAGCAGCTTTATCGCACGCTCCAGGAAGTAGCTATTTCCTACGTGTGCGCGATAGAGCTACTAGCAAAAGTTTGACATTGTTCGCAAAAATTTTTGAGACTTACACATACTACTTTGTTCTCCTTGCGGTAAAAAATGTTTGCATCTAAGGTCACAATATGCTCACAGAAAAAAATCTGTTCTCATCTTTTGTAGAAAAGGTCTTTCCAACCATTGACATTTGTCTGCACACTGTTTAGCGTCGTTTGTGCGCCGGCAGTAGCGTACGGTAAAGTATCACTTTTCGCATTTGTTTTAAGAAATAGTTACTTTTTTCCGTGGTACGAACGACCTGAAGCGGAGATTGGGTAAGTAGTCAAATGCGGCAAAAACACTTTCTGTACATACATATTGGAAGAATTTTTTTTCCATGAGTGTATTATAACCTTAGATACTCTGTTTAATGAATATATATCCCAGTTACTTTCAGGTGATTAGTAAGGTAAAATAACCGTTAATGACACTTTCCCGCACTAGTGCGAGAAAACAACATTTGGTCTTTTTCCCGCACTAATATGAGGAAAAGGAAGTAAAAGTGTATTTTCTCGTAAGCAAATAGCAAAAACATCACCGTCAAGGAAAGGCATTCGTTTTCTGTGATTCTTTATGTCTGCCATGCAATTTAAGTCCATATACAGTGGCAAAATGTTAATTTCAATTGTCAAATATGTGCGATAAAACAGCTTTACGGCACGCTCGTTTGATAAAAATTAATCGGATTTTGCTTTCCGTCCTACGACTTCTCAATGAGCATGGTGCAGAGTCTCTTTACTGCACGCTTTTGCTGGAAGAGCCTTAGAGTAGAAGTATGAAATGTACTTCACGTTAGTTGGGGTTCCCTAATTTATTGGGCGACATTGTCCAGAGTCTCCCGAGTGTGAAAAGTGACTTTCGCAGGTGTTCACATTATATCATGCCATAGCAAAGCTATGATAGGCGTGTGTAAAATTTACGTTGCGTTCATATTTCCTTGTGTGAAGTACGTACATCCGCTTAACCCGTTCCTCAAAGCGCATTTTTTTTCTGATTTTCAAAATAGTTTTCGAAAAACGCTGTTTTTTCTTTCTCTCTCTCTCTCCCTCTCTCTGTACTTTAAACCACGAACCAGAATAATTTGGTGCTATGGCTCAGTTCAGAATTGAGTCGAACAGTTTTACGGTTTTGAATTGTTTGAGAAATGTCAGGTGAAATTGGCAACTCAGCGCCCGGCTGAAGCTTAGAGCAAGAGTATTGGAAGAAAGGCACAAAGGTAGAGATAGAGCAAAGCCCGGAGGATTCGGCGCGTTCGGTATACGCAGGCGAAATGAGGCGTCGTGCGATGCGTAACGCATTTCCGTGTTAAGGACAGGTCACGGTCGCCTCGTCGTTTCTGTTATTCCTGCTCTCGCGAACTGTAGTGTCATGAGTTGTGTGTGGCCAGTGGCAGGACCACATCATTTTCATACTTGAGCAGGAAAGAATGAATTTGAAATGGGAACTTCAATGAGACGAGAGAACGCACTCTCTTGCTTCAAAGCTGAAAATGCGTTAAAATCAAAGATGAAACTCTATTAACGACCTATAATTTTATGCTCTTTTTATGTGAGAGGAACCAACGTCACTCTTTCTCTTGTCATGAAAGTCACATGTCAGTTCTCACCAAGGTCGTTCCATAAAACGCGATTAAGGTACTACAACTTCAACTTTTTTCCTTTTTTTTCTGTCTCTCGCACTGTAGTCATAAGTTGTGTGCAGCCAGTGGCAGGGTTATGCCATTTTCATATTTGAAATGGAAATAATCAGTTTCAAGTAGAAATTCCAATGCGACAAGTGAACGAATTTTTTCGCTTCAAAGATGAACATTAAAACTCTATTAGCTATTTGTAATTTTATGTTTTTATTTACGTGCAGGAAATCAATGTCATCCTTTCCCGCGTCACGAAAGTTATAGGTCGGTTGTCACCAAGATCATTCCTTCATAGGCGATTAAGATGCTGAAACTTTCACTTTTTTAAAATTTTGTGTCACGACTTGTGTGCACCCAGCGGTAGGACCATTTGTCGATGTCATTTTCACATTTAAAGAGAAATCAACGTTACTCTCTGTCTTATCACAAAAATCAGATCTTCGTCACCAAGATAATTCCCTAAAGTTTGATTAAGGGGCTGCTTTGAGTTATGATCTTGTCTCTCGCATAGTAAAAAATGTTTTGGTTCCTTCTTCTGAAACTTTACACCATTACACTATCACCAATTTACTATTTGGCGCAAAAATTGGCCGCATTTCTCATACATAAAAGCTAGATGTTGATACTAAATACCCCTTGGATTTTTCTTATCTTTTTGTTCTCTGTGTAGGGTTAAAATGAAATAGCCTACACCACTGGTTACTAGCGCTCGTTCTTAAAGTTGAAATGAGTCACTACACAAAGAGAAATCAATAATTGGAAAACGCGTATAGCTCAGAATCACGTCGTCGGACCATTTAGACTATATATTTTATAATCTGCCGTCTTCTATGAGGATGATAATTTTCCTAATTTTGCAGTCTGGATAATTTACTGTAATACTAAACTAGTTCATTAGTTTCATCAACTGTGGTTCTTTATAAACAATTTTTGTATTCATTTTTAAGAGATTCACCACTACGTAACAGGCAGTATCGCAATTTCTGTTTTCTTTTCGTATTTCTCTAATTGTTTTTTAACTCTCTTGAAGGATTCATTGGATTCTAGCGAGGCTCGGAATTTCCGACAAGTTTTTGTTAACTTTCTGGATTTTGAAATTGTTGAAATTATTGCGACTATAAGGAGATTTTTTGGGATTTTCATCAGCCTGAAGAATTTCTTGCAAGATTTGCCTTAGTTCGTGAAAATATTCGTTTTTCAAGTAAAATTGTTGACATACAGTTTTACTCTATTTTTTTGGTCGTTTGTTTTATTTCCAGAGCAGTTTCGTCATCCGGTTCAAAAACATTCTCAAGTTATTTATAGAGCTGTTCCTAAATCTGAACTAACCTGAAAATCACGAGGTATGTGCATATTTAGTTACAATTTCTGAAAATGTTGTATTTTCTTAATTTTTTTAACTATATAACCTCAAGATATTTTTCTTGATATTTGCTCCTTTCCGAAAGGGCTGTTTAAAGTTTTCGTACAGATCGTTTCAATTCATGAAAATCACGAAATTATCGAGAAATTTTTGTTATTGTACAATTCAGTTACTGAAAATTTTTCCCGGTCCGGGTTCGTTAGAATTTACTGTAATTTCAGTTTTTCTTCAGCATTACATTTAATGTCATATGGTACTTTGGAGAAACTTTTTGGATAATCCCGATATACTTTCAACCGTTTGTTATAATTTTTGGTTAATAAGAATTTTTAGCTTTCCTAAAGGGTCTGATTCAACATTTCCTAAAGTTAGTGAAACTCCTTTCTAATGTATTTTCAATATAAATATAATCTTAGGTATTCAATGACTAACGGAGTTGACTACAAAAAAATTAATTCCGTGTTATATTTTTAACACTACCTATAGCTACTACTAAGAAGAAGTTTTTTTTTCATAATTATTTGATTTTAGTGTAGTGTAAACTACATTATGTGTGTATATTGTGTAGCAATTAAGAATTGTTTATAAAGAAGTATCTTGCCTACTTGAATGTTGTTATCTCGGAGAGATCAATTATTTTGTATCCGGTAAAAGGCGATAAGAACAGTAACCTAAAGAAATAGATATGAAAGCTGCCAATTCATGTGAATGTGTGGCAATTTCTTAAATTTTAACGGACATAGGATTGCCAGATTAAGGCAAAAATGCTCAATTTAATACTCATCCTTCCTGATATAAGTATTTAAAGATCTCTTTAGCCTCTATATGGACATTACAACTTAGTTAATGTATTATCTCCAGCAAATCACGGAAATTCCACAAAATCTGAGAGGCCCTACAAACCTAACCTGAATCTCCATGATATTAACCTGAATTCACTCGAACTATGCGTGACTATATTATGGTACATTACAACCGCATGACAATACTATACGATGTTTTAAAAATGTACTCTTTCAATTTGTGGGCAATAATTTTTTGACTATGCAGTTGAACATATACAGGGTGTCCTTAAATTAAGAGACAATAGGTACTTAGTCGATTGATTCTACTCAGACTAGAAAATCCTTGTTTTTGCTCTTTGGCGGTAAGAAGAAAAATCAGGGATATGAGATCATAATCATTAGAATATGAGCTATTTGAAGACAACAGTGGTATTATAGTTACTGCTAATCTATTTACAATAATCTATTGCAATCAATAGAATAGCCGCAAAGCAAATTTCGCTTGCATATTTCCATTTTGAAATTTTATTACTTCATGTTCATTATAGCTATGACTGCATAAATGCTTAAAATTCCAAACTTACACTGTCGCCATTAATGTTTAATTTCTATTTTTTCCTTTCAGATGTTATTTTTTTAAACTTCGTTACGTGATGTACAGAGGATAATGCTATTTTTATACCAAATACAAACAAAAGTACAAATATCGAAGAGTACAAATTTATGGCCATCTCAGAGAGCATTCAGGATTTATACAATGACAATAAAGAGGATATTTTTGTGAAACCTTCTTCCTAGAATTTATTTACCTCAGCACATATTCTAAAATCACAGTGATGAGTTAGCGAAGAGCGATATGAGCGAAACGTTGAGTCAGGATCCCGACGGGCTCGGGGTTACTTACACGACGTTGGCACCATCTTACCCTTCTACTCCGGCGACTCCAAGTTCCACGGTTCAAGATGTTCCTCCAGGGGCGAATTTGCCCCCATTTTCATCGTTTGCATCCGAGATCGACTCCAGTGGAACATTTAGTTCGGTATCCGATCGGTTATTTAGTGATACGCGCTTATTAGACATATCAAATTGGGACTATTACACCGAAACGCGGCTCGTGGAAAGGGGTGAAAACGGACTTTCCATTATTTCCTCGCAGCCCCAATATCGTCCTTGGGAGTCAAAACCTGTGGACTCTACTTCAGCTTTCGCGGGAACCACTCAAGTTTTCACCGATACGTTTTCTCCGCAAAACGGAGCTGCCTCAAAGCTGCCTTCATTCCAAAGCCAATTCCAAGCCTTCAGCGAAGCAACTAATGAGCCTACATTAACAACGCTGACAAACTTAACCCCGGTTTCTCCCAACTCAGCTCCAAGCCCGCAAGGCCAAACACTTACAACTTTAAACTCAAGTTTTCATACTTTAAGTGCCGTAAATCCTCGAGGGTACCCTTTGGTACCAGCCCCCATCCAGGCCCGCGAGATTCCCTCTATCCAACAACAGTTCTTGGATGAGAGACATATCCAGTTGTATTCACACCCAACTGCAAATATCACTATTAACAACACCATACATTCCGCAAGTCTATTTCCAGCTCAGAATGGAGCAATTATCCAGAATAACCAGCTAATATCTTCCCCCACTGTAGTGACAGTATTAAAATCCGATCCCGAAATCAAGTTGGGGGGCCACTTGACAACGCTTCATCAAGGAGATCCTTCCATGAAGTTGCAAAATGTGGCTCTCCACCCTACTCAATTCCAGAACCCTATAACGGCCCTTAGTGACTGTGGCCCTTACAACGGTATCGAGAAGAAACTAAACGGCTCTTCAATCTTGACTTCACCCTCCCGCAACGATTTTCGGAAGAAAGAGAGGCGGAAAATCCGGGCTAATAGCCTGGAAAGTTCGGCGGAAAGTGACGGAGCTTCGAGTAATATGGACTTGGGTTCGGAAAGTTCGGGCCAAGTAGCCGCGGTTTCAAGTACGGACGGATTTAAGACGCAGCAGGGTTTGGCGGTTGGTATGGAACACGATATAAGTGGTGGTTCCATGGACAAGCAAGTGAAGAAGAAGAGGAAGCGGTGTGGTGAATGTATCGGGTGTCAAAAGAAGGATAATTGCGGCGATTGTGCTCCATGCAGGAACGACAAGAGTCATCAGATCTGCAAGCAGCGAAGATGCGAGAAGCTAACGGAGAAGAAGGTGAGTTTTGTGCTCCTACATACATAGCTAGAATTCTGTAGCATCCGTGAATAGGTCATTAAGTCATTATAAGTCAGTTTTACGGTGGAGTGACTTCAGATTTTCTACGGTTTCCAAAATGTATTAACTTCACTGACACCCTTTGGATTTTACTGATTTGGACATCTGAGTATTCTATGTTCTGAAGATGGTGACAAATTTGTCACCGAAACGTTAATAAGTGAGTGTTATTCCTAGTTGGTTTTAACTGAGAATGGTGGTCAATGTCAATATTCCAACAACCCCCAATGGTGTGTGAAGCATTATTATCGATAATTAAAAAAAATGAACAATCCGCCTGAAATGTATAAAACATATTTATTCCTTTTTTATCCACTTATTCATGGATGATACATAATTTTGCATTATTCGTTTTGAGTTGAGTGTTAGTATTTAACGTCTCTGAATATCAAGATATAAATTGATAAGAAGGTAAGTGGTGTCCCGAATTTGTTCAATAAGTCCGTGGAGACACTTTGGCCCGACCCGTCCCGAATTCCACATGTTGGAGACTCAGTCTTACCCAAATTTGCAAGATTTGCCTTTAGTGGTAGCTCAAGAGTATGTCGGGTCGGGCCCATCTGTTTTACTGAGGATTTGTATCATTAGGGTGAAACTTTTTTTTAATAACATGTTGATAATGACCTGGTATTAGGATGGCCTTTAAACCTTTTTTGGTTTTGCCTATAATGTTAAAAGTTTTAATGAATCCAGTGCTTTTTAAGAACCTGACTTGTTTAACTTTACAAAATAACGTACATTTTATTAAAATAGGTAAAAAGAAGGTGAATGTAATTCGAAGTTGGGAGGGGATATTTTCGATATTTTTTTAAGAGTAGAAAGCTTTAAATCGTGAAGACAAACACATAGTAAATCATTTCTTGACTTTTAATTAAACAAATCATAAATATAATAATCATAAACCATAAAACTATTTCTAAATACGTTCTCCTCCAAATGTAATGAAAATGTTTTAACCGTTTTTGTGATATTGCCTTATTACGTTTTAAAAAAATCACCTTCCATGGCTAAGTTTTTCTTAATTTTTGAGGGGACTTAAGTCTATAGCCTTGTTAGGGATCGAACTCGCCCATAACAAGTGTAAAGAATTCAGAAGACTGTGAAATCACAGGTCATATTTTTGTCTCAAAAATCATATTTTTACTCAGAACTTCATTATTATTACATTTACTTATAATTTTTACTGTTTTATCAATCAGTAATTTTTTAGGGGCAAGATATATGTATATATTAAGTTTAATATTTAAATTTATTATATATTATATATAATAAATATTATATAATATATTATATATATATTATATAAATTTAAATTCTGGAATATTGAAATCTGGTAATGACGCTGGTAATTGGTGTACAATATTTTTGAAAGCGGAGTTCGAAGAAGCTTCATTTGAGAACGTTTTCAAAATAACTAAAATATTAATTAAAATGACAGCGAATTGTTGAAAGTGAATGAGGTACCGCAACATCGTAGACTCGTAAGGCACGTAATAATTTTCATTTATACGAAAACGATTTTAACTATTACACCTTTGCAATCTTTAGAGAAATCTAGAAATGTTGTCTTATTTAAATAAGAACCGATTTCTATCATATATTGACCTGTGAAACCTCATTATTCCAGAGCTAGGAAGCTATTGGAAATTGAATTGATGAATGTTTTTTAAAGGTGCTCTATAAATTACTCAAATAGGTCTAAAAACGAGTCATCTCGGAAAGTAAACGAGGTAACGCAATTTCGTTCTTATGCACTTCTAGAACTCGGCGAGAAGATCATTTTATATACAGAGTGGTCAGTTAGGGCGGTCTCGGAAGATTACGGCTAAACTGTTTAATATTTTGAATGTTTAAGATCAATTGCGCTATTCTTAACTTAAATCAACTGATTTGGATGCTATATCGATCTCCTATATATTAACTGAGGGTTTAAAAATTCAGCTTATGGACGTTCAATTCAAGATAACGAAAATTGAATCATTTAGAGCTGTCCATATATTGCGTTAAATACATATACATCGAAATAAGGGCAATTGCAAATTGGAACACAGGTATACACAATGCTAAAAATTCGCTGACAAGTATGGACATCTTCTAAACCATAAAAAACATCGTATCCATTAAATCCTTAATTAAATTAGGTTTGCATAAAATAAAATTGAAACATTCGTTTTTTCTCAGACATCTGTAAGCATTACGAATTTTTTCGATTTTCAAGTAGATTCTAGATGGGCATTCAATTATCCATATTTGCCTTAAGTGAACCCATCCTATGTTTTATATGATTTAGAAGATCCTATATGCGTCGGCGAATTTGTATCACTCTGTATAAAATTGTTGATTTCAAGATGATAAAAAGTTATTGTTAAGATAGTAATCCTTAAATTTAACTATTCGAGAAATGTTCACGTTAGAGATGGGTTTCCGTGGAACGAGGTTAAAAATATTAGAAATGAAAACCTCGTTTTTGGCAAAGCACATTGTACAAGAACTTTTTTGTGTCATGCCGGGCGATTCTAATCAGTACGTTTTCCTTTGAGAAAAAGTATAGGGTCAACAAATCTTATTGACATATAATAGAAATCCCTCTATATGTCTTCAATATCGTTGTTCGTCTATAAAGCTTTTATAAACCCGCAAATATCGATAAATCCTAAATAACAAAATCAATCGGAGGTCATTAGGATTATGGAACGCCAGGAATTTTGACCGATCGCTTCTCTATCAAATCTTTAAAATTATTCATTACTTATTTTATTGGCCCTTATTCGGTAGTCCTTAATCATATTTTTAATTCACTTAAATTCAAATTTAACCCTCATCTCCATGAAAATTGAATAATTCTTGAATACCAAGAAAGGAGATTTATAGGTATAGTTTGAGTATTGAACTTGCGGAGTTGCGTCATCATTCGTGAAGCCATCTCTAAATGTTAGCATGTCCTAAATAAGATTTACCTTTAATTACAAACTTGTTTTGAGTTGTGCTTCCATTAGGGATAGTTTACTTTTATGATAAAATTTAAGTTAGAGCTGGAGCGTTTTGTATTACATAAGGTAATGATTTGCAAACTTGGTTTCTTCCCAGGAAAATATTTTTTTTTTGTATTTACTACTATGTAATAATTACTTTACGGGCTTTGAACATGAGATTTGTGTCAATTGGCTTTTGTCTTTAAAATAAAGTTTTTTCACCATAAGTATCTCCTTCGTAGCATATACATACAGCGATCGAAAAAAGTCAAATTCACTGAAATTTTTGATGAAATGTGAGTGGTTTTATCAAAAATGTTAAAATCATTCTCATAAATATTCATTTATTCAACTTAACGATGATGGATGGGTTGAAGATAAACGTTTAATAAACATTTTAAAACATTAACTGCGAAGAAAAACCAAATTAGTTCATAATTTTCAATTATGCAGATATGGAATCTAATTTTTTATATGAAAGAGTAAAAAAAAATGAGGCCATTTATAATAATTTGTAAATAAGTAAAAAAGAAACAAAATGAATATTCTCATAATTTATTAATAATATACATATACAAATGTGTTAAATATTATACAATAACATAAAACAATATTTATTTCAAGTTCATACGCAGCAGTCAAATAATGTGAGATTAGCGCTCTTCTAGTTTAATGAAAGGAGCTAGAAGAAAAACAATGTTTCAGGAGAAAATATTGAATTTCAGTTTATTAACAAGGTACAGGATGGTAAAAATTCATATTTTTATTAAACTTTTATTTGGAAATCCAAATTTTTGAAATATTTGGCTTTTTGGGTGGCAGAGTAGGTGAAGAAATTTACAAGATGTTATTTTTTTTCTAGAATCGAACCCATATTTTACGGATTCGGGTTTCTTTGGAGTACGTCACTAACTGTTCATTTTTCAAAATTTGAATTTTCTGTTGAATCTATATCCTCTTTGTCTCATTCATTTCTTCTTATTTTTCACAGCTTTCGAATCATTTGTAAAATTATCAAGTATTGTATGTAGTTTTCCTATTAATAAGGTATTATACGTTTAAATTACTTCTCTCTTCTTGTTTAAGTTTAAATGTAAAATAACGGGCTAAAATTGACAGGATATTTTTTACACCATGTATATCGGTAAAGAATTAAAATTTCAAAATTTTCTTCTTAAACGTTCGTTTTGTTATAGCTCCTTACATCAAATTCCAAAAGTTCGGATATGACTTCTGGGACACCTAGTATTTGCACTCATCCAAAAAATAATTTTATCAGAATAGAATTTTACCAAAAATCTCTACAATACTAAGTATTGTAGAGATTGTAAAAGGTAAATTTTTCACTGTTTTCCGTAATTCATCTTTCTTTGAACACTTTCCAAGAACTATTTGTTTCTGCTATGTATACTCTACTAATTGAACTTTAATCAATTCTGGTTCGGAATTTTTCCAATCAATCCAGAATCGTAATATATGTTCGTGAAAATAGCAAATCTATGACGCAACTCTATAAGTTCAACATTCAGACTTTCCCTACAGCTCAAGAACTATTAATAAATTCAGTCAAGGTGTTCGAGTAATCTTCCAAAACTTAATAACATGGCGAGGTGGATGTGCAGTTGTGATCGTAACTTGAGAACCTACATCCCTTAAATTGACACACATGGGCCGACCCAGACCCAGTCTGCGATCAGTACCTACAGTCGCTCGGAGAAGGAAATGTATTCGGTTTAAATACCACTAAATAGATTTGAATAAATGCTAAATGTCTTGGTATTAGGGTGTTTGGATGGGTTTTGAACGAGAGCTCTTCACCAGGAAATACCTAATTCAGTGAAGGAATCTAGGGAAGAAATCACATAAATGCCAGAAATGCTGCAGTCCGATGTGCATATTATTATCTCTCAAAAATAAAGAGACGGAATTATTAATTGGCTCTAATTAATGAATGCAAATGCCAATATGGTCATCTGCCCTTCGAGCCCATAAAACGAACCTATTGTCCGTCATCAAACTTTTTTGTTCAGTTCGTTATACTATTAGAGAACATTGAACCTAAAATTTCAGGCTTGTCTCATCCTACGGGATATGTTATGTACCTCTGCATTCAGCATATGCCATCATATAAAATGTTCTCAAAACCAGGTAGTACGCCATGGGCCGAAACGTAACAGCTGCGCTCTTTTAAAAGAATAAACTTTGGCCAGCTGTTTGGGTGCAACGGGCCAGACAAAGTATAATTACGTTTTGGTGCTGACGTGTTGGAAAAATGATTTGGGTGATACCGTTACTCGCATAATAGCGAAATAAACTGCATAACGATATAGCTACCAACATGATAAATTTTGAGCAATAATGCCCTGTTGGAGTAAAGCAGTAAATTCAATGATTTTTTGACAGTTTCGGAAACTTGACTTCGTTACCCCTGTGGCATTAACGTCTTAGCAAAATGTCATGGAAATGAACCGGGCAGAGACAGTGTCCGCAACGCTTCTGTGGGAATCGTGTTGCCACGCTGTTTTAGGGCATATATTGATAGCAGAGTTTGCCGACATAAAAATGCCAAATTGGACTTATTTGAGATTAACTTGTCTCCTCAAAGGCATTAGAAGCATTGTACCTCATTTTTCACTTTTAAAAGTTACTCAAGTGAAGAAATTAATCACTTCCTAAACGCGTAAATCATTATGTCGCAACAAGCTTCGACTAAGCTTGAGTAACCTTTAAAATGCCCCTGAGCAGACAAATTCATTTAAAAATGAGTCCAATTTGACATTTTGATGTCGGCAGACATTTCAATGGTTTTATGCCCTAAAACAGGCTATCAGTATTATTCTCTTAAAAAAATTGCGGACACTGCCGCTGCCCAGTTCATTTCCATTATATTTTGGTTTCGATATTTACGCTGCGGGGGCGACAAAATTATTTTACCAAAATTGCTAAACATCCTTAAATTGACTGCTTTACTACAACAGTACATTAATGATAAAACTTTATCAATTTAGTAGCTACATCTTCGTGCACTTTATACGCAGTATCAAAATAACACACCTAACCTCCTGTTTAAGTTGGCTATTTTACTTTTTTAATATTCTTAAAGATCAAATTATTAACTTTTTAGGTCCGTTTCCGGGGAAACTTTCCTCCGGATAAAGCTAGCGCCACTTCGGTAATTTGACCCTAATTAGTAGAAGGTAATCGTTATTTCCAACCCCATATGTATTAATGACATTACTAACTTTTTAAAATTTTGAATGTGTTACATTACTGTCTTTTACTTACCAACATTATGTCATTTTCGCTTTAATTCCATTCAAGGATTTCGATCAGAACTAGTTGGGGATAGGTTTCCTTCAATCTGGGGGGATTTGTTGTCCGGAGGTGATTTGTAATTGTCGGTTCTTCTTAGTGAGTCCTGAGTGCACACTATGCCAACATGTATGTTTTGTCTTCTGGATGGTCTCATGTAGATAACATAATACTAAGAACGGGGAACGTTGTTCTTTGCTGCACTCCTCCTTCCATTTCCCTGTAGATTGAATGTTGACTTTCTACTTTGAAGCTGAAGATCCTATTGCTGATGAGTGACCTGACAAGTTTGGCAAGGGAGATTGAGAACCCCGCGTCAGTCATCCTAATCAGTAGTTCACTATGCCACATTCCTCCTACCGTAGCTAGATTCCTGTGGAAGTTGTCCGTTATGTATTCAAGCATCTTTAGCAGCTGAAGTTCCGTTAAATGTTGTTTCCTGAATGCGAATTTTGCTTTGCACAATCGTTCTCTTATGTGGCAGGAAGCTAGTTGGTTTGCAGTTTTGTAGTTAAAATGATCTTTCCCTGGTTTCGAGAACAGTATATTTTCTTCACCTCCAGTTGAGTTCTTTTAAGAAGTGTTCAAATTAAATTCTTTTGGATTAATTGGGACGATTTTACGATCCTTCAGTTAATTAAAGTTTTCTCCACAAGAAGACTTAAGCTCTCTTGGGTTCGTTCGGAATTTATCTTGTTTTTTTTTATTATCTTGCGGCCAATTTTATAGGTCGAAGTTAAACTCTCTGCTACTAGCGTCAGTTTTTTAGCATGTGTGAAGACGTAGATTTTAACAGCAAATTGGCGCCAATGATTCGTACCAATAACAATCTTAAGTAAGGTTCACTTAATATACCAGTATGAAGCAGGCATTTTATAATGTTATTTACCCATAATGCGAGTGTTTCTTATGCTGTCATGCTGAGAGTTCCTTTAATGGTTTCCAGTTTCATCAGTTTAATTGACCGCTATAGTCAATTCACATTTCAAAGGCCTATGCTAGAAACAAAAATGACGCATGATTAAGGTGTGGCTGTCTAATTGTCTTGCTATTATTGGTCTGGCGGGCATTGCTATTGGTTACCGGTCACGTTTCTTTGTTTACGTCGTGGGCTCCTCTGATTTGAAAATTCTATAGTTGGTAAATTTTTTCACCAACTAAATCTTTCACGTCCGCCAATACACTCTCCTCATCCTCATTACAGCGACTTTTGTTAGCTCATTTTATAGCTGGATAATACAATGTCGAATGAGTATGTTACAAGGAGCACTCTGGACGAAACTGGAAAATTCCTTATCTGGTAAGTTAACAAATTTGGGAAGGCCGATAGATGAGAAATGAAGTTATAAAGGAAGACGTCAAAATGTAATAGGGAGTATTGCACGAGGGATAGGTTGGGAATGCAGGGAGTGATATTGGAAAGGGAACAAATGGTTTACTACAGGTGGCAATTAAACAGATAAAAAAATATAGAGCCACCCCTATAGAGAGCGATCTTCAGGTGGAAAAACGAGCTGAAACTCACAAATATAAAAAGCTGGTGTGAGAGTCATTTCTGTCCAACAAATCCGCGTTTAAACTGGAGAAACTTTTAAATTGGAAGAATCGCTTGCAGGTGCAAGTGATATTTCCATTTCGGATTTTTTACATGGCTCTATCTAAGACGTAACATAAATATGGGACAGACACCATAAGAATGTGAAGCAGCCATCTGGCAGCCTTAATCCTTCGAACGAAGGTCATTTCATATCAAAAAGGTTTTCAAAGACAGTCTTACGAGAGAAATTTTAATTCAATAAGTATTTGGGACGTTCTGTATTTGATTTCAGATAAACCGAACTTAATTAAAAAACTTGTCAACTCTTTTAAGTTATTAACCTGAGCCAGTCTAAAATGAAATCATCAACATAACTCAGTACTATTTCCTTAATGGCATTCCTGTTATTATTCAGGAATAATATTCAATCGTTCTGAGTTTTTCTATGTGTTGGGCTTATTGCACCTTGTCGGAAATTCGTATCAAAGTACTCATACTAGGACTACTACTAGTATTACTACAGATGCGTTCTTACTTACAGAGCAGTTTATTCATTTTATTAGCTATCAACTATTTCCTTTACCGCTCGGCTGTCAGTGTTCAATGGAACAAAAAGTAAGCAGATGAAACAACAATCACCTCAGATAAAGAAAATCTTGTTTGTCGCGTGCCCGCCCAACTCTAGAGCAGCTGCTGTCCTTTCGACACAGCACATTTTCAGTGCACCGGTTTTTTTTATTGCAATATACGGAGTGTTATCTTTACCATGGGTGCGAATTTTTAAAATACCGGGAATTATACATATCTCCAGAAGTCGATTTGAATGCCCTAAAAAACATGCCTTCTGTGTTGAATACGCTAAGTTGTTTGATTATTCATATTTAAGTTCTCAGGCATGAAAATCTAGTTCTCATGATAGAAAATACAAATCTATTGAATCCAGTTACCCTTAATCGTAATCAGCATTATTTCTTGTTTCACCTTTGCACTTTGCTTCATCTCGAATTCGATCTGGACAGGTTTTAACGGTCGTCTGGGAGAAAAGCAGTTTCACATCACCTGAAGATGAGATCTTGTTGAAAAGCCAGATCTACTCTTTGTAAATAGATCCGGGGAACTGGAGTAACTAGTTCATGCATGATTTTCGAGAAACGAATGTAAATGTCGAATTAATAGGGCTCCTTTGAATTGTGTTTTTTTTCTCTTATAAAGTCGTTATTTTAATTTTTAATTTAAGTTCCCTCTTGGTTTTTTGTTGCTGAAGCACTGTAAGTGAATTCAAACGAGCTTTAAGAAAACGTTATAATTATTATTTACAAATGGAGTGCAAGAATTGGTACGTAACAGTACGCTGACTAGGTTGACGTGAAGAGCAGAGCAGTTCCGTATCTTCACTCCATCATGTATATTCTTCAACTTCTTGTTCAAATCTGGTCAATTATGAATCTATTAAAAACACTTTGCCCGTATTATTTTAAACCACGTAGGAGCAAAAAAAAATCCAATCCCTTAACTTAATTTGATAAAGTGGGAAGTATTGGTAATTGATGAAAGATTGAGATCGCAAACGTTGGTCAAGGGATACGGAAAATTGCAAAAGGAAAAAGGTGAAAGCATCAAAAGAGAATAATTTAGGACTGTACTGGGTATACTGGTATAAGTGGATAGGAGTGTTTTTAGGGGAAACACAAATTGCTTCCTTTCTGAGTCACACGATATCAAAATATCACGTTTACTTTACAGTTTCTTTAAAACATTTAACTGAAGTTTTTTACATATACCATTCTTTAGAATCGACACTGGTTCTCCAGATTGTTGTGAAAATTTATAGTTTTTCGACCGTAATTTGTCAAAAGTTGTAATAATTTTTGAGATTCTATAATTCTATAGATTCAGTATTTAGAATTCCCAATGAATTTTTAAGATTTGGATTTCCTAACGCTTTCAAGAAATTTTCTGAGATATTTTTTGGTATTAACGGAATTCGTATTGATTTTTTAATTAATTTTGGGCATGAATTTCCAAGGAATTTTAGACAGATTTGCTTGCTACAATTTTTTTGTGCTTATGATTACTCGCTTGTTTTTTGGAGATTGATGAAGATGGTGTAAAGTAAAGAGATTTTATATGGATTATGAGGGAATTCTTGAGGATTTTCCAAGATTGTTTTACTTACTCACAAGAAAATGTATGCGATTTTTGTCGCAAGTTCCTGCAATTTTATTTAAGCTCGAAAAAGCTGAAAAATTAGGGTGAAATAGGATTTTATCTGCGACATTCGTAAAAAACGAGAACAATCCTATAAAAGATAAAAATCAAGTCGAAAAAGTTTCTGTAGTGTTAGTGATGCAACATAAAAAATGGTAGCATGCGAAATATAGTCCTAAACTGGGAAAATTTTCACAAGTGTGTACAATCTACTCGTACAAATTCTAAGAAATGATATGTAAAAAATTTCAACTAAATATCTAAAATTATTGATCGAGTTGTGAAGAAGAGAACTCAAAATATTCGCACGTTATTAAGATACCCCCTGTATAATAGAGAAATATTTTATATATGAGTTTCTACGGTTTACTTCCGAATTATGCGCAACCGTATAACAACGACAATGCTAGTAGTACTACTAGTAAAAAAGAGGGGTATGGGGATTGACGCCCCGCGATTAGTCCCTTAGGGGCCGTTTCGCTCTCCAATCTACTCCTTTTCAATCCATGTGGGTCTCGTCCATCTCCGCAAAACGGAATGCTTTCTTTATAAAAGGGTGTATCTTATTCCATTCAAAAGGTGAAAGTTCCTCCCAAAGGATGTAGCTCTTCTGAGTGTATTATATTGCGTATCATTGTATTTGTCCTTATTACATCATCGGTGAGCAAGGTGCATGGTGTTGTATGGAAGATGCTTGTGATGACTTAAACGTTTTGTTGCCTTACCTTAAAATCAACATAGTACTAGTGAAGTCTCTGAAATCCACGAATTGTTTTATTATCGACTTAACGAATGACTTTTAGAAGTTTCAATTCCAAGTATTCTACACCTACACTGCACAGAAAATGATATGAAACCTCTATTGGTTTCATGTGAGAATTTGAAGAAATCTTGTCTGGTACAACTATCATAACTGACAACATATAATGTTGCGGACTTTACAAAGGCTTTTGACGAAGTTAAGAATGAACCTTTTCATGCCTAAAGACTTCTTTCTTCTCTAATTCGAGCAGCTGTTGAACCATTAAAATTCAGATTTGATGAAGAGTGAGTTACAACTCTTGGTTAGAGATGCTCAGATATTTTTTGAAAGCTCTCCTTTCCATGTGTAAGTTTTAGTTCAGGTTATCTTTTCCAGCTTTAAAACTGCGTATATTAACACATTTCATAGAAGCTTTGTAGGATTTTTGTTGTGTAAAAATACGTTTTTGTATAAGTACCTTTTTAGAATCTATTGCTTTTTCGCAAGTTGATCTTTTTTTTAACTAACTAACCTGAACTAACCTGAACCAACTTGATATCAGTAATTTTTACAAATTGGTGAATCTTAGAAGAATCTAATTACTACGCGTAGGGTCTGTTGGGACAAATTGTGTTTCAGTTTGAATCAGTCCAGAACATATTTTTATATAAATCTTGGCCAAGGTTTTTTGTATAAACCCAGAAAACGTGTCACAAAACATTCACTGAAGACAACCAAACTTATTAATTTCGCATTGAAGCTTGCCCGTTCAATTTAATAGAGATGAGAATGCTTTCAAGAGGAAGTACCTATGGCAGGATGCAAAGTCGACTGTGTTAGATTTAACAATCTATTTCCTAAATTAAACTCGTCTACTTTAAAACGTCAACAGATTGTTTGCTCGCCGCTACTTATTATTTTAACGAATAAATTATATGTGCAATACGTTAATAAGTTCAGTAGAAAATATTATTGTCGAGCTGTTACCGGACAATTTGTGAGGGGTACAAAAAAATAAAAAAGGACGTATTTTTGGTATTTTAGTACACATAAGTTCCTGATTTACCGTTAAAAATCCTGTTATTCACGCGTGAGTAATGCAAGGGCGAAAAACGATTCAAATATTGTGCAGTCCTGCAACACACCACGGATGAGACCCATGGACGCTGAGATCAATAAGGAGTGCAATGATGACTCATGCAACATCCCCTTGCACCCCCTTCACCCCCTAAATGGCGTGCCACGCACCGCCATCGTCAGTGGCGTTGCCATGGTTTTGGCTGTCTTCGGACCCTCCAATATTTTCTTTCAAGGTTAAGGTGCATTGTCACTTTTAGAAATAACACAAACATTATTGGAAAAGCATTTTACTTCATTTTAGACCCCTGGAAATGAGCTTTTAGTGACGATTGGTGGTGTTTAGGTAGTCATTTATTAGCGTTGCAAGGATAGTCTCTCTTATTGGTCTCTGAGGGATTCTCGTTTTTGTTTTTATTTGAAGATTCAAAAAACTTTTTTTGACAGTTTTAACACAGATTGTCTTATATTTTTGGTTATTACTTCGTCTAACTTTTGATTATTGATCAGTGCTGTTTGGAGATTATTTTATTAGCTGTGAAAATTAGATTGATCGGTTATATTCCCTTGTCTCATATTATGTTTTTTTGCTCGCTGTTCGGTTTTTCAGTTCGCTTAGTATCGTTCCGGGTTTAAGTAGAGTTCCAAGTTCTCTTGGGTTAGTTGCGCTCATCTGTTTGAAGTAATCTGATAATATTAAATATTGTTAATTTATGGAAGTTGCATTTATAATGCGATATGCTGTAAAACTTAAAGAAACAAACATTTTTTGTAAGGGAAACATGAAAACGTCATTATGTAACGCTACTGAAATAAGTATAGCTATTGCCGGATAGCTGCTGTAAAAAAATCAATCCAACAAATGCCAACTGTTGCCAAATTTCCCATGACGTGAACGGCTGTGTGTGACAACATTTTCAAATTACTTTTATACACGTTCGTATTTTTGGCTGAAAATAACATTATAAGTTTTGCTTTATGGTGAAAGATTTCAGAAATATTCAGACAGGCCCCATCTCCTGGAAAATAGAAAATTAAATCCGTTTAGAATTTTGCAGTTTTTGATTTCGCTTCATGCATGGGCGCTGATTTGTTGAAAATTAAATATAAAATAAAAAAGTCGTGTGTGGAAAGTGCGTAAAAATATATTGTATTTGCTACACACTTTCTAGGTTACCATTCGCCCTAATATAACCCTTAGGGCCAAACATCAGAGCCTTAGTGACTTTACCAAGAAGATAACTTTAAAGGAAATAAAGAAATTCGCTAATGTCCCACTTCGATT
Organism: Euwallacea similis; assembly: GCF_039881205.1. Taxonomy (NCBI): domain Eukaryota; kingdom Metazoa; phylum Arthropoda; class Insecta; order Coleoptera; family Curculionidae; genus Euwallacea; species Euwallacea similis. Next base: position 2,021,706 of record NC_089632.1, on the reverse strand, counting down.
TCACCATTTAAATCGAAATGATCTTACATTTGACTGGAAATTTGCTTGGTAGTTAGTTTCTTGGATTATGCGGTTGTTAACCTGCTGAGACGCTTCTTAGTTTAGAATTGCTACAATGTTAACAAATTGCCCTAAAATTTTCATTAAAACGAAAAAAATTCAAAACAAAAAAAATTGAAAAAGTCCTAAATCACAAGAACCAAAAGCATAAATTTAAATATATAAAAAATCTAAAATAGGAGAGAATTGAAAGCAAACTCAATGTGAAAATAAACCATAATAATACATGAAACGACAATAAAGCAATTTCAACAAAACTAGTAATAGGCTAAACAAAGGGAATATCATAGAAATACCAACTAAACGAGCGAGTACTAAAATATAATAAATGAACTGAAATACGTAACATAACTAAAAATTAAGGAAAAGCAAATTTGATAAAATAAGTTGTCGAAAAAGGGATCAGAAATAAACTGACGTCGAAGTGAACAGAAAGAACAATGTGTGAAAACTAAATTTGATCATATTTATAATGCATAAGAGTATACATATTATGACAAAAATTGTATCATAAGTGATGATAGACTTTTTAAATAAAGCTTATAAAATAGGACAATATATGATTAAAGTTGAGACAAATATCAAATAACAAATGAAGAAAACAATATGAACAATATAATTATGTAGACAAGACCTAAATTAAGTATATCTACCTATCAATGAATGAAGGAATAATTATAGAAAATTAAACCAAATTTGGAGAGAAGGGATAAAACCATATAGAGAAGACATATGACTAGAATCACATTAAATGAGCCAAAACAAAATAATATAAAATGAAAGAAAAGTAAAAATAATCAAATAATAACAACAGTAATAACTAAAACGAAAAAAATAACGATAGTAGATTTTATCCTAGACTTGGAATTGGACTAATTAATCAAGATGGTACCATGAAATGATAAAATGTTCAGATTAACTCAGGTTAGTACATTATTAACTTTAATATTCACTTAAATCCCATCAATGGTTTGACGTGTCTATCAAATATTTTGTAGATTCCAATTAATTCCTTAATAGTAAAAATTCAACAAAACCTAACAAGCACTTGTTAATGGTTTTTATTTGCATTTTCACTTCTCAGAATTGCATATTATTTTGTTAATTTAAGTTCGTATTTTTTCCGAGTACTCGTAACATGTTTAATAATTTGATTTCCTTATCAAAGCAAAATCGATGTGGATTTCGTTGTAATAAATTCCACTCTATTTTAGATTATATCATCATGCTTGTGTAATGTAAACTGTGAAAGTATAGAAAAAAATTAATATTTACGGTCATTGAATGTTTCAACTTGTTATCAAACCAAAATGAATTTCGCCAAGGACATGACACATACTTTTTGGAAAGAGAACAATAATTAAAGTGGAAAGTGAATGAAGGCGCCAGAGAATTGATTTTTCTCGATGGAAGACGAGAACGAAGATTACCCAGGAATAAGCCGTGGAACGTTAAAAGTTCCCCGTAAAAACATGAAGTGATAATTATTTCCTGAATATTTCTTGTCTTTACTTAAGGGAATAAGAAAAGACAAGAAGAATTCGAATCAATACTGAAAACTCCAGTTTTGGTTATGGAGTTAATTTAGTTGGTACCTATTCCGTACTAATCTTTTGCACTACTCTTGCAGGTGGAAAATCCTATTAAGTTGACTTTATTTGCCCTACAATGAACAGTATAACGAAAAATGTATGTGTCCTCGTGTGCTGCCATTGGAAATAATGCAAAAACGTCCCCCGGAATGATATTGGGCCAGCAGTACGTCCGGGATATTAAACACATAAATAACACAGTTAAATTCGCGTAGCGAACAGGGGTAAAATAATGCTTACTAATTAGGGGAAAAAAAAAAATTAGGGCATAAATTTGTTGCTCTAGCCCCCGAAGTGGTTAGGGCTGTTATTTCTCATGGCTCTGATTTATTCGTGTAATCACACTGCCATTATTGAGCGAATTGTTAGGAACAACTATAAAAGCCTCGGCACAGTTTGTAGTTTCCTACGATCAAAATTTCGGGAATTTTTGCAACATGTGCACACGTATCAAAAACGAATGGCCGCCTCAGCTATCTGCAATTTTGACAATTTTTTGTACAACTTTCAGGGTGGCAACAACTTGGCGTAAACTGCCTAAAGTTTAGCTTTCAATGTTGTTAAGTTCGAGTTCTCATACATACATTTTTCACCTAACTACATCTGTCCTCTCTGTCTCATTTGTTCCTTGCCGGTGCTATAGTGCTATTCTTGGAGATATGATAATACCTTATCACAGTCGCTAATTTTAATGTAATTTAGCATTCAGGCAGCCCTCCATTAATTTAATTACCAATCTCGTACTAATTACTGGAACCTTATTAAGGTTATGTGTACCATGAAAAGGGGAATTTATAAAGTCACAAAGTTTTAAATCTCGCGAATTCAAAGAATTTGTTAATTTGGTGAAACGTATTTTTGACTGGAACGTTGAACCTTGCTGTGAACGGACCTATTGTATTTCTCAGTTTAAATCAAGAAAGAAGACACCTAAAAATTTGAGATAATTAAGTCTACAAGTGGCAATAATATCAGGTTTAAGAGGCCTTAGAGTTAATAAAATGCCTTTTTCTGGTCTAAAATCCCAAAAACTCATCAGAGGAACAGAATTTGAATAGTAAAATAAAATTAGTAGTTTCTTGAATTATGAGTTAAGTGTCGAAAATGTTAACTGTAAATTATGTGTTGACACAGTACACACATTTTCACAAACTTTCAAATAGAAAATGCTTTTTTCTAGTCTGTCCGGATTTATCCAGTGAATACTTTTCAAGTCTAACCAGGATAGGAATAGAAAGCTACCTCAGGTAGATATTTTTTAAATATTTTTGAGGAATTAATGGAGAAACGATGGAGTTCAAAAATTTTCATTGGGAATTAATGTAGGGAGTAATCGAGAACCTCTTGAAGATCTCATTTTTTGCGTTGGTTTAGTTTGGTTGTCAAATATTCTTTACAAAGGGGGACACCCCTTACAACCCACTCTTATAATGAATAGTTATCAGTTTAGGGATCCCGAAATATTAATCCTTGAGGAAGTCCCCTAAAACTGGTAAATGAAACTCCATTCTTCCCAGGGAATTTCCGTCTTCAAGGATTATTTTTGAAATATGTCTTTTGCTTTAGTTTTAGAATTTAGCTGGTTTAATGTAGTCTAGGAATTTCCTAAGTTGTTCAGTTACAAGTTGCAAAACCTCTTCGAAGAAGGCATTTTTGGACGTTTGACATACTATTCGATAACTGATTTTACTAATTTTTTTAAAAATAAATTAAAATCAAAGAAATTTAGGAGATTTATAGAAACGTCTGGAAATTCTCTTTCTTTAAGTTAGTTCGTGCCTAAAATGTCCTTTTGAATTGAAAAACATACCATCTCTTAAATCTCACTATTTTTAAATCTCTGCTCTCTAATCCATAAGCTTTTAGCTTAGAAGTGCCTAAAATTTTTCAATTAATGCTTAAATGTGTCCAAAGAATTGTGGAAGTATTATGGGCTAGTTAATTGTCTTAGATAATTTCCGTTTTGAAGGGATTTAGATGATTATTAAGAACTTTTGAAAGTTCTGTTTCTTTGGGTAAATTTAGTTTAATTTCCAAAGTGTCCTTTCAAAAGAGAAAGTCGTTGCTGAACTCATATAATTAATCGTTGGCTAGTTAACCAAGAATTCCCAGAATCCTTCAATAAAATTAGTGCCTGAAGAACTTCTGCAGATTAGGGGTTTTTGTAACTTTTTGATAGATTATTCTGAAATTAATCTTTCTAGGATATTTTGATCCTGAGGCAGATTTAGAAGTTTTCCAACACTCCCTTCTGGATTTGGATATTAAACCTTGATTTTTAGAAGCAGTAGCTTTTGGACGAATTGTTTGAAGTTTCCCTTAGCCTTTTATTCTCTAAGGAATTCCGAATGTGAATTTTTAGCAGGTTTTTTTAAAGATTTCTGGAATTTTTTATAGTTTACAATTCAGGATATGATTAAGAGCTCTCGGAAGTTCTCATTCATTGATATCATTTTTTTTGTTTACGTTAGTTATGTTAATTATGGCTTAATGGAGAACTTCTGGAAGTATTGAGATCTTTCAGTTTCTTTCTCCAAAAATCCTTACCGAAAGGCGAATCTCATCTAATCAGTAGCAATTTCTTAATTTCTGATAAATACTTTCAACTTCTGAATTTTTGGAAGAATGTGAAAAAAATATTGGAAAGACAGTTGATATTTCCAAAGAAATTTTCATTATGGACCAATTTAAAAGGTTATCAGGCCTTGGAACTTTTCCTGTGGGTTAGTTCAGATTGATTTCTAAACGTTCTTCAAATTAAGGAACTAGAACTAACACATCAATAAATTCCAACCTGGAGTTGGAGAATTAATCTCTGAGAACCTAAGAAACTCCTCTAAATTTGGTACTTTTGGACATTTTTGAGATTTTAAAGTATTATTGTAGAGTTTATAAAGGAAATTTTAGAAGTCTTTTCTTCGCTTTGTGAAGATTCCAAAAGTTTAATTCTGGTATATAGGAATGTACAATATCTTTCAAATGACGCCTGAGGAACTCTTCCAAAGGAAGTAATTTAGCATGAAATTTAGGAGGTTATCAGAGACTTGGAAATTATACTTCTTTCAATTTGATTTCCAAAATTTCCTTTTTATAGGGATAACCAGACCCTAGCTCATAAAATCATTAGATCAAACTAACCTGGCAATTTATCGTAATTTGGCGAGACCACCTAATTCCTGATTTAGGAATTCTGATCTTGTTTTGTTATTCTAAGACTTTTAAGAGAGTCGACCGGTATTAGAAAATTTCCAGGAAATTAGAAAATTATTAGGAACTTATGAAAGTTATTCTTCTATTGAATTCAGGTTCCTATGGGGAAAAATCTCTGGATGAACCTCCAAATAAAATATCACAAGTTTACTAAATTTGCATTCATTTTTTCTTCGATCAAGTTTTACATACATCCCATCGTCAGCCTGAAAACCTGTTATTTTAGCATGACATTGAATTCAGTTATATCGACCCACTGTGTTGAATATTCCACCAGATAAACCTCTGACGTCAGCCAATGTTGGATTTGTCCGGGGATGTTGAGCGGTGTGAGGATGGGGGATGAATGAAAATGAATATGTGTTTGTGAGCCAACGAGAGGGGATAGAGACGATTCTTGTTAAATTTCATTAAACAAGCTTTGATAACAAACAAAGAATGCTCGAAACATCAACGTTCTGATGAATATACCTGGAAAAAAATTGTTATCAAAAAATCAGCCAATGCTCTAATTAGTTCTTGCAGTTAGGAAAATTAATTCCATTAAAACCAAAAAAATGGCTAATACTATATTTACCGTTATTTCATCTGCAAACTATTCTAATAAAGTTATCTAGATGTTGATTTTACGGCACTTAAAATTATTCTTCTACAAATTTTCATGTTAACCTGTTACATTCGCTGAGCGGAATAGTTGGTGTAGGAATTTGGTTTCCCCTCTATGTTAGGGTCGCTTCCTAACATTAGGGTTAATTTTAATACAAATCTTAATATTTAAAAGGGTAAAGTGGCAAATTCCACCCCTTTAGGGGCGACTTATTGTCTCGGAGTGTGGGTTACAGGTGCCCTTGAAGTTGCATGGGGGCCTCAAGTTAAAAGGGTGATTGACAAATTGTAACTAATTCCCAATTTTCCACTGCGTTGAAGACATAACAATAAAATTTACTAGTTTGAGACTATAAACACAACTTACCTTGAGATTATTCCCTTATTTTTGGGACTTGTCTCTACCATATTTTCATCCTGCTGGCTTAAGACAAAGGCGCTGGTTGCCCTTAAACGCCACGTTTAAAGCCCATAAACGGATCATTATTGTTGTTTATCTCTCCCATAAATTCCCATAAAAATTTATATATCTCTCATCGAGAAGACGGTGTAAATGGGGAAATGTGCCAACAGTGTCGTTTTTGTCTTCAACATCTATGAATTGTCTGCGATATTTTGAATTATACAGGGTGGTTTACTAGAAGACATAAAATTCTATAGACATAGTTAGAAAGCTTAGATGACGTGCTGTGAATGTTAAATAGTGTGAACTGTAATAATATTCTCCTTTAAAACTCCAATTTCAACCACATGTGCATAGATTGCACATCCAGGTGGAGTACATTTTTAAGGAAGCAAAGTATTTATGGAATTAAAGTAATTTCTTCTAAATACAAGTGACATTTTCTGAAATAGGAACATATAATCAAAATAATTGTTTTGAAATGCAAGTGATACATTTTGAAGTTAAAATGATCATTGTAAACTACAAATGACAAGATAAAATACATCTGCTTCATTTTGAAATACGAGTGATGTTTCTGAGATACAGATGATATTTTCTGAACTTCTTCTATGCATAATTTCATTTTTAATTAATATATTGCCAGAAAGTTTTATTTTTGAAATATCATATAATCCAAGTCATAGAACACGCAATATGGAATGTCGATCTCGATTGGTTTTTTGGATATTCGAGAGTAAGTATATGAACATAAGATTAAAAGTAAGCTTGAAAATTAGAGGTTTGCTCGCATTCAAAGAGCGAAAATTCAAATTTTTGCAAATAAAACATCTTGTATATGCTTTCTGATTCTTTTATTAAAAGGAACAATGCATTCAAGATATACATTTATAATGGTAGACAGGACTAAGGTGACGTTGAAAATCGATTTTCTGATTTCAAAGATCTATAATTCATATTTTCTAATAGAATAACTTGTGTATTATGTTGCTCTCATATTTTATTTTTCTAAAGAAGAAATTCACTTATGACCTATATGTACATACATATAATTTATATCCCTATGGGTTGTTAACCCATAGGAATACAGATATAAACCTTCTTAATTAGTCTCCATATATCTTCTCCGATAAAATTCTTTAAAAATCACAGAAAAAGTTAAATTTAAAATTTATCCTTTAGGAGCTTCACTGGATTTCGACTTATTGCCATTACTTCTAAACAAACTTCTTCTATAGAGGAATTAATTAATATAAAATTAAAGAGTAAGCTCTTCTTCCTCAACTACGGTAGAAATCTGGCCTGAAACTGACGCTTCAGTAATATTGAATAAGTCACCTAAACCACCATTAAAAGCTTGAAAAGGCCTGAGCAAAAAATTCCTTACCTGTATTGAATAGAAATTACTAAAAATAGAGAGATTATAAAATGAAGATATGGAAAATTTTTAGGAAATCACGGACTTATAAAATTTAAACCTTCAAAATATTTCTTCATCTTTTGAAATTTTGGATTGACTTGAACAGATATTTCAGTAATATTGAAGTGCCCACCTAAAAGGCCTTTAGAAGTTTGAAGAGTCTGGACTAACAAAAGTTCTATAATTGAATGAATTGAACAGAAATTGTTACGATTTCGGAGTAATCCACATAAGAAATTGGAGAAATGGAGGATTTTTGGAAATTCTCCGAAATCCTCTTTGGGAGAGCAGTACATACTTTTTTATGGGTCAAACGTAACAGAAATATTTGCATTCGTAAATCTTTCTTTACTGATTGTTCATATCAAGTCTGCTCTTGCTAGACTTTTTTTTATGTAGCTGGGGAGCAATCACCCTTTCTTCCCCAACGTAACCGCACCCTTGGTAGAAAGTGCCTCACTCACTAAATAATGTGCATACTACCTCTGCAACTCGCTGCATGCATCAAAAACGGTAAAATTAGATTTTAGTTTGGTTCCACGTTTCACCCTCCGTTGCTTTTTCACCGGATATATTGCAGCTGTCGTTTCACCTATGCCATCAGTCTGATGATAAAGGAATCAAAACGTATGTTTCGTTACAAGGAACGCAAAACGCAACAGTTTTATTAAAACGAGTGGAATATTTGACCTCAATTCATCTAAAAAATATATTAAAAAAATTGAAAAAGTAGCCTTAAGTTCATTTTATCTAGTTTTTATTTTCTAGAACAATTGTTGCGTTTACAACAAATAATACATAACATGCTAATATCGTCCTTCTATAGATAAATGGTTTGTGATTGTATGTAAAATGAGTCTGATAGACGTTTTCCCCAAGTGTCTTGTGTCATATTGCGGGGCCTCGCTCCTCGTTGTTTCTCCAAAGTACCACTCTAACTGGTTACGTAAATAACTATTTCGCACGTGTCGGTATAATATTGGTTTTACGAACGCATGGGTGTTAATTGCTGCAATAGTGCATTACAGTACGAGAATAGCAAGGCGCATAGTACGATAGAGATGGAAGTTTGCAAACGAGTGGCAGGCGAGGTCAGTAATTTCGTCGAGCAAAATAACATGCCTTTTTTCGAGAAGTGTAGAGTACTCTTTTTTCGATGTGAGCTGGATATTTCGGTTTCTAATGAAAATGGGAAAATGCGGTTTTCGCGAACATTGCCTTTTTTGTGAAGCGGTTGTTTCTTGTGCAGATTATAAGCATATTTAGAAATTTTACATTTTCGGAATTGGTGGCCTTATCAATGTTCAGCAAACTAAAAACGCTATCTGGAAAATGATGTCATAGATTCAATAGCCGCTACTCATTCTTTAACTGGTTTAAGCCAATATAAACAAAATATGTAATGCAAAAAATAATTCTTGTTCTCGAAAACTATTGACGGAACGATTTAAAATATCTAATAATACACGGGATCTCCTATTTAAAATATCGTAACTTCATCGTAAAAAGTCGTAAACCATGTTTCAGAAAAAAGCAAAAATACGTTCAGGAAGATGTTCGGTTGTTACTTTAATAGATAGTACTAAATTAAATTGAAAAATACTTTGTCCCATGTTTCATTTAAAATTTTTGAGTTTCTATTATTTTGATAGATTTGGCAACACTGCGTCTCTTTAAACGTTTTTAAAAGGAATGAAGCCTGGTTTATAGTGTATCGTTAAACTATCATTAAGAAGTCAAACCACTTTAATTTTTTGAGTTCAGTTTATAGATATACTTATTCCTTGTTATTGCTATCCACAGAGAAATGGCATTTTCCCTTCTTCCTGTAGGTTTTTCATTATGTCATTGTGTTGTAGATTTTTCGGTAAGTAGTATGTAAAGAACAGTACTACGATATAACGACAACATATTAAGTAAATCTATTGTATGAACCAGATTAAGCCTGGGATCGTTATCCTATTTTTATTTTCAAGTTTCTTCATGTCATTGTTAACCGAAATCTTCCAAAAAACACTTATTCTCTACATAGAGAGCATCCTCTAGATTGACTTTAGGTCTGTAAAGGAATTATTTAAAATGTTTTAAAATACTTAACTTCGAAATAAAGTAATGTGATGGATTCATAGCTGATTTTAATTCGAAGCTTGGGACTGTCGAAAATTCTGGAGTATTCTTCGACTAGTGGAGATATCAGAGGGATCAAAAAGAGGGTTCGAAACAAGATCACTCACTTCGACATTCTGATGCCCAATTTCGAAACGTTTCATCTCCTCACGGATAATATGGGTAATTCGGGGTCGATTTAATACAAAAGGGATTGCGTGACCAATTTCTAGTTTTTGCTTTTGCCTGTATATTTGGCTTCCTTTCTATTCGCTTCTTACTCATTGATAAGTTGTCAAAGATTTACAGCATACATTCATTAGGAAAACAGAATAAAAATGTCGTTCAATATGCATGATATGAAGATATTTCTACAGGTCCAAATAGGATATCGACAATCAGTCAAATATGTCCCGAACTATCATATTGCTCTGCAGAAAAGAATAGTCCGAGAATGCCATTCTAAGAGCTGTGGATGGAAGAAATGTCGCAAAGAAAACATGGTCTTTTTACCGGTCCTACAGTGTTTTTTCTATGGAACATATGGGATTTTAAGTGCCATTGCACAATAATCCAAAAATTGCACCTGTCTGAATGCATTGCATTTTGTGTATTAGAAATCGGTTGAACAATTTTAAAGAAATCTAGTTCTACATTTGGCCTTAAATTCCATTTCCTACTGAACGTTAGCAGACTATGAATTTATCATTATTATTATTATTTTATTATTATTACTGTTTATTAATGATATAGAATATTTTTTAATCTACTTCCGGTTCCTAGCTCACTATTTTTGAGATTGTGATACTTTTGAAATGTAGTGCAGAGAAGTCTTATGAGGCACTATACTTATATGAAAAAATTAACCAGGAACTAGCCTCACGTAAAATCCATCAATGTAAATCAAATTTCCAACTGCATCCAAAATTTTTCTCTCGATTTCGCGTCGGGGTAAAAAAATTGCTATTCCCAGTTTCGTTCCTTATAAATTCGTGTCGCGCGTGCCGCTATAAAAAAGAACAGTAATAATGACAGATTAGTCACCCCAAATCGGCCCATGTCTTGAATCACAGACGAGGGAGCGAGGGCCCTAATGCGACGAGGGGGCTCCCTCTCATTTGACGCCACCCACGCGCCTCTCGAAAGCGATCTTCGGGATCTTGGCACGCGCCGTAACCAGCAGGTGTCCGGCTCGTAGCCACTCGGAAGGGTTAATCCCACCGCAAAGCGATGGCCGCCTTAAGGGGAATTCCCCTTACGACCTTGACCGACCCTGACTTTTGTTGTTATTGTGTACAATTTTCGTCCCAAACAGAGGGCTATTAAATGCTTACATGTTCTTTCGATTCGTTAAAAATCTTATGTGTTATGGGATACCGATGGTTTTGCCCTGTATGCACAATGGACAATGACCGACGCTAAATTTGACAAGTCAATGATGATACAATGTAAACAATATCAAATTTTACAAGAAACATGTTAAGTCAATAAGCATTTGAAGTTAGATACTTGGCATATGTCTAATAAAATTTGACATTTGTCTAATTTATAACTTCCTTCGTTTGTCAAATTAAACAACTGTCATGGCCAGTATTGGGTTCTTTCAATCATTATTAGGTAGATTTTATGGCGTTTTTTTCTAAAAGAGTTGGATAACAGACTTTGAGATGTTTGTTCTGTTGTTGTTATTTTGTAGTTGACATGGAAACTAATTTCAAATGAAACGTCACTGTTGATGTGATAATTCCAGACGTCTATTTATATTTCGGATATAATTTATGCTCAACTTAGGTAAACTTATTGTAATTTCATGAAATCTGGTTAAATCTATATTATAGTATATTATAGTAGTGACATCTTAGATTTCTTAGAGATGCGCTCTTCGGCTTTAAACTTGGCGCTCGTGTCATAATATCGAACTTCACGATTTTGGTGCATAATATACTACTAACGGTATAATTCGATTCGCGGTATATTTCGATCGAAGTTGGAATAACGTATATTTCCGATTACTCAAAAAAATTACAGTTTAGTTCCTTTGGAACTTACCCAATAATAAAACTGTAATACCCTGTAACTGTAAAATTTCGGTAATTAATATGTAATCCGAGACTAATACATTTTTTCTGTTGATCTAATGAAAAGAAGTGTTTTCGAGTTCTCGATAATCAATCGTTTTACAACAAACGTGAAGAATCATATATTTTTTATTTGCTGCCAGGACACTCATCAAAAACGGTTAAATCGAGTATATCTTTCCTTTTTATTTTCACAAGGTACCTATCTCATTGGTTATCAATTTTCCCAGATTTAGGTTGAATTTTTCCTGGTAGTCGAGTTTTCTAGTCATTTATGTTCTGGAAATTGAAAAATTTTCATTTCTAGAACATTTTTCCACACAAAATTTTTTCGTTTTTTACCTAAAAATAGACAGTTGTATAAAGTAATTTTTTTTAATGAATACTGCTGCTCATAAGAAACATTTTGTTCTTTAGACTCCTAATCCTAATTTTGATATTTATCTAATTATTGAAGGTATTAAAACTGCACATTTTTTAAAGCTAAAACATACCTTTAGATTTTTCTTATCAATTTTTTGCTTGAAAATTGCCGCACTGCTAGCATTTTTATTATTAACTGCATTACGGCACTGCTTTTGTTATTTTGTCTGTCGTACTGATTACAATAATTGATGGATAGTTTAATTGAAATGGTAAAGCAAAAAAAATGGCGTCCAGAATTATCATCTATTTTTGTGCGATACTGTCAATCTAAATTTTGATTATCAAGTTGACCTCAATAGAAAAAACAATGTGAGGTGCACGTTTCATAAGACCATTGGCGCACTTATTCATTTATTGTCTCCTTAACGATTCGCTCCTCATTTTGTGATTTGGATTCATGCGCCAATATGGTGTTTTAGTATTTTATGAAACTTGTACCTTAATGTACTATTTTCATATAGAAGCATGTTTCATTGAATATCTATAAATTACCAATCAATTTTAATTACGAGATGAATTCCCTCATACATCTTTAATAATTTGCAATTTATTAAAGGTTTTTGAAAGTGGTGAATTTTGAATATTTCACATGCTCATAGAACCTCATATACTTTGTTTTCATCCCAAGATTTCTAGTTTCTACATGTAAGCAAAATTTTTTCCAGTTATTGAAGGACTGAAAACTCTAGGTTTTCCAAACCCTCATTGTATTTTGAGAGCAAAGCCTTCCACTTATTTTTACCGGAAATTTAAGTTTTTCTCACAGAATTTCAGATTTTTTGTTGAATACGCATAATCTACTGATCCTAAGGAACATTTCCATCCACAAACGCCTGCTTCGAACTTTGACAATTTTCCAGTTATTGAAGGTTTAAAACTCTAAATTTTCTAAACTTGAAAGGAGTCTTTAAAACATTCTTTCAGTTTCCTGCCTTTATAAACTCGGCACTTTGCAATATTTGGTCCTTGACAAAGACCGTCTTTTCCTACTAAATCAGGTACCTTTATTCGACCTCAAGCGTTCAATAGCTGAGCGTTCCTCCTCTTCATCACTCATGTGCAAAGATATCTTACTCATAGCAGTTCAAATGGAAGCGGCCTGCATGAGGTCCTGATTTGGTGCGCTGCGATTCTCGTACAAGAGAATGTTCACTGCTTACTACTGTAGCTGCTGCTATTTTGGTACTGCTGCTGTACCAAAGTGACAGTTGGTCGAAAAGTTTAATATTTTTCAACAAATTGTAGTCATATGTTGAAGAATAAGACTATTTGTTGTTGTGGCGGTTAATTTGAAGTTTTATTGCTGGTTTCAGGTGGACAGTTTGGATAGCTAAGGCGTAGCTACAAATGAGAAAAGGAATTGTGACTTGCTATTCTCGGTGCGAAGCTCTCTAACAAGATGAGAATTATACATCTGTTGCTTGTAAATTTATGTTAATTCCATTTGTTAATTAAGTACAGTTTCTCAAATTATAACATTTTCAAATGATAGAGAAAGTTTAGAGATTGTTTTCAAAAGTTAGAAGGTTGAAAGGAACGAATCCGTATGGCGGTAACGACGCGTCGATAGACTGACAGAATATATTCTCATAAGGCGTCGTCCCAGTCCTTTAGGACAAAAAAGCTATTCTTTTGTCCGGTAGTGTAACTCCGCCCATACTTCCTATTGACGCAGAAGAAATAGTCCAATTCTCTCTAAATTTTAAATACACAGGTGTCTTCTAAATGAAAATAACAGCCTCTCATACCTTATAGAGCTCACTTCTTGAAGCTATTTCAATGTCCCCCAATAACCTTGACAGTCCATGAATCCTACCTGAAACGTTTCCGTGCTTCCTTTATTTTTAGCTCCCCCCAACGAACAGACAACTGTTCTGCCTATTTTGAATCTGCCTGTTTTAAATAGGCGAGATTTGACATGAAGAGTTAATTATCATGTCTTTAGTAGTTTAGTAGTTCAGGTCAGCATGCATAAAGAACGAGTCTAAGAAGGAATGTACCAAGAATCCAGAAAACTATTTATAGGTATTCCAGATGAACACATACATTTAGGTGGAGCGTCTAGCCAATCTCTCTAAATGCATTTTGCTTAATAACAAGTTTAAACCAGACATTAATAGTCAGGATATAGGTTCGTTCACCAGGTCATACCTTGCCGAGGAAGGTTTAACGCAAATAAGGGCAGCGATCTGTTGGTTTTGAAAGAATTCCTTTATGCTTGAAAACAACACATTCTTGTTAAACTGAAATACTTACATTAGCTAAAATATACGGATCTAACAGCCAGAATCTGGACGGTACAGAAGGGCATTTTGATACGTTTCTTTTATATTTGAAGACATCCAAATAGATACATCACCTTCGTTCTCGATAAGTCTAAGTAACTACTTGACAAACTGAAATTCCGACTGCATCACTTGTACTCTTGAACTTGGTCCATAGGTCAGAACCAATGGTCTAAAAAAACTGAATCTAGCCCCGTTTTTTTACGGTTTTGATTTTCATTTTTGACAAATGAAGTAATAACCCAGTTCGGTGAAATTGGAGGAAGTGAAGTTACGCTTCTCTGGCGGCAAACTACGATCAATGTCTTCTTCCAACAGTGAGAGAAATCAATTCCAGACCGTCTGAAAGACTGCGCATATTTCTGACTGTTTCTAACAGTCCGGAAGTGGTTTCTCTATGTTATGCAGCTCATGTATATGGAAACACTAAAAAATGGCGGCTTTCTGGTTAGAAGAAATTGGTCCCTTTTAAGGGAATACCAGCAATTGTTAGTTACATCCAGTGATTCTAGATCATATGTAATCGATTCTAATTGACATTAAGCCCAATTAACCTGAACTAACCTGAAATATTAAAAAAAAAGAGTTCATTTATCTGCCTCAGAAAATTTAACTACTTAGCTTAGGTATAAACCGTGATGATGCGATCAGGAAACTATTTGAGGAGTTAACTACTGCCGCCATAGGAACTCTGTACTCTCTAAAGCAACATTGCTTCTTTCTTTCGTAAAAAGATATCTCGGGGATTCGTAAGTAATTTCCTAAAAAATATGTCAAATTAATTAGCTCGAAAGTTAACAGATGTATCAAGAAATCCCCGGACAAAGAGTGTTTTGAAGCAAAATTTATTCGTCGTATAACACTAAAAATGCTTCTCCAAGGCTCCATTTCCTCGATTGATTTAGTTGAAATTGGAAAAGCGTCAACTGATGATTGCTGAGTTACCGAATGAGCATATTGTACTATATCTTAAAATCTTTATGTCAGACTCTCGGTAACTAAAATCAGAACAGGGCATTGATCAATTTCTCCATTTCTACGGAGATTTGCTTCTTGGTAAAGTTATCAAGACATTGACATACGTATCGGTCCCAAGATATTGAATCCGTCCTTCCGCTTTAGGATATGTATAGCATTGGTGAGTTTGATATAATAGCGTTTCTGGTACATTTTTTTACTGGAAATCCAACTGTTGGCAACTTTAGTTCTCTATTCCCTTCATCAAGTTGCGTTTTTCCTTTGTGTCCGTTTACAACTTCCCATGATCTTTAATTCGAAAACTTTTCCCGCGTTGAAAATGCCAGGACGTTGCACAACTGATATATTTTATTGCGCAAACTGCAAAGTAGGCTATTCAAAGATATAAAGCTTGTCATTACTTCCATTTGTTTGCGAACGGTAGAATCGTTCACCTGGGCCCGCACCTGGGCCATGGGTCTATTGTCCATGAAAGTCTGTAATAGCGCCTACCACCCATTTATCAATCAAACAGCTCAAGCTCAGACGAACCATTTGGTCGACGCACGGAATCCGTCATTTTCTCTAAGCCTCAATTATTAATTGCGATATTTTAATTTTCGTCGAAATTTTGACCTCGAAAACACTTTTCTGGGTTAAATGACAAATCATTTAAAGGCGTAAATCCCTTGTCCTAATTCGATCTTAACAAGTAAAAGAAGACGCCTTTTCGGCTTTTTTACATGAACCGCAGGGGATGACGTGACGGACTGACAGTGATCTATTAGCAGAGGCGTGAAATGGGGGAGAATGGGGCTCGAAATACCCTTACGCTCCACGTTGCCCAAGGTAAGGGACGCCCTATCCGTCAACTGAGACGGTCGGTCACTGCTGCAGGTCTGATGTGGACGTTAACCGCACGGCTAGACGTTGCCCAGACATGCAGGTTAGCGAATTATTTGAAACGGTGTTTCGTCTCGCTCTATCACGGCATCTGTCAGTTAAAAACACTTTAACACATCATTTTCCACTACTTTGTAATTCAAGAAAAATTGCTTTCGGAGCCTTAGCAGTTATTCATTAGTTCCTAACTTAAAATTCTCCGCATCCTTTTAAGTAGCAGTTTTTAAGATGTACAGCACGGAGAGATACAAATGTGCAGAACTAACACTCAACTGGCCTGGTTATCCCCATTTCTCTCTCGTCTTTTTCTCGGCCATTTCTGACCCACTACAGTGCCATTGCAACTTATGTAAATAACGAGTTGAATGGTCAGCGACCCAAATAGCTTATGACATCGTGGCTCGGGGTTATTACCCCATGTCTACAAATCTCACCCTGAAACGGAAGGATTCACGCAAGCAGGGGGTGGTAACGTTTGTCCGAAGGTCGTCTTTGTTTGGGTTTTATCCGTGACGTACACAATGGCTATTCTTATGGCGATTTTGGGTTGAATGCCTCAAAATGGAGGATATTTTGGTGTGCTCATGTTAGTGGGAGTTGTCCAGCTGATCATATGTCATTGTGTGGCTCAAGGAACGGCAAGTTTTTGTGTTAACTTCGCCGGGAGGAGTAAATTGTAAAACTTGGAGCTAAAAAATGAGGAGGAGAAAAATAATTATTGTATTTGGCAACCAAAAGAGTGGGACAGGAAAAATCGGAAACCGAACGAGGAGATCAAACAAACATGAAAATAGGTGAAACGCTACCGCAAACCTGAAACTCAAAAATTCTTTAACAAAAAGGAAGGCAGAATACGAAAGATTGAAAACTCTAAAGAAATGAGCAACTGGCACTTGCTGTAAAAGAATACCTCCGACACCTATTAGAGGTGGAATGAATGGAAATTTTGAAAATTCCTTTAAGAAAAGCATGTTTTCTTGCCTGCTATTTTTATTGCAATCAGCCAACCTAAATTTTACTTATTTCTATATAACCAACTGTCCCATTAGATATCTACTATCTGAAGCAAACTTCATGGTTATTTTGTTCTCTGAATTTGGTCCTTTATTGAGGACCACAAAATACACTTCCCTACTACGTACAATGTTTTTATTAGACCAATAACACGCCCATTGAGGTATCTAGGCAGACATTCAAAATCGGAGGCGTTCTTTATTGGAGATTTTACCCCCAACTCTCGTGGGCCTAACCCTCGTGGGTCCAACATAAAAAACTTTAATGGCACGCTTCGCCTTATCAATTTTCCTCAGCATCCATCTGATCAGTTCTTTGCATACTTGGAAACAGAGTTAGTAACAAGTTCGGGAATGACTCAATACATTAGAAAATATACAGCAAAAATTCATGAAATTTGGTGTAGTTATTCTGGCTTTTAATTCCTCTAGATCTTGATATTCCGTTTATCCCGCTTTATCCATTTTCCCCTTTCTGGTTCTCGTTCGATCCCTTACCATGGACTAGTCTTCGTTCAATTGCCGTAGGTCAGGTAGTTTTATATTAGTTGGTTTCTTGATAAGATTTTCTCTGTCTAAAACCTTATATCATCAGTTACAGTATTCCAGGTTCTTTCTTCAAAGCAGAATCCTTATTTAAATTGAGACCGATAGAATATTACTAGAACTGCTAGAATGATATTTTTGGGTTCTGTGGGCGTTTCAAAATAGTTTCTATGCAGCTTATTAAAATCTGTCTTTAATAGTCTTTTAGATACTAGCTCTTAAAATCTAAGATTTTTATGTTTCCAAAGTCTGTACTTCGTCAATGGTTTGCAATATGTCAATATGGTTGTTACACAGCCTTCTTTTGGAATGTCAGCCAAAAGTTCCGATAGATAAAAAAGCTTTGGAATATATAAAATTTTGTAATTAGCGGAGCAGAATGAACCAGATTTAGTAATTTAACTGTTCAAAATTTGCTTCTGTTCTACACAGTGTGTTAGTATGAATTTATTTCTATAGAGTCAGATTGCCCAGTATTATTATTATTTACGGTCTCCTGTAGATGCAAAAATCTTTTTGCTGCTTAGTAACATTCTTTTGATCAATTATCTGTCTTATCTATAACCCTAGGTCTCAGTTATGGTACCTTACATATCTGGGAATCATCTTTGCGCCTTCCATTTCCTTGATGTTTCGTCAATCTTACAAGGAAAAAATATGTAACAGTACCGTTCTCCCAAAGTAGTTACACATTCTCGTGCAAGAAAGCATCGGAAATTGATAGAAAGCTTAATGAGTAATAAGGAATTATCGTAATATGGCGATTCCAGAAAGTTTACTAGTTTGTTCACAAAAGAATTGTGGAAATATCAACTTCGATGTCATGTTTGCTTATTCTCATCATAGCGAAGTTTAGCTTTACTCATCGGAAGAACTTTAAGTTAGCGATACTGAGTTAATCTCTTTACTATAGTCTATCCTAAACTCACGTGTATTCCGTAGGATATGTTGTTTTTTATCGAAAAAAATTATACATAATAATAAAATATGTATCATTGCCATATTTTAATATCCAAATACATATTTTAGTAGATGATATCCGGCAATGAAAACAGCAGCATCAAATGATACTCTATAGGGTGCCTTTTTTAAGACCGCTCGGTATTGCTATTTCTGAAACGGCTGGAGTTACAAGGTTGGTTAAATTAGACAAAAGTTGCCGTTTGTGGAGTTCATTTAGGAAGCCTTTACAGCGTTGCCACACTTGAGTGATCACTGAGATATTCAGGGAAATAATTTATGAAAATTTCTACTTTGTAAACTATTTTCTCAAATATCTCAAACCCCTCAACATGTGGCAACATCATAAGTCAGTCGTTTCGAAAATAGTAATCAACAATAGTGAGTACACTTAAAAAGGACACCATGTATCATATATTTTTGTTACTCAACAATGAATTGGGCTTTAAAATAATTTATATTGAATGCGAATGTATGCAGAAAGATTGTGCCAATATCCTACTCATTTTCATTTCTTTTCTCAATTCTTGGCTTCTAACAGTTTTTACTCTTTTTCTTTTTAATTCATATTTTAATTGGTAGTGCCAATATTACAAGTCAGTTCAGATTTCAGATCGAAACTATTTTGTACTCCTTATGAGATAGCGCCGAGGTGTCAGAGTGCCGAGAAAACTGGAAGGGAGATCCTGAGTAGGATGGAATCCAAACTCCTGCTACTGTACATAATAATCGAAAACATTTCATGCCATCGGTTTGGACGCGTTAGTTTTTGTCGATTAACCCGAACTTACATCTACAGATGACAAAACCCATTTCCTTCAAATTTGGAGGAATCCCCACTTTCCCACGGCAACAGATTGCCAATGTTCCTGATACTCCAATGAGTTAGCATTCTCTTCTACTCTCGAAACATGCTTCAGAAACCCACTTGGGACATTTTCAATTATCAATTATTCAAAAAACAATGTTGCTGTCGCACTTTTTGGCTACATCCCCTGATACCTCGGATACCCTGGCTTAGAAAACCCGTGGTACCACCGGTTCCTTGCCCTTAAATATTGTACTCAGTCGTCGCCTTCATTCTATGGAATTGAAATCCTTGCATATTTTAGACTTAAGCTGTGCTCTGTTCAGAATAGGAGAACATAATTAAAAATAATTTAAAAAATTGTATTTCTTTGTTGTCAGTACAGATTAGGTATGATAAGGTTCATAACGTGCTTCTTACGTTTGTCTCACTTCGTAGTGGATATATTCCATTACTCGTCAGACTCTGATTCGTCAAACTATAAGTATATATTTTCAAATTATCTAACAGTTGAAATAATTAATACTCCTAAATAAATTACTCACAATTACAATACTTAAACACCAGCTATTTAGCCGTATTTCACGATGTTCAGCATTTGAATCCTGAACGATTCACGCGGATATCATTAATCTCTACCCTGAAAGGGAGCAGTTATTCAATCGATTACACAAGAAATAAGGCAATATTTTCCATTTAAAAATGTGTTTTTGAATTGAGTCAACCCCGCGGGCAAGTGCTCTCCAAGGAACATCTTACGTGTCTTTTTTATGGGCCCGCAAAAGTGACTATTCCTACATGATTTGCTAGCTTCACACTGGTTTATATGAGAGTTTAAGAGAGTAATTGAAGCAATCAAAGCAATTGTTCCAGGGTAGTCCATGTTGCGATTCATGAACTCTTGCCGCCTATGCAAATCATAAATCTGTCCGAGTCAAATGATTTTGATAGCACTGCGCGAGCCGTGAAAAAAACTAATAAGACAGAAAGCAAAAGTGCAACCTATTGAGAAAGAAACACTGACAGCAGAGAAGAGACACGGAGGTTATTGTTCTTGAAATGGAAGTTGAAATAATAGATATGGGACTATAAAAAAACATGATAAAAATAAAAAAGACATAAATGCCGAAGGATAACCCAACATTGAAATCCTCTGAAATTAAGCCTGTTTTTTTATTATTACTTATACCGTTTCGGAGTATTTATTGAAGATTGATTATCGTTCGGATGTACATACTATATTATAATGTATACATATAAAGATATGGTATATAGAGATTCTTCCTCCCCCTATTTCTTTAGATTGAAGAAGTAGAATGAAACTTGATGGTTTTGTAGAGGAAAACTATAAGTTTTTTTATCTATTCTAGAATCTCAATATCTTGAAGTATTTCAAACAATAGGTTAACATGACATTTCACAGATCCTTGAAGAAAGAACGAATATACTTCAAGATTACGTAAATATTAAAAGCTCTGCCAAAGAAGCTTTTCAGTATCAAATAAGTTATGATATTTTCTATGAAATAAGATCATTCTGAGGAAATTGAATCAAGGAGAAAGTACCTCTTCTGCGCTACGAACAAGGCAGGTAGTCTAAATCTCAGATCTAGTCAAGATATATACAAATTTTACAATGTTCTTTGGAACCGTGAAGTACTGTGGTACCTACTATATTACCTCATGGATTTTGCGTGTTTCATATGGACAGCCTATGTGACTACTTACGGAGACGCCCCGGTATAATCTTACTAGAATATTTCCAGGGATTCATGGAAGACTAACATGAACTTAAAGCAACTAGAAATCGTTAGTTAGTTAATAAACGTTGTAGTGAACAGACTTAATAAATACAACTAAAAATATTCTAAGTAGTTCAAAGCGTTGTTGAAGTAAATGGGGTGTTATTAATTGTTAAATGTGTGTTTAAATAAAGTTTGTTGGGTCTTACAAAGTTTGAGAGACAGTTTCACTTATCGCCGATCCCACGAGAAGTATAATAATATGAAGTAACAATTGCAAAAAAATGAAACAAAAAAAAAAGAAATGAAAATTTTGTATAGTGGACATGAAATAAATAGATAAAAAACTTAGATACCCATTTTTAGGGCTATTTTTAGAGCACAGAATTAAATTTTACCTACGCAGGATTCATCTGTAAAAATGGTCACTGCTTATCGATTTCTTCTTGTCTTTCAGAAAGCTTTCCAAACTTAAATTATTTTTCACAGAAATTCCTTATTTCTCTAGTTTTGTTTCCTGTACACACAAGGCGGAGAATCTAAATCTGACACCTAAAGATTTAAATTTCCTAGAGAGACGACATAATATAAAAAATATCCTATAATTTCGGAAGGTTAAGCTTTTCACTATGGAAGAGAGCTTGATATTTTCTAACAAAAACGACCATGACAATGAAAATGAATTAAGCAGAAACCGTACTTCTCTGTAGAATTAATACAGGGAGTTTAAATCTCAGACCTAGTCAAGATAGATGAACGTTTTCTGTAATTTCCAAAACACGAAAAGCGTTAACAAAAGAAGCTTTTAAGCATCGAAAAGGGCATGACATTTTCCCTCAAGTGAAATTATGTTGAAGAAAATCGTTCAATAATAAAGTTCCTTTATTCCTGCACAATTAAGGCAGGGAGTCTTAAACATCAGGTTTAATCAAGACCTATGCAATGTAAAAATTTTTCAAAATTTCAGAAATGCCAAAAAGGTAAACAATAAATTTTCGCAGCCAAAGAATGGACGTCCAATTTGCTTTCAAATCATATCACGAAACGTTGAATTTGTTCAATATATACTATGTTTTTGGATAATACATATGATGTTTTAAAATTTAAATCACGTTTCTACAAATTAACTAGATTTGATTAAATCTTTGACTGAAACACTGCAGGTTACCATCCAGTTTTGAGTAACGTAACCCTTTAGGGACCAGTTATCGGATTGTATGTTAAACAATATGTTGAAATACTGTTTCCTTTATAATGCGGACATGAATGGGTTGTTAAAAAGTTGATGAGAGCCAAAATGGAGGCGATTTACGAATTAATTGTAACCTCGATGTTTTTCATGAAAAAAATTTGGAAAAAGTCTTATAAACTACCAAGTTTTGTGTCGTTTTAGAGCTCTGCATGTATTTATTACATGGGAATCAATATCAAGGGCTTTTTCCCTTATTATGAGTAAGAATTTCTTGTCGCCAGGAAGAACACGTTCATGCTAAAACCTAAAATAATGAATGGTTCAATATTCGGTTCACCCACTTTATATGGGAACTATTTTTATTAACGTGAATTTAAAACCACATTGGGTTGAAACGGCAGACAACGTCTGGTTCGGCACACATATCCGGTAGGCAACAGAACCAGGTGCATCTTTCCTTTTTTGCTAAACAGGCCCTATAGGGTTTGTTTACTTATTAATTTTAATGCGGAAAAATTTTAATTTTGTGGTATATATGCATGTACCTATCGGCAAATGGGTTAATCATGACAACAAAGAAGTTTGATGGAGGGCGGCGGGTTTCAGGTGAAACATTATGGTGCCCGATCTTGGAAAATAAATTAATTTTCAGACCTTTAGTAATCAAGAAAAATATCGATTACAGATTCAAACGTACATTTTTCTCGATTGAAATGTTATATAAGCCGTCCCCTTTATTTACAGCAACACACCAGTTGTTCGACCCTGACGGAAACACGTGGTTTACCTACATATCATATACTGGTCTGTGCACACAACATGTTTCCAATTCCACCCACTGGTAGTGAAGTTTCTCGAATCCTTTAAATAATGTCTCCTCTATAATTACACCTCTCTTGCAATTAATTACTTATTCTTGTTACAGCAAAATACCCTAGACCCTACTGGATGTAGCACAAATCGCTTTGCGAAAATTAACCATAAAATTATTCTTCATTCGGCACAATAGCAATTTTTTGAGGCATAGAATAAAATATCACCTAGGCAGGCATCACTTGCAAAGATGGTTGCTGATTATCGATTCCTTCTTCTCTTTCAGAAAGCTCTATAGGTTAACGACCCCTACATCCTGAATAATCCTACCCGCTCTCACCCCTCGATGCCCTTAAAATCCGGTTTCTAGAATTACCCTATCGACTTACCTACCTTCTGCCACAGAAATAGCTCTTTTGATAATTTTTTGCTATTGCTTATTTTAGTTCTATGCTATGCGATAATAATTAGATATTATTCAAGTAAATTGTTTTTTCATTAAGCAACATTAGACAAACCTAATGATCATTTTAATCAAAATTTGATGATGATCACCATTAAATTGCATGTAGGTAGTATCTGAAAGTTAATTCATTGGTTCCATCCTCACTGCGTAGTTTGATTGTGGCGTTTGCACATTTTTAGCTATGCTTTTTATGATTTCTTTTTATTTATTTTCGTTTTGTTTCTTTGTTTTAGAACCTATACGGAGAACCTTACATGAGGGGCGAATCAAGAAGAGGGAGAGGGAAAGGTCGTGGTGGATCGGTACGTTTTTTCAATATCAATAACTAGTCAAGGATGTGTGCCTAGCTACTCTGGGCATTTATTGAATTATGCGTACATGGTTTTGTGAAAATGCAGTAACTTGGGTAGTATTGAAATACTAACCCCCTTAAGGGATTTAATTACTCAGGTATCTTACGAAAGTTAATGTTGAGCTCTTCCAAAAAGTGCGCTTGTAGCGCTATTACTGCCCCATTTTTGAGAGTTCAATTATTCATTTAAGTCGGGTTGACAATGGAATATTTATCTCTTAGAAATTCAGCTTTTTTCAAGATTTTATTACTTGTTTAACTCAGGTTTACACGTAGCTGATTATTTTCCAGATATTCCACTTCTTCTGAAGGTGGCTTTGTTATTCAGATAATTGGAGTTTACACAGAAACTTTACCTCCTACAGCTCTCTTCCTAAAGAGATTTTATTACGCAACATACTTAAATTAACACCGTGAAGTTTCTTAACAGATATTTCACTTTCGTGAAGGTTTTATTCACGAAAGGAAATACTGTACAGTAAGATAACACAGCGCTATTATTTTACTATTCAGATAATTCAGATTAACACAAAGCAGTGCTATTATGGTATTCTACTTTTTTATCTGTTGTTTTGGTTACTAAACCAATTTTACTTCTCAGAAGTTCAATGAAATTAATCATTGTGTAGATTAACATGAAAATGTTTCTTCTCATGGATCCCAATTCTTTAGAGGTTCGTTACTTAGTTCATTTGGGTTAATACGGAAATGATTATTAATTCGTATGGGTTACACTTTTGTATGGGTTGAATTTACGCTCGCGTGAACCTAGCGAACGCTACACGTATACTGATTACTCAGTTATTACTCACTGCACTCATAAAAAGCCGCTTTTTCTTGGTCAAACTGTCTTTTTTTCAGGATTCTATTATTTGGGCACTATCTTTAAATTAACATTACCTCCCATATATTAAACCATCATCAATTTTCACTTTCTTAATGGTTTTATTCATTCTGCTGATAATTTAACAGTAAGATTAGTTAGGTACTGATGGAACTCGAGTTAATGTGCATCTAGATTTTATTTCCCAAAAGATTTGCTTTTTAAGAACTTTTATTACACATTTGTTATTAGATTCATTCAAGTTCAATTCAAGTAATATGGTGAAGTTTTTTTAATCAAATTAAGGCAAATTTAGATTCTTCGTTCAGGTTAACTCAGCAAAAACTCTGTTTTTCTATGTGGTAGCTTTGTTATTAATTTGATTCGAGTTAACACACAAACTCTAATTTCTAGAAGTTCGACGTATTTATGAATTTTAAACTCATGAAAACTCATTTATTAATATCTTCCTTTGAGATAACACGGCGATATTTTATACCCAAAACATTAGGTTAGCTCAGGTTTTAATTTAGATTAACGGAAAATATCTAATAAGGGGAAAGAAGATTACGCGGAACCTAAAAAACGACATATTTTATAGAATTTAAGGAATTTCTACTCCTTTATCTCTGACGAAGTATCAAAGTTGTGGAAGCTCCCATTTTCTGAATTTTCAGAGAAAAAATTTTCGGAGAAAGCGTGAGGAAAAGTTGTTTGTTTACTCTCGATAAGCAGGAAAATTTTATTGTTTTTTAGTTTGTCCACGGAGTGCTGAGAATTTTGCCCGACGGCAAACTCCTGGGAAGATTTAAAAGCAAGATTATTTGCCACTAATGGCAAATTGTAAGTTTGTGAAAAGGTGGGAATGAGAAAACGAAAGAGAGACGCTAGTAAAAGAATAAAAAAGGCGTGAAAGCTCAATAAAGGGAAATATGTTTTATTGTAGGTAATTATGGGGGAAAGGCAAAAACTAGCTTCCAAGTTATGCAGAGATGGTTGAAATATGGCCATGTATGTACAAGGCTTAAGTAATGTTTTGTTAATAAAGATAATATTTACTGCACTACTGAGATATATCAACAAAGCATCAACCGTCAGTGAGCGAACCTAAAAGAATTAATAATCTTTCCTTAAGAAGATTCTCATCATCGTTTGCTGGGAGTTCTCCAGATCAAGACTCTGTTGATTCAAATGTTCCAAGATCTACAGATTGGGACTCGCCTGATTTTAAGATAACAGACTATGGTGGTTCTTTACCTTTAAAATGATCGACTTTCTCAGTCAGATTTTTCAACAATTAATCTAGCAACAGATCAGTTTTAATGATAATGTCGTATGTATCAAGCATCGGCTTCTTGGGATACACAACATCTAAGATTTCGATATTTTGCATTGATTGTTTCATTATTCTTCCAGAATTCACATCCTAAATTTGATGCCGTGGCTAATGTTAAATGATGATATTGTTTATTATCTTGAGGAAAATTATTTAAAATGGACTGAATCAAACTGTTCGATGTTGTTTCTCTTTTCTTCACTATGAATTTTCCACCGATCGGTTGGTCAATTTTGAGATCGGAGTATTCAAAAATGTTGAATTGATCTTGGAGGGGATATTTTCGAGTTCAGATTAATCAGGTTGTTCAGGAGTGCCATTCACAGTTCCATTACCCTTGTCGAGATCGTTTTTAGTGCTGATCTAGATTTCCGCATACCAGTTTCACTCTCATCTATCTTTATTACCGCCCAACGAGAAGTCTCAGCAAGAAAATTAGTGAATGACGTCACTTCACTGCTAAATTTTTCAGTGAATGAGAGGGTAAAAAATACCTAGTAGTAGTATTAAAATAATTCAACAGAGGGTGCGTAAGAGAAAGCGAGAGTTATGCATTATCAACAAAAGCGAAAGCAACCCCCAGTGCGTTGCGCATTTTCACTCGAAGCTTGTGCGACGTTGCCATGCCGAAATTGCCGGCTCGTGGATTGAATGAAATGAATTTAATATAACAAAGAAAGTTGTTTTCATTGAAATGTGTTTCATTAGGCCCACAGTTATTTACGATAATGAACAGTATTGTACACATGGCCATAACGAAATCTGGAAACTATTATTTATGGGGACCGAAATAAATCTTGTAAACGCAATGAAAATCCAATTTGGATGTTTCGCATTAACTTTGTGAAATAATAAAATTCTCTTTTGATTATTTCTGCACGAAATAACTGGAAAAGGGCAAGACAAAGAGCGGTATGTCCCAGAAACATAAATTTCAAAACTCATTAGAAATTCTATCTCACCACTCTACTCTCGCTTTCAAACCCATACCACTACTAGCATTACACGGCAACACCGCTTTCAACCCCCTTAATCTAGCCTGGATGTTATTGATTATGTCGCACTGGGCAGGCGCAGGTCTTCTTTCGTTTCTGCAATTACATTCCCGTGCTGCCGCGTACGGTTTTCACGAAATTATGTCTGTGGCATGAGCGGATAAGTTTTGTAATAACGTGTTCATCCACTCCCTCTTTCGGGATATTTCAATTTCGGTGACAATATAAGAATTTTTTAGAAATTCCCATGTCTATGTTCTCCTATAAATTACAATATAACAGTATTCGCAGAGTAATCAAACATTCCAAAAAATATGTTACCTAGACCGATTTTTGACTGTACTGCGCACCTCGATCTGAGTGATTCAATGTGGAAGCCGAAAATTCTCTCTGTCTTTGTCTAACATACTATACTACCTAGATGTGTAAGACAAAATAGAGATGACTATAGAAATAAGTGGTTAACCATTTCATCAGACTCGGCTCGAGTCTGATAAACGAGAAAACTAGGCAACACTTCCATTATAAGAATAATTTAAAATGTATAACCTTTGTCCCCGTAGAATTATATGTATATGTGAGTAAGTACTGTTTAATTGAAAATAACTGGTTACTTCGTTGTCACGTTATCAACGATATAAAATATAGTCATCTAACGACTAAACATATTTATCATAAAAAGTTCTGTCAGCTGCGGCACCTTCATCTACTCAAATTTGATCAACACCGACAGAACCAAAAATGGCCAGGTGTGCTCACAATTTCGTGGCTCATTTTGGCTCACTCTTGTCATCCAATATCACGCGGAAGTAAATGAGATGCACGAGGCGAAAAAGAGGGGCACTCGAGTTATCAAAGATGTACTCGGGCGTTTGACCAACTGACATTTCTGTCTTTCTATCTATTTCTATCTTCTACGATAAAGATATGTTCGGTGGACTAGCTATCAGTCAATTTTTTGAAACCACTGACCACTATTTAAAAATGTTTTTCACTGTTCCCAGGCACCCATTATTGGGTGTGTGAAATCGCTATGAAATAGGTTTTTTCACTGTTTTTCTAAATTCAAAAAGAGTTGAATATCGAGTTAATAATGACATGCATATAGCTCATTATATGCCTAGTGGGTTAATCGGTTAATGTCGTCATCATCCTCATTGGTGTTTTATTTACAATTGTCATGGAAATAAGTCAAATAAAACGTCAACGTTAATGTTGTGATTCAAAACGCGTTGTCGTTTTGTGTTTCGAATTTAATTTATTTTTATTTACTCTTTTATCAGCCTGTTTCTTTCTGAAGTGTAGACTGTTATGAACGAGTAGCAATCGACTGTCAAAAATGTTTGTTAATGTTATGATTGTTGATTTCGTTATTTTTTGCCATGTTCAATTTCCACTTTCAAAATTGAGTTCTATACGTCATTCTTAATTTTGTTTTACAATAAAATAATCCGAAGAAAAAGGTAGATATTTCAGATTATTAAATTTACACCCCGTATTTGTGGAATTATACCAATTATTGTTCTCACTGGTCCTATTTGTTAACTAAGTTACGAACTGAAAGTGTCTGCTTTCATTTTATATCTAATTATGAAATAAAACCCGTTTAGTCACCGGTCTGGATTAATAAAACTGTCACTCTATTTGTGAAAATTAGAAAAAGTATATTTGTTTTTGCAGTTCATTTTATCAGCCATCTATCTCAAGTGTTAATTTCCTACTTCTGTTTTGTGCACTGCATTTCTTTATTGATATTTTTAAAGTATGATCTTGAGTATTGGTTATTTTTCTGTTTGTGTTTCTTATGGAATGCTTCTTTCAAGGATTTTTCGAGAAAAAAAAATTCTGTCGGGTTTCGTAGGCCGAAAAACCTGGACTACCGTGTATCTGCCATATTTACTAAACATCACGTTAAAATAAAAATATCGCATATATAGTATACCTTACTCTATTCGACCCAAGTTCGAGATCCAAACGACTGCGCCAAAAATTTTAGATTATTTTTGATTTTCAATATTTCAATTGTCATCTTATTCTTTGTTTATATATACATTTTTGTCATATTGTTATCTTTGTTTTTGTGGATTATTATTTACAGGTTTATTTTTGCTTTTGAGTACAACACGACACGTTAAACATCGCATTTGTCAAACATTGTCCGATATTTTTAACACTATTTTCTTGACGTTTATTTTCATTTTTTTTGTCTTAGAAACATAATTGTTTATATATCCGAATTTGATTGAACTAGGTACTGTATTCGGGAAATTCCACAACCCGTTAGATTTTCTCCAATTATTTCAGATAACTGAGGTGCTCAGTTATCCTAAAAAATAGAGATTTAATGAGAATTCTGCGAAATTATAATGTACCTCGAGAAGACGAAAGGTTTTACAGAAAAAGCGGAGAGGACATTTTATCCGATTTGATCTTTTAAGTTTACATTCGGGGACTCTCTGGGCTTTCATCAAACAAAAATGTTAATCATTTGATAGCAAAAACTACCAATTAAACATCTTACTCGAAGGCCTGTCCCTTTGCTTTTGTACTGTCAGAACAAAACGCTTCCAGTGTGATATAATATCATCATCACCTTCTTTCCTAGTTTTCTCTAGTCGGCATAATTATCTCCCAATCTGCACCCTTTTGCATGTGAAGTTCCTCGTTTTCCACCAATATTAAGGACTGCCAAATTTGTCTCCTCTCGGCATTACGGCATTACGGCTTTGTAGTTTCGAACAACATTCTCTCTAATTTTATCCGATTAAAGAGACGCCTTTTAGATCATCATGGGACTGTTACGTAAGTCGCCTTAAATTCAATTATCTGGTATTATTTTTCTCTGTTACGTCTGGAATATCCCTCAGTAATTAACAATCTCAAATGGATCAAAGATATGGCTCATTCAAATGCGGAATTCTCTTAGATAACGTTACGGTTTAGTGCTGATTGCTTTAGCTGTATCAGTGGAACATGAAAACGTGACACACGTTGAACTGAAGGCTGAAAACAAGCGAGGATGATCGAAATTGAACGGAAATAGCCGAGTGCATTATATTGTGAAGTTAGTGCAGACCAACGGCACATCGATCCTCAGCTTTAAACAACGGAACAAAAAATGCAAAGCTCAAGTTGGGAATCGGGCTTTCTCAGCCCAGGTACATCTACAGCTGTGGGGGTCAAGCGAAAATATTAATTTTCTGTTGAAAGTTGAAATCGAGGAAGATAACGTTCGAGTCTCTCGCGTCCTCGTTTTAACCCAAATTTTAGAATAGTGCGTTCTAAATATATATATATTTTGTAGTTCAGTACGCATTGTCAGAGGCATCAAGCGCGCAAGCATACCTTCACGTCGAGCTTCAGTCTCTTGAGTTTTAAAGGCATCTGTAGGTGGTACCCTTTTTGGTACCTAAATCACTCGTGCGAACTAAATTTTGGAGTACCTAGGTTCATCCAGGTACTCGTTTCTCTTTAGTTGGTGTAGTTGAAAGGGAAGGTATCTTCCAACCAAGGGTATGCAAGTAAGTGTGCTTTGCCTTAGAACTACTTATGTATGTATATTACTTAAGTACATCAAAGATGGCATAATAACGTGTTTATGTGATCTGACTAAAGCTCTCAACCTACTTATCAAGTTTTATGTGGAATATCGTGAGTCAATATACATTTTTCGAGACGTTTTTTAGTTACGACATGTGTTAATGAATGTTTTCATTCACAAAATTTGATAATCATGTTGCAGAACATAGTAAACTCATGAAATAATAGGATTAATGTCACTGATATTAATTACTATTCCTATTATGCGAACGCTGAAATGGCAAGTTCGCTGTAGGAGGTGATTGAGTTATAGATAGAAGACTGTTACATATATATTACCTTTGGGGATGTTGCTAACATCTGTTTAATTTTCTTCCATTACTCCCTTTAAAAGACACCATAATTGGGTGTATCGAATGACCGTAAAGTACGTTTTCTTGCCCTTTTTTCAACAACAGATGAATAACAGGTCAATAATGACCAGCTTATGGTCCATTATTTACCTAGCGAGCTAATCGGTCACAATGTCGTCATCATCCTCATTGTTACTTTAGTTATGGATTTATGGTTTTAGATTTAATTTATGCTTAATTTAAATAAATTTAATGTAACATTATAAAAATCTATTTCAGTCTAGTAGAGAAAAAGTCGTGTATACACCGCTGTGGTGAAATACCTATGATCCTCGTGTCTTATATTAAGAATTCTGAATTTAAACTTGACGCTCGGGTCATAATAATATACTTCATGACCTTGGTTTATAATAGACTATTAATTTGAAGAATATGATCTAAATATTGAAGTTACGTAACAGTAATCACGATAACAGGTACCCTAATTATTACTCAAATTTAGGTATGATTATATATACAATGTTAAACGTTATATCATTTAGGTCAAGCAAGTGCTACTCGCATATATGTCGTTTTCCTCTTGTTTCAATCGAGTTTTGATTTTCAAATTCGCAAAAAGGAATAAGTAAAGAAACATGCTTTTGGTTATCCAGTCCAAAATAATAACCAGTTATTTTCGCACAGCTTTAGAGCCAAAATTCAGGTATTGTACATTCATTTTAACAGTGCATGACATAGACATGAGATTGGATTGAACACTTGTAGTATCTAACAAACCTAAAAAGACATGAAACTTCAAGTTTGAAGTCAAAGTTTCCTGATGATTTTTAAAATATTTAATAGTTAAGAAAATAACTGATTTTTCCATTTTTCCATTAAAACCCCCAGTGGTTCTCCATAGGAATGAAAAGAAGAAACCAGACGTTACAAAAAAAGCTATACTCAATGAATGCTTTTGTATATGTATGTACGTCATGGAGGAATCTAGAAAGGGAAAAGGAAGAAACATATTCATGAAGAAGATAGCCCTGTTGAGAACTATCTTCTTCACTTCTTACTTCAAAAAATCAACCGGTTCCAAGTTCGCTGAGAATCCCGAAGTATGAACATTCGTTTTTGCCAAGCAGGCTTCATTGTTTGGCGAAGCTTCTTCATGTACGTTTTGATAAGTGAGTGAAGAAATCAGCGGCCAGAGGAGTGCAGGACCGAACACCAATCATAGAATAATATCACTCTTTTGATAAGTAATTTTGATTATGCATAAAGAGAAAGATTTTCTTCATCCTTCCTTCATTCATCACACCAGTTTGTTACGAAAGGGAATTAATTGAAGAAATCTTATCTACAGAAATACTGAGCTGAACACTGTACTTTAAAATAGTCTAGAAATCAGCGAAACAAACATTACTGTTTTGTGAAGATACCTCTAATTAAACTTAAATAAATGAATTGTTTCCTTCCATCTTTGTGACAGAAACTAGACAGTTTCAAACTAGTAATAAAATAAGGAAATTGGAAGCTAGAGAAACAATGGAGTGAACATGTAATATAGCATGGAATTCGAAAACTGAAGTAGCACTTTAGTCTGTGTGAGGAGGGGTTGAAGTAGGTTATTTACGCTACCTGTCATACTAAAAATATGTAAGGGACATGCTTTTTATTCAATTTTCGCCTACTTCTTTCTCTTCGCACTGTTTTCTCAAATCTATATATCGTTTCTCGTATATCAATTTTGACGTTTTCAGTAAAAATGTTACAGTGGCTTCTCTTAGAGTATTTTCAATAGTGAAATACATAGCTTTAAACTTACTTCAGCACTTATTTAATTGATTTAATGGTATTTTTTCGACATTTATTATAGATATCAGTCAACAATATGGCCGATAGCTACCTAAGACTATCAATATACAACGGTAGCACGTAGCTGAAAATGATTTTAATTGAAAATAATAAGAATATACGTACTTCAATGTGTAAGAAATAGCATATATACCTCGAGGTGACGGTGTCTTTTATTCCCTTAGCGATTTGCTTCGGTAAGGGAAGCAAACTTTACAGTGAGATTAAAAGACTTACTTTAGGCTCTTGATATATAATACATTATTTTCACAAATTCTGGTTTTTTACGTAAGAATTTTTAGGTGCCGTCTCGGATTGCTCCAAGACGGATTGCTTACCTTTTAAAGAAACAGTCTCTAGGGTTGAACTGGGAATCTCAAACAAGCCAGATTTATTTTTTCGCTTTTACTTCGTTTGAGTTTCTTTCGATGAGGGTAAAGGCCGTTTTATACATCGACTTCAAAATTTAATAATTTCTATTGTGGTCCGATGTGGTTGCTTACTTGTCATCATTGATATCGGGTAGTGATTGACCAGTTACTCCAGTTGGAGGGTACATAGATAGATTTCAGTTGCAGCAAAATTATGTTCTATATTTTGCAGAATTACGCATTTTGCACGAGCAAACCTGAATCTTTTTCTGATTTCATGTTGAGTCACAACATGATTTGGGTTATTTTTCAACCTGCTTAGTTCTTCTGTATAGACGATGACGAGAGCAGCCACTTGCGGTCTGTTAAAGGTCTTAGCTCTTGAAATTAAGGTAAATTCTGGCGTCCTTAATGAAATATTAGGTTTTCTTACCCGAAATTCTTTTAACCAGTCCCAACCTGCCATTTTGTCGTTGGCATTGAATTTGTTTGGCACATTATTTGTTTCGAATAACTCATGTGCCAATTTCCGCACATCAAGCGTTGTCAAACCAAAATAAGAAATTTTAAAACCTTTTATATGGTCTAAAATTTGGCGTTCCACTTCAGCACTAAAATTGGATGTGATGCCTCCAGGATAACTTTTCTCACACCGTTGGCTGTTACATTTCCGTTTTGTGCCACTACAGTTTGTGACACGTTAAACTTCTTACCTACTTTGAGCCATTCCGTTTATCCAGCTTGAACGTTTTCTACTGCCGAATTTTCGATATCGAAGATGGAGGGCACTGTTTTTAACAAAATATGAAAATTAATATCTGACGTTTTTAAGGAATGGAAAATTATTTGGTTATTTTGAAGCACAAGTGCTATTTAGTGGAATACTTGGTGAGTGAAGAAAATTGGCGTCATACGTATTGCGTGTACTTTTTCTAGTATTTCTGGTTTCAGTTTCACCTGCAGTATTTTTGTATTTTGTCTCAGGAATTATCTCCGAAGCGAGACAAATATATATTTTTTTAATGTTGATACATTTGATTGATAACTTCCAGGCACTTGTGTATAGTCAGCGAGTAATTACCGTTGTAATTTTTTGATAATTTTATTCCTCAAATAGATAATTTAACGTAGGAGATAATCCTAGATTTACTATATGATTGTTAGAGAAATCATTTTAGATAAAACCTCACGGAATTACCCTGACAAAGAAGATGAATATTATTGAACTTCGAAAACTTTTATCGAGAGTAGACAGCTATAGGCGACACTGTTTTTATTTTTAAAAGTCCACAATTGTTGAGGCCACAGTGTATGGATAATTAAAGTATAGGACTGATTGTGCTAACGTTTATACTTAAAAATGGTGTATTTCGGAACTATTGCTCCGTCATTCCGTTTTCGAGATATATACATACATATTAATTAAAAATTTATTAATATTTTTTTGGCGAATAACACCTCATACACCAGTAGGGATTGTTGTAGAGAAGGAGTTGTTTACTATTCTCAGATAAAACTAATTGAAAATAACACTCACCCCTTACTAAGGGTTCGAATGAACAATCTTCAAAAACTAAGAAAAAGTGTAAACTAAACTATTTTTTTGTATGATATATGTGTGATAAATGTATGATATAAAATTGATATTTTTTATTTTTTTATGCACATTAATTGAGGCATCGAATTCATTCTATTTGCTTGAATTACACTATATTTTCTATTATCGTCAATTGCATTGGCTAGAATTAGATTTTTTGAACTAAAGTAGCAAAGTTTTGAATTTCCTACTTACAAAAAATTGCCGAAAATTGTAGAATTTGAAGATAAATTCGTAGAAGTTGATGTTACCATTAACCATTTGGCTTGATCTTAATCTGAAATGATTTTTTTTAGTCTATCTCCATTTTAGCAGATGAGTAAATATTTACGTAAAAACAAAGTCTCTTCCTTGCACAGTCCTTTCATTAATTTCAAATAGTGTAGCCATCTTCATTATTATTCGTTTTTGTACAGAAAATTAGGTCTAGATCAAAACCGCGTTAATTGAGATTGAGATATCAAGGGGAGCGTTTAACATTGATGTCTCTTGTAATGTAGATTCCGCCCGTAGCCCCCATCTAAACCAACTAAGAACCTTTAATGGCGCAACCCATCTTAAGGTATATGGGTGTTAAAATCCTTATGCTACAATGTGAAAAAAAAATTAAATGGATTTATTTATGTTCCAATAAAAAATTTAAAGCAAAAAAAATGGAATATACAGGAATCACTTTTGAAATTAATGCACTGTATTTATAGCATCTTTTCTCAGCTTTCTGAGTTAGGATTATAGTTACTTTATTACACAGGTCCTATAACAAAGCTGGTACTAATTTATTGTTTTTGTTGTTTACAGAGCTATCGTGGAAGAAAACCTAATGGTCCCATTAGTTCTCTGGCTTCTGGCGGCTTGTCAACAGGTGATGCGAACGGAGGAGCTGTAGGCCCAGTGCAACAGCCAGCTTCCCGCCCTAGTCCTCAACCCATATCCCAGTCCGTAACCGTCCAGCAGCAGCCAATGGTAAATATGGTTTTTCGGCATTAAAAGTGTTCTCGATAGATCTCGATAGTAGCCTCGATAGAAATCTGCATTAATACAGAATGTAAATTTCTAACCTGAACATTTTACTCCCCCGATTAAGTCCATTCATTAAACATTTCCGGGTTGTTTCTCCCATTGAACAAGACGTTTCCTTAAAAAATTCACCCGATACTAACCTTGAGTATAAAAGTCCGTGTTATCATCAGCTGAGCCGGGGGAGATTCTCCATTTGATAGCTTCAAGGGGATAAAGGGTCCGCCGTATAAACACCCTACCGTTAGGGCAGGTCGGGTCCGAGGCCTTTTCCCCCCAGGGATAACGAAATCGTATTCTGTCTGTCTCAACTTTAACCCCAGTTGCCAAATAAACTACGACAGAGGCCGGTTTGTGCCGAGACCATCAGTTTTTGTCAAACCGCAAGGTGCGTGTGATTTATGAATGAAGACATTGTACGGTCTGTTTTAACTTGTTGACTCCAATGCTGGACCTCGCCATGGTTTTTCAGTGCGCATTAGTCTCGTATCTCTATCTCTATTGAGTGACTGATGATTACATTTGGTCTCGTCAGAGAGACTGTACTAGCTGTTTCCGAAAAAATCAAGAATATAATTTTCTTGATTTTTTTAATAAAAATAATACATTTTTTATGTACACACGGTTGAATAGCAGATTATGCAATAATGATGATAGTTGATTTTAATTTTTTAATATCCTAACGTCTTAGGTTTAGACTTTTTTATTCCATGTGCCCCCCTACCCCATGCAAAACGGTGCGTCTTCGTTTTGGAAGAAAGTATTTTATCCAGTTCAAGAATCGGTGAAAAGAGAAAAATGGCTCTGAAAATCCTGAGTCTAAGACATGCCCACCTATTGCACACTTTTAGAAAGTGGTATAAGGTTTCTTCTGTCGCACCTCAGTATTTGCAGAGCAGGCTGTCCTCCACTTTCAGGAGATGCATATCTCTGTTTAGTCTATAATGATCTTTCAGGACTCTCATTAGGTCCCAGATGCATTGACGACTCTTCCTTAATAGCAATGATTGGTCGTATCTGTTGTTGACCCTCAATCATGGTTCCGTTGGCGACACTCCTGCCATCCGTTAGACAATCTAAGATGACTCTTTTTGCGTATGGGCGAGCTTTCAACTCATCCTGGCTCTGTAGATAGCTCGTAGAGCCTTCTGTGTTCAATTTAAAGAATAGCCAAATTCTTGGCCTGGAAAACTGTTCTGTGGTGTCCTGAAGGAAAGAATTCGCCTTTCCTACTACCAACCCTATATATCTAGGTTCTTGATGCCTCAATTTTCGAATAACTAGTTCCGCCCTGTACTTGCTTCTAATGCTTGCAATCCTCAATCTTTCTACAGAAAGCCATCTTCATACAGAGATCTTCCGTATCAAGATTAAAATCTTCGGCAATCTCATCATGGTGTTGTGAGAATTTCTGTAATCAAAGCCTTCAGTATGATTATTGCAGGAGAAAAGCCGGTATAGGACATAGGGTTTTAGGTGCCGTCTCGGTTCCACTTCCCTGTGAAGTTGTCATGTCAGGTTCATTGTCTTGTATGTGGTTTCCATGTGGCTTTTCCAGGTTATCTTGCTGTCAATGATTACCCTCTAAGTTAGTTTCTATCTTTAATAGAAGGGATTCTCTGTACAACCTAAGTTGTCTAAAAGCTGTATTCGCTTTTCTTGTGCTGTAAAAGACTAGTTCTGTTTTGTTAGGATTAACAAACAATCGCAAATAGGGATTGCATTTTTTGCAAAATTTTATTTTTACGTAATACAGGGTATTTCCTAAAACCAGAAACCAGAAAATAGTTTTCTGAGTAATTTTAAGAATTTTTTGTCCTTTGACGATTTTAGAAAAAATGCTTTGTTTCCTAAATACAAGGCCATAAATGTTTATTAACTAAATTTTTTATTAGGTTATTTCAGTAGGATTGTACGCGAATTTTTAATGGAAACATATGAAGATCGCTGGATTGGTCGCGGTGGACCTCACTTATGGTCAGTTAAATGTCCAGACTTGAACTCTCTGGACTATTTTCTATGGGGTCATTTAAAATCATTAGTTTGCACTAATCCAATAGGAATCCTGGAAGAGTTGAGAAATCGTATAATTGATGGGTGCAATTCAATAAAAAACAGTCCTGGTATTTTTGAAAGAGTTCGGCTGTCAATATGGAGAAGATTGGAAGCATGCATTCAAGCTGGCGGCAGTAATTTTGAACAATTATTGTAGCTTTTAATAAATTTCATGAAAAACATTTATCACCTTGTATCTAAAGAACAAAGCATTTTTCCAAAAATCATAAAAGGACAAAACATTTCTTAAATTACTTAGAGAATAGCCCCCTAAATTTGTGCCCAACATTTAGGAAACACTCTGTATATTTTACGATTTTTAGGTAGAAAAAGTCGGAATATTAGGATGGTTCGGAAGTGTTAGGAATATTACGACTTTTAAAAGATGGTATTCTACGTCTAAAGGTACTGCAATTCTATCGAATTTTAATACACCCTGTATTTTAAAGTGAATATAAAAAAATTAGAAGTAAGGCAAAGACGTTTAAAACCGATTATGTACGAGGAGTAAAGTATGTAGTTTACGAATTAAGAATTAAACATGACTTTATACATTGCTTCTCCCTTGGCGTGTATTTTATTGAATAGGTGAATAGAGATGACATCCTGTGGCCTCATGGTCAACGCATGTTTGGTAAACATAGTAGTTCTCTTTTTTCGCCTAATCTCTTCGTCTAGATGTAAAGTAGTGCTTCATATTAAGTACGACATGAAACTATTAAATATTTTCATCATACTCAAACTGAAAGTAACATATTTAAATAGTGTTTTATCTTCTTCAGACCCCAATGCCCTTCTACGCTGATCCGAACCGATTTCCGACTCCAGTATGGCAAGCGGAACCCCCGCAAGGTAAATATGTCTCTTGTATTGGCATTTAGTTTATGTAAAGCAAGTTGATACATGTTGGTGTGATTTAAAACTCAACACCGAATTAATTCGAGCTTATTGACATTTTATTAGCGAGGTAAAGGAAATACAAAATAAATCTACAGAAGTTTAGTTTTCATTCATTTTAAATAGGAGGTCATATTGCAACTCATTCAATGCCATGAATGAAAAATCGATTCAAAACTATTTCTATCTAGTTTCAGGCTGGCAAGGGCAGTTTATCCAGCAAATCCCGTCCGCTGGACAACCAATCGATACTTATCAGCAATATCCCAATGGAATTTATCAAACTAGTTATCAGCAACCGGCGTTTGAGCCTAGCACGTTTTACACAAGTGCTGTTCAAGTCTTGACGCCGACCAACGCAAGACCGCCAAGGTAGGTAAAATTTTATTTTTTATATGATTATCTGAGAGAAGAACTGTTCTCAGTGTGCCCGTTCAATCTACCCAAATGGTTCCACCTAGACCAAATTCGAATTATTCTCATACCCCCAGTCCGAGTTCAGCCAACCAAGTACAGCCGTCCCAGAACCAACAGGCCCAACCACCTCAGCAACAACAAAGCTCTAATAGGCAGTTCCAGGAATACAATCAATTTGGATCTAGTAATTCTAACAATGAAGGATCACAGTCTAGACCTAGTTCAGTGAGTACTTATCCTATATCTTCAGTATCTCACCAACAGTTAATTTTGCTTCTTTAAGACAGCAAAAAACATTTTTTAAATATGTAGATAAAAATTATACAATGTCGAAACGTTTAGTTTTTAAGGCTTTAACCATAGAGACCTTTCACTTCCTACATAATCTTTCCTGTATGTAAAATTATCATATTTTGCTTGCAGGTAAGCAGCGTTGTGAACCAGAACCCTCCAACACCGAACCAAAACTACCAGCAAAACAATCAGCAACAATCGCAACAGCAACAACTGTCCCAACAGCAACAGACTACAGTGTACGCTACCGTTAGTACAGCTAACTTCAGTCCCAGCTCAAACCATCAACAAACTCAATTCGTAAATGCGAATTCGGGAAACGCTCAGCCTGGGTACCCACAGGTAAACTTTCACTATTGAAAAACCATCTGTTGCCTATTCAATATTTTTTTGTTTTAGGTGAACACCAGCAGTCCGCAGGTAGTTTCACACAACTCTAGTGGTTACCCAGGCAGTGAGCAATACAGCGGACAACAAAACCAGTGGGTAGACAGTAAACAGGATCAGATGATGTGGGAGCAACACTTGCAGGTTCAGGAAAATAAACCTGAGCATTATCAGCCAGATCAGCAACAAAACAGTCACTCACATTATATGGCACATCGCTCTGAGAGCACCACTCCAACGAAACTGGCCAGTGACGGCCCCCAGAAGGTTTTTTCTCAGGCCGATAAAGTGAACTTAAACACCCGGATAAAAACCATGATTCTGAACAAGCAGCAGAACGACGTAAAAATTGACCAAGAGGTGAAGAATGTGGATCAAAACCAACCTACCGGTCATTTTTTATGGTATAGCCACCATCATCGCTTAGATGCTCTAAGGGTTGATGGTGGCCCCCATAAGTTCAACAGTAACCATTTATCGGATAATACTCATATATTTGCTCAAGTTAAGCCGACGACAATTAGAGAGCTTCCACCGTCAGTTTTGAGGAAAGAAAGTGCTATTTTCACTCAAATCAGCCCAGAAAGGACTAATAATTATTTGTCAATGCCAGAAAACTCCAATAGCAATAATGTTTGTAATAAGACTGATTATTATTTAAAAAGCCATAATTTGCATTCTATGAGAAGTGAAGAAAGTGTTGATAACCGAATTAAAGAGCGATGGAATACTACATTTCAAAATTTGCCTATGAAAACATATGATGAATACAGAAGTGACAAATACATAAATCCAGAACCTAAATTCCCAAGCATATTACATGAGAGATCTCCAGTTATCTCTCGAGAACCTCCCAACATCTCTCCTCAATATATTGAGCCGCAAATTCAATCTCCATACAGCCAGCAAAAACTATGGGATATTAAACAAGAACAAGGTAGTTTAAACAAACTCTCTCAGAGAGCAACATTCTCTTCTCCTGAAGACACTAAATCCTGGCTGCAAGATAGGAAGGATGAAAGCTCTGTACCACGTAAAAAGTTGCTGTCCGATGACACCTTTCTAAGGAAACCGAAATCAGGGGAGAAGACCTCCCCTACAAAAATGGTGGGTGAAGAAATTCCTCAGTGTCATTGTTTTCCCCCGGACCAAAGACCTCCAGAACCCGGAACCTATTACACGCATCTAGGCTGTGCCAGTAGTCTTAGGAACCTTAGGCATAATCTCGAGTCGCAGACCGGAGCTAAAGGTCCGGCTATTCGAATTGAGAAGATCAGATATACGGGAAAGGAAGGGAAGACTGCTCAGGGATGTCCGATAGTCAAGTGGGTAAGTCATCAGATAAATTTTTGATCTTTTATTCTCCTTCGGATCCCTATTACATGCATATTAGTAATATTAGCGTCCTATAAATTCTGCATCTACAAATATGTACCATGGCCTGTCACAACCCCCCGATTATTGTTTTCATTTATATCTTCTTTTTAGCTCTAGCTCTAGCTTTTAACTTTTAAAATCCAAAAATTGAGACTTGTTTTTTTTTAAATTTCCTTTATGACCTATTTCACGATTTATCAGGAATTTTCTTTTGAATTTTTCTCTCATTTGAAAAAATATTTACCATTAAAAATTGTAGTTGATTCTACAGGAATTTTTTTGTAGGTTCATCGTCGCGTTAGCGCAGAAGAAAAGTATCTAGTCATAGTGAAACAGCGCAGAGGTCACACTTGCCATTCAACTTTCATTGTAGTGTGCTTAGTAGTATGGGAAGGAGTGACTAACGATAATGCAGACGAGTTATATCAACTCCTCACTGACAAACTAACTAAATTCGGACTTCCCACTAAAAGAAGATGCTCCACCAATGACCTACGCACCTGCGCTTGCCAGGGAATAAACGAGGACAAATGTGGAGCCAGCTATTCATTTGGATGTTCCTGGAGCATGTACTACAATGGATGTAAGTTTACTCGCTCCAAAGATGTGAGGAAATTCAGACTAAGTACTAAAGAAGAAGAAGGCCTAATAGAGGAAAAACTGCAGGATTTAGCCGACATTGTTAGTCCTATGTACAAAGCACTTGCCCCGCAATCTTTTAAGAATCAGACACGTTTTGAACACGTTGCATCGGATTGTAGACTTGGACGCAATCCAGGTCGACCTTTCTCAGGAGTGACGGCTTGTGTGGATTTTTGCGCCCACTCTCATAAGGATATTCACAATATGGTTAACGGGTGCACCGTGGTTGTTACTTTGACTAAGCACAAGGGAATAGCGAAACCTTTGGAAGAGCAGCTGCACGTGCTGCCTCTATATGTTCCAGAAGATACAGATGAATTTGACTCTCAACAAAATCAAGTTTCCAAATGTGTCAAGGGAGAAATTGAAGTTCTTAATAAGTAAGTATTAAATTGTCGACGCATTTAATTCTGTGATTTCCATCTTTTTTCCTTCTTTTCATCCCTTATTTAAAAGAAGCAAAGAAAACTTCGGTCTAAAGTAGGTACTAACCCATTTCCTTTACTGTCAGTGTAACTTTCTAGGGTCAAACTAATTTTTTTTTTTGGTAAATCAGTAGTCACTAAGATTAGACAAGTGACTATGTGGCTGAAGAAAAATTATACTGAAATACGAATTGGAGGCTATGGTCCTATGAAATGACTTTCGCGCAGCTTAGACCTAACACCTCTGGATTTTTATGTTTGGGGTTACTTAAAAGTTTAAGTATATTCTCAGTCTATCAATTCCAAAGAGAAAATCTACAAGAGATTGCGCACGCGTGCCATGAAATTTGTGTGTCGTCGATCTAAATTGTGAATTCCAGAAGAAGGGAGTGGGGCGACATTTTGAAAAATTTATATGATAATAACATTAAATACTGATATTATCAATCAATTTATTTAAAATTATTTTATTGTTGTTTTGATTGGTTATTGGTTAATGAGCTATTGAATTAAACATTAAATCATTCTTAAACCATTGAAAATTTGACCCTTATTTATCTTACTTTTTGTTGGAAATAAGCTGTATAATCATCAACTAAAATATCTTCCTCTCATTATAGAACACCCTGTATATAAAGAATGGAAAATGAAAGAAA
This sequence comes from Euwallacea similis, assembly GCF_039881205.1. Classification (NCBI taxonomy): domain Eukaryota; kingdom Metazoa; phylum Arthropoda; class Insecta; order Coleoptera; family Curculionidae; genus Euwallacea; species Euwallacea similis. The sequence goes on along the minus strand of NC_089632.1, from coordinate 1,978,748 downwards.
GTAAATTCATATGGGGCTTAATTAGACCTTGAAAATTTTGGAGAAGGAGATGCGTCATCACAAAGTTAGTAATTTCTCTTGATATACTCTATGAGGGGTGATTTTATTTAGTACTTTTTTTTAGAGATGCTTTACGCCTTTCCCTGGTATACACCTATAGATATTTCCTTTAGTCTCTCTATGTTTCTGATTTTGTTCTCTCATCTTCCTTCCTCGGTTTTCCTTCCATCCAAATGATGTTTCTTTGTTTCTTTTAAACTCCCCTCCCGGTTTGTCTCTGTTCCGTTCTTTTGGTCACAATATTTCCTTTGATGCATTGCGATCGAAAAATTCTTAACTAATCTAGATTGGAAAATAAATTCTAAAAAATCCCTTCTCATTCTAGATATGAATGCGAAGTGCGCACATTTTCAGAACCAGCAGAAAAATGCAAGAACCGCAAAAGCAAGAAAGAAGACAGCCAAAGAAAACGCAAGTCTTCCACTCCTCATCCACCATCATCTCCATCAGTGTCGTCTACATCATTATTGCAATCCCCCCAAGAAACTGCCAGCTTTCACAATAACGCTGAAATCCAGAACGATCAAATCTCCAGCACAGTAATGGATTCTCCAGTTTCCAGAACTGGTTGGGGGTATGACCAGTTTAATAATTCCTATGGTAGGTACGTGCAAGGCCATGGCTTACCAGAATTTCCAAGCAGCAATTCATATTTCAAACCAGCAGCGTATTATAGTGTGCCTCAGTATTTTAGCCAACACTACAATCGCGATGGATATCTCAATAATAATTATTCAAATTACTCTAATAACTATGAATCGAAAGTGCTTCCTCATTTTAATCATGGATTACCTAGTCCTGACTGGTATAATTACAATATGGCTTCAACTGAGTCAATAGATAATAGCCCTAAATGCAAAACTGTAGATATCAGATATACCGATAATACTGAATGCTTTAGGGATTCAGAGATAGGGGGAATAGCCATAGCTTTATCCCACGGGAGTGTCTTATTTGAGTGTGCCAAACATGAGCTACATGCAACGACATCTCTCAGAACCCCTGATAGGACTAATCCTACTCGCATAAGCTTAGTTTTCTACCAACATCGAAGCTTGAATAAGCCACAACATGGTCTGTGCGACTATTTGAAGCTGAAGGGCCTTGAACCAGTTGATTCCAAGTTTAAAACCTTGGATTTGCTAGGTAATTTAGGAAGTGAGGTGGGACTTAAAACAAGCACACTACCAACCTTTTCTTTTACCACAATGTTTCCCATGTACCCATGTATGGTTACAGGTGCTTACCAGGAACCCTATGTGGGTTCAAAGGCCATACCAAAAAATTAAGTTGCTGCCATTTCTTAGTTTGCCAAAGTTAGTAATAGTATTTTAGACTATAAATTTGTATATTGAGCACTGCTATTCATGACCGCTAAATAAAAATGCCTTTGACTGTTTGGGAATTTTCTACTACAAAAAGGCTGTAAAATGTACATATATTTTAGGTCTGAAACACAGTGTATGGTTTTCGCGATTTTTAACTGTCATTCAGTATGAAAAAAAAATACCAAAATACTTGTGATTTCAAGTAACTAACGCCGTTAACTCATAGTGCCTCTATGATCTCAGAAATACTAACGTTAGAATATTTAACATTGCCGAAACAAAGTACAAAAAGTCATTCAGTGTACATAACAAAGTATATCTTTACCAAAGAAAGCTTTACCCATTAAGGCTTAGCCAGTGTTTCAAACAGCATTATTGCTTAGAGCAGTAAACAGAGTGTAAGATTTAAAAAGATTTTATATCTGTATTTTAACATTTGAATGCTTTCCGTTAGCCTCGTAATACTTAAGTATTACGTTTTCTGATTCATTGCGCTTCAATCGGTTTTCAGTTCATTGAAAACATGAGATTTGATTGATTTTGTTATGTCTGAGTAGTAGTGTTAGTAAAAGATGCTCTCTTTTGAACAGTAACCAGGAATACGGTTTGATATATTAGGGGCCTGCAATCTTGTAAAGCTCTGACCTATGACTGAACTTATGACAAAACATTTCATGCTGTGAGATGTAACACACTAAATAATTTTATTGTCCATTATACTACAACGTCGTTTTCAAACCTTCCTAATACTTGAACCCCAAATCCTCCCTGGTCCTTGTATTATAACCATGGCATCCTCTAGGTATTCGATATCGAATCATGTTCTTTTGGACATGAACTAGGCAATCTCGTTTATACAGGGATGATGCAGTTATAACACCTGGTGTCAAAAGCAAACCCCAATAGTCATTCCTTTATTTTTCTTCCCCATCACCTTCCATTGCTGATTAAAAATCCTATGTGCCCCCGCCGAATATCGCCATGCAAGTATTGAGTACGTAACGTAGGACTGAAATAAGTCACAATACGAAGTTTCCAATATTTCAGGATAGTGGAAGATCGTAGGAATGCTGTAATGCGACCTATTGAACTTGGCTGTAAATACTTGCTTGGTAATGGTTCTCTCCCCCAGATTCAAGGATGACACATAGAAAGGTGCAATGCTCCCTTCTGGGATGTTGAGCATCGTGAACTTCATAGTAAATTCCGTGGTGACTGGAATTTTCGAAATAATATCTCAGACGTGGTAGGAGAAACCGAATTTTCTGAAATTCGAGTTCGAATATTTATTGAGTCGACTCTATTTTTTCTTCGTTGCTCAGTAATATGCTGATTGGAGAATTTTCTTTGAGCCTTCTTCTAAATTTCCTTTATCTTTTGTTGCAATTTTGGGGTGGATTTTTCATTTTCAATTTTCTCCAATTAACTCAGAAAAATTAATCTTGTTCATCATATTTTTCCCTCTATTTCTCATATTTTCCTTCCTCTTCTAAATCCAACATCAACGATTTTTTAATTCCTCTTTAATGTATATAAGACTTAGGAAACACATAATCTTGCATTTAATGCCTGTTTGCCTAATTTGAACTATATGTAAGTGAAATACACGTTTTCTAGCAATAAATTTCTGTGTAATTAATATCTCAAATCGTTTTACCTGGTTAAAAATTCAGGTTCGCCGGAAAGGTAAAAGTCAATTTTTCATGCTACTGTTCCGCCTTCTGCAGAGTAGAATTTTAATGCATTATTAGTCTTTAATTAGGTAATACTTCTTATGAATTTACGGTTCCTTTTGGCTCTTTTTCATGAGATGGAAACATTGAATTTTCTCTCCATTCTCGGGTAAACTAACTGATTAAATTATCAGAGCAATAATTCCTTCTCAGGCTTGCAGATCATAATCTATAAATTTATAATTTTCTTTGTTTTAATCCAAAATATGTAAATTCCGGATGAAGTGCGGTAATAAAATTCTAAATGTTTTTTGAGAGCCAAAGATTTTTAACTACTATGTAGATTTTGAGCTTCTCTTAGTCTTATAAACGTTTTGTTTGGCGCTAACGTAGCACAAACTTAAAATTATTCTTCTGGAGAACATCACACTAATTACGAATATTAGGATAATGAACTAATGAACAAACTTCAAAAAGGACAACAATACCAACTATACCTCATTTTATATCATGCTGTTATTACTCTAGGTAACTGAAATAGTTTATACATAACTAAACATCAAATGTATGGAAGAAAATCTTTTAAATATTTAACTTTTCTTAATAATTAATCGAAAAATTAAATATATTCCATTTTCCTGTGATATTGTGTAAGTCGTTATCACCACTGCGAACTTGAAAAGCATGAGCGAATGCTGTAGCGATTAAGGCTTGCAAATTCGTATTCCATACATTTTAACGCCGCAATTACAAAAAGTAAAATTCTGGAATATTTTTAGTCTATGGTAGATGATAAGATGGGTAAAATGTATTGTTGTTGATAATCTCCAAATAAGACCGTAACTATTGTAAATTGACTTATCGAAAATATGCATTTTATAGTTTAAAAGTATTTTTTTATTAAAAAAATATTAAATAGAGTATATGATAATATCTAATTCATCATCCCAGTGGATCTGTTTGAATGTATAGAATTAGTATACGCTGTTGTTTGAAAATAAGTATTTTAAAAGTATAATATTAGCCATTGATGCCAAATTTTTTCAATTAGATATTCGCTTTGCAGTTTTACTCTTTCGACTGAATTATTGCACACGTAAAATAATATTAAAACTGAGGTTTCTATTTGAAACGATAGAAATGAAACGATTTAGTAAGTAGTCCTAAAAGTTAAGACAAAAACCTTTTCAGGGATAGGCATGTCTTCTGTTCAGCCATGTTGAGTTGCCATTCTTAGTATTGTGAAGTTAGACGCGTTCTGGCCGCTAAGATGGATATATAATTTTTGTATTTTACTTAGTTAAGAACTATCAAAGTCACCATTATTAATTTATTGCTATTTATTAGTAGATTAGTTTTATTGGGGTTCAGTATTTTTACACGCAATTTGTGGTAGAGGAGAATTAACAGGTAGGTTAGATTATTATATCCAAAACGTTTGTTCTTTATGTTCAATTTGGTCTTACCCTCAAAAAAATTATTGTATATGAGGCCTAATTTCGTTGAGTTACAATTAAGAAGTACAATTATTTTTTCTGTAAATATACTGCACCCCTGTAGGAATTCTATACTTACACAAAATACTATAGAATTGTATATATAAATTTGTCAACAATCAATTTGTAAATATCTTTTAAGTGGATACTTGCATTCCATTTCCTTGTTCCATTTTTGTAGAATTCTCATCGCCCTTCATTCTCGGAGTATTCAAGCAAGCAATATCTAAACTACTTGAATTTCATGTTGTATTTTATGTGGAAGTATCTACTGAAAATTTAAGCATTTTTTTTATCGGTATTGCCATTTATAATTCCTAGTTCTAGAGTTTTTATTGAGAATTAAGACATTAAAAGTACGTGTATTTGTCTTGTGAATATATTTATAATATAGCAAATGTTTGTTTTATTGTTCGTGAAATTTTAATGGAAAATTGTTCCGCCAGTTGAGGCCGAGAGTTCAAAGTTCAAAGTACTTGAAAAATAATTGTCGTGAAAATAAAGGCGCTTGCCAATTATTTCCTCCTTCTGATGAAGATTATCTTCGTGGCAAAGCTAGGTATCTATAATTCAATTTTCGGCACTTAAAACTTTCTGAATACGATATCTATTAGTGATGCTAATTTTCGTCACCTTTGAGTGATTGTTACTAAATTTTTCAATAATGATTCAAAATATTCCTTAGTTTGGATATACTTTCAAATTCGGCAACACGTGTATTGATGTAAAGTTCGGGAGTTTATAATGTATAGTAATGGTATCGGCTTAGAAAATAGTTTATAACGTATATGTACATAACTTGACCCTTAATCCTTATTTTAGCTTGGTAACCAATCGAAACTAGCCATAACTTATCTGAGTTAACCTGACGGGCAAAGTTTAAATTGTTTAAAATTACCTAGTAGCCAATACATTGTGAATTGTGGATCAAAGTTATTCCAAACGAGTAGAGGCAAAGCAGTCTTAGCACTGGCGAACAGAATCAGTTAAATGTAACCAGAAATATATCGAATAGCGAAGTAATCAAAGTAAGAAACGAATAATTACTTTTTGCTACCTCTTGGCCAGGGTAATGAAATTGACTCACTTATTGGGCCTTTGTATCATGATTTTATTGCCAGATTTGCTAGATTTTTTTAGACTCAACTTACGCATCAAGCATAATGAGTTTAATTGAATGTAATGTTTATTTTCAACGAGAAATAGTTTAAGCACGCACAAGTAAGAAAACTACAAAATGGAAGTTTGCAAGTAAATCTGCTTTGTGATTATTCTATTGGTGTCAATTAATTATTACAGATAGCTGGAGAAAGAAATGTAGTCCAAATAGCCTCAAAATCAAGGAGATAATTGAATAAATTATGCAAAAAATGAGGTCTATTTAACTTATTTAAAAGAGTAAATTATTAATAAATTTATAAATCGCTTATTCAAAATTTGTTAGAAATAGGGCACTGATGAAGTAAGCACACTTACACACCACAGAAAGTGCATTTACCTCAAAAAACGAGAAACTTCAAAAATTAAAAAATGGGTCGGTCCTCCACGATTTCGTTCATACTCAACACGTCTAGGCATCGATTTAAGGCGATGATCGATGTCCTCCTGGGTGCTCTCATTTCATTTGATTTTTATTTCTACAATATTACAAATAGTCGCGAAGGTTTGTAAGGGTGGTATCAATTTTGCAGTCTTCTACCAACAATACACCAGATGTGTTCCATGGGTTAAAGCTCTGGAGATCCGTGTGGCCAAGATTGAAAATTGCTGTCATTTTGTTGAACGCAGTATAACGTTACTCTGGCCACATGTGGTCGTGCATAGTCCTGTTGAAAAAATGGATTAGGGAGGGTCGTAATCTGAGATAGGGTAAAAAATATTGTTCCAGTATCCAGTGTTCCAGTCAAACTGCTTCCAACAACAAAGGCGACCTTCTACCTTAACAATAAACTCCCACGCCATTCCTACGATGGTCTAGTGTACATACCTTTGTATTGAAGATTCCATATTTCGCTCTGTCGCGTCCCTTTTTCATTCTTGCTTGACTATCATGCAGATCTAAGCAGAACCTGGATTTCTCATATTTAGACAGATCTGGTTCGTGCAAGTTCCATTGCTATCGTTTTCTACACTACTTCAGCCAATTTCGTCGATGCTCAGGAGAGTGAGGTAGTACGAGATCAGCACGGTGTGAAATCACTACAAAGTTCTCATAAAATGGAATCCATATTCCACTAAGTATTCTTTGTTTCGTGAATTACTTGTTCCCAAGAGCCTTTATCAAAGTGAATGCTTAAATCCAAAAGTTGAAGAAGGCGATTTTGATATTCTGTGGTTTTTCAGTGACGTTTTGTACCTCTCTCCTTTATGTTCGGCTTCCTGGAAGTATACCCGACAACAACTCATTACTGTATTTAAAATTCTACGAGTAGTCACCTTAACAGTAATTTCTCTAAAAGATTAATCAGCCTTTTGGAAACCCACTATTCAGCCTCTTTCGGACTTGCTAAATTGTTGAAAATTTGCTTGTGTTATGGTCTTAGGCATATTGAATAAACCAAAGTCGTTCTTTGAAAGGGTATGAATAAGTGATATTCTAATTGAGACATTGTTGTTTTATTTTTATTATACATATATATTTATATTACAAAAAAATCTAGAAAGCGCCAAAAATCAATGCCATTTGCCACTGTCCGTATTTATGGTGTCTGAAACTTTATCCAAAATGGGAAACATTGTAGATAAATATTTGATAGTAGCTTGTAGCCGTTTCTGAATTTATCGATTCAGAGTTGATCAACTGACCGCAACTATCAACAATGACGAGAAGGACATGACCTTTGTATGGCTCGGCAAAATTCACATGAACTCTTGACCAAGGTTCTCTGCCTCAGGCCACGGGCAAAGAAGTAAAAGCAATAAGCAAAACTTTTGTCAATTTGAAGACAGTCCGATAATACTTACTGCATTTCTTAACAGTTTTTAACTTTTCTTAATTATGGTCATATCGTGGCCACCAGGACTAAAAGAGTTTAATTAAACTCTAAGTTTCTTGAAGGTTTAATCAGATTTTCGAAGAATTTGTCGTGCTTAACTGGAAATATGTAATCCAAACGCGTCTTTAGTCAACTTCTTGAATACATGCAATAACCAAATCAGCTGTTTTTAATGATACGCCAACGTGCTAATTTTTTTATCCGCTCATATGCAATATTAAAATTGTAACTTGTGCTTAAACAGGTGAGCTTTAGTGTTGGACAATGCCAGTAGGTGTCGATGATCTGTTTTAAGAACTAAGTGGTAACCCCCCTCAAAGGCCGTGTAAGGTTAAGGAGTCAATTCGGCCCCCACGGGCGCTCGATCTGAAATTTTTAACAATTGTCCCTATCACTCAAAGGACTTACCACATAAAATTTCAACTTCCTAAGTCTCACCATTCAAGGGTAGGACGGGGTTGAGGGTGAAAACTTTAAAACGCCATATCTCGGGAACTATTCATCGTACAGCGTGGGGCAAAATGGTGCGTCCTTCAGAATCAAAATTGAGAATATCAACGTTTGTGTATTCTTCCATTTTGGTTCAAAGTTTCACTTTAATTTTGCTACTAACAGCCACCGAAAAACAAAAACGTACAATAACTATTATTATTAACAAATAACGGTCATTATTTCTTTTCCACGGCCAACTACGCGAAAAATAAAAATTTGGCAGAATGAATATCTACTATTAGTTTCACATAAACTTAATTATCTCGAAAATGGTTTCGAATAGGTATAGGTAACCCTAATACAGTTCGATAGAGAATTACATTTTCTACTTGATACTGCTTAAAGTTATAGGGTGTCCCATTTAAAAACAACGACTTTTGCAACTTCAAAAATGTAAATGTCAGGAGCTGAATTTTGGACACCCTGTATAATACTAAGCCATGTAAATAGTGAAAGAGTGAACCTAAGACTATGTATTGACATTCTGAAAAATATGGATATTATGTCTTTAATAACTACAGAGATATGCAATTTTAAAATTGGTCATTACAGAGGCACGTTTTTAATTCAAGGTCAAATATCTCAAAAACGATAAGAACTAAGTATAGGACATTATACAGAAAATGTACCTAAAATATTATGTAGAATCTAAAAATAAAATAATATACTGAGGGTTCTATTTGAAATAAGCAAGTTACAGCTATTTCCGGTTAAACCGGAAGTGACAGCAAGTTGAAAATATTTAAAAAAAATAGTATATGTCGAACTTAACTCCAAATTTTCAAATTCGTATCACTTTTAGATCCTAGTAAACTTCTAATGAACGGGTTGGGTGAATAAACCTGTATACCTATACTTTGAATCGTTAGATCCCAAATACTGAATTTGATACAAATCTGATTCAACGTGGGTAGATACTTAGAGAGGCGCTCTACACAGTGTGCAAAAATGGTTAGTGTACCAAAGTGCGAACTCCTCTAAAATCACCTAAGTTTTTTTTGTTTAGATTTCGGCCTTTTGGCATCAACCGATAAATCTCCAAGTATATGAAAATAAGAAGATGGTTACTGAAGGACGCACCATTTTGCCCCACGCTGTACGATGAATAGTTCCCGAGATATGGCGTTTTAAAGTTTTCACCCTCAACCCCGTCCTACCCTTGAATGGTGAGACTTAGGAAGTTGAAATTTTATGTGGCAAGTCCTTTGAGTGATAGGGACAATTGGTAAAAATTTCAGATCAATCGCCCGTGGGGGCCGAATTGACCCCTTAACCTTACACGGCCTTTGCGTAATCAGTCAATAGCAGTGATAAGGGCAACTTGTTTTTTGAAATGACAACAGTTACACTTTCTTTTGGCAATGCCAAAAATAATAATGAAATTATCTATATTTGAACATACTTTTAAGGTCTAACCTATATCTATAGAACTGCAGTTACCAAATAAAGCTCGTTCAATCACCAATTCAGATTACAAACACCGTCAGTTTAATTGTGATTTTGTGATTAAAAATTAGAAAAAATAAGCTTTTTACTAGGTTTCTTAGTTTATTAGGAATCGGTTTTTCTATGTGCAGTTAGGGAGAGACAGCATTCACAGTCAACAGAGACACTTTGTCTCATGGTTACGTTTGACTATAAGTTAGTTCACATGAAGTTTTACCAGGCCCTTGAAGATGCAAATATAAGGTCCTTGCCAATGTCTGAACCAATTTTTGCTCGTTAAGGGACCAATAGAACAAAGTAATAGCAGTTTTATCTAGATGGTAATTTCCATGGAAACCAAAAATTACCAATGACATTAGCTGTTAATGTTTGATTTTCATGGCATTCAGTACCAGCAGATCAAAATTTTGATAACTTTACCAAGAGACTAATGAAATAGAGTATTGATCAGTTTTATGGTTTTCAACGAAATTTTATTCCAGGCAAAGTAGTCGGTAGACCCTCACTTGAATATGGTTAATAATAAAAAATAATAATAAAAAGAATTTCCACAGAAACGACGAAATCAGAGCAGAATATTGACCAGGAGTTCGACAAACCGAGTATAAGAACCATTATTTATTATTAATTATTAGAGTGCTCTCAATTTGAATCTAATTTTCAAAAAAATGTTCAAATAGATTAGATACTGGACTGATTTTTGGTTTTACGGAAACTAACTGAATGGTAAGTTAACAGCACATTTATAATCGTGTGCATATTTTTATCTTCATGGCCTAATGCCTTTGGGACTAATTTTGTATCCATTTTCAAATTTCCGTTGCAGAGGAAAAATAAAATTTTTTTCAAATCTTTATTAATATCATAATAAATCTAGCTTAGTTGGAAATCTGATTTTCAAATAATGTTAGAGCTGCGTAAACTGCAATATTTATTAGACTTTTTTGCAACACCAAGGACTTCTAATTATTGGTATAATTTTCGCAGTGCATTGACTGCATTATGTGCTTTCTCCACTGTCCATTTTATGTGTTTTGTCTGTCTCGCACTACTCCCTAATAATATACATAATTGGTCGACTTTTATAGAACCTTTTAAGTGAATTTGGGAACTTTTACGGAAATAAGCCGCTTTGGAAAATTCACGAAGCAACTATTTAATGAAGGAAATAAAGTATCATTGAGACAAGGATAAGCTCAATTAGCTTTGGGAAGTAGACAGGTAATTGATAATAATTGTCCCTTGTGAAATCTCTTCACACGTAATTATTGCGATTGTTTTATAGGAACTTGAGATGTCATACGAGAGAGATTTGGAGCATCAAGTGCTTGTTAGTAGTATCAAAGCTTTTTATCGTGTTTTTTGGATTATTTTGAACTTTTTTGAAACATAAACATTTGGCTACGGTTTAAAAGGACGAAGAACCAACATTTCAAGTCCAAGATCCAACTTCTTATGGTGTATTATATCAACTGCTAATCAGCTTAGAAGAAAGCAGCGCTAGTCGCGAATTGTGTTCTCTATAAACACAACGGCATTTTATATCTTATTATAGTCGTCAAGAGCAAGATAAACAAAACCTTTGGGTACAGACGTTCGCTTTCTCACCGTGGCCTCTCCGGTAGAACCGTGGAACCACTTCCATCTCTTAAGCAGCGTTTCTTGGGCGGCCGCTAATTCAGTACCATAGTCCCAACTATGTCGGTGGCGTGCAGGTATGTTCGCGGTTCCTTCACGTTGACCTGAACAAACCACGGATTTTGATTCGAATCGGATTTTTTTCTCAAAGGACTGGTTTTCGTTGGTTGAAAGTGTGTTGGTGGGTGTATGTAGATCGTGCCATTTTTCTGCTTGGAATACGCATTTTAGGATACCTCATGGCGACTAAAGGTAAATACAAAACGATCTTTGAATTACTGAATGAATTTGCTTCAAGGCTATCGTCTTGGGTGACAATTTTTATTATGCACGTACACCAGTTATGTCATTAAGTGGGCACTTTTGGTGAATTAGGATACACGAAAAAATATTATAATGATGTCTTATGAGTCTTGCGAGTGATATTGTCGTGAGTAGCGAATGCTTTATTCAGGCTCTCACCAATCACCATTCACGAATTTGATGTTTTATGACACGCAAATTACAACAGTCGATATAGGAAGCTACAAGTTCTCAATGCTTGGTAACTGATGACATGATGAGCAGCATTACACTTCCTGCTGAAATCAAATGTTTTAATATTTTATCAAAATTTAAAATAATTGAAATTTGATCGATTTCAATGATGGAAAACTAGAAATAATTTCAAATTAACTCTGAGAGATAATTGAAGAGTTGGTATTACCATAAATTCCGATTCATTTCTCTTCATTTCAATGTTTACGACTGGAAATGTCTGGAAAGTTTTTAATTCATCAAGATCTAACTAAAGTAGGTGTTTCATCTCTACTTTCAGTGATTTATTTTAAGAGCATATTAGTCAAGCAAATAATGCTAAATGGGTTGAAATATCTTCTCCTTATTCTAGAAGGATTTAAATGATTATCTTTCGGTGCTGATGCAACCTTTATACATTCGACAGACACGGGTTTTGATCTTTTTAAAATTTACACTTTGCCTTGGTATTAAAGACTGTATAGGTACTTCTTTGGGACGTGTTCGTTGGAATTTAATGCCATTACTTTGGTATTTCGTGATCATAATGTACTCTCAAGTACTTCTTATGTAGGTTACTAGTTTAAGTTTGACCCTGACACTTCTTTGTGTTGATTTTCAAATCGCGACTAAAAACTATAACTAAACATGAAGAGGAAATTCCAGGTCTGTGGTTTTGACATCTATGATATTATTTTATTTTAATTATTGATACAAAAGGTATCTGAAAATTGTTAAGGGAAAAAATCGAAAAAATCTCAGAAGACACAGATGACACTGGTTATAAAGGCTTGAAGAAATTAATATGAGAGACGGGAGTATAAGCAGAAAAAAAACTGATGGAATAGAATCTAAAAAAATACGACGGAATAAGAATAAGGACAACTGATAAAACATTGATTAAGTGTTAGTCCGAAAAAAGTCAAAATCCCATGGAAAATTCGTTCATTCGTTCTCATGGGCATGTAGAAAAATTGGAATTTAAAAGAAGAGCTTCTGAAGATTTGGAAGGAAGACATATAGCGTCCTAATGATATTTTGAAGAAATATATTTTTTTAGTTCTTGATACACTTTAGTGAAGTATATCTTGTTAAACAAGAAAGAAAGCGGTAAGAACACGAAGAAATGGAATTATAAGGACCAAAACTAAAGAGGAAAGTATCTGAATATTTGCGTGGAAGTCATGAAGCCTTGAAGAACTTTGTAAAAAGAATTTTTTTAAAGTTCTTGACATGCCTTACTCAAACAAATCATATTAAAGAAAAAATAAAATAGAAGGAAATTAAAACAAATGGAAACTTAATAGATATCTGAAGATCTCCATTAAAATTATAGAGTCCAGAAGAAATTCAGATAAAAGTTATTGTTGTCTTCCACATATTCTACTCAAGCATATTTTTTTAAAAAGGAGATAGAAAAGGGAAAAAGATGAAAAGTGGAATTCAATCGTCTCTGAAGGAAGATAAGGGAAGACAGAGAATTTTTGAGAATAAACTTATCCTATTGGGAAGAAAGTATTGAATAAATATTAGAGAATGCAAGTAAAGAAATAAAATTTCTTTTTTTGCATATTGAGGACCAGATAAACACTGAAAATAGATTTTAGTTCTAACGTCTCGAAAGAGTCAATATTCCATAGAAGAAGAATATTTCTCTAGGGAAAAAAAATGAGCTCAATATAAATCGGTTTCTGAAGATTTGGATGGAAGTCATAGTCATGAACGAACTTACCTCAATGGAAATAAAGAAATCATTTCTCTTAAGAACAGGCAAAAAAATAAAAATATAAACGTCTGAAAAAAGACAAAAGAATCTTTTAAAATATAGATTATCGTGATATTCTCCTGAGAAGATCAATGTTTTATAGAAAAAGTTCTTATGAAGAATTGGTACCTAATCAGTTGTGAATATCTGAATTTTAATCAAAAAGTTTTAAAAAAATTTGGAAAAGATATTTTTCTAGATACGTGTTACTTAGTATAAATGATTAAGTCGAATTAAGGAAGAAACAAAGGGATGGAGAACTTCCAGATCATAAAAATATTTACAGTTCTTCTCAAACGATTCATGTTGCTGACCCAGAAGGAATGAATAGATACAAAGTCTTCTGAATTGGAACTAAGATGCCTCATCCAGATAAAAACCAAAATAGAAAGAGTCGGGAAACAACAACCAAAAAATATGTCTAAATTCTGTGACTACATCCATGTGTTATTGATGTATAGCCATAACTTTGATGTAAAACAATGAAAATTACACGACATATCGTAAAATACATCGATGCTACAGAATCGCGCCCATGATAATGTTTTCAATGCAAAACAGTTTGAAAGTCTGACTTTGATTGATCCTGCAAGAGTAGTTTATCGAGTTTTTAGAAATAACAATTCAATTCGTCTAGAAACTCATGGTATAATAAACGTTACGGTCTTGGTAGTTCTTCAATGCGTCAGGCCCTGATCCCTGGTAAGGTCCTGGATTTGTTCTTAACTTTAAATTTTCAAATGATAGGTGTGTTGTCTAATCTTTGAATAAACAATTTCCTAATAAATGCAGACTAAAGATATGATCTCTTCAGAACTTGAAAATTAGTACCTACTTACGATCGTAAATGATAATTGTGATTATTAATTCTTAAGATGATTGATACTCGTGCTAAATCACTGATATCTCAGAAACGGAGAACTACAGTTAAATTAGGACAAGTTTGCGCATTTTGCAACTCAATAAAATTCGTTGACAAATCATATCAAAGCATAAGTAGGTAAATTAAATGCTCAGAACCTGCTAATAATAAACTCAGCAGAACGAGAACGCATCTTGTGGTTCTCGCAAAAACTGGTAATTTACATTCTCTAATACCTAAACACAAAACGAAATAATCCTAACTCAACAAAAATATGACGAATACCTAATGTTAAGTAAATAATAATGATGTTCTTTGTTTTTGTTGGCGAAGAGTTCGGTCGAGAGTTCCCACAGAAATTACCCGTCGGAACAGGATATGATATCCCCTTGGGCAGTCGCTTAGAACTGATATGTTAGTAGGTGAACAAAGTATATGCTGGAATTAATAGAAATTTTGCTTTTTAACATGGGAACCTTACGGTGCATAAATACTGGTTCTTGGAACTAGTGTGGTGCTAGCGGTATTCTCGTATAAAATGCAGACTGTGCACCAGATTTAATCATTTGAATTGCAATGTAAAGCCCTGTTAGCTACGCCAAAGTAGACTGTTGATTTCTGAGCACTTTAGGTACCTTTGACCTTTGACTGTCTAAAATATTAACTCAATCACTGCATCTTCCTGGAAGCTTTGGGCAAAGCTACAAGATCATCTCAAGATACAAAATTTATTCATGTCTTGAAATAAATTTAAGCTTCCAAATTGGACATCCTGAAAGGTCGATTTTTGGACGTTCGAACTTCTTCATACTCATTGACTTTCTGAAACGTTGATATTTTGAAAAGTACTAGACAAGATTAATATCCCCAAAATGTCGAAAGTCCATTCGAGACATGAAGCAAAATTAAGAATTTGTATCTTCTATGTAACAACCTTTAAAGTGCATTTCAGGAGATTCAAAGAAAATTTAAAGAAATAGCTGAGTTCAGTCTGTCTTTGGAGGTATTAGATAACAACCGATAGGTAATTTCCGAAAATTCATTCATGTGTTGAAAAAAATGTATCTAGGGATGGGTAACTTCCGAATGAAAGATATCGAAAACCAGTTTCTAGACATTCTAAATATTTCGTGCTATTCTTAAACTATTTGAAAAATTACCTCAATTTATTGTTTTTTTTTTTAGAAAATGGTAAGCAATAATTGGCCGTCTACAAAAGCTCGATATATATTCAAGTATTGAAACAAATTTAAAAATTGGTGACTTTCAAATAGAAGAAGCTATAAATAATTATTCCACACACTTTTTGATATCTCAAGGCTTGGTTTTTTAAACTCTTAAAAATTTTTACAGCTCAATAATTTCAATAAGAACGACGAATAGTTTTGTCGTATGCATGGTAATACATATTTTAAAATTCGACTCGAAAGTCCATTCAAGATTTAATAATAATTTAAGGACTTGTAGCTTAATTATCTTAACTTTAAAGGTTAATTTCTAGACACTGAAAGTTATTCTTTATAATCTTTAACTCGTTATAATCCCAGCTCGGAAATTCCTTTGCCGCACTCAATCGCAACTACCAGTAACTGGCATCAGCGCGCGGGAAAGTATTACTTTCCGCACTTGTTGGATAAGTAACTATTAAAGCCCCTGTCATCATTTGCATGATTATAGCCGTTTCTCCTAATAAGGCATTTCCCAAAGATTAAAACATAGCGTCAGTCAATAAACCGAACCAACCGGTTTATTGACTGATTTTTTTAAAGATAATTAATTACCACGTTCTTACTAAAAATAATGAATTATAGATGGGTGTTATGACCTCTATGTCTATCCGAAACATCCACCTGTAATCAGTGACATCGAAAACCAGGTGAAGGCTGTATGTTGGGAACCACCCACTTTACCATGCATGATAACTAAACTTTATCTGCAGGAAATAATGGATTTACCGTAACATTTAGAAAATTTTAGAAATTAATATCTCGCTCTTAGCGTCTTTTCGTACATTACAACAAAAGGGTTTCGGTGCTTAACTTTGTATATTACCAAAAGTGCATTATTGAATCTTAAAATTTTGTTGTTGGTAACGGAGCGGAAAATGTTTTCACACCTCGTAGTTTTTTAAAGAAAACAATCCATATACGGGATTGGATGACAAGTGAAAAAAATTATAAGGAAATTACAATACAAATAGTCAATTTAACGGCAGTTCAACCGCATCCCCACCGACTACGCAATCACTATTTAATTACGAGTAATAGCTAATGTAGGTAAATATAGCAATCATATATTAAACACGTTTAATTTAACTATATTGAAGTAAATGCAGTATATTGAAATTCAGTCGCAATCATAGCCAGAACTAAACTGATGGATATCTGAAGAACAGTAGATAATCTGTTTCGCTTAATTCGAATTAACAATAGATCATATTATCACTGAACAAAGTTTAATTTAATCTACTAAATGGCATATCTTCTAAAAGCATAGAAAACGTAACTTCCGTTTGATGTTTCTGTAGAATACCCACTGCGGAGCATTATAAGATTTCCATAGTGCCTCTTTTCCTATATTTTCAACGCTATTATGTCTATGATGTATCGTTAAGTAACAACTGAATTCTAAATCCTCTTGACTTTAAGTCACAATATTTCATATTAACACATGGCTAATGAGTCAACATTTTGTCGCCATAGGTAAAATTATGATAATTAGCCTTAATTAGTTTTATTTGAAAGAAACTCATTTTACTTGTATAGTTTAAAACGGTGGTTTAGACGTCGATAGTTTTTTTTTAGGTCTTTAATATTTAAGTGGAGTAAAAAAATATGAAGCAAAAGTTGCTTAATGTACCAGATAAAGGAGAACAAATCTCGAGTAGTACCGACAGCACCTACAAAAAGCGGTAATGGAAGTTAACAAGTCGTTGTTTACCTTAATTTTTTTTCGCTTAGACAAAGGAATGGATTTTTCATGCCATACTAATAATAAATTCTAGGTCATACTAGAAGCTGTGAATCTCCAGTCTAAAAAGATGGGGAATTTTTATATCAAACAATCCCTACACTTTAATTTCAATGCTTGCTATTTTTTAAAATATTTCTATATTTTATTTACTTAAGAGAACCTACAAATTCTAAACGGGTGGATGTAAAATAAAAACTGTATAGAAATAACATATCAAAAAACAAATCTCAGAAGTTTAATCTTCTAGGCTTTTCTTTTTAAATTAAAGTACACTTAGAGTGTCCAGAAACCAACCTTTTGTTTCATTTAAATGTTACATATTTATAAATACGTTTCATCTTTTGAATGGACTTCCAGGCTCTTGAAAGTGAACATTTTGATTTTGCTCATTGTTTCGATTGATTAAAAAAAAATTAAGGTATGTGATATTCAAGTCAGTGAAAAATTACGACTACACGAAAATGCACAGTATCTAAAAATCAATCTTCATTCCTAGCTTAAAAAAAGTATGAGTTTTTTTAATATATATATAAAAAAGTAGAGTTTGATTAATGTTACTTAGTATTTTACATAGTTAAATACTAAGTGTAAAAAGCTGTATACTTTGCTTAGAATTAAGAAATTAGAATTAGAAATTTCACCTGTCAGTATCTCTCAAACTTGAGTTATAAATTCTTAAATGATGTCCCTAATCATAGAGCAAACAAAGCTTCTTCAAATACTAAGAAATGAACCACCTAGGTTGATAACCCTTGATGAATTTTTGAAAGTTATATAATAAACAAACTTTCATCGTGCACAGATTTTTTCAGTAAGCAGATGTTTTTAAACCAATTTAATTGAAATTTTAGGCAAATAAAGAAGTAAAAGTTGTGTCTAAAATACCTAAAAGTGAATCTTCAAATTGGTATGTATTTTTAGATACAAATTCTTAAATTTTTTTAGTGTCGTACTTTCGGAATTAAATTTGAAAATTTCTAAGCTAAAATGGGAAGAAATTTTAAGATAGCACGCTATTCAGTCTCGATACACATTTTATGCTTTTTAACATTCTAGAATCAGCTCATTCTGTTGATCATTTTTCTGCAAATAAAAGCCAAGATTAATCGGTCATTTTCAAAGGATTTTAATATTTATGCGAGAGCTAAAATCCAAGAATGTTGGTTTCAGTTTTCTAGGTTGTTCCAAATTTTCAATATCAATTAAATTTTTTGGAAACAACAAGCAAGATCCAAAAATACATATCCAAATGCTCACAAACTAATTAAAGCGTTAAAGCAAAATTAAGAATTTCTAAATTAAAATTGTAAGAAATATGAAAATTAGTCGACATTTATAAACTTTAGGCCGGATTGCATAGCTAAAGTTTATACCCGACCTCAAGATTAATTCAGATTAATTGAGTTTAACTTCAGGTGGAGTTTAAACTGCAGCTATACTATATATAATCTTAACTATATAGAATAGCCGGTTAATACATTGTACATCTATCAATAGGGACTGACCGTTTTTCACTTTTCAGCATGAAAAACCAGATAATTAAATAACTTGAAGAACCCAAATTCAAAAATTTGAAGATGTCTTACTTAACAAACTATTCGAGAATTTGTTTCAATGGAGAATGATTAACTTGTATGAAAGTCTTCATGGGGCATACCTACATTCCAGTTTGGAGACCAAAATGTAATATGATATTGTAATGTACCTATCTTATGAATTAGGATAAATTAACTGACATTTGAGCTTATTTGTATTTCTCATGAAGAATTGTATTTGTTCTGTACTAACTCGGCCTTTGGCCCAACCAATAATACTAACTTAACCTTGGCCCCACAGATAAAGTAATTAAGCCAAGGTCCGGGGTTTTTCCAATAGACATTGCATAGTAATTAGTTTTGTAATCACCCTTCTATTTGATTAGATATATACATAAATACAGCTTTAGGGTAAAAACAGGCACTTCCGAATAGAATCTCGACCAGAATAGTTGATTATAGTAGTGACTAGTAGAACCAACGCGTTTTTGTTGCCCAAACCTATCTCCCTGCATCGGGGTACATAACAATATGATATAAAATGTCAATGGAAATCTAAAGATTTAGAAATCAAAATATTTGGAAAACTATTAAAGAGATTCAGAAAAACGTTACATAATTTTTTATTTATACATGTTAAAATATGTTTTTCTAAGTTTTGGTGTTAATAACTAATAGTGATTGTGCGAATAATATTATTATCTCTTTACAGATTCAAGTATTCACCTCCAGATTCAAGACCAGATGTAGAAAATACACGGATACCCAATAGTTTTGCAATGAATCTCTTTTCAAATCTGGATTAATTTTATTTTTACAATTTGAATTTTACTAAAATTCCTTATCATCTGTATTAGATCTTCCTTTTTTTAATTTTTTTAATTTTAAAATTATTTGTTCCATCAATTTTTTGAAATCATAAATGAACAACCTTCACCTCAAATCAATTTTCTTCTAACGTCTTTGTGTTCTTTTCATCTTTACTAAACCATTCTCTTCCGCCATCATCTGAGATTCTTCAGCATTGTATAACCCTTCGATGTCACGGATTCGTGCTTTTTGATTTTTGATACAGATACAGAATATGAATTACATCTCTATGTGAAGTGACGTCGTAAATGGAGTTTATGTATTTTCGATTCATGATTTTCAACACTGAAAATTGAATAAAAATTTGGTAAAATCCGTTCTTCAATTTGTTAACATGAAATGAGGGGGATAAACCATAACAAGGCTTTGAAACGCTTAAGTAATATAAAGAGAAGCGCCGGCTTTCATTCCCTTCTTTTCTAGGGACATGTCTATTTATCTATCACTGTGGAATTATTAATTCACTTTCTAAACAGGTATTGAGAAAATGACCTTTAATGCGTCCTCATGATTATCATCAAGGTTGGTATAATTGAGAAAAAGTATTTGCATGTTTTTTTTAATGTGTTTTTGTATTTCTACTGAAAATATAATATTAGTGTAATTTAAGCTAGGATCTAAAGTGCATGTCCATATAAACTGTTTAGATAGATTCAACGTAGTACTTTCTACGTAGAGTTTTAATAATTTCTCTATTATTATGTTCATTAAGAACTTTGCGCTCATTTAAAATATGAAAATAAACATGAGTAAGTGTTATCCATTTTTCACTTGTATGTTCAGATAATAAAGGTAAGTATCTATTTATATTTTCTTTATGTTTTCCTCGATGTTTTCTATAAAGATTTTGTGTCCGTTTCTTAGAAAGTCTTCCGTTTGAAAATTCATTCTTTACGACAACCTCCTTTTTTTGAGAAAACGATGAATAATAAAGATGTTAACTATGCCAAAGAAATCATGTTGCACCATTGTCGAAAAACTGACCGGAAAAATTCCAAGACTAGGTCAATCTTTTATGTCTGAAAACAATAAGGCAAAAACTATCATCCTTATAATAATAGATAGATATTATACATATATTCATAACGTGGGAAAAAACATCGTCTCTTATTTATCTATAGGCAAATATGGTTTATATCGTCTCAGGGCAAGTATTGTTAATAATAATAATCATTAGTAGGTAGAACAGTTTCTGCGGCTGCTCCACTTACACACTTTTAAAATAATATAGCAAATTTTCCCACATTATTTTTGCAGCTTAACGAGCACTTATTGCAAGTGATAGATCTATTGTATATTTACATATAACACCAGTTTAGGTGCAGCTGAAGTGCATTTTACTATTATTATACACTCTCCTTATGGATTTAATATCAATAGTTTTCAGTTCAAGAGTTTTTTTTAAGTAGTTTCATTAACTATTTCCCGTGATGCTACAGCTCAAGGTAGATTTCAATTTACTGTGACAACCTTGACAAATCAACCAGTTTTTTCAATGGTCAGTTAATGTACAGAATACCAAAATATATAATATTATTTCCTAAACTGAATAGGCATCAACGATAATTGGACATTGAAAAATTGGTATCAAACTTGAAGGCTTTCACTTATAAACGCTAAGGAAGGTTGCTAACCTGACACGAAATCTGATTATAGACTTACATGGTAGTCCAGTAATACATTGGTAATGGGTGTTTGATTTTTTGAAATTTGAACGATATTCATTAATACGTCAAACATCGCATTAAACTTATCCTTGATTGTATGATTTATTTCGTACTGAATATTTCACAAATCATTGATAAAATATTTCTAAAACGTGATTTGTTTGCCAAAGCAACAATATTGGAATGTCAACGAGAGGGACTTCAATAAACCTTATTCGAAACTTCAAGATTCATCGTCGTTAAGAGAGATTTTATAGCAATTTTATTGGCAGCTTTCGACTTCCTAGCACCCTAAATTTTAATTCTTTAACTTTAGCTTCAAATACAGATGTTAAAAAATAGAATAAACCATGGCCGAGTTTGGTACCGAGTATAAAATTATTATGAATTTTGAAAGATTAGAAAGTAGAACTGATAACGAATAAATACTATTAGACAATAATGAAGGACAAAATAAACGGAGGACCAGCCAGAAAGAATGACTGAGTTCTTGTGAATTTATTTCAACAGGTATATAAATTATTATAATCGAAAATGTTTTATTTTTCAAAAGTGCATTATTGCTTATTCCACCCTATAGATTATGCAGTTTTTCATATTTATAAGATTGTTTGGGAAAATTGCAACTTCGAAGGAAGCAAATATTCCTTTTCTATTAATCTATTGACGAATAGTTTAAAATATAGTTCTCCTTGAAATGTGTTAAAAATATTGAATTTGGAGGATTTTTTGAAAAATAGTCTTAAAACTGCAGACTTGTCGTCGATATATCTCTAATTATCAATCATTTATATCTCCATTAGGCAACATTAAATTAGTTGTCTTACATTGAAGCTCCGTAATATTTCAAATTTCAATTGCTTTCTTCACATGCAGGTTTATAACACTCTCCTTTCTACTAAGTTCTTATACTTTAGGTGAGAATCCTTATATTTTCTCTAAGTCTAAATCATATAAATCTTCATTACTGACCATATTATTTTTCAGTTCTTTTTTCCACAAATAGAAAAAGATAACCTTCCAACCGATGGTGGAATTGATAGAGTTCTGAGATAAAGGTCTACTAGAATATTTGGGGTGACATCTTCAAAGTTGAACCAACTTCTTTCTCGTTTTTGTTGGCTCTAATGAAAAATCTTCATCATTGTTATAGTGTTCTACATCAGGAAGTTTGTGCCTTTAAGTGCTATGGGAACGAATATAGCCCAGATTCAATCATAACCATTTCAGTATGTTTTTCTATACAGCTCTAGTTTTTCTATATAGCTTACCAATAGCTAGTCACTATTGGTAGGCAAGTTCTCTCTACTCTTCATGCGCTTGGTGATTCTAGTTAACCAATTAGATAATGTTAGTAAGGATGAAGTGTGGACATCTCATAACTCACTAGCATGAGACTTATGAGCTATCCAGAAATTCATATATGTACATCAGCTCTATACTTATGAATTCTGAATATAATATTAGGAGGACTCCAATGATAGGATAGATAGTCTAATAGGTAGATTTAAATTGGTAAAAACTGGAAATTAAATATTCTAGAGATAGAGAGGGAAAGAATTGGTTACGCTTTGAAAAGAACTCACATAGGTTTGAACAGAAAGAAACTATTTCAGAAAATTTTAAGCTTTTTCGACGATTAACTATGAAGCAATATGTCGATTGCTTTGTTGTTCGAAAATAATAATAGCGTATTGCATTTTGTAATCTAGGGTGTTACCCTATAAATTTTGACTCTCCATGAATCCGCGAAAAGATGTTTATAATCCTGTTTTTCAAGTTTCTTTCATTATATCTTTTGCGATTTTTTTGGCATCAAATAAATACCCCGGAAATACTCATAGTTTCCTGATTACACTTCATCCAAATTTAATGGCCTGGTACATCAGTGTGCCCTGCTTCTTACGAATCTACCAAAAATGGTTTTACAATCACTTTGACCAAAGATCGGCAAGTTTTTTTAACCATTTATTTTATATGTTAATTATGACTCATATTTAAAACTAAGTCTTTTTTTGTTTTTTTCTGCAATTATCTGCTTTATTTTATAGCTACTATGCTCAATTTCATTCTCTATTTATCTGTAATTACAACTAGTAGAATGACCACAAAGCAGATTTGTTTGTAAATTTAGGTTGTCTATGTTCATTATTTACTTTATACTGATTGTGCTTACTTCTGCGTATACGCTACGAATCCCAAACAAAAAAAAATCTATTGAATCAATAAATACTTCGTTGTTATACGCTTTAACGATAACAGAGATTTTAGCACTGTTTCTGGATATGTAGTGACTCTACAGCAAGCTTTTGGAGCATTCTATGGAAAGCTTCACTCAAAATTGAGCTGAATGATCCCTAGGAACGTTCGAGTTGACACTGGTGGCGTATATTCACTCCGTGAATAACCTATTTTTGATTAAACTTAAGAATCTATATTTCCCTCAATTTTTCATAGTCTTGTACACCAAGGTGAAAGCACAACTGAAAGCAATAACTCCGATCAAGTGTAAGGCATCCAGAACGGTGAAAACGTACAGTAATAAGGTCATATTTTCACAGCTTATAACAAAATCGAATACAAGAATTTGGCAATTACATGGATTCTAACTCTATTATTAAAGGAAAGAACCTTTCAGAACACTGCCAACCAATAAAGGCATAATCGAAGAGTAACATAACTTTAATCTTATTTCAGAATTTAGTAGGTATTTACCTTTTTAAGGCATATTTTTAGGTTTAAGGAACGTGACCGTGTTAAGATAGCATAGGTACGTGAGACTCAAAGTGAAGTGATGAGCCAACTGAAATGAGTTATGTACAAATTCATACAACACTGTCCTCTGGAGTTAGGAGAACATCATTTAGGTGAATGCTATTACGCTGCGAACATGTTTGAACTCTTAAGATTTTATTTCGAAGGGGTGATTAATCATCTCAAAAAACGGCGTACAATACGGTAATAAGAGTTACATAATAAGGGTGATGTTTCGTCAAACAATTTATCAATTAATATTTTTCCATTATTTCTCTTCATGTATCCACGAATTATTCATCAGGTAGATTTCTATCAATATAGTAATTATTATTGAATGATGGTATTATGACTTAAAAATAAATTAGTAAAAAATGTGAATTGATAAATTGTTCGCAAAATTATATCTTCCTTATTATGTAACTTTTACTACGGTGTGTTAGGTCTAATCACTTTCTTTTAAGGTGATTAATCGCCCTTTAAAAATAGAATTACAACAAAATTATTTATGAAACAGAAATTGATCCAGCATATGAAATACTTTGCTGCAGTAAAGCAAAATTAGATACGCATTAATTTGGCAATCACACATTTAAAATATGGCATCAGAAACTATCAGAACCGTGTTTGTGTTGTATGCTCCCTGAATTTCGATTGTGTATGGGGAAAGATGTAATTTTTTAAAAGGTAATTTTACATTATTTTCTCTATAACTTTTGACGAGGTTTAAAGAATTTTTATGGGTCTGTATAATACATATAATTGGGGAAAGTATTAGTTGGCTTTTATTAATTTTGAACTGTATATGGGGAGCCAAATAATGTATGGCATAACATTTTAACATTTATACCATCAGAGACAGTGGCGTTGAACTTAGCACCATAAATAAGCTGTTTCACTTTCAATTAGGACGCAATATACATATTTTCAGTTTATTCCTCATTATAAGCAAACTTTTTTCCTACTTGAGATATCCGCTACACAGAAGCTACCGTACATATTTTCTCACAAAATTAAGAAAATTTGTTATCTTCTCAAAGAACCTGACACATAATAATGTGTTACTCAACACTTTCCGCAGCTTTTGTATTTCACGAAATTAGACTTCCTGACATTAATGGAACTTTCTATTACTCGTACTTTTTGAATTAATTTGAACAATATCGGCTATTATAATAGATTAGCTCCATTATATATGGTAACAAAGTTCTTTTTAACAATACACGGCATTCCATAAAAACTCGTTTTCTGCGTTTGAAACAAATTAGAAGAATCATAGTGGGTATTAGAACGCATTATTGTCGGTTTCGTTGGGAGTACTAACCCAGCAGAGATGAAAGTGGTTATACCTAATTAAAATGTGTATGAAAGGTAATGTTATTGACAACAAAAGATCAAATCGAGAGGGAGATCAAGTGTAAAATGCCATGGATTATGCTGCATAATGGATAAGAAATTTCACTACGAATTATTTTGTCTGTGCTCACGAAATGGCAATAAAATTAACGAGCCGGTGTCAGTGGAGAAGTTTTTATAGAAGGTCATGTTTTATCAGATTTCACAGTTGATTAAAGCTATCTGCGCCACAATTTTGCTACTAAACACGACGGTAGTACGTAATGTGCAATTTACTGTCTCACAACGTCCCAATCCTTACATTGCCTTCAGCTTTTACTGGCAACTTAAAGCGAATCACAATGCGTAGGTGGACAAGAACAATATTTTCTACATATATTAAGGTTTAGATCATTAAAATCTGATTTTACAAGGTGGGCAAATTTTAATACTTACACCGGAAATCTCGGTAATTATAGGGGATAAAGAAAAACGAATAGTACATTCTTAACGTCTTTTTTGGAGGCAAGTCCATTGCAGCGTTTAAAGATTGTTTAATTATTTAATTATGCATTAATTATTTAGTTACAAAAAAATACAATTGCTCCATTATTACTATTATTTTTTGAGAAGGTTATGATGATGTTGGGAATACTTTTATAATTCAATCAATTTTCCACTCGCAACATAAAGTTTTGAATGAGAATTTTTTCTTTCAAAATAAACTATAATATATTGGGACTAATATATACCGAAGCTAGTTCTTGTATAAAACAACTTTTTTTAAAAAAGATATAGCGATTTAAGTAGTAGTAGGTGGGCTGTTATACCCCACACCCCAAAATACCACATTTACCAACTCAAATTTTCTAAATGCCCAGGTACCTACCTAGCCCTCAATCACCGCCAAAAACCCACCGCACTAATATTTTCGTCTCACCCAAACTATTGGAAAAAATTTTAAGCAAAGACATAAAAAAACAATCTCAAACCCCCAGGTACCTACCTGGGGAAAGTTACAGAAATTTATTTCGGAAATTTTTTTATTTCCCCAAAAAAGTTACTTTGCACAACATATGACGAGTAGGAGGAAGACGTTTAGGTGCATCTTTTGTTAGAATAGTTATTAGTCTGGTGTAGGCAGCGCGAACCTGTGAAATTCTGCGAAAACACACGAGAAAAAACGTTCCGGTTTTATTCTGCGATTCGCAATTTAAATTCAATTTTAACTTTTCGAAAAAAAGTATTTGTTATTGTGTCCTTCTTGAGATTATTTAAAAATATTTTGTTACTTTTAGAAAACAGAAACAAGTTTCTCTCTATTATAATTGTGTTTACTCTATAAAAATTTTACTTTAGATATAATGTACGAACAGGTTTTTATAATAAAGAACTTTTTTATTATAAGTTTTTATTTGTGATTTATTATTGTCTTTGATATAATAAATATTATTTATATAATTATCTTATTATTATATGTGACATATTTTATTATTATTTATTATTATTGTGATGTTGTATTATTATTAGTTTTTATTATAAGTGGCTTCCTCATATTTCTGGTTCACTCCTGCAAATGCGGTCAAACAATTGTGATCCTTTTTTTCACTGTTTTTAAGGCGACAGCAATTTTTCAGTTAAAGTTTTAAAAATTCTGCTACAAAACACAAAACGAATAATTAAAACCCTTTCATTTTTTATATTTTTCATTTGAGCCAATGAGCGAATGAGCATTGAGCTAACCTGAACTAACCTGTGAAAAAAGGGGTTGATAATACTTCTTACCTAACGATATTAATGTTTAAACAGAAAGCATCTACTTCCTCCGGGGTTCGGAAAATAAATTCAACGTTGCCAGCATCATTATTCAGCACAATAGTAAGTTTTCTACCATCATGTTCATATCAATAAATTATTCCAAAATAAATTTATTTCGTATCGTTGCCATTATTGAATTTAATAAGTATAAATTTATCGTCGATGTAAACTGCAACTCTTGCTTCACGTAGACCTCGATTTTTGTAATTTACAAATACGTGCAGGTAAGTGGTTGACATATTGATATTTACTATTCGAGGCTTTCTAAAACCAAGTTAAAAAATAGAATAAAATAAAAGGATAATTAATATTCTCACCTGAAATTAGCTTTGTCAGTTTTAGTTAACGCGTTCATTCTAAAAATTGATTTGGTACGACCAGACTGCAAGAATGTATAGAGAGGAGATAATAAACCACTTTTTTTCAGAGCTGTTTCCGAGCTCATTCTTTCACCACATTCGAAAGAAACCTTGACCATTACAGGGCGCAACGCAAAACACCACATACGTGGTATAGATGGCGCAGAAAATAGGAATTTTATTAAATTACTTTTTTAAGGACTAAAATTTTTTTGTTGTAAAATTAAAAATTAACTATGAATACAACATTTAAAATTCTTAGTTCGTCCTTTTCTTGTGCATATTTGATGTTTAGTTACATACAAACACATTTGTGGTTTGGTTTTTAAATTTTTAATTATTTCTTCAACTTGTTTTTTGGTTAAATTATCATTTTGATATTTATCATTTAAATTGTATATAAATTTGTCAGGTGCCTGTTCATTTTCTGATTGATGATCACACAATACCTTCGGCATCTTGTGGAAACGGAAGCTTTCAGCTTCCTTCGGATGCCCTCGGCATCCAGTACCGAAGGTATCATTATTCGCACTCCTAACCCCATTATCTGACTGTTTTAATTGCCTCAATTGCTCACTTTGTTCACTTTTCGTTATCTCTTTGTCACTGTTAATTGTTACAGTATCATTATAATCACACTGTGTTCGCGCTTCAGTACGAGGTCGTTCCAACCTCCTAGGATGCAAAGCATCCGAACTAGTAGGCATTTGTTGTATTTGAGTAGTAACATTTTCAAGTTCCTTTTTTTATTTGGTTACAGGATTTTTTAGTCCATGTTTATTCATCATATATTCATATATCGGTTTAATTTGATTATAAATTGGCAACACATTCGCTTTAGAAGTGTTATACGTTATACGTTAGAAGTGTGTACTTACGTCCTATTTCTGTTATAGAACACTTTTCGTACTCGATTAGTTCATAAATTTCTAATTTTTGTTCAGGATTCATTTTAATATTTATTTATTAATATTAAAATAAAAATTTTATACGTATAACATTAACAGAACACTGACAATTTAATCGTGTAACGTAAGTGTAACAGTAATATAACAGATTAAATTCACTTTAAAACATTAAATTTCCTCTTTTAGAGTATTTTTTAGTATATCGTGATGAAAACTTACATTTGAAACAATAGTTACGTAACATCGTTCCTTCTGAGGCGTCCGTTGAAAAAGTGACAGTTTTATTAAAATCCACATGAAGAATAATTTTGTTTTTGAAACCAGAAATATTGACAGGCTGGCAAGACAAATCTACACAGTAAATTGTATGGCCATTGTTGAATTAAACAGGTGCATAAAGAGGAACTGTATTACCAAGTCCAAACACTTTTTTCAAATTATTACTATACATATCATAAGCTATAGCGTATTTTTCATTTTCGAAATCCAAGTCCAGAAATTCTTCCGGATAACGCTTGCCATTCATTTCAAAGTAAAGATTTTTTACGTTTACAAGATCAAATAAGTTGTTATTTTTTAATTGATCGTCAGTCCTATCTGTTTGGAAAGCTACAAATGCAAATACCGGATTATCTACATTCCTATAAATGTTCGTGATATCTAAATGCAGTGTTTTTCCTGATAGATTTTTGAGCTGTATACATTGCCAACTTTTAAATACGTATTGATACAAACCTATGGTCAATTGATTGATAATTTCAACTTTAGTGTTATTGTCGTACTCTAGAATTGGTATCTTTAGTAAAAATTTTGTAATTACAACTTTTCCTGGATGAGGTAATGTACCATCGTCAAAAGTACTATCGACTTTTTTACTTTTCCACCTGTATAACACTTCGTTGTCATTATTTCTCGTAAATGTTATTCCAAAACCACCTTTATAGATAAGAATATTCACGTCCGAAAAAAATCCCAAACCTAAATCCCCCAATTTGCCAACGACTGAAAAATTTCCTCCACCACTAAATCTCGAGATAAAACCTAAATTCAAAAGATATCCGTTCGTAGTAATTACACTTTTTAAACTTTCATCTGCAATATGAGCACCAGAAAACGATACTGCTCCTTTAACTGTTCCTACAATTCCGGGGAACTCTATCTCGTCTAATAGTTTATTGTGTTTCTTTACTTCGACATGAGAACTGTACACTAAATCAACTGTATACGACAGTTGATTTAGAAACATATAAAAGCATACTATTTTTAACCGATAGTATTTATCAAAATAACAATAAAATGAGTAATAAGCCAAAATAATGTGGCGGACAAAAATATAACGTACTTGTAAAAAACTTTTAGCACACTTTAAAAAGAGGAGAAGAAAATAAAACCGAATACACTGGTAAAGGTATCTTAAAATACAACGAAAATAAGATAGAATATAAATACGTCAATAATTTGAATGAGTTGCTGAAAAAATTGGAATACATGTATGCACAAGAACAAGTTGGTAATAACAATTTTCATAATGAAAAGTTAGGTGTTATTCAGTTCATTAAAAATTCACTCGAAAACATCGTAGATACACCAAAAAGTTTAGAATATTTAATAAGAATTGTGCCTAGTCTTCCTAGAGGATCATTAAAAGAGGGTTCGGGACTTTTTAACGACTTGTTAAACAACTTACCATTCGAATTGCACGCAACAGGTTATTCGTATTTAGGGTCTGGGACAAAACTCGAGAAACGTTTAAAAAGAAACGATAAACCCATAAACAAATTGGACGAAGCAGCAAAGGAACGTGACATATTTTATAGGAATCACAAAGATACAAAGGAAAGACATAAAGCGGACCAAATACTTGAACATAAGGCTTGGGAAAGAGTTGCAGCACCAAACGCTGATATAAATGAAAAGTCGTGGGCATGGGTCGCGACGAATGCTATGAAAGCAAAATGATATTTTGGGATGGGTTTAAAATTTCAAAGAAGAGAACGCTGAAGCTGGGGATTTTATTAAACAAATTACATTAGTTATTTACTTGCTTATAATAAATGATTAATATAACAAAAATTACATTAACTGATCATCAAATACAAAAAATTAAACGGACCTATAAAAGGCAAGATACCGTTACAGTACGACTACAGTATAAGCAACTTGTGAACAGAAAACGTGAACTAATATTATCCGATAAACAAAAAAAGAAATTGGAAAAATACAAAACTGAAAAAAAGGGTTTAGAATTGGACATTTCTTATGAACAACTTAAAGTTAATCATACCGGTGGATTTCTCCCTTTAGTTTTCGCTGGTTTAGGAGCTTTAGGTGCGCTTTTGGGTGGTGGAGCTTCGATTGTTTCAGCGGTAGTAAATGCAAAAGATAAAGCTGCAACGTTGGAAGAACAGAAACGACATAACAAAAAAATGGAAGATTTAAAATCAGATGTAAAACATTTAAATGTTGAAGCGGAGATAAAAAAAGTCTAAAAGTGCCTCACAAAAAAGCTTAATAAAACCACTTACTATAATAATTTAGATATAACATTACTAGCAAAAAAATTAAATTTAAAACATTTTAGAGGAGTTTTTATGAATAGACGAACTTCCTGTTTATCCTGAAATAAATGAATGTGGCATTCTAAATTTAGAAAATAGTTATGAAAACGGTAGTCATTGGGTCATTTACTTTACAATTAAAAGTTATAAATATTATTTTGATTCCTACGGTGATGCGAAGCCACCCCTTTAACTGATTAAATATTTAGACAAAGATAATTTATATTATAATTCCGATAGAATTCAAAACTACACTGACCCGCCAATTTGTGGTCATTTATGTTTACTTGTTTTGTACTACTTATCTAAAGGAAAACCATTTACTAATGATGTCTTAAATTTTTGCAAAAATAAAATATATATTATAAATAAATTGCAACATGAATTATAAAATCGCGTATTTAGTTTCAACATTATGTTTTTTACTTCCTTCGGTACCATCTATATTTGTTTCTGCTTTGTGCTTCAATTGTAATAAATTTTATAACAACATTGCATTGCATGCATGCTACATGCAGCAAAAAATTCAACAGGGTGGGGTTTGTAAACAGCCCTGCATTTGTAATGGAGAAGCTGACAAAAAAAGTAAGTCTTGTACTTATACGGAAAATTACATATGGTTTGATTACCAAGCTCAGTAAGAAACGGGTGTCCATGAAGCCAATTTCATAACTGCACATTATTTAAATGGCACTAGGCACACTTTTAAAACAAATAAAGAATTTTGTACTTGGCTCATTTCTAAAAAGCATGCAGGTTATACAGCTATTGCACACAACACTAAAGCTTATGATTCACAATTCATATTACAATTTTGCGTTGAGAATTCTTTAAAGCCTTATACAATTTATAATGGAACTAAAATAATGATGCTCGAAGTAGGTCCAAAAATTAAAATTATTGACAGTCATAATTTTGTTGCTTCTGCCCTTTCTGATTTTCCGAAAACTTTTGCTCTTGCCGAATTGAAAAAAGGATACTTTCCTCATTTGTTCAACGTTAAAAAAAATCAAAACTACATCGGTTCAATTCCTGATACTAAATATTATAGTCTTAATACAATGAAAAAAGAAGCTAGGAAAAAACTTCTAGAATGGCACACTGATCGAGTGAAAGAAAATTATGTGTTTGACTTTCAAAAAGAGTTAGTAGAGTATCGTAATTCTGATGTAGATATTTTACGAAGAGGTTGTTTAGAATTGAGAAAACAATTTTTAGAAATAGTAAACATCGATCCTTTTCAGTATATCACGATAGCAGCAGTATGTATGGCAATTTATAGGTCTAAATATCTACAAGAAAATACAATATCTATTATTAAAAACATCAAAAAAGAAGTTTTCACTAAGGGGTCTATCACTTGGCTCAATACTTTTAAAAATTTACAACACGCATTAAATGGGGGTGAAGTTATTGTTTGTGGAGCAAAAGTCGATGAGTTTAATAAGACCACAAATACTGTTTATCAGTATCACGGATGCATTTGGCACGACTGTACAAAATGTTATCACGAAGATACTATACAGTGAATAAAGAAACCATGGGTGATTTGTATGAAAAAACGAAAGAAAGAAACAAGCAAATCACAGATGCGGATTATAAACTTGTACAAATGTGGGAATGTAAATGGCTAAAGTCAAAAGAGTATAAAAATGCTTTAAATAAAACACTTCGTGTGGTAGAACCATTAAATCCACGCGATGGATTTTATGGAGGAAGAACTAATGCTTATAAATTAAAAGTTAAAGCAAAAATGTTAAGGTACATAGATGTTTGCAGTCTGTATCCTTCCGTTCAATACTTTGATTATTATCCTATGGGTCGTCCTATAAAAATATTCAAACCAAAATTATTCGAAAAATATTGGTACGGCCTTATTAAATGTCAAATTTTGCCCCCAAGAAAACTGTATCATCCAGTGCTGCCTACAAAAGGAGAAAAATTGATATTTTTTTAAATTTTATATGATGATTAATATGATTGATAAAAAGTTAAACGCAAAGTGTGGCCGTTTTCAAATACGGGAGCAAAGCGCCCTAGGATGCAAAGCATCCGTATCGCCTAATTTAGGTTCGTTAATGGGTGCAATGCTATACAGCAATATGGCGGAAGAAGAATTTGCTAGAGAATATTTAAGCTATGATACGATATCATACAATGAAACTATTAGAATCGATAAAATTGGGGTATTAAATTTTAATTGTTTGAACAAACAAGCAATGGGAAAAATTCGATATAAGACATTTCGTGAACAAAGTCCTGAATTGTTTCCTCCGGGGACAAATCCGATACATGAATATGAAGATAACGAACAAGTATCACCAACAATAATAGTTAATAGAAACAAAAAATACCGAACTGATCAACGATTATGGTTTCCGTTATCTGATATAGCTACGGATATTATGATTAAACAGGGCAGAACGGGTAAGATGCTTTTGCCCATTGCATTGTTTATTGACAAAAAAGAAAAATGGGTTTTACCTTTTTTAAATTTGGCTACGATACCTAGACAATTTGAATTACTTGAAAGTAAACGCAAAGAAAGTAAACAAAGTAAATTAAGTATGTCGCGGCTTAAGAAATAAATAATACAACCTTCGTTACTCTATAACTCCATATGGACGCGAAGCGTCCTAATCAGGTTCTTCGAACTCGTAAGTATAACGTTTTCGCTATTTTTTAAAGTATTGTCTTACTTTAAAAAATCTTAAAGAACCCTGATTTTAATTTCATTTCTAAAAATCATTTAACAACAAAATTGACCGTGAAAAAACGATATCAAGCTAATAAATAATTATTTGATTATCGATAACCTTTAACTTGTGTGAGTCAGTGGTTCGCTGTATTGTGTTATTTAATTAGAATACCTTCCTCTCTGCATTTTTCTAGACTTGAGACTAGCATTGGTTACATTAAAAGGTAATAAATATACGGGCACAAAGCACCCTACTAGGAAACCTTCCTGAAGGTAACTTTATCATTTGCTCTTTAATTCGAAGTTTAGTTTTTTAACACTTTCTTTAAGTTTCCGTTGTTTTATTCGAAACTGTGCAATTTTTAAATCAATTGAAGTATTTTCACTTTCATTAGATAACGAATCTAAAAATAGAGGCACACACTTACTGCTAGGATTGTGTGCGGGCACACAATCGTTGAGTCGTGTTTTGTATTGTTTACGAATGCAAAAACAGTAATGAAATAATACGTAATATGTACTTTTAATGCAACCAAGACCTATTTCATTAACATAAAAACCGAACAAAGCCGAGACAGCTAAACGGGACACTTTTCCTGTCCCTGCCATTTAAAATGCATTGTGTAAGTGCTGATCAAAGTCCACGTCGGTGGACAGCATTTTGTGGCACCAATTTAAAAAGCACGTAAACGAAAATACACGAAGCAAAACTGTCCAGGCACCCAAGGTCGAATCGAGTTTGCAAAGTGAAATTCGTTTATAAGTTTTCAATTTCAATTGCGAATAAAACCGGAACGTTTTTTCTCGTGTGTTTTTGCAGAATTTCACAGGTTCGCACTGCCTACATCAGACTAATAACTATTCTAACAAAAAATGCACCTAAACGTCTTCCCCCTACTCGTCATATGTTGTGCAAAGTAACTTTTTTGGGGAAATAAAAAAATTTTCGGAATAAATTTCTGTAATTTTCCCCAGGTAGGTACCTGGGGGTTTGAGATGGTTTTTTTATGTCTTTGCTTAAAATTTTTTCCGATGGTTTGGGTGAGACGAAAATATTAGTGCGGTGGGTTTTTGGCGGTGATTGAGGGCTAGGTAGGTACCTGGGCATTTAGAAAATTTGAGTTGGTAAATGTGGTATTTTGGGGTGTGGGGTATAACAGCCCACCTACTACTGATTTATTTATCCATATCACGTTTTTATTATTTGTTCGTTTAATTAAGAAATTGCAAAAAATTCTATGCTTATCATTCGGCTGCATTTATCCTCAAAATACCTTACGGAGCCTTTGCGAATGGAGAAAAATCTAAAATGGTTTAAATATATAATATACAAGGAAAACAATAACAAAATACTAACCTGAACTAACATAGCGTGCGGTAAGGCATCACTTTCCGCACTATTGCATGTTTCAAGTTGCATGTGTCTCATGCATCTCTGATGTCTGACTAGGCTTAGGTAAATAACTATTATCTACTAAGTGCAGAAAGTAATACTCTACCTCACGCTAATTGCAATTGACCGCAGTTGACCGAAATATGCGAAGTGGAGTTCAGTCAGCAAGAGTGCGGTAAAACTGCTTTCGCACGTGTTAGGAAGGATATTTAAGTCTGTCTGTTAGCTCAGCCTGTAAGTTCAATTAACGCACACGTACGGCACAACGGCTACGTCTTAACATTGCCCTCAAAGATTTTTGAACTTGACAAATGCCACTTTCTTTTGCGTGCAGCACATATTCTTAATACTTTTTAATGTGGGGTAAAGTGCTACTTTCAGATCACAAGCGCGTGGCTCTACTGTATGCTCGCAGGAAAATAAGTATTACAACTTGAATTTGATTCCATGTATGGTATTGGCTATATTACTTATGGTGATTGTTCTTGATTCTTACGCACCGAAACGGGAATTAAAAAGTAATTTGTCGGCGATTGTCACTGTCACTGTAATGAAATACAGAATCGCACAGACAATCAAATAAACAGGTTCCAGCTCGAAAGTGAAACCCGTACGAGCATTGTTTGTACTTAATTAAATTCGCGCAATAAAACCATAATTAACGTCGTAAATTGGCCTCTGCTTTTGCATCACCAAACTAACGAGGAATTGAGGACAGAGTCGGAAAACGTCTTGAAATTTGGTTAAATTGTTGCAAAAAGGTGGGGAAATTTCACTCTGATTTGGAAATTTGCTTTTAGGTTTCATTGGCCACCGTTGAGCTATACACGCACTATTAATTACTTCACAATCAAATTTAGTAGCAGACCAAATTTTTATGAAGATATGCGATAATAATTTGCCATCCATTTTAAATTTGTTCTAATTATAGAAATTTTCTGAAAAAAAAAAAAATTACAAAGATATTACAGCAAAAGGGAACGCTTATATATGAAAGTAAGGACTTAATTTATCATCTTTTTTGCAGCAAAAACTGAAAGAAAAGTGAAATTTTATGCCAACTAAGTGTACCCATACATAATCTGCAACTATTTTTCATAATATGTAGCAAGTAAAAGAAATCACTTCAGACCTAAATGGTGCTAAATAAAATGACACTTACTTCCTGCCAAATATGGTGTTCGTGATGTTTTTTTCGCGTTTACTAGAAATAATAATTGATATTCTTCGTCAAATTGTGCTGCTATCGTACTTTCTCTTGTGTATAGTGTATTTACAGAGCTTTAACTGCCTTCATTCACAGAACGAATTTCCTCATAAAAATAGCAAACTGATCATAAATCACTAATCTATGAACATTGTTTACGAGATACTGACAATTTTTTTATTTATTAGAATTCTTCAATCAGTAAATATTGTTTTACGATATTTAAATAAAATTTGGCACATCTCTCAACCTTTAAAAACAAAAAAATTTTGTGTCGATGCATAGAAGGAATATGCACTTTAAATTCCTTTGAAATGTTTAATATTTAACATGTAAGAGAGACTAATTAGGAAAATTTACATCGTTTTACCGTCGTTTTGAGTTTTAAGTTTTATTGTGACTGTTCTGCCGAGAACCTATTGACCTTATGGTAGTACTGAAAGCTGATATAAAATGCTTCCCCATTCTCCATATGCTTCAATTTTTTCACAGTTATATAAACTTGTGCTATTGTGTGAATCCATAATCACGAGTTGTGAATAGATCCTGTTGATTTAGAATAAAATTGATGATCCTTTAAAGTCGCGATCATATTTTTGTGCATACTCAATTATCAAGTTACATAACTTGTATATTCGCAAGTCTAATCTGGTTTATTACTAACCGTCAGTAATGCAATATTAATACTTAACGAT
Organism: Euwallacea similis; assembly: GCF_039881205.1. Taxonomy (NCBI): domain Eukaryota; kingdom Metazoa; phylum Arthropoda; class Insecta; order Coleoptera; family Curculionidae; genus Euwallacea; species Euwallacea similis. The sequence goes on along the minus strand of NC_089632.1, from coordinate 1,941,706 downwards.
ATAAAGCTTTCTAGGATGACATGGCAAGTCCCACCTTTAGCGGAGGTACTTATCTGCAAGAATTCTGTAGGTACAAGAATTCTAATCGTCTCATTTTCTCGTTTAAAATTGAATTCTTCCCACAATTCTCATTAATATCAAGGAAAGCTATCGTGTAATAATTACGCGGGTTTCCTAAGAGACCTTGTGATTGAATTTATCAGTTGTTGTAAAATGTTCATTGTTAAAGGAAATGATAAACATAAGGGGAGGTGTATAAAATGCTGTTTTGTTAGGTCACGAAGACAACTACTGGAGATTTGGTTTCAAGCTAATACTTGACAACTGACTTTAACTTAACGTTTGATGCAGTGTTCAAATGATACATGTTTCTAGATTTGATTGAAAGATTATAAACAATATTTTCCACTTTAATTCCTATGATACAGCTCTAAACTACATTGAGAACGTTGTAATTGACAAGTTCATCATTCCAGAGGTTGATTATTATTATGTCTTCGCTAATTTGAAAATTACGATTTCGAATATGCAGCGATCATCTTAATCTCAGCCTGAGTCTCATTCAAGGATGTAGTACTGAACTGAATGACCATTCATTCTTCTAATTCTGTACATCTTTTCTGGCAGTTGAAGATATATAGTGTGTCCGTTTCTGGAGGTCAACCATGAGGATTTGGTAACCATAAAATATTCAAGATCAGTTAAATTGGAACAAAATTACGCAATTTGAAGTTTAACAATTTTAAAAGGCACCAATGACTTTTAAAGCATTCTTCAAAATCACAAAATAGCATAGTGTTTTTTTCTCTAGTTATTCACGTTTTCAAAAAAATCAGAATTATTTGAAAATCAAACGGCCAACGCTTTCGTGATCCCCCCAATTCTATTTTACAATGTTTTGCTGGTTTTGATCCTGCGGTCCAAGAAAATTTCTTTCTGCTGTTTTGTCCATATCTGTGGAGAACATTATCAAAAGCGATAAGAAAATGGGTGAAGAGATCTCTTGTACAGAGACTACTTGACAATAACTGAAGCAGCAGGATCTCTGTCGTATTTATACTGTGCTCATGCGCGCGCTTATAAGTGCGAATTAATGGAAAGAGTTTCGGAGCACACGATGTACGATGTCAGGCCGTTCTGCGTATATCGCATTCAAAACGGAATATGAACATAGGCCGAGCACGTTCACACACATTATACATTTTTTCCAAGGTAGACATTTTTCACCAATCCCTACAATACTATTATAACCTAACTAAAAAGGTCATCGAGATCTTCAAACACGACACAACTTCAATGGAAAGGAAAAAATTACGGCCTTCAACTAATATTGGAAACCTGTGTAGCATCATAGATCGTGTGCGCTGAAGCTCCTCCCTCCACACACACAAGCACGCGCATGAGCACAGTAGATATGCAATAGAAGATCCAATCGCCCCCTCCATGATTTTTCAGAACACCCTGCATGGGTGAACGCTTCACCCATTGCATCCTCGTTTTCGAAAATATCGACCATAGATCTGGACGACACGTGAGAAGATAAATTTGTTAGATCACGCCTTCAAAACGCAGAAAACATTTTAGTTTATATGGTTTCAACATCTTACGTCCTTAAAAACTATTAAAGAACATTGTTTTAACATTAGCCTTCTCGATTTTAAAGATTGTATAGAGTATAGACGATGTGATAGAGGTTCATTCATATTATATAGACATAATAGATCAAGAAGTACCACTTTTCTTAAAATTCATAAAATCAAGATGTGTTCGTGTTTAAAATGTTCGATATGTCCATCAACACCCCGTAAGATACGTCATCTGTAGTCGGCAAGATTACAAAAACGGTGACACCTATTAAGAGAATGCTCTGATTTTAATTTAAATCAGTGCTTAACAAGCAATTTGTTTTTTAATTTCGCCTAAAATTATACCGATTCCTTTCCATTGTGGACTATTGTTTTCAACTAAATTATAATTTAGTTGAAAGCACGAAATTAGGTATTTTTCTTGTTTTTTTTTTAAGATGATTTAGGTAAGAACTGACGACCTTCCATTATCTATTAGCTTATTTTTACCAGTTCTTTAATATGCAATATCGTTCTGCCAAAACCGTAAACATTGCTTTCGCTTTATTTATTTTTGAATATTAGCATTACGGTGATTGCTGAGTAAACTTGAATTCATTGTTTTATTATCAATAATCTGTCAGATCCTCTCTCAAATCTCTATTTTTGGCATAAAAAATGCCATTGTATTACATGTATACGCAACTATCGACGATATATATTCTCTTCAGGCAGGATTGAAAACAGTTGTGACCACTCAGGAAAAGTCTCTTAATATGCAAATCCAAACCTCCACATTTCTATTATAACAAGAGAATTCATTTAGAATTAATTTATGAGCCCAATTTCACAAGCAGATCCAAAATATTCATCCAGTGGTAATATGGTTTAAGGATGGAAAGTAAAATCTTATATAATGTTCACTTCTGAATGTGCTATAATATAGTACTTTTTAGATACAGAAAAGAGACAAATTTAAAAAAAAACCCATGAATAATCTGCATTTAAAATGTTTCACAATAGCGCCACCGCAGGAGGCAAAAACCCTTGTAATTCCCACAATCCCAAAAAGAAGCCAAAGGAAGTTTAATAATAAGAGTTTAACAATAATTTAACAATAATAATTATGAGTGAAATGGGTTTTAAATGAGTAAAATTGATATGAATCTTGATTGATTTAGATACTTACACCTCAAGGATACTTCCTGTGCATTTTAACAATATCTGAATGAACTGAAATTGAATTACAACTTTTTGTTGGTTATTATTAAGTGATATTGCACATATCAGACACGCTCAAGTCAAATGTTAATTATCATTATTGATATCTTGATAAGCTCCGATATCCGTATGTAGGAACATGAGCCGTTTCTAATGATTTCTACTGTGCATATGGTGCAAATGACGATCAAACACGATATGTCGCCGTTTCTAAACCAAAACCGCAAATGGCGAATTACGATCAAGGACACCTTGCCCCTAAGAGAAATCTCGGACTTATTCGAAAATATAACGTGAGAGGCGTAATTTATTTCTTCTCAATACTAATGATAGGTAAATGCCTGTATGGCTTTTGATTAATTTCTTTCCAATAGCCTTTGTTTCGGTACCTTTCTAATAACTTACTTGGGCACGTATCAAAGACTTTTGAGTAACGAGTATAAAATTATAGCAAGTAATAAAGTATCAAAATTAGAGTTATAAAAAATTTTAAGATTGTAGATTAATCAATTTATTGTGTGAATTAAAGTGAATAGAATTGAGGCTACACTCAGAAAACCATTAACCCTGGAACATTTATGGCTTTAAAATACGTATACTCGATCACGCATGCGTTTTTGTCACCTTCACTCTTATGTTAGTAGCTCAGCATATTTTATTCCCTAAATAAGAAAAATTAATTGTGAACGCTACGTTGTAAAATTATATTCAATAAATACCGCTTAAATTACCAACTTGCTTAACTGCCAACGCCACCACATATACCAGTCAATTCTATCTGGAACATATGGAGTTTAGAAAAGTCCAAAAAATTTGTAAGGCGTTAACTTCCCTCATGTGAGAATACCTTTCAAATACGCACAAATCTGTGGCTTTCATGTTAGCTATTTAAAATATGCAGGATGTCCGTTTTTGGAGCTCAACCATGGGAATCTCGGTAACCATAAAAGATACGAGGTCGGTTAAATTATAAAGTTCAAGAATGTACTACACAATATAATATAATACACAAAGAAACCTGCACAAACAAGAAACAAATTGTTAGTTGCATTTGACTCTTTGGAAAAAGACACTTCGAGAGTCAGACATGATCAAACAAGTGGTAGTGCTGGGATAAATTATGACTCCCAAGTATTAGAAAGCTATTGATTGCTGTGAGAAAATATCCTACAGCGCGAGTTTTCTAGGGTTAAAATTAAATAGTTCTAGCTTTTCCTAACTTTCGACATTAGATTACACTGTAAATTAGATTTATTATGAGTGAATCTTCAAATACTATATTATCGTGACCCATTAGGTCTATTGCACCTATACCGTGTGTAAAAAAATAGTGTACAAAACTCCGAGGGGTGATAGTATCGCTTAAAATAGGAAAAAATTCCTATAAACATATGTCCTAAAATGCCTTTTAAGGGAGACACAGTTTTGTGAAATTGAATAAAAATATTGATCTTTATTTTTTTTTAGAAATACTGAAATGATAATCGAAAAAATACATGTACACATACATATTTTTTATGTTAAAGTCAATAGTGATATTTAAAAAGACGGTAATTCATTGGGAGGGGTAATTTTTTGAAAGGTAAGGAGTTAACTTCCACATAACTTTTTTATTTGCGCATATGCCGCAATTGTAATGAAAGATGTAAAAAATTTGGTCTTTTTTACTTAAGAATGGTACTCCTTGACGAGTTACTAAAGTGTACCGTTTTTGAAATAACTGAGTTTGAAATTTTAATGTAAATGCTTAATTTCTTTACTTTTTAAAATTTAGAAAAAGGAACTAAAAAAAATGTTTTAAAGTAAACCAATAATTTTATGTCTATTACCTACGTAGAACAAAGTAGTTTATAGTTTTTTTCCATTTATTCAAAATGTATTAATTTTTAATACTTATGATGTATGTGAGCTTTCATAAAGAAAGCCATATGGGGTTACTTATCAACCTATTCAATGTAAATGCAAAAAACATGTTGTCCCATAATATTGTAACCTATCCTTGGACATGTGCGGAATGTCACAGGCACCTACTGGTGCCCCATTGTAAATTAGAAATGGACTAAACTTGTACTAGTCAGAATAGATCATTCGTGGTAAAAGATAAAGGTCTGTTTATCATCTCGCCTAAAAACATATGGAGGTGCGAATAAGATGATTAAGGGATGTAAGTGTGGGAAGAATGTGGGAAGTATGGTGACAGGCTTTTGGAAGAAAAGCAGATGCACCTGGGGTGACTCTCACGCATCAAAAAGGGATTCATTCGATTCCCGATTCTAGAGAAATAAAGTACCGCCTAAACTTGTGTTTTTGTTTCTCTACGAGTTAGGGAAGTTCTGACATGTATATCGTATTTGTTGTTTTTTTAACCAATCTAATGATGCAAAAAATAATTATAGGGTGCTATTTGAAAAAAAATGCCTTTTTTGAATTAAAAAATTCTAAATTTCAATAACTATTTTAAAAAACATTTTCAAATATTTTTTTAAATTCTTTAATTGTTTATAAAAATGTGTTATTTTCCAGCAAACTAAAATTTATTTCATAAAATGTTAGATAGTTTTGTAGATAATTGTGTGTTAGGAAACCTCTACAAATGACGAAAAAGTCGTAAAAATCAAAAACAGTCGAGAATCGATACTTTGTTGTATTATGAAACTTATGTTTATTTTCGACAACAAACCCGTTTTCATTGGAAAAATTGCCATGTTCCATTTAAAAAAATGAAGTAAGGGTCAGTTTCCGTTGTAAGCGGAAGTCGACTTAGGTTGAATTTTTTTTAATGTCGAGTTTTCTCCATAAAACAAAAGTACAAACTTCAAAAATACATTAAACTTGTAATTTTCCATATACGAATGGTGATAGCTCCCAAAGGGGGACCCTGTATAGTATCGCAGTGGACGGTAAACAGTGAACATATCTCTTCTTAAGGTTCTTAAGGGTTTTCTCTGGAATGTATACCAATACGTAGACATCTACTGGGTCTCCCATTGGATGATAGTCTTTTTTGTTGTTTCTGTGAATATTAACTCTAGACCTGTAAAGGCGATCGTTTCAATTTGACAAAGAATCGGCGACTTCAGTACCCTTCAAGTCTGTAACCAGAATCAGTCTATTGCTTTCCCCGATAAGTATATGACTAACTTGTAGATGTGATTGGACACTTAAAATGACATCTAATGCACTTTGTTAATTACTTGAGTAGTTATGAAAATAATAATGAAAACTGCGGGCATGTAAGTACTACGAAAATAACTTTATTTATGTAAACTTTCCATGGACTATCGGCCACGTCGCCCTCTCAGCGTAATTCTTGATCTGTTGGATTAAAAGTCAGTCCGGTGCCTTTTTCTTAATATGCATAATCAGCTTATTGCATTTAACGTTAGATTGCTTACGCTGAGATGTGACGTTACCATATCAATATCCAGTCAGGCACACCTGCATAAGAAGTATTAGTCACTATTTTCTTCATTGGCTAATGATAATACAAATGTACTTTCCTATTACAATAAATACAGAACACACTTGAACCACTGTACACAGCTTTAATTCTTGTTGTTTATTTTATTGTTTTGTAAATTCTAATACTTTCTATAGATTTCTAACCTAATAATACATTGTAATTATGCTTTATCCTTGAGTTTTTGCAAACCAGATAATGGGTGTTCGAGGCAGAGCCTCTTCTGTTTCCTATCTGATTTCTCTGATCATTAATTATCTTCGATCTTCAATTTTTCATCAGGTCTATATTGTACTGGTCGAATCCTATCTTCGATAGAGCATATGCTTTTGTTCATGGTCTTCTGAACTGATTAGTATGTTATTTATTATTCACAAAAAGCTCTCTTTTATATTAGATTCGCTTATGGGGCTGGTTAGTGAGAGACCTGCAGTTTCTTGTTTATTAGGTAGAATATTCTTTCACTATGTGGTTTGTACATATTGAGACTGTATCCATGGCATTTAGGTTAACTCGGGTTAAACAAGCCTACCAACTAATTCTTTCAGAGAATTTGGATGCATCTGTGCTTGAAATATTGTTGCGTATTTCTCCAGACTCACCTGGAGCTTGTCATTATGCTAACTTCCTCTTGTGCCAGTTTAACATCTTGTACCGTTTCTAGTTTCAACCCCGTCTCGAATTTGTGATTCTCGGTAAATCAGCAGCAGATTTGGATAGGTTCAGTTTATTCTGATACCACCTTTCCCTTAACAAAAATACCGCCTTATATGCCGGATGGGAGGCGTTTATACAGGGGCACAACGTCAGAGGGTACCCCCGCTGCACGTGGGTGTTAAGGTCGGCTTGTAGTTAATGTGGAGAATTGATTCTCAATCACGCTATTGAGAAAACCTTCGTAATTATGATTCAGGCCAGCTCAACAACCGTCATAATCCGGATGTCATCGCAAAAAAATTTTCTGCCGCCATCAATAGAGCCGCTACCATCTCCTTCAGGAAATTCTCCGCAATTATTTTTCATCAGTTCTGACCTTAAACGCATCTCACTTCAGCAAATTGAGGAAAAGTGAACTGGTTGTCGTTTTAAATTCACAGTAATATAAACGTGTTCAGTAATTATTTTAAACGATATTTAGTAAACTCAATTTTTTTCCCAAGTTCAATTTAAAATTTTTCTGTTCATAACTTTTTAGATCTAGTAACATTATAATCATTAGTTTGATTATCCTCATATTATCGTTCAACAGTCTTAAAAAACGCCTACCTATTCCCAATATATGGAACACCCCGTATATAATATATACAATAAATTATTTAAAGTTTTTGAAAATACAAAATTAAGTAATAAGATTATAGGATATACTCATTTACTGAGGAAATTTCAAAATTTAAATTTAGAAATTCCTGTGTTATTCTTTAGTCATTGAAGATATGAGGGAGAGCAGAAAAGTTTCAATACAAGATTTTTCATGTGTTCACAGATAATATCACTTCGGTGCCGTTTTAATACATTAAATATAGTTTGTCTAAAAAAAAAGATATTTTAATTAAAATATTTCTCGAACTATCATATTCTTCTGTAAAATATACTAATGTGCTAAAGTATGGCTTTTAAGAAATTGCAACAAAAAATGATCTTTTTGCTAACTCTGTAGCGTTTTCTTATGGTACTTCAAACATCTTAGTAGGACAGACCAAGAACGCATTTCACTGAAAGATTTGACGCATTCAAATATCTTTATAATTTTCAAAAATGTTTAACTTTAAATTTAATCTACAAAACTTCATTATGCATTTCAAAATTTTAACAGTTTATTCACTTTTTTGTCCACTCAAAATTACTGAAAAAATATTAACATCGTGAATTTTAGTCTTGTCCAGATTCATATACTTATTAAAACTCTCATAAATAGAACTATTTAGGTACTTACGTTTACTTAAAGTAAGAATTTCCCATGACCCAGTCGAAAAGGAAATGACTATCCCGTCCTGTACAAATCAATAGCAAACAGTGGTACTAATGAAATTAACATAAAATGAGAATTACGTAAGAAGAATGATATTTGAACCTTCTCAGGTTACAACTTTAAAACTTGCGGAATATTATAGACGTTGAGATGCTGGTCAAACATTGCTTTATTTGCTCCACCTAACTGGTTTTTTCGTAGATGATAATTGACTTGTTTCACCAAGGTTTTAAAGAATATCTCGCATATTGCTCCGATAATTACTAGTCACTGGACATTGATCAGTAGAAATAGATGTTATTCTCTAGTCAGCAATGGATATCTTCAATTTCTTGATAAGGAATACTAGAAATAGTGACAAAATTATCTGTGACAGTGGTAGTAAAAAATGCTTCTTTAACTGGGTAAGTGGTACTCCAGTGGCATTATCTTATGGCAATAAGTGAAAATATTATGTCCTCCCATAGGTGTATTACGCAAAGGAAATAAACAGAATGTAAAGTACCTTTTGAGATTTCAGATAGTCAAGTATGGTGTGGAAATACAGACATAAAGCTAACTATGAATATATTTTAAACTACTTGCATGTTCGAAGTATCTATTAGAATACGACTGTTTGAACAATTCTAGGTTGGTACTTTTATTTAGATATATACTTGTAGGAATTTACATCGATTTCTATGCAATGCATACAGTTTCAGATTTTTATTTATTTGAAAATGTGACTCAAAAGCACTAACTTTGCAACGAATACTGAACAAGATTTCAGACGACTAGTATCTTTTAATGTGTGGTGTATTGTGTGGGGTATTGTCTCCTGTAAGTAATTCTATTAAAGTCAATTTATTTCCTCCATATTGGTCCAATCACAACTTGTGTTTATTTTTTTCAGTCCCATATTGCTGCCAGTAATTACTGTATAATTTTTTATTTTAATTTTAATTTAAGACTGCAACCGACAAAAAAAGTACTTAATGAAATTGAGGAACTTTCCTCCATCAGAAAACTGGAAGGAACTCTCCTTTTAGCGTCGTAGAAAATAAGTTAGGTTAAGAGAATTCTCTCAATTTTTCTATGATTCATTTTTTTAGGCTAAATATAAAATAAATTTTCCTTCAAAGTAAAACGAATTTATGTTTTTATTTGGATATGGATTTTTTAAATTCTTCTGATTTTTCTTTACCAAAAAATTGGCAAAAATTATCTTGTTAATGTCAGTTCAGATCAGCATGAATGGAAAAATTTTGTCAATTCTTCCATGGGTCCTTCATTAGATAAAATACAGAATCATTTTCCCGCTAAAATATGTTTAATTTAGGTTTAAATTTGGACAGGGATTTCTTTTTTGTGTGTTATTTTCGTCAAAATCAATGAAATTTTAATCAGAGAGCAAATTTATTTATGATTTTTTTAAAGATTTGATGGTGGTGATTTTTTATTTATGAAACATTATCTCAAATATTGGCTTTTCTTCTCTGAACCTATTTTTCTTGATATATTACTGTCTTTAATCGTCGAAATGTTCGTCATTTCTTTGTTGAAACACAGGCGATGGTAAAAATATTGCATAATGCTTTATGCTAAGAAATGTAGTCATTTATCAGACTAAACTAAATCACTAAGTTCGAAATTCCAGAAGGTATGTATACGTCAAATTAAGCTTAATGGTCACGAAGTATAAGAAATCTGCATTGAACAATTTTCTCTGGGTCCTAATGCGCTTAGTTTGGCAGGCCAAGTAGAAATCTGAGCTATTGCTGTTAACTAGCACGGATTTAATGTGTAACTTGCCGGATGTCCTAACAAAGGCCACCGACCGATGACAATGATCCTTGGTCTGCGAGGCAATAATGGCTTTAGAAGATAATTTCCCACGAATTTTTGATAAAAATCTTCGTACTAGATTCCTTTAATCCACGCATACATTGTGAGTAAAAAGTGGCGATAAAATTAGGTAACAATGAGCGCTAAACTTGGACAAAGGATTTTTGTTGACGCCAGCCTGTTAAACTTTTTTTTTAATTTATAGCTGTAGTATCTTGAATGTAATACCGAAGTATGGCAATCCTTTTTTCGACTTGAGGAAAATTTAAACAACCCAAGTCGGCTTAACGTCGTAAACGCAGAGAAACTAAATGTTCCAAAACACGTATGGCCTCATGGACTCAATTTATTTGAAAACAGATAAAGATATTTGTAGGAAAGTGAAGGAATTCTTTCTTTTGAGTAGTTGGTTCATAATATTCAGTAATATATAGGGTTTCTGTGGAATAAAATCCAGTTTTAAGTATTTAACAAGATTCATATCAATACATTACTTTAAAAATAATTGGAAATGTTCTCCTATTACGAATAGTCCTATTAGCCCCCATGGTACCTGCTTAAAAATTTTAAAAAATCATAATAGAAATTTTTGTAAATAAAAAATACATAACGTGTAAGATGTTTTATGTGAAAAAATTGAGAAATAGCGTTCTAGACTTACAAGAGAAAGAACCAAAGTGTTCCCTCTCCGATTTTAATGAAATTTTTGCAGAGATTTAGTTTAGACCTATTTAAGAATAATGATGTATATTTTACGTGCCATCTTCAAGGTCTACGGGGTGAAAATTACCCACAAAATTTCGCCAATTTTTCGTTTTTTAACGATAACTTTTGATCCAAATGAGTTAAAACAACTAAAAAAAGCGAAATATTTTTTTTAATTCGCCATCAACCTGTTAATGTCCGGAAAAAATATCATTTAATTTTTTTTTTTGGGAAATTTAATTTCTTTTTGGCCTCGTTTTTAGACGCGTCTAGCTGTCTCGTTTAATTTTTACCATTTTATAGAGAAAACATTTCTCAATAGAATCGTATAAAGCAGAGCTCGATATCACGTTTCTATCAAAAGTTATAATATTTATATAAAAGTGTACACGCCATGTTCGACTGCTTATAACGTCAGAACCGCAGCTCGTAGAAGAAAATTTCTCATAATAAAAAAGGCTTCATTTAATGAGTATTAAAGAATGATATTATTAAAATATATTTTTAATTGAAAATTAGATGAACATTTCCTCTGTAGTTAATAAGTATTATGCGTTATGCATTAGCATAAGGCATTTTTCCATATACGAATAATATACAAGTAAAAGAATATTTCATTGGTGTCAATAGATTATATGTTTTGCAGTAATGATATTCATCGAAAAAATATTTAAAACGTAAATTTTATTTATTTTTATAATTTATGTGATCAAGTTTTGCAGTATTATATGGTCTCGGTGTAAGAAAAATGTATATTTTAAACATTTTTTCGATGAAAATCATTAATGCAAAACATATAATCCATAGATACCAATGAAATATTCTCTTACTTGTATATTATTCATACATGGAAAAATGCTCTACACTGATGCACGACACATAATATTACTTGTTAACTACAGAAAGAATGTTAATCTAATTTTCAATTGAAAATAAATTTTTAATGGTACCATTTTTTAATACTCATTAAATGAAGCCTTTTATTATGAGAAATTTTCTTCTGCGACCTACGATTCTGACGTTATAAGCGGTCGAACATGGCGAGCACACTTTTATATAAATAATTATAACTTTTGTTAGAAGCATGATATGGAGCTCTGCTTTGTAATGTTCTACTGAGAAATGTTTTTTCTATAAAATGGTAAAAAGTTAAATGAGACAGCTGGACGCGTGTAAAAATGGAGCCAAAAAGAAATGAAATTTTCAAAAAAAAAAGAACAAAAATGTTTTTTTCCGGACCTTAACAAGTCGATGGCGAATTAAAAAAGGAACATTTCGCTTTTTTTGTTATTCTAACTCATTTAGATCAAAAGTTATTGTTAAAAACGAAAAATAGGCGAAACTTTGGGGGTAGTTTTCATCCGTTAAACTTTGAAGATGGCACGTAAAATATACATCACTATTCTTAAATAGGTCTAGACTAATTCTCTGCAAAAGTTCATTAAAATCAGGGAGTGAAAAGGGGGAGGGAGGTGGGGAGGGGCTGTACTCTTGGGTCTCTTCCCTTGTTAGTGAAAATAGTTTTGTATACACGTTTGGAGTTTTTAGCATTTACGTAAAAATAGGTACTATCAATATGAAGTTAGTAAAAAAATTATAAAATGGAAATTTGCAAACAAATCTACTTTGCGGTTATTCCACTGGTAGTAACTGATTATTGCAGATAGACAATGATATTAAGCATAGATAATTATAAAATAAAGCAGATAATAGAAGCCATTGAGCAAACAATGAGATTTGATTTTGAAGTGTGGGTTAACATGTAACCGAAATGGAAGAGATGAATAAAACGTGTATCCGTTTTAGGACAAAGTGTCTGTAAAATTACTTTCTGCAGGTGCGTAAATACACCTGTCTCATCAATGCCCTTTCACTGAATTTGAATAATAAAATTTTTAAGTGGTTGAAAAAGCTAGACGAGATAGGATATAAATGAATAAAAAGGAAGTAAAAATTACAAAATGAAAAGTTTTAAGCAAATCTCAAAGATAGGATAGAAAAGAATTTGAGAAGCACACAAATAAAAACAACTATTTCGAGGGCTAATACCCTGAGCGATATTGAACTACACTGTTTGTCGAAAAATAATTTTCAAAAATTTGAATTTTTTAAAAATTAAAAGGTAAAAGAAAGGGAAGGAAGGAGGAAGAGAGAGAAAGAGAGAGAGAGAGAGAGGGTCCGCGTAGTTTGAAAAAAGGTAGGATTGTGAAACGAAAGAAGCTCCTAAGAGCGCAATCACAAGGCTCCCCCCCCGGTCTCGCTCTTAATATTTACTGCACAGGGTGTCCATTGGGAAAAAACGCATTTTCAGAACGCACAATGTAAAGAAAATAACCTCAAATCTCAAAAGCATTAAAAGCGTATCCTATGAGTCTTCACATTTTTTTAAAACGAAAGCGATGGGTACATTCTATAAGTAAATGAACTCTAATATGCAGGAAATTTAAAAAATCGCACGATACAGAGAGGGTTCTATATGAAAAAAAAACTATAATGTCCCAAATGGATCGAAGTGATTTTCAAAAATATTTAGAACATAGGCTCATGAAGTTGCTTCAAATTACTGGATATACTCCTAAGAAATGGTAGTTGATTAAAATCTCGTATCATTGGTATATTTAAGATACTTTATAAGATATATAATTGCACTGAAAAATTTGAAATTAAATAAATTTAAAAGATTGTAATGAAAAAAAAAATGTTTAAATTAAAACTGCCCAATACATACGATAATGTATTGGTGAAATATTCATTATAATTTCATTCATTAATATGATTATCTACTCATAGCTATTGCATCTCAGATGTGTGACATTTGAATGAATATACAAAACTTTTAAAATCTGTAGTGTTGTGTCTGTAAGCGCTTCCGCATGGAAAATGTTATCTGTGCCAATGCTGAGGCTAATTACTTTTATTCCAGTGTTTCAATGAAAATTATTCTGTGGTTAAAGTTATCTGTACTTTAAAGATACGGAAATAGGCAAAGATTAGATTCCGTAGATTAATATACGAATCATTTCTTTTTTTTTGTTGCACCAGAATTTAAATTGAGTTTTGTCAAAACTGAATGAATGCAATTTAATCTTAACCTAGGGAACCTATTCAGCCATGCCATTCCCAACAGAGAGCTTACGGTCAGGGCAATAATAAATACTTAAATAAATCGTAAATGAAAGATTAATAAGTTTGAAATCCGGACGCGCGTTGTCCTAAATTGTTTTAACTGAAATAGAAAATATCTGCAGTATTATACACATATAAAATTCAAGTACTGGTAATTGGGTATACCAAACAAGGTAGTTAATTATTGTATTAATCCCGCATTTGGAATAATTTATCTGGACTGGTTTTGATCGACAGCCTTGATTTATTAAGCACGGGTATTGCACAAGTTAATGAACTAGAAAAATATGCAATTCGTCACACTGTGGGTATTAGTGCTCGTTTACCTTGGATGAAAGTAAGATGTTCGTTTTTATCCGCACGTTTTCAGTGACCTGGCTATTTTGGAGGTTCGTATTCCACGATTTGGTCTATACACCATGGCTTTTAGATTATGAAAAGATTAAATTTGGAACTTTTATAAAACCATTTATGTACGCGTTTGGCCTTTCAATGATTATTGCAACCCATATTAGGCTTGCAAAGATCAATGTGGCATTCTGAACTTGACTATGGTTGGTGATGAAATAAAATATAATAGTATTTTAAATATCAAGTTTACTTCTAGTCTACTATGGAATATTACTCATAAGGATATTAATGCTGTATGTGGCAGGGCGCCAAATAGGATGATCCACAAAATGAATCCTCTTGATTTCTGGTAGTCATGTGGAAATCGAAGTCCTTCACTAAATAAGTTGTAGCCCAAGATGAGTAGGAGATTTTGTTGCAGAAATAAGTTGACATTTCCCATTTCTCTAATTCCTTCTTGATATAAAATTATCAAAAGGAACTATATTTCAGCTGTAACATCAACATCCGCATACTTATAAATTTTCATGACGAGTAGAATTTTCAAGATTTATCTAATTATGGTTTTCTGTAATCGACAGAGGCATTTCTTGGTGAACCACCTTATACTGATGGTTTTTACCCATAATTAAAAAAAAAACAATGGTTATTGATCTTTTCAAAAGCTGAAAGAATACAATACTACAATAAGATGAAGCGTTCAAATTCAGTGTAGTAATCTAATACCTAATTTGGATTCGTCATTTGATAATAGCGGATGAATTTAAACAGACTTTTTTAATAATAAGATTTTCACAGAAATATAGTAATAGAACCTTTGTGTAATTAGGCCACGCCCGTGCCAATAGGGTAAATCGTCATGTATTACGATTGGCGACAAAGCTACCGAAAATACACGAATATATTCGATCTAGATACACACCCGGGCACATACAAATTGCGCCACGATTACTTCAAAATTTTATTTTTAACAGGTTTACATTATTTAATGAGTTGTAATTGATTAAAAACTGTCGCTTCATAATTTTGCATTTTGGATGACAAGTAGGAGTATTTACTGTTATTTTAAAGTTCTCATTGAAGCGATGCAATATGCACTTACGAAAATATTTTTAACAGAGAGATCAGGTCAAGGAACGCCTAAAAAGTTAGTTCTGTTAACTACAGGTATGGTTTCCCAGGAAAACAATGCCGTAATCTAGCGGCCGTAATGTGGCGTCAATAATACTTTCCAACGTCAATAATGGTCTTGTCTACCGGTACCTAAAGTCGGCATGAATTTAAAATGTATGGGCAAACGTGTTATAGCGGCCGCTATGTTATGGCACATGTTCCCTAGGACATCCTAACCTGGCCCTGTATAAGACGTTTTTAACGTCCTGCTTCACTGCGATGGCATCCATGCCCCTCATATATGCACATTTTGATTTTTGCATTGGTTATCGTAACCGACACTAACCTGATCTGACCTTAAGTCTGCTTTTATGGTTGCTTCTCTATATACCGAAGTTGCAAGTCGTCGATTTGTTTTCTATAGTATATAAACCTCGTTTCTAGACCGCTGACATTATTTTACCGATATTTATTTATTTTTCATTCTATATCCGTGACCACCCATGATAGGAGAAATTTTCTTCATTTTTATTTATCGTGACTTTTGCTTTTTAGCAACCTTAGTAATATGCCAAATCATGCGCATGTCTTCGTGGTTCCATCCAATCATCAAGTTTTCTAGGTTGATGTAGTGCTTCGTCAAACTCGTCTGCTAACAGTAATAATTTCAGTTTTCTCTATTTGGGATGTTGCCATTTCATACACAATCAGACCCTGTGTCATATGAAATTTTCTAACACTGCAAAAATTCTCGTGGTATTTGTGTGTTTATTATTTTGGATATGTATTGACTTATCCCACGACTATTTTTCCAATTTTTTTCCATTTTTTACACTTATCTTTACCAACTTCTGAAAAGCCACCTCTTTTGCGGACAATATATAAAATGTTCAATTAACATTGCTCATAATATTAGAATTATTCAAACAGCACTTCACCTGAACAACGAACTAGAACGTTATGACATTCTTTACGCCTACATCAACTCCTAAGCGGTAAGCAAATAATATCCTAATTCAGTAGGTACCTGTTACGTTCTCGGAACTCACGGTTAACTATTTCCTGTCTAGTTATTGCCTCACTTGTGAAGACTCTTTAGTAAACAGAAGCAGAATTTCTTCGTTTTTAGAGTTACGGTACGTTTTTTATTTCATCGAGAATTTTACGTCAAATTTGAGACATAAAACATTTCATTAAAGAAAGCGCTAGACCGAAACGAAACCATAGATGTGCAGAATAGGTGTGAAGAAAGTATTCTTTTCAGATGAAATCGTATTTGAATTGGTTCGACTTCACTTGAACCGAACTAATTCGCACGTGAATTTAGTGCATAAAGTTGCTTTCTACACAATAGATTTTAATGAAAATTTTAATGAAATTTCTTAAGAAAATTTCAGCAGTGATGAGTCAAGCGCTAATCTTCAATTAAAAATATGAGAAAAAAATTGTTCACAGGTCGGAAAATGGCTTAATAATAACTTTTAAACTTCTTCAAAGACAAAAATATCTCAATTTACTTTTAAAGCAGCTCACAAAAAATCGCGTATTTAAATTATTTTCCAATTATTTTCTTTCTTTTCAGGATGAACAGCTGAAGATGACCTCGAATCGGCTAGGGCAGGACGCAAGTCGCCGAGTTAAGTTGAATCAAGTCCTTGCCATCATAGTTCGGAAAGAGGGTTGCCGAGGTGATCCAGGAGACTTCTGGATGTATGAAAATGGTTATCTATTATTTCAGGTAAGTTAATAATATAAATTAAATACATTATTCCAGTAATACCTCCAAAGCATGTATTCTTGCTTCCTTATTGTGCATTAAGTCATAAAAAAACATTGCAATTGTGGGTTCCAGTGAGCTTAAAGTCATTAGTTATTATAAGCAATTGTGACTGCTGTGTATTCAGTTCTTGCCGTATAGATATTATCTCAGTATCTTAAAATTATAGTGTAATTCATATCCTCATTTGTGCATTAGAAATGAGAGCCAAAAAAAAAATTGAAAGCAATATTGAAAATCTAACCAAATCATTAAACATGAAAGGTAAGATCAAAGTGATGGATGTAAAAGACGCAATATAACATAATTGAAATGCATAAAAGTTAATTCGTTTTAAATTGTATTTCATAGATTCAAAATGAAGAATATATATATTCTGGGAGAGACAGCAAGAGAAAGAAAATTAAAGAAAAAAAGAGAGGAAAATAAAAGTACACAGTAACATAGCAATCCAAGCTAAGCTATCGTTGGTCGAGATGGAACTGAAGGGATTAAAGAAAAAGGGTTTAATGACAAAACACAAAAAAAGTTACTTTAGAATTATCTTTACCAATAACATTTAAAGATCATGTTAAAATTGTTAATGGTTTTGACGGTAAGCGGTAGAATTGGATTTCCAAACGACCTCATACCGGTTTTTAAAGCTGAAATGAAATGGAATATCGTTAAGGAATAAAAAGGGCGTTTTGCTCTTCTTTTACATATTACTATTTTCCATTGTCATGGTTTTTAGGTGCCTTTAATAAAGCAGTTTAGGATCCTTTGTAGATTGCTAATCCATCAAGTTTCATTGCATCTTACCTATTACATATCGAAAATTCACCTAATCATGTGTTCTCGTCTAGATTTTTGAACTTAACCAGGAAGTTTACCCAGATACATGCTGCGTGTTTTACGTATATCATATCGATCTATAGAATTAGTTTTTGTTATTCTGATCTCGATATACTAGGTGTTTTCCATATACATTACCATCCGCTTCTTTTGATTAATTAGTTACGTGTTTTTTTTGTTAAGATTTCTTGCTACGTGTTTAACCTTTTTGTCTTTCCGTTTAGTTTTACTCCGATATGTAGGTTTGTTGTTTCTTTATTATTCCACTTACATTGGTATTCGTATTTTTCTTATGTTTTTTGTTGGCATTTTATATTTCTTTTTTTTGACAAAAATATATCACAACAAGGTCTAACCACTGTGAAAATTTTTCAGTTGATTGAGTTGTTCCTGGAGAAATGTTAAGTGTAAAAAAGAATATGGCCACTAAGCTTTGAGCCATACATAGTGGGCAAAAATCATATTTGACGGTATTATTTCAAAAAATTCAGATAGCTAGATCAAACATAATCATCACTTACGGAAAATGGGAGTTCGAGAATGGTTTATTTTCTTAATTTTACTTAGGCAGCTATACACAATTTTTTCAGGGTATTTTGTCATCAAATTCAGTTTGTTGGTGGAACAATGCACTGAATGGAGCAACTAAAAGCTTAGTTTACTTTGGATATGTAAATCCAGGGGCTCTTCTGGTAGGATCTGAACCATGTGCCTTGGAGGTCATAAGGAACGCTTGGGCTAGGCGGGTATTGCAACCTCCACCAGGGTACCAGATTGTGGCACTAGGCAAGTAAAGACTATTGTAATTAAATAATCAACACTAAAAAGAGAAAATATTCACTTTTATTGCCTTTAAATGTAATTATCGATCTTGTAATGATCATAAAAATCTACTTTTTATTAATAAAGATTAATTTTAATTTAATCAAAATTAATTTAATTATTATAAAAAAAACTTAATTCGATTTTGTTTCTTTTAACTTTCCTAACTTCAGTTAACGTCACTTCAATTAAATCGTTATGGATTTACACGCAATATCCCTTATAGCTTGTCCTCGAAATTTTCCGTACATATACTACCTATAAGGTCTGTTAAGACGTGCTTAGTACCATGTTATATCATAAATGGAATTATGAATGAATTTAATATTATTTGCATTGAGTATTATAATTGTTTATTTATGGACAACTTAACTGTCTTCTATGTATTTTCTTTATTATACCAGTTACGTATGTTAGTGAAGGCAAGGAATATTGATCAGGAATCAAAGGCGTGATAGGATTTTTTAACTGAACGTTTGCGTCTTGCAAGATTTGACCTTTATAATCTCCTTTGAGAGTATTTAAATTTCAATATCAACTAGATATTTCATGTTGCAGAGGACATTGAAGAATGCAACTCTGTTCCGGTACCCCAGACTCAATGGACTCCTCTCCCAGAAGCAGTCTGCGCCATTGTATTGAAACTGTCTAGTCAGGGTAGACCAGCGGGAATAGAAACTATCAGGGAAGCCCTAATATTGGCATTTCCTCATGTTTCTCTCCCAAGTGAGCAGACCTTATATGACACCTTAGTGCAGCTAACTAAAGAACGAAAGCTGTATAATACTTCTAGTGGTTATTACATTGTCACGCCTGAGTAAGTATGCAAAACGCATGAAAGTACCTATATAATGGTAATCAAATGAAATCTTACTTCAACCAAGCCATTTTTGGCTAATCTTGACATTTCTTAAACAAGCAAGAAGGCGTGTCTGTTCACATAATATCATCTTTCTCTCGGTATTTAATTATAACTAATCTAAAAACAATATTTCACAGTATGTTATTCGGAAATGTGCGTGTTTTTTTAACGAAGTAAAAATTAATTTTTACAGAATGAGAATATTATTTTTCGCAGGAGGAGGAGATCAAGAAGTCAATCACGAACTCGATCGCGAAGAGACCACGAAAGCGCTTTCGAAACTAACATTCCGAACAAAACTATGCTCATGTCTACCGATGAGGCAATGGTCATGGTTCACGGAGATATGTCCACTATTCGAGACGGAAATGTCACTCATCAGTGTATTCAGACTAATTTAGCGGATGTTATATGCGGAGGTAATTTAAAATTTTAATTCTCTAAAAAATTATATTCTTGAGATCAGTTTCATCAATGATGGTTAATGCGAAATATAAGTATATTTTTCTTGTAGATAGTGAACAATCAAATAGTGATAGCGGTAAAGCCAAGTAGTAGTAGTTATAGTAGCATATAATAGTAAAGCGATAAAGCCCTGCAATTCATTTCCAAACCACCCCTTTTGGTGACCCTCCACAAAACGGCCGATGTTCTTCATCATGGATAGTATGCTAGCCCATTCAACAGATGGGAATTTCTTTCAGAGGAGAAAAGTGGCTCCGAAAACTCTATGCTTAAGACTTGCCCACCTTACTGTTTCAGCGCAGTCGGTTATTAGTCGCGATAAGCAGCTGCCCTGTGGACAGTCACTCTTAATACTGACTGTCTTCTGGTGGGCTTCCAGAGATGTTGTCTTAACGGTATGACACTGATTTGATTCATCTCACCAGCTGGAGTAGGGAACCCCAGACTATAATCCTTACCAAAGTCGTTGCCTTATCTGTATGGAAATGCTGTTTCTATATCAAAAGAGTGGTAGCACCACCTCTCTGGGTGAATAAGTCGTCTCTATTTTCTATATAATTGAATCGAGAGCCACTTCCATTGATTTTTCCTTGCTATATGCATGTTGATCTTGAAACATAAAACTTAATGGTCTAAAATCCTTGACGATACTGTGAACGCTTATTTTTGCTTTCAAGTGAAAACCGTGTTCGCTGATCTCTACGCGCAAGGAACATACTCCAGCGTCATTTTAGTTATTACCATTCAGCCCAACGGTGAGAGTACTATCCTGCAGCATTGTTGGGTCTTTACTATCTTTCCCCGATACCGTATATGAACTGAATTTGCATTTACAAAAATAATAAATCTTCAGAAGAGTTTCCTTCAAATACTGATTTTTAGGAAACGCTAGTGACAAAATTCTGTATCCAAGAACCAAAACCAGGTCGTCATCATTCCCTACTCCCAGAACTTCAGACCGACGGAGTTCGTTTAGATTATGGAGTTCAAACAGAAGACTTAGAAGATCAGCATCTACTAGAACTCTCCATAAGTATTACGCCGATACGAGTAGCAGCACTGAATATCCTAATAGTGGAGATTCAACTCCAACTCCAAGTACTATAAAAAAGTATTTACTCTGAACAACATATTTCAAAATTTAAATTTTAGAAAAAGAATCTCTCCTATCAAGGCTATTTCGAAGGTCTAAGCGATCACAGTGCCAGATTGGAACATTTGGACCTCATTTCCCACCCACAGAATGGTTTAATTCGAAAGCAGTGCATTTACATAGTGTTGGAACCCAAACATGGTCGGAGAAGGTAATGCATATTTATTTTTTAACGTTTTCTTTCTTTCCACTTCCTTTATTTTCTAGGACTCTGGAATGGATATCTCCGCCTATCTGGACACCTGTGATATTAGCTCTGGATCAGCAACACTACCACGCCATCATCGCAGGCAAATATACAACGATGCACTATTACCACCAACAGCATCCAGAGAAGATTCTCCTGTATCCAGGTTATATTCCTCATATTCCAGCAATACTTTACCCAGGAAGCATGGACTCCGAAGTAGGGATAGCTCAAGAAAAGCCAGTAAATCTAGTCTTGGAAGACCTTCAACGAGTAACAGCAACTCTAATACTGACCCCAATAATAAAGTAATGGAGAACGGTGAAAAGGGCTGCTCCACTTCACCTAAGGTTCTCAACAGGAATGATAAAGATGGAAATTCTACTAATCATGATGGGAGTACTGGATCTGCGTCTCCAGTGAAGCATCTCTCCAGCATTGATAACAGTGGGCCTAGCAGTATAGAATCGCATAAAAGCAATAGAACTGGTAGCTCCTTAACCAGTGGTCCTTCTAGCTTAGAGAGCCATAAAACAGTAATCAACAGAAGCTCTATGGAGTACTCAAAAGCGGATTCAATGATTTCGAGGAAGAAGGAACTTAAAAGTACCCCCAAATCAAGTGTCAGCCATAGTAGTTCCTTTACATTAGAAGTTACCACAAATAGGAATGGAGTTACTTTAGGCAACAGTAATGCAACAGCAACAGCTACAATTAACACTGGAAGAGGACCTGTTGCAAACACCAAAATATTCGTCCAGAATTCACCAGTCAGATCTGTTATCACATTCGAAAATGGTCAGAATACCGAAACTAATAAACCCAACGTTGTTGTCATAAATGGTGATGTTCACGCAGATGCACAAAACTCGCAAGGGCAAACTGAAGGGCGGTTCACGAAAAATTCTAACAAAGAGTCTCAAGGTAGCTTGAATAAATTTAAAGAGGAAGGCAGTAATAAGGAAATTTACAACGAAACGATGAACAATAGCAGGAAATTATCTTTGCAGTTACCCTCAAAAGACAGTCTTAATTTCCACAATTTGATTAAAAATGTGTCATCTAGTAGCCATAATCAGTATATTTCTAATTCAAATCCAGATTCACCTGTTGCCAATTCCTTTAGGGAATTTTCAAAAAACTCAGTTCCTTCCAGTCCAACTAAGAGCTATGAGGTCATACCTCTAGGTAGCTTTATCAAGAATGATGTAACTCGCAAATCTTCTTTAGAGAAATTTGCAGATTCGAAGCTGTTGGAGAAAAATTTTATTGGGTCTGAACCGAATATTTGCTATAAAGAAATTCCATTATCTCGAGAAAGAGATAAACCTCAGTTTCCTAGTTTAAGCGATGTATCTTTCAATTTTACCAGCTTGGCTGCTCAGAAAATCCTCAAAGGGGTCAGTATTAACAGCGTCGATACTTTAGTAGAATTGAATATGGCTTCTAATAACTTGGAGAAACAAAATAATTGCGAGGTGGTTCATACAGATTTTGGTTTAATTTAAGTGTAATTGAAAAGCAAGTTAGAAATATTCGAAGATTAAAGATAAAAAGCTTGAAAGGAATTGTATGAGCTATAAGAAAATGTTCTTCGATATCCAAAATTGTTAATTATCAATTTCAATTAAATCACAGTTCTCAATATTATTGAATATTCCTCAACCATTTCTTTAGATCTTGGGATTCGTTTTCCTGATTTCATTAAAGCAGAGAATTTTTTTCTAAAAGTTACAACAGATGAAATTTATTATGAGAACCACTATAGAACCACCAAAAAAAGAGACTTTTAGAGAGACTTCGAGATCTCGAAATGCTGAGGATAAAAAGATAGCTGATGAAATATCTTAGATCCCTCTACAAAAAACTTCTAAGTTTTTAATTACGAGCTCAAATTCTGAGTCAACTTCACTATCCACTCTTCAAGTAATTTTAGGGATTGACCCTTTTGAAAAGCTTCATTTCATTCTCTATTCACTTCACCCTTTTTAGGTTTCTTCTCATTGGAAAATGCCAGTTCATTCCTGGTTAGGTCAGCCTAAAGATCAGCCCTATCGAAATAATTGGTTATGTTTCATCATCAAATCAAAATTCTGATGCCTATTCCGAGAATTTTCGTGGACCATTTCTCTAGAGGTGGTACATCTCGAGTTTTTCCTAAAAATTTCAGCCTTTTCGACATGACAAACTGACTAATTTCATTTCCTTATCATAGAACGAAGAAATACTTTTTACCTTCCACAGAGTGCGCATTCACAAAAATATGAAGTTTTCGTATTTGGAGGCTGTAATTATGCTTCTCAATCCATTCTCGGTTCCATTAATTTTGATTAAACAATAAAGATTATCTGCGTGATACAGAAAATATCTATAATTGTGATATTTGTCATCTTTCTCAGGAAACAAGTAGTATTTGGTGGTTTGAATTGAATTAATCAATGTAACAACCCAGTTCTTCCCCGTGGGTTATGTTAAACAGTAGTCCAACAGGTTCCATGGTGAATTTCTTCTCCTCTTTTGCATAAAATTCTGAGAATACCATGATACCAACACCAAAGACCCTTTGACATTATAAAGCTGGAAGTTTTCTGCTAAAAGAAAAAATCCTTCCCAGACGAACAACATCCAATAAAATCAACACGATTCGATCTTACATGGTATAAGATTTACCCCGAAACAATAACAATGAATACGTATCAATAATTCTTCTTCTGCTATATAAATTATAATTATTGACATCCACGGAATAATCCCTCTTTTTTCTTCGTATCAACAGTAAAGGTGCACATTTTTAGTGATACCCACCAAGAAAGAAAATTATTTCTAAGAGTAATACCGTTAGTAACTAATGCCAATTGATCAATTAAAAAAAAAAGGTGGATCAAAAAGGTTTTTTCTGTTGGACTTCTGAGAGACCACACTGCAAGTGATTTTTTCGAAAACCACAATTGTCTTTCAAATCCATACTCCTGAGGTATCTTTGAAGATATTAATCATAGAATCATCTACAAATTTTGTTTATTCATTGCTTGTTGTGGATGTTGAAATTTGCTCGTCTCAACTCTAGTCATTCGAAAAACGTTTCTGAAGTAATTCTCGTCTCTGTTACGCGTGTAGAATTTCTTTATTTGCCATCTTTGTTATATACTCGAAGCTAACGTCTTTCCTTACCTGCTGCTAAAATGCTGTTTGTATACTTTTGAGGCTTTCATGCAATATATGATATTCAAGTGCTTCATCAGATTTTGATTTTTCAACTACTTTTGATTTAAGGAGCCAGAAGGCACAAGGGATTTCCCTTTCATCCTCTAAATTTTCAAGAAGAAGATTCTGCCATTAGTGCTTTGATTTTCCATCGATTTTCCCCTGGTTGATATTATACATTATAATCTTACATCTACTGAGTATTGGCCAATCTACCATATTTTCATGGGCAACTTAATTCCTCATCTTTTGGCATTACAGATCCACATTCAAATATGATTCATAATCGATTTCGCTTCTTTAACACAGTTTAACAAGTCACTTGTTAATAATATCAATTTTCTGTATTGTTTATTCATTTAGTTTCCACTCGCAAAATATTAAATCGTTTGCATAAGTATTTTTTTCAAGCTTCATTGCAATGTGCATTTCGAGCTCTCAGTATTCAACTTGGACACATTATTGCTATATCAGCATTTCTTTGTCTGCCTTCATATTAATAAGATATAAATAACACAATCATTACATCTAATGAGGTATATGCATCTTATGTTAGCTTTCCTGCACGAAAAGCTTTCGTTAGGGTGCAACTGAAATAACTCTCTAAAGCGTATAACAATAAGTATCTCAGTCATTATAGATCTTAAATTCATATGTATTACGTAGCTCAACGTAGAACTAACGCTGTTATTTTCTTGGGTTTTTTGAACTTTCCTAAGTTTTTGTTTATCGAAAAACCCAAGGAAAATTAATAATATGTCTGAAACTTACAGTAAATACATGCAAAACTAACGGCTTAAACATATATTGTAATATTTTTGTATATCTCTCATAATGTATATTTTAGATGATTTTGTGAACTAGCCATTGTACAAAAGGAAAATATACATACATTTTGAAACACATACCTAGATATAGTTATTTTATTTCAAAATTATAAGTTTAAACGCACTCGAGCCACGAAAAGGTTCTTTTTAAATGGAAAACCCATTAAAGAATCAATAAAAACGGAAAGAGAAAGGACTGAACATGCTCGATTAGCATCTCCGAGACATCTGTCCAGAGAACTGTTACTTGCTAGATATAATAAGGTGAATTCGAAGGGGAAGCTTTACTACCAAATCAGATTATTTTCCTTCCTATTATTGTCCTATATATGCACTAATTCCTACCAAAATTAGTTAAAATGTATCACTGAACTATCTGGATATGGGAAAAGGGAAATTGACCTCCGAGCAACTCTCTAAAGATATTCATAACAGTTTATTTAATCGGATTTCATCGGTTTAACAGGTAATAAAAAATATTCTCTTTATGTCGAAATTCTTGACTTTAATCTAAAAGCTTTCTGAGAACTACATAAAATGCGAACCGACCATCAAACATGCAGTCAAGAAGCAATCAGTATAAAACCTTTACAATTAAAAAAACTCATAAATTACACATTTAATAAACCACAAAAATGAATCTCACATAAAAGCATTCCGTAAATTAAGCACACTTGCTTTACGAGGAGTTCTCTATATGTATATACTTTAGCGGTTACAATCCAGTTTATATCATAGAAGTTATTCATGTCTTTTTACTAGAAGAGAACTTCTTTGCTGTGTTCTGTCAGTTTTCTTCGCCTCTCTCAATTTCTAGCCGCTTACTTTTTTATAACTTAATTATTGTTGACAATTGAGATTGCTGCTGTCCAGCAATAATTGAATTCTAACGAGTCTTAGTAAGTTCCAAAATGAACTTCCATTCATTTAGATATAATTGATATATAATTAATAATTGTATTAATCGGTACATTAAAAGTGTGTTTACCCGACACCAATGCTACACCATTTATAGCGCGCAATAAATGGTAGCAATATGGCAATTTGTTTTCACACACAACGATAATTAATTCTCATAAAATTTTGCAAATTAAAGTAAATATTCAGTGTCACGAACTATACTTGAAAAGTGCCTTTTATACATTATTTGACAAATTACTTCGAAATGAAGAATTTTTTTCATTTGAAGAAATTCATGAAAAAAATTCATGCACAAAAATTAACTCTACAAAAGTTAGAGAATCCTATAAAAACTTTCCAGATTTTTGAACATTTTGTCTTCACAACACTGCTTCGATAACACTGAACAAATCATGGCTGTTTATAGTAATACGTGTGAAAACATGCATAGGTTTGTTTTGTATAAAAAAAAAATGGTGCAATTTTAAAAGAACAAATCGTGTGTTCACACCATGCCGCATCGGCGATACCATAAATTTTATGATATTTCCTATATGCCAAAACAGGTGACTTAAAAACCCATTGTTTTGGTGTTTGCGATATTGCGACCATTTATAGCACGCAATAAATGGTATGGTAATGGTATCGTGTGAAAACGCTCTAACTGTCTTACTTAATTATTTGATTTTATTCCTTCTTGAATGTTACATGCATTTGCTATATCTAACTTCAATTCAGGGTAATTCGATCTGGTTAATTTGCTTGTCATCATCAAATTTGGTATAAATATTAATTTTTAACATAGTTAATCAGTTCTCAGTATGTAGTCAATCAATGATATAGTCTAATATAGTCAATTCCCAAACTATTGGAGAAAAACTATTGGTCATTTAGATAAAGCAGAACTCAAAACATTTGCCTAACTACATCTTCAAAATTTTACTAGTTTGTCTCTCAGGATATCCACTATGTATCACTAAGAGATGTTTTAAACTTACAAGTTTTGTTCTGTAAATATGTGGAATTCCAAGAAATTTTTTTCACATAGATTTTTTCATTTTCCTGATCAAAATTAGCCTTCACCATTATACCCTGTATAACATTTCATATTTAGGATCATTAATTCTATCTATAAGAGTTCTACCACCTGTTAAAAAACACCTATAATTTTTTTAGACTTTAAAGTTGCATCTCATGATTTTCATTATAATATATAAATACTTAAAACAATTTTGATAATTAACATAATTAAGAAAATGTTTTGTAAGTACAATTGCATGCTTACATAGATATGTCATAAATATTTATTGCATTTTTATGAGCAATAAAAACTTATGTAAGAAAATTGCTGTACTAGTTGTATCTACTAGTTGTAAAGATCGATGGCGATACATTTCTTGTAAGGCATCAGGAAAGGGTATTTCACGTAGGTTATTGAGGATAAGTTATACTTTCTAACAAATAATTATTAAACATCTTCCGAAGCTAAAGCCTTTATTAATAAATTTGTGTTTAGAGGAAACTCAAAATTAGGTAAATGAGAAAATTAATTTTCAATTTTTCCTTCGGTATCAAAAATCGGATGAGTGGCTAATTATCGAGCACAGCAATTTCATAAATAAAACAATGACTACATTCAGCAACAGTTGCGTAAATGTTAAAATTACTGTTAAATGGCATGTAACCATTCAAATATATTAAAAAGGGAGTTGACGACTTTTTTGTTGCGGACTTCAAAGAGGTGCACGGTTGTTACAGGATGAAAGCAAAATTTAGATAAAGCTAGATTAATAAGACCGTTCTCAGGCTGACAGCAGAATATTGAATTTAGTTACTGCTTGATACCTACCAGTTAAAATAGAGCTTTGAAATTGACCTAAACTAATATATAATTTCAGCCGTAAAACATTTCAAACATTTAAAACAAAAATTAAATTCTAGAGTAATTTAGATGATTAAGTGTTGCTTAACTTTGATATTGACTAATCGATGTCCAGTTAATATTTTAGTGAACATGATAATATATCAAGAAGACGCTGCCGGGACAATTTAAATCAAACGAGTCCAAACATCAAATAGCTCAATAGATACGTCAACAAGCAAAACTGTCGCATTTAGAATGAATTAGAATATTTCAACCAGAAAAATGCACGGTTTAGTGTGCTCTGTGAGCTGGAAGAATCATGGGACCGTGGCTTTTTTAAAAATGATACTGGCTAGTGTTTTAGCAACTATTTCGTTGAGTGAAATATCCAATTGGCTGCCATAAATGTGGTTCCAATAAGATGGTACTACCTTCCATATAAAATTCAGCAATTAAATTATTTCACAAATAAACAAAATCTTTGATGGTGTGCAAATAAAATTAACAACGGTGCGGCATTCGTGAGAGTCGATGCCCGAAATAATATAATATTTTAGTTGGCATACAACTGTTATAACGTTTGCTCTATACATGTAGTACTACATGCCATTGCCACAAAGTGAAAAAAAGTTCGACGATATGATTTAGTTTCATTATGTATATCACTAGAACTCAAAGTTCTATAGAACTAAAAAATGTCCTTTACAAGGTTAATTGGTTTTTTCCTCTCAATAAACTCTCTCAATAAACCAGGTAATTATAAAGATAAATTAACCTAAGAGGAGAAGTCTTTAGGGCTCGCACTGGTGAACAATGGCAGATTACACCTCAACCAACTCTGGGTTTTAACTTGACTTTACTTACTGTAATTGCCAGAAGATCTATAATTATGTAAGTGTCCAAGATAAAGATGCCCAGCATGGGGATCTTCCAAACGATAATAAATGTCGATTTGATTGAATGGAAGAAAAGATGCGCATTTAAGGAAGTAGAAACAAATCTACAAAGTGATTTTTGATTTTGCAGTTATTTCAAAACAACTGAAATTTTTGAATTTCCTTTTTATTTTGTCGCCGATTTATGATAACAGATATATAGAAGAAAACTAAAAGTACATTTTTATTGCATTTTTTTAATAATCTTCAATAAGACAGCTTTGATTTTATTTTATGAGTTTTCATTTCTCAAGAATTATCCTCATTTT
The DNA here is from genome assembly GCF_039881205.1 of Euwallacea similis. Lineage (NCBI taxonomy): Eukaryota > Metazoa > Arthropoda > Insecta > Coleoptera > Curculionidae > Euwallacea > Euwallacea similis. Next base: position 1,912,273 of record NC_089632.1, on the reverse strand, counting down.
TTTTCTAAATACGACTCTGTAAAGTTTTTTGTCGATTTTAACACAAGTTTTTATTACAAATTCATTTATGTATCACACTTAGTATTTTTATTTTATTTTTACGCAACATTTTGGCTTTTAATGACTTTTTTATTATTTAATATAATGCCAAACTTACTTTTTATCTGAAGAAAAATTTAAATATTTCATTTTGTGTTATAATAATACAGTTCAGGTTGCAGCAGGTTGCAGCAGAACGCATGTACGAAGGTGTTTAACGCGGAAAGCATACAGCCAATCCGTAAAGTTTTTAGACTACTCGTAAGAAATCTTAAGGAATACGGATCATTTAAAAAACCGGTAACAAACCGCAACGAATGCTGTAACGAAGAACAAGAAAAACATGTAATGTTATCCGTTACTGAAAATTCCGAAATATCGCTTCGCGAAATTGAACATACCGCAGATATCCTAAAGTCAACAACTGGTTCATTTTATGCAAGCAAAGGTACCATCTTATTTACTGCACGTTTCCTGAACGGAATTCGAAGAAAGCCTCAGATAATTTTTCATTGACTACAACAACTAACTGTCAGTTCCAACAGGACAGCACACCCGCACATACTGCAAGAGTTGTGCAGGAACATCTATGACATAGATCTCCTGGAAGATAGAGGCAGCCACTCGGAACATCCTTGGCCAGTTCGTTCTCCGGGCATCGCCCTCTTGGATTCTGTTCTTTGGAACTATGTGCGATTATACTATAGAGAAATAGTTCGATACGAAAAAATTGAACCATGCCCTGTTGTATCAAAAGCTTGTTTTTTAACTTCCTGTAAGGAGAAGGTTTTATTTTTTATTATATGTATTATGTAATATTATATATCATTTTCCTGGATTTCCGAAAATATACGAAATTTAAATGATATTCTAATTTAGCGTTAAATTATGCTTAATAAATTTTGTTGAAACCACTGGCTCGACACTGATACATCGCTTATACCAAACTTATATTTTAGAAGATGCCGAATCCTATAAGCACATTTTCGTTCAACTTTGAATCACTCTGTATATTACTCACCACAATATTTACTAAACTTTTAATGGTAATACCTTCAGAGGGTCAGTATTTCAGTGCAATGGCCAAACATTAACCTTCTACATATGTAATTGGTTCAAATAAGACGAAAAGTTCACTACGAAATGCAGAGATCAGCTTCCACGAAGATTTCAAGCGCTCAAGTTCTAAAACCTAAATAGGGAGTTGAAATTATCTAAAATCGAGCGTAAATTTAGAAAAGCGAGACAATGACATCTCGAACTAACTTCGTTCTACTTCCGGATCTGATACAGCTATTTCGATCCCCGGGATTCCGGAATGAGAATCCGAAAAAGAACTTTAATATATAAATAGGTTTATTCACATTAATCCTCAGGCCACAAAATCCCGCAAGTTCTTTAAATTCCTGCGCACATTATAGGCGGTATCGCCATTGAAATCAGCAGGGGCTTTCGAACTGGTCCGTTCTTTCAGTCTCCGTTTCGCTCTCGTGTAAACTAAATCGAAACTCGAGTTAGCCGGCTAACTGGTAACCACGTGTTTTCTCTGACAGCTCTTTAAGTTGCTGGTTGATACTTGATTTTATATGTAACAAACCAAAATGAGACTGAATCGGTACAATATGTCAATTTTTACCTAAGACTCACGGAGAGAGACCCGCTGTTTATAGATACATTTAATTAATTCTTTCCAATTGAAGAGGTTGAATAGCAAAATGCTAAATTACTAATTGCCAATAAGATTTTATGTGACGACTTAAAGGGGATTGATGGCCAGGTGAAAGACATTCTTGACAATAAAGATTCGCCATTTATTACTTCCTTGTAAGTAAAAGCCTGTTTGTTTAGCCTTTGCATTAACTTGAAGTTGCTTTCGCGCTCACTTTGGTATAGGCAAAATATCGGTATGGATAAGTGAAGAACCCAATATTTATATAATGTTTCTCGCGTAGATGTATGTAAAATTAACCCATCTGATAATGAATATGTAGTATCATTAAAACATTTTAAGGCAAATTGTTACATTACATTGATAAGCGAAAAGTTTCGACGCCTTTCTATAGCCAAAAGCCAAAAGCTCGTATTTAACTTAAACATTTAATTTGCATTAATGCATTCACAAGAAGTGAAAAAGTATAAGAAGCCGTACATCGTATGGAGGGCTTGCGGAAGAATTTCCAAATGAAAGTCGCTCTACTACTTCTGGGCGCTGATTTACAAATTACTGAGCTGTTATGTTTATTTCCAAATTGAGCAAGATGAACTTGCGTTTCCGTCTCAAGAAATGATGCTAAGATGTTGGAATTTAAGAAGAGTTGTCGTTAGAACTAAAGTCTAGTTATATTTAAAATATATATATGTATATATCTATAGTGTAGGTGCTTAAGTGATTTATAAAATATTGTCAAGCCGATGTAAAGTTTTACTTAGTTGTCGTTTAATGTGTCTGTTAAATTCTGCAAACAGTAGTCGGTTATTTATCAGAGGCAATTATCTGCAACAAAGTAAATTGTCTCGACACCTTAAAAAAACATAAAATTACATAAATAAAACATCGAGTGAAATTCCAATGCCTACCAACTTTAAAAAGTGGTTTTGCACTTCATAAAGATTGTTAAACACGAGTAGGCATCTATATGTTTCAGCTCCTGATTTCCAATTATAATACAAGATAACGATCTCCGCAAAAAATATCGGACGTGTCTGTTTTTTAATTATTGGCCGCCATTCATTGTCGAATTTAATGAAATCTTAATGCAGTTGTGATTGAACGTGTACCAAAATTAGAATAAAAACTCTGGGTTTTAAAGAAGTCTTTTCTCTGATTTTATTTATTTAATATTTATAATATACAAAATGATTAACAATAAGTGTCTTTTTAAATTCTCTAGATAATTAAAAAGGACAGCACTCTGAAATTTGGTGCACAATCCATGATCTTAAGAGATATGTAGTGCCATTCAAAAGAGACGGAGAATCCTTTCTTTTGAGTCACTCCGCATTTCTATTAAAAACTGAGAGCCAGCATTTTGTATATTGATACATATAGAATTCGAAAATATTATTAAACAGATTATTTGACAAAAAAACAAATAACAACAATGTAAAATTTCGATTTTCATAATGTATTATCCAGTAGACATACATATGTATATTATTTTTGTATTAGAACTTCTTCATCTTCATTCAAAAAACGTGAAATTTTCTGATATTATCTCTAATCATTCTTATTGAAATAAATTATATGTGCTTCAAAAAATTATGTGTAACGCCCACAAAATACCCCAATTTCACAACTTTTACCTATTGAAATTGAAGTAAATTTCTCGTCTTACCCATTATCCTTCTGAACCAAAAATATTTCATTTGAGTGAAAACGATTAGAGCTAATACAGAAAATATGGTGAAAACATTTGAAACCATCGTAAAATATAGCTTCCAATTTTATTTGCACTATATTTCATATTCATAGTAGTTTTCCTCATATTTTTTTGTGGAAAAGTAATTGATGGAATTCAATTTTAGAGAAAATAAAGGGGATATTAATAAAAGATTCAGCACTATGCCGGATTGAAATCAGTTGCATGCTCAGTCAGGGCCGGCATTAGCCACTTCATCATATAATGGAAACTGTTATGTAACCCCTTTCCCATTAACTAAACTCTTTTCCAGGACTACTCTATAATGAACCAATATTCATTTCAGCTTGTTGACTGAAGTTAAATATGGGCTATATAAGATTAGAGTGAATAATGAGGAATCTGCGGGATATAAAAACTTTATTTCCGTTGGCCTTACAAATGGTAATCCGCGCAAGTATGATAATGAACAACACTGCCTGCTATTTCAAATAGGGATAAAAATTTTAAACTTAAACTATTTCTTGCAGATTGTTTTTCTGTTAAAAAACTTACTCGTTTTAATGCTGATTGATATACAGGGTGTTTCATAAACATACCGACAAACTTTCAGGCAATATAAAGTTCATACAAACAAATATTTAGATCGAATAAAATTAGATTCGAAATCGCTTCGTTTCCAAGATACAGTGTTTAACTTCTTTTTTTAATATTTTTTAAATATTTTAAAAACGATTTGGGATACAGACATGAAAATAGGGACAAACTAAGGTAGGATAAATCTGCATGTTTTGGAGTAGACAGAATATTTCCACCTACATCAGTGGCGTCCGTGCGACTATTCAATGAAATGTTTTTAATGAAAAAAATGGTATGCCACTGACATGTTTTAATACGAATATATATTTTTATATTCCATCAGTTATTAATAAAAAAATGCCCCTTAGTGTTTTGTTGTTCAAGTAGCCACTTTCAAGATAAAAAAAATTTTCTTATTTCTGTACCTACCAAAACCGATATAAGTTTTCAAGTGCGATCTTTTTATAATTCTTTAGAAGAAATTTATTTGAATTTTTTAATAAGGGTGGAGGACATAAAGACAAACATTTTTTATTCAATAAAATATATCTGCAAATTAACGATAAAAAAATTAATGGTTATTTATTATATAAATAAACTTATACTTAGACTGTCCAGAACTGCTTTACTTGTTTAAAACAAAATTACAGTGCATTTTCATGACAATGACAAAATAAGTAGCTTGACCATGGTGCACCATTATGATGCATAGAAACGTTTTTACACGAGTAAATGACTCAGAATTTAACAGAACCATACTTTGGAAGAACAGTATTATTCTGCCATGAGGCATGTTTCACGTATATACATATGTCTTCATGTTCTCTACCTCTACTAAAAGAAAATTAAGTGAATTTCTTTTAAAGAGTGTTAATAAAAATTGCACTTGGAAATCTATACCGTTTTTTTATAGGCACAGGAATGAGAAATTATTTTTTATCCTGAAAATGACTACTTAAACAATAAACCATTAAGAGACCTTATTTATTAAGAACTGATCACAATATTAAAAAAATATTCGTATTAATAGTGGCGTACTATTTTTTTCATTAAAAACGTCTCATTGAATCACCACGCACAAACACCACTGATATATGGGAAAATATTCTACCTACTCCAGAATATGCACATTTATCCCGTCATAACTTGTCAATAATTTCATGTCCGTATCCCAAACCATTTTTGAAATATTTAAAACATAAAAAAAAGAAATTAAACATTCTGTATCTTGGAAATGAAGCGATTTCGGACTTAACTTTATTCGATATAAATATTTATTTTATGAGCTCTACATCCCCTGAAAGTTTATCGATATGTTTATGAAACATCTTGTATAAAAGTCAAATATGTACAAACAAAATTACTTCATTTTCTTCGAAAATGGTTTCGAATATTACACTCGCTCGTCCCAATAACTAAATAATTTAGTATTGAAACTTGTTGCGTTGAAAATGCTGAATATGAAAATAAATTTATGTCATTTTTGGATAAGAAGCTGTCTTACAAAATTATCGATATTTTGTGTGCAATTTCTCCCGAATGTCAGCTAAATCCATGGACTTATGTATGTCTGAATACATTAAAACTATAGCTGTTATTGAAAAATAAATGGCACGTTAAGCAACTTCCCTGGAGATCGTATCACTTAGCCTTCTTTGCATTTGGTAACGCTGTCTAAACATGATTGAATATCTCCTATAACGTACATCGCGTTTCAATCAAAAAATTTAATTCTAAAAAGTTCCAATTTTGGGAGTAAAATCTTGCAGTACACAATATTACTGAGACATGGAGAAATTTGTAGTCAAATTAATTCAGAATGTAATAAGGTTTCTATAAAAGGATGTAGGGTAATTTTGATATGTTTTTACAGCTCGGACTTCGGATTTTTACATTATGAATCACTGTCGAAAGATATATTGATTTTAGAGATTACTACAAACATAAATACCTTCAGTTCCTAACTTGTCCCAATAAAGAGTTATTTATGACTTTTCATTTAATTTTGGTTCTAGAAAAACAGTTGCTTGCGCGAACAAAAAAGTAAAAAATTCAATATCCTCGCATACTTCATACTCTGAACAAAGAATCACATTTTTATACGGAAGTACCGTCACAAGCCGATGTCCCTTCACCTTTGCTGGGATTCACTTAATTGGTATACTTCTAATAGTATACAGGGTGTAACAAATTCCAGTCGATATATGGGGATCTCAAAAACAGTAGAAGATGCAAAGTCAGTTAAATGGAGGCAAAGTTGCGCATTTTGGCATCCAACAATAATCCATTTACAAATTTTAAAAAATCCAAACACTTTTGGAAATATCCGATGAAAACCGAAAATTTAGATTTTTGTGTTTTTCAAAATCTTGAAAACTATTATTCGGAGAAAACTGATAATGAAACATTATTAGGACACTTTTTGTCTGGCTTTCTGCCAGTGTGATCGATATTTTTACTTGACGATTAGTTTTGGAGATATCATAAACAGTTTTGAATTTTCTTATGGGCACCATCTTGGATTTTTACAAAAGTGGAATCTACATAAAAGTTCCTTTCCAATGATTTATTATGTCCCAGTATTTTAGTGAATTTTATATGAATAAAAGAAAAAAAACCTTTTCCATTTAAGGAGCCTTGATTTGCTTTGCCATGTTAATTCAACAAACGTCAGATCCTATTTTCTTAATTTATTTATTACTCAGTCCACTAATTTTATTAAACTATGAAGTTTTCAAATAAAAAAAAGACTGATTTAATTATAATATTTTATTTTCGTCAACGAAAAATGTTTCGTTCATTGGAAATGTATCATTCTGAGAGAAGACAATCACATATACAATCTTGGCCTTGGAGGTAAATGGACACCTTTTTGGGTATTTACCCCATTAAATTAAAAATGTTTAATAAAATTAGTAGACTGAGTAATATATAAATGTACAAAATAAAATCTGAGATTTATTGACCTGACATAACAGCGCAATTTAAGGCTCCTTAGATGGAACGTCAAAAAATAAATTTCATGTAGATTCTAATTTTGTAAAAATCCAAGATGGTGCCCATAAGAAAATTCAAAGTAATTCATTATATCTCAAAAACCAATCGCCGATTAAAAATATTGATTGCACCAACAGAAAACTACACAAAAAGTGCTCTAATAATGTTTCATTATCAACTTTCTCCGAATAATAGTTTTAGAGTATTTTAAGAAAAATGAAAATCCAAATTTTCCGTTTTTATTGAATATTTCCGAAAGTATTCGGATTTTTTTAAATTCGCAAATTGATTATTGTTGAGTATCTAAATACGCAACTTTGCATCCATTTAATCGATTTTGTATCTCTTACCGTTTCCAAGATCCCAATACATAGCCTAGAATTTGTTATACCCTGTATAGATACTTTTATGAACCATCTTCTGTCTCTTCTTAAATATAGAAGCTATTTTGAAATTGAGCACTTCAGAGTCTTTTTTTAATAGGCTTAGAAGAAATCCGTCACATGTAGCCAAATATCAAATTCTATTTGTTTTTGAAAAAATTATTATTAGATTGAGAACCATTTTTTTAACCTGAGAATGCAAGAATTCTGCAAACTATATTTTATTACGCATAGTGAATGCGATGTGTTAATTTTAGGGCAATATGCATAAATGCAATTTGGAATTAAAAAAAAACATAAGTGCGCGCAGTGCACGAGTACTTTTTTCTTATTCAGATTTCATGAACGCATATTGGGCTAAAATTATCTATAATTTTCGATGCACCAGTTACATACAGTTGAACGAGAATTTCATGAACTAAATGCCGCGTATTTCTGACATCTTTATAGAGTTTTGAACTCGTAGAAATTTGATATGATATTATGGTAAAATTTGTGTTAGCAATGTCTTTTACTGCCGTTACAATTGTTACTTAATAATGAAGCACTTAATTTTTAATGTACAACAGGTGGTGAATAAAATTTTCACTGAAACTTATATCTGCTTGGCTCTCCGTTTCATAAATGACTGATAAACTAATCATGTTTATGATACATGTATTTTTATAATGCTGTTTTAACCCCAATTTCAGGAAGAATGGTACGACGGAAAATGACACCAGACTTGTTGATCTCTGATAAATTTATAACCCGCCGAGTTAAATGAAACTATAGCTGAAATTGCTTAAAAACTTTAGAATGCCGAGTTAAAATCGACAACATTAAATTTTTACATTGACGCTTTTATGAATTTTATTCCAGATGTTAACGACAACCTGGCAATCAACTATTTATATCATTGTTAAATCAGTGTTGTCACTGAGTAGGAACTACTGGATGTTTTCAAAAACGTGTTAAATTCATTGTAGCTTTATAAATTTCTATTGAAATAATGGAGGTGGTAACTGAAAATGAATATTTGTTATCTATATAGGAAAATTTCCGTGGCAAGTCGAAGTACAAATAAAAATAATAATTGTAATAAAACGTATAAAATCTTTGCCTATATTTTTTCTGGTAAGAAAGAGTTTCTTCTGGTGAGATGTTGTTGCGGCTAGCCGGACCGGTGGGCCACAAGAGATGTTCTTATAAGGGCTAGATAGGATGTTCTCGAATCGGATAACTGGTTGAGAAATATTGAAGATTAATAGGTAGAAGTCCGGAATCCTCAGGATACACGAGGACTTTTTGGTTTGTAATACCATGCTGCCTAGGCCAAGCGGTATGGACTAACGGATGTCTAGTAACATGTTTTCTTCCTTTTATAACTATTCCCCTATCAACGAGTGCTACCACATTGTACTTGAAAAAGATTTGAAGGAAACCTTAAATAATCTCCTGTTGGTTTTAACACACAATAGGATGGCACATCCGATCATAACACAATAATTGTGCAGGAACATCTATCACATAGATTTCCTGCAAGATGGATACGTACTCACTCGGAACATCCTTGGCTAACCCGATCTCCGGACATCACCCCATTAGTTTTTTCTTTGGTACCACATCAAATATCATGTTTATCGTATTACCTTTGAGAGGGAAAAAGAATTACTAACAGTAGTTTTTGAAGCTTTTGATGCTATCATATGAAATATGTTACTTAAAGTTTTAGATGTAACAGTCGGGGAAAGTTATTTGTGCTCAGAAAATGATGGACACTTGTTTATAAAAATTTTGTAATTTATGTAATGTACGATTAGTTAAAAAAAAACTGTTTTACTTTTGCAATGTTAATTATACTTACGGAAATTTGACAGGCACGTAAAATAGTAAAAAACAGCAGAAAAAGTAAAAGAAAAAAATTTCAAAAATGTATAAATTACTAACTGTGATCAATGAATTTTTATTAAAAAGTTGTCTTAAAATCGATACAAAATATTACCGGGCCTGAATTCAGGAAAAAAAGTTCATGATAATTCTTGACAAATGATATGGCATGAATAGAAACCAAGAGTGTCATGATGAAACTAGTAACGATAAGAAATAAAATTTTCTCCCTATCCTTACGTTCGTATACTGAAAAATAATATTTATTTATTGGTACCTACTTTTCAAGAAAATGCGTAATTCACCGTTTAAGAAAACTTGAAAAATACGAATACCCACAAAGTGAGGACAGCAATAACGACTGTCCGGTCTGAAATAATTGAAACAATTTAGTTAGCAACGAACATCCGACGTCTTCCAAAACATCCATCAAAAGTTCTTTATTTGATACAATCTCGTTTCAGCTTTCCATCGAAATTGTTTGCAGCGATCACACTGTGAGTGAGGATTTGAGTTGGGAAATACCCGGAAAAATCCTCTTGCTCAGTAATAACCGAAATCTTGTTAGACCGAACCAATGTCGAAGAGTATTACGGACGAGGATTCCAATTTAGTGTTAATTTATTACTTCAGTATTGGATGTGAGAGAAATAACCGATAGATGTTTTAAAATGGATGTATTCCGATCTGTTAAATCGCTTTTGCCATATAAACACAAGTTAAATCGAATTAATGATGTGAAAGCAGAGGCAGCGATAGGTAATGTATCCGTTCTCCGAGCAAGAAAAGAAATATTGTATTATACAACCCCCGAAGAACGGAGAAGTATAACTAAAAAACTTATACAGGGGGTACCTTAATATACTTGTGATTTCTCATGGTTTTAGTTTATTCGATAAAGTTAATAGATGATAAAACTTTTAAATTATTTAAAGCAACTGAAAACCTCAAACGTACCAGTATATTACTGAAGGTACAGGAATGTAGTATTCAAAAAATGTTCGAAAAAAGTTGGGACATCTAAATTACGAGCACGCATCGGTAGGTAGTGCTAATTAGTCTGCACAAAATACCACATTTAAAGATAAAAATGTGCATACACAAACCAAAGGCCAAATGGACAGTGCTGAGCAGTTTATACAAGGTACGGAACTCAAAGCTAAATTGGGCACGAGAGTTGCAGGTAGAATCAGCTTTAGTTCTGGCTCTCAGACCAGTTACGCCGTACAAAGTTATTGGTAATTGGGTTGGACAGATTAGTGTCAATCAGTGATCGCTGATTAATGACGAAAAAGGGAGATTAAATTAGAATTTTAATTATAGGAAACGGCTCTTAATGAGCGGGCAACTAAAAAATCACGATATGAAGGATAATGAAGATAATGGCTCCCTACAAGTGAAGATTAATTAAATGTAAAGTTAATTAAGAAAAATGGGACTGATTTAAAAGTTAGATACTTCTGGGAGTAGCCGAGGAAATTAAACTGTTTTCTGAAATTATTATTTTCTAAAGTAGCGAAAAGAATGGACGCAAGACGCGACGTATGCGATTGGGTAGCTCAAAATTATTATAAAAACGATTTAAGGGTTTACAAAAATTACCGAAAGAGAAAAGTCCGGATGCAGAATATCCAAGAAAGTTCTAAATTAATTGGATGTTAACAGCATAATCTTCGTCAGTTATATCAATTTTACAGATGTATCAATAGCTTTTGAAAAGATGTGTTTTATGTACCGAAATTATGCCGCCCTTAGGAAAGGGAACCTCTTGAAAAATTCACGACATATCCTGCTTTTTTTCATCAACGTTTGTCGTATATTCGATACATCGAACGAAAAAAGGCTACCCTGTACAGGCCCTACGCGATATTACTACAATGGCTCAATGTTGTCCATTGATCTATTTGGTCTATTTTTTATCGCCCATATTTCTAGTGTTTCAATTGTAATAAAATAAAAGCTAATTTCACCTTTAAAAGGAAAAATTCTGCACACATTCAAATAGAAAAAAGTCGAACATACATTGCAGATTCGTTATATTGAATGACAAATGGTCACTGCTTAGACGCTCTCAGCAAATTAACTTTGGTAAAAGTAAGAACTATAATTCACTGAGAGTTTACACCAAGAAGTACAATTTCCTGATTTCATTGTGAAAACAATCCCCTAACTGGATGTAATTATTTCTCATTACTGTATCATAGATTTAGAAATTCTCTCATTTTTGCTTTAATCAAGAATACATCATTTTTTTATTAAGAATACTTGTTACCTTCCATTAATCTTACATAAATTTGCTATGCTCGCGTACAAAAGGGCCACATTCAGTGATTGGTTTTGAACGCAGAATTGTTTATTTTTATTTAAGGAATTCTGACAAAATAATAAAATGTAGAAACAACTGGCTTCTAGTCAGTAATTTGGACGATCCCTTTTAACATCAATCACTTATGAAACCATAAACCTTGATTACTGAAGAAAACGAAGAAAGTTAAGGTAGTAAATTTACCTTCTTGCTGAGTAAAACATATAATTTTTTTGCCGAATTCAAAATCTTGATTCGAAAATTGTACAGAAAAAATAATGAAAAATCGTTAAAGGATCTAAAATTTGGCTTTGTAACTATGACAAATTCAAATTAATCATGCGAATTGATGGTTTCAGAATTGCATATTGCATAAGTGGTATGAATTTGCCAATGTATCACTTGCCTAAAACCAGGTACAAAACAGAGAAATTTCTCTTTTTGTTTAGATAAAAATAATTTGAAAATAATCTAAATAATAAGTAATTAGCTGGATTAGTTCATAAAGTCCGATAAAAATATTTCGTCGCCCATGAAATTTCTCACAAAAATATATTTGCCCCAACAAAAATTTTTTGTGGACTTTCCCCTTAAGCGAAAAATACTAGGTGATAGCATTTTTATTTAATATGAAAAATATATAAATTTAAATTCTTGCCACAGTTGTTTTGTGAAGGATTTAGTAAGCACACGCTAAATATATAATTAAATTAAAAAACCAGGTTTTACATCCTAGGCAGTAAAAGTGGCGCTATGTTTTCCAGACAGTAACAGCAACATTTTACAATCTATTTCAAGTTATTCAAATGTTCCTTTTTTGCTAATCAACGAAAAAGTAATTTTTGTTAATCTGCGACGGCGATTTCGCCGAGTCGGAATCATTTTAAATCGATTTTTACAGGTCTGTGTGCTGTGGGACTAAAATCATCACCCAGCTTTGCAGAAAAACAATCACAATCACTTTGAAACTCAGCAATGCACTTAACGAACAAGGCTGATGCATTACGAAAATTGATCGTTTTAACATTATTTGAGAGCAAACGCTAGAAACCTCTACGAGTTCACTCTATTGCAAATCACAGTGAGATATGAGAAACGATTTGTAAACCATGAATTTGATACCTACTGACTTCATTTCCTTAATATGAAATATAAGCTTTTACAGAAAATACCCTAAAAATTTAGTCTGCTGACTCATCAATTACAAGCCGATATTCAAAAGGAAGGCGAACAAGGAACGGCAATTTAAAGATGAAATAGTTGGTTTTGGCATTTACCACAGAACAGTTTGTTAACTTATCAAATTGGGAGAAATAAAGGAGTTTGCTCAATTTGCAAACTCAATTTAAGTTGCGTCTAATTTCCAGGGCTCATTTTCACATTATGGTGGCATTTTTAGGTCAAGCGTTGGATAGCTCTAACTTGCATAACAACATGAAATTATCTTTAACAGGGTCCACTTTAAATCTATAGCGTTACCTAAGGTTAAATGTTAGAATATTATAATAACGGTAACTATTGCATTTTTATGGCAGGAAAATATGAAATATTGAAATCTAGACAAATAAAATCTTGCTTTTTTTCAGCTGTAGCATGACAACCAATCATCTAATTGCATTGGAACAAGAATATAAAGTCAACCAATCAAATTGAGAGTGATCATAATTATCTTTAAAAGGCTCTATATATGAAGTTACAACTTAAAAGTTTTGAAAATTAAATTTTCTAACAAAGTTTTTGGCACCACAGAACTGAGGAGGCATAAGTCGAGAATTAGAAGATATTTATTCCATCCACTATGAGCCTGATTCAGTGACCTCAAGTGCTGAGATGCTGACGTACTGATCATCAACAATGGCGACTCGTTATGATTAGGTGACTATCGCTCCAATTCAAATTATTTTCTGTTCTGTTATCTCAGTCGATCTTTTTGATTTGTTATTTTGGATCAAAACGTGTTAGTAAATAAAAAATCACGTGACTTAAATCATACCGTGTTTTCATCCAAAATGACATATCGAAAAAAAGAAGCTCAAAGATCCCGTCCCGGAAACTATAAAATTTAGGGCTTATTGATATGATCTATATGAAAATGTTTCTTCAGATGGCTGCTGCTAACGATGAACATTCGAGTACGGAACGATCGCGCCCCTGCGGACTTTCGAGGTCTAGAAGTTTACCACAGTTTTCACATCATGACTCCGGGCTAGGGAGTTACTTCGGGGTAAGTTAAGAACTTAATTTTAAAAAAATTTTCTACTTTAAATTTCACAAAAAGGAGCGAAAAGCTCGAGTTCAAATTTATATACAGCTTACGGTATTCACAGTACGGTAATTATGTATAGGGACCCCTACACTTTTAAGAATAAAATACCAGTTGAGGTAGAAAATTAAATCCCTTGGAGGGGTGAAAAGTAAAATCAGAAAATTAACTAATAACTTGAGGTTTCGTTAGTAAGACAAATTTCAAAATTTGGGGGAGAAATGATAAATTAGCAGGAGTGTTAGTCAGCTAATTTTATAGCTGAGTTGGACTTATGAAATTTAAAATTAAAGGGAAATTTAATTGAAAGATTGATGATATTTTTCCCTGACGAACAGTAAATAATAATTTACGCATATGTAATGTACAGGGTGCCCCAAATTCAAAAGGTTTTACGGAATATTTCATTTATTCTTGAAGGTAGAAACATACAAATTTTCCAATACTTTTAATTTATTTTTAAAAAATTATCAGAGACAATCAAAGCTTGGCAAAAATTTCCTTTTCCAAAGTACAAAAATAAAGTATTCCTTAAAACAAAGAATGATAGTGGTTCAAATAATTTAAAAGTATATAAAGTTCTTGTCGAAATGATAAATTTTGCTTATAATCAAGAGATATTTCAGGTGGCTCATTTTGCAATGAATAGTCTGTATATGAACTTTATCACTCTACACAGTTGCAGAACTATATACAGGAGATAAAAAAAAATATTGGCACAATTTTGATTTTTCAAATATAACGAAAATTCTAACATATTTTTTCAAAAAACTAGTTTAACTATTTTGAATCATTTATTTTACAAAAAAAAATCAATAAGGTTTCCTTGTTATAGGACTGCATTAATTAAAAAATATATGTATATTAACAGTTTTTATTAGATCAAAAAAGTATTGGCACAGGTAAGAAAAAAAAATTTTGGTGCTTAGGAATTATAATAATTTTTTTTTACTTTCGTTATAAGTCCTTTCGCATCTATCACAACTTGTGGACGCCTGAGCATAGACTGTACCAAATCGTTGAGTACATTTACATCAATGTTCGCCCATTTGTTATGCAGCACCCTTTTTAAATAATTTTGGGATGATATTTTGTATTTGCGAACTTTCAGGTCAAGGCCATACCAAAGGTTCTCTATTGGATTCATATCCGGAGACTGTGGTGATGTTCTTAATTGGCGTCGGACATTGTACAGCAACCACTTTTTCGTTTTAAAAGCTGTATGTTTGGGGTCGTTGTCTTACTAGAATACAAATAACTTCTGTAGCCCTATTTTTTTGGGACTGACCAGTAAACTACGCCGCAATATATCAGATTATTTGAGGACATTAATAAGTCCATTAATTAAACCAAAATTCCAACAGCACTCCAAGACATACGGCCCCAAACAAGAATACTCCCACCACCGTGCTTCACTGTGGCTCTAATATTCTCGACATTGAATGCCGTTTTTGGTTTTTCTGGACTGTTCGAAGGATTTGTCGCCTTTCTCAGCGATTTAAGTACCTGTGGCCTACTTGAACGTGGCTTGTTTAGAACCGTATCTGTTTCTTGGTGTTTTTTTTACCACATTTCTGACACTACTAAAGCTGAATGATAACTGAAACGTGATTTTTCCATAACTTAAATCTTGTAAATGTAAATTAATTATTTGATTACGAATTTGATTCGATTACTCTGCAATTTTCAGCATATTAGCCAACTAATCAAAACAACATAAAATAAAAACTAAATGAAATGTCATCTAAGAATACATCATAGCCATTTAGATCCATTTTACCTACATTTAAAGATATTCATTGCAATAAATCAACATTACAATCATCCTATTCAAGTATGCCAATACTTTTTTGACTTAATAAATACTGTTAATATATTTTTTAATTGATGCAGTCCTACAACAAAAAAACCTTATTGTTTTTTATTGTAAAATAAGTAATTGAAAGTAGTTAAACTAATTTTAAAAAATATTAAAATTTTTATTATATTTGATAAATCAAGGGTGTGCAATACTTTTTTGATTCACTGTATATATAATGAAAATTTTAACGTAGTCTATTTTAAATGCAGGGATCAGGAGGAGATGAACATCAAGCATCAAGAACCGCACGTTTTGTGGCCGACATACGACAACTTATTACGTTGAAACAGCATTACTATCCTGAGGGAGGTTGGGGCTGGATAGTGCTTTGGACGGGCGTTTTAGTTCATATTCTTGCTAATGGATTTATAGCTTCAGTTGGTATATTTCAACTGGAAGTTATAAGGAAATTTGGAGCCGAGTTCAGGAAACAAACAGGTAATTTTAATAATTAAACTGATCTTATTCTAAATTCTAATAGGACACTAAATACAATATCATTCGTTCATCTCATCAGGCAGTTGTGTTATTAAGTCATACTGTGCAGTAAACAAAATGTCAGCGCTTTTCCAAATTAACTCGTTCACTTTTAGAACACAAGATTAAAGCTGTCTTGTCGTTAAACGCAAATATCCTTTTCTTTAGAAGTCCTAAAAGTTTTCACCTCGGTTTACCAAAACAATGAACTCATGTTTACATCAGGTAATGAAACAGCAAAACTTTGGGAGTCGAAACTTAATCGTTCTTTTGTATGTTGCGCTCCTAGCAACTACTGCTTGCAATCTGGGCGCCATCAAATTGCATTGCTTTAATCTTTATAAAATACAGCGGTTATATCCGTTTCTTTAAATTATGTTCCCATATTTTATCACCGAATTGGTTGAAGAGTAAATAAGAATTGCAGAGAATGGTTGGTAAACGAAGAGTATATAAGTCGGTCCGAAATGAATGCGACATATTGTATAGGGTGTGATAAATTCGATGCCTTAGTATTGCCATCTCTGTAACTATAAAAAATAGTAAGTTATTAACGGGAGGAAAAATCCACATTTTATGAGCAAAATAATGTTAATGCAAAAAAAATTAACAATTAAAATACTTACGAAAAAATGTGTATATAAAAAAAATTATTGAAAAAATCTATTTTCTTTTTTACTGATTTTACTTTGTTACTGATTCTTTTTAAAAGCTATTAATACTTTCTTAGTACACTTTTATTATCCTCCTTTATATTACGTTATGTTACGCAAATTCCACTTAAATTATGACTAAGTTCGAAGATGAGTTAATCATCATAACCCACCTTCAGTCGGGAAAGCCGTGGACTTTCAGGAGGGCGTCATAGGAGGAAATACACCGGCAAGAATACTGGAAAGCAAATCAACAACGGGCTAATTATAGTATTAACGGATATAATTTGATGACGAGTTTTTGAAGACTAGGTAAAAATAGACATGACAGGAATCCCATTTATGTAAGTAGCAAATAAAGATATAAAATAACAATTCACGTAACCAATATATAGGAGAGGAAAACACCATTGAGTGTTGTGGATATGAACTTAAAACTGGGAAAGAAAAATCGTCATAATTAGTACATACCGAGCTCCCAGTGGTTACTTTGATAAGTCTTCCTAGAGAAAACAGGTTTAAAAGTATTTTTTACAGTTTATGAACACACCGGAATAAAATAATCATATATGGACAGTTTTTTAACAAACTTTAAGAGAAGCATGAGCGTTACTGTATTGCACTCCTGAATATTTGACTTTGCGGCCCACAAATTAATACTGAATATTGCATCTACCAGACCCAATTTTATTGAGAAAGTTATTTAATGAAAAAAATATTGTTAGCTTAAAAAAAAGATGTTGGAAACGCAAACTGGAGAGTATTTCTACTCTATGTGAAAAAAAAAGTTGATCAATAACCGTTTACATTTATGAGAATATTTCAGTATATTTTCAAAGCAAAAATTACGGTTTATTGAAGGAATAAAAAGGAAAATATATGCAAAGAAAATAAAAAATCCTATAACCCAGAGAAATTAATAGGAGACTGATAAAACCCGAGACGAAAACTGAGAGTTTTAAATGTACTACAGTTAATAACTTTAATTAGTATTTTGACAGAGTTGCTCTAAAATTAGTGTCGGAACTACAAGTGATACCGTTTAGCACTGACATGGGATTCAGTATTGCAGATATTAGTTTAGAGTTATTGGACTGAGAAGAAGTTTAAAAATTATTAGAAAATAATTTACAATTGAATTTTAGATTTAAAAATAAATTAATTGTTGATCCTGATGAGATGCCTAATAAGTTAATAAATTCTGAAATAAATCAAATATTGAGTAATCTGCTATATGTATTAAATAACTATTACATCTGGCATATTTCCAGAAGGGTTGAAAAAGGCATTGGTCCTTCCTCTGTTAACAAAAAAGGAAACTTCAAACCATTGGGGAACTATGAACTTGGAAGTCGGTTATCTATATTTTTCAAAATATTTTTAAGAGTTCTATGTAATTTCCCTGTATTTCTAAGTATGTAAGCGTATGCTTAGCTTTGTGACGGAACATAATATGCCAAATAAAAATCAGCACAGGTATACACTGGGTAGTTCTAAAAATAGACTTTTTTGAATGATGAATGCTATGAAACTTCTATGACTATCTTTAAATTCACTACGACTATTTTAGAACCAAATACCAGTTTGTAATGTTTTCACTTGTGACACAAGTTTAATATTGTGGATTTTTTGAACTCAAGCAAAACTAGGGACACTCAAATAATAATTTATTCTGCTAATTGCAATGCACCTTAATCATTAATCACAAAAATGAGGAGGAACGCGACTAACGCGATTGTGAGGATTATGGATGTGTAATGAATAAGAAAATTAAGAATGATAGATAAATCAACAGCGAATACAATAAAATAATAGTGCGTCGGTTAAGAATTATGTGACTAACAGTAAATAGATAAGAACGAGAAGGTAAGAACGCAAAAGAGCCGTATAAGCAGTGTAGCAGTGCGGCTTACTCATTTTATGATACAATGAATATTGACGTAGTATTTAACAAATTTAACTGTTGTGAAATAAGAAAAATAACGTTAAATTGCACTAAATATATTTGAGCGAAAGAAATAATCTTGTTGCTCCGAGGGTGAGGAAGAAAGCAGATCACTGTCGTAATAAAAAATGTCAGAGTATAAGTACCACAGAATAGTGTGGGTCCAGTGTTGTTTATCTTTTATATTTATAATTTAATTTAACTTAAACGTAATAAAAAAATATACCAAATGACTAATTACGCTGACAACACTAATATTGCAATAGCAAGCAAAAATAAAAATAAAATTAAACAAGACGTTGAAAATAGAAGCAAAGACCAACATCGTATTCTTCAAAACATTGAAATATTCTCCATTAAATGAGATAACTAATATAGAACTGCAAACAGCAAACCTTTCAAAACAAGATAAAGTTCTTGGGAATGATAATTATAGTTGTGTATCCTGGGAGTATCATGTGGAGTACATGGCCCGTAGACTAAACTCAGTACATTACACAGTGAGAGTAATTTGCAAATATATTCAGTTTGATGTCAACTATTTAGTAGGCAAACATAGTTTTACTGCAAGCGTTAACTCTGATTTCGGCTAATTATCATGGCAATTTTACTTCACAATAATATAAAAAAACTTCTTCAAATTTGCTGCTTTTTTTCGCGGCGCCTTAGAAAATAAAAATTTAACTGATACCCCTTTTTCTCCAAAATTTTAAGATTTTCAATCTCAAATTAAAAATGTGTCGCTTTATGCAAATTATCAATTGCCGTTACTAAATCAACGGAGGACAATCACCAGTTTCATCGACGAGACGCCCCTGAGTTATCGAGCAGACTTATTAAATAGCTCTTTTCACGTGACAGACGAAGTGTCATTTGTGGATACCTCTGCATGCTTACAATTAAAATTTGTTACGCGACCTCTGGGACGAGGGAATCTCTCAAGAACGAAATAACGCAGCCTCAACGCGACGGAAAATGTAGGAAACATTGCGAACGCCGAAAACTACGGCAACGGCGACGACGCCAACGCCACATGGCGGCAGGATGCCGCGACGAGGGCCCGCGCAGCGCCTCTATGTACAGGGTGTAAAACTTCAATTTAAATTTTCTTCTTCATAGCTCTCACAGTTTTCGAGACATGAAATTGAAATTTAGAAAACATGCAATTCATTGAAGTCTACATAAATAAGATTTTCAATTATTCCCCTAAATCTACAAGGTAATATTTTTTCTAAGGTCAGGCTTTCTTTTTCGAGACATCCTATACATTTATGTTGAGTGTAGGTTTATTTTTCGGTAATTTTTAAAATTGAAACTAACGGTTCGGTAACGAGATTTTAATGACAAAAAAAACGCAAGGTGTCTGGTCGCAAAGAATACCGAATCAGTTCGGACTCTTTTGGAGAACCGATTCGTTATCGGGAAAAATAATATAAAGCATACAATCGATACGCTGAATATCTTATTTAGCGTCTAACAAGATGTGAACGTTGGCATAACATATATTCATGTCAAAAATTTTCCACAATTAAATAAGTACAATATTTCTTCTGTCTTACTTGATGTGTTAAGTCAGTACTGTTACAAAATAACGGGTTAGTTCAGGATAGATCCTACACACAAAATATTAGATAGACGTGGCAGGACAATTTCACTTATGAATCTTAAAAGATCGTGACGCTCTTGTTCATTGCTTCTATACAGTTAAATGTGAAAAATATAAAAATATCATAATTAGTAAAAATTAAGCCTAAGCAAGTGAGGAACAACGTCCCTAACTAGTCTAATCCAAGTAACTACAAATGAAACCATTTTGATTGATCGACGTCAGCCAATCAGTCATTTTTTGAAACAGCATGTAGTGCGTAATAGAAATATGCCCAAAACTGTTTTGACCTTTTGCGACATTTTCTGAGAGAACGGAGATGCTTTTCTTTCGACCTATGGCAAGGGACTAACATTATTCGTATGTTGTCTAAGAAAATGTTCTTGATTGACGAATTTTACTCATGTGTACAGATTTCTTAGTTACATAAATTCCACCAAACGTGACATACTTTAACAATCGTTAGTTTACAGGATAGGAGTCATAATTCGTTGTTAAGATCCGATTCTAAAACTAATTTTTGGAATTACATGAAAAAATGGAAGTTTTTGATAGTGTAGAAACAAATTCTAAACATGAAGGCACCGCCTATTTCTTAGTTACGCACTATTTCTTAGGTATTCTCAAACTCAGGCCTACTCCATGTCAAATTCGATCTGCCAAACTGGCTGGTCCATGATTTATTAATTTTATGTAAACATGATTTACCATATTCTCCGTAAACTCGCAAATTAAGCTTATGCTTAAGAGTGCCTTAAGCTAAGTTTTACACGCACAAAAGTCAATTTGAATGGCGCTTATACTTAAGTACGAGTTGTAGATCTACGGAGAAAACGGGGGTTAGCAAGGAGGCAGTAACTCTTACTGAAAAGTAAAAAAATTAGGTTATGTATCTGAATTTTACTTAAAATTTTCTATAACATTGTGATATTGCGCCAAAAAATTGTGGCATTTTTCGATGTTCGTTATATTAGTGGGATTGGACTCTGGTTTAATTTTAATTCTTTTTTATTATTACATTTTTTAAGTTAAAGTAAAGTATATAGGTTAACCATTTTTTTCTTCCCCCTCCCCCCCTTTTTTTCTGCTGCACAGCTAAGAATTAATTCACATATAAACATGTTTAATCATCTAATTTAGATTTTAATATGGAACAACTGGTGATTGAAATATTATTTCTTTTTTAACAGAATGGCTAGGGGCTTTATCCACTGGAATTTCTCTGTTAATTTCCCCAATAGTAATCGCGTTTTGTAGGACGAGATCTACTAGGGTCACAGCAGTGATGGGTGGACTTATTACAGCATTGGGGTGCCTATTTAGCAGTTTTGCCACGCAGTTTCATCAGTTGATATTTAGGTGAGTCTAAAACTCCTGTATTTACTTAAGATTGCATTACATATCTTTACTTATTACCATAACAAATGCAGAAGGTATTGAAGGTAGTATTTTCCCACGCGGACTTTCCCTACCTATGTGTCAAATGTTAATTGCGTACATGTTTCATCCGTTCGTCCGTATAGGTAAATTGGAATTAATAAAAGTTTGGTTTGCTATATTGATCAAAAGAACATTTTTAATTAAAAAATATGGAGTTATGATTCTTCAATATGAATGAGATTTTTTTAAATAGGTGCGGATCTTTTCATAATTTCAACATATCGGGTGACAACAGAAGGTGGACACACCCTATAATTTTATTGCTATTTCATAGACAAATATGTCAGCTAAAAATAGGAATAAAATATTTTATTTTTATTTATAGCTGACGTTTATACAAAATTCAAAAAGAAATAGGTTGATCTATATTGCAACAGTATAAAAATTTCATTATTTTGGCACATCTGCTTTGGGTCTTTGAGGTCGAAGCAGCTTTATGAGAATATTGACATTTATAACTTATATGCATGAATATTTTTGCTGATGTTATAATAACGCCTGGCCAGGAGCCAAACTGGCCGTTAACTTTCAACATTGTGTAGATACCTATCTACGTACGCTACAGGTGAGTTATACTGCATGGTAATGCAAATATCGTGTTTCACATCAGGACAAATATTTACATATTAATTTTCACTATTCAACGTCCACATCAACAATTGCATTATTAGTTTTAATCATTAATATCTTTCTTATTCAAGGTTCAATTGAAGATTAAGCTCCAGATTAGTCCATCTCAAATACATTTTTACCAATTTCTTTGGTTTTGCCACAAATAAATATATTAATATTATTTATTTATCATATCCTGTACGTATTTTCAGCTTATTTCCGACCTAATCTGTGTCATATCTATAACATATATTTTGGTTTCCACGAAAAGTAGCGGAGGACTTTGCTGACAAGGTAATAAATCTAAAAACTTACGAGGAAAAACACTAGAAGAAATGGATCTAAATTTGGCCGGCATAAAATGATTTGTTTAAATAGTTTTGACTGTTTCGAATATTTCGTATATGTCCTAAGTGGGATAATATTATCCCTGGATGATTGTCTAAGAAAAATATAGGATGATCTGGTATTCGCTCGTAAAATTCTGCGGAGCCATTAAGATGATATGTCGTCCCTTTAACTCTGATATCGGTAAATCCCGATGTTCCCTGACAGAGGAAATAACAACCAATTAAAAAAGACCACCGATCCGATTACTTCCATTTCATTTAATTTGTAAAAGAGGCTTAATTCGGAATTAAAACAACTAACTATTAGTTATTCTATACACCATTAACCGGGTTTAAGTGGTGGATTATGGCCCGAATTCGGGGCCGCTTCGCTACGAGAGAGTAAATGTAGGGGTTTGTGACTGGGGATGCTCCGAAATAGATAGTAAACCTTTTAAATAAGTGAGGTGAAAAATTGCTATTTGTAGAGGAGTTTGGTCAGTATAGTGATGTATGCTACTTTGAATAGAGGTTAGACAGTTTTAAACACGCATAATGTAGGACATTAATAATGGTGTTAAGCTCTTAATGAGTTCATTTGTGGTTATCATGCAATGTTAAAAGCCAAATTTATAGTTTTTGTAATAAACGTAATTATTATTAATGAGATGGGACTTGTGATATGATCACCGGGGAGTAAAATCGATTGTTTAAGGATGGTAGAGAATGACGCATTGTTTAATAAGAATTCTTGGACTATTGTCATTATACGTGATTTCTTATACAAGGTTTGGAGTGGTGCTACCTCTGCTCGTTATCAAGTGTATCGAGCGGCTAAGTAATCCTAAAACCCATTTTATGCTAGTGATCAAATGATGCTCATGCTTACGCTCGAAGGAGCCCGGTGCCTATTTGTATGTATCAGAAAATGGTGCTGACTTTAGTGTGAACACACTGATTACACTTCAATGTATTAAATCTTCGGCTTGACTTGAGCGGACCGGGGTAAGGGCGGTAAGGGTTGCTATAATATGAAATGGTTTTTGGACTACTCACACTCGTTTATATACTAGCTAGCCACGCTTTCATTGGTTGACAACAAAACTGTGCGCAGTTGATCGGCACCGGCATTTTAGCAGTAGTTATACCTAATCGAGATCTGAATTCGGTTTTCCGAAATACCTCGATTGTTTCTAATGAAGGCTGCTTTCTTTAAAGAAATCCAATGCTATTCGCCCTTGAAAAATTTTACTTCTGATCACCGTATAAAGTGTGTTCAAGATAAGGATGCCCAGCATTGGTATCTCATAAACTGTGATAGATATAGACTTGGTTACATGGGAGAAAAGTTGCGTCCTCAGAGGACTTATTTGAGAGTGCAAACAAATTTACTTTTCTTTTGTTTTTCGATTATTTTGAAAAACCGAAATTTTTGAATTTGATTTTTATTTTTTCCCCGGTAAGGTAGAGCAAAACGTATGGAAGGCGAACAAATGAAATGCCTTTTTTCTCTATAAAAAACACGCTTTCATTCTTTAAAAGTCCCCTTTTGCAGCTAAAATTTACGCATTATTAAGCCCCTCAAACGGTATACTGATTAAAATCACAAGGGAAAATCTCGTTATCTGCTAGACTATATCATTTAATATCGTCGAGGACAGGGTGAGAACGAATGTGACGTTGAAAAATAAATCCGCAGCTTTAAAACTCAGAGTAAATATCAATTGTTTGAAAAGGAAAATGTTTTCCGATGTGTTCATAATTGTCAACAGTTATGGCCACCGCACAAATGCAGTGATTTGAACCTTAAGCCATCAAAACTTCTTTAGACAAACCCAAAATTAGATTTTGATATACGTCGATTACATTTTCATCATATGGGTCAATAATGACAGATATTTGCAGGATTTTAATATAATTTAAACAATAAACTATGAAATTCACTATGGAAGCAGAAGTGTTTGCAATTTCTAGATGTGCGGGTGATTAGGTGAGAAGATGGTATAAGAACATCAATTCATCATAAACTCACGCGTACAGAACAACATATACATATTGCATATACAATATTGTATGTATGTATAATATACCTAAATTTCCGTCCGTCGGGAATAATCAAAACTTTTTGCAGTTGTTTCCCAAACACACAACGCAAATTTAGGAGAATATTCTTTGAGTCAAAATTTAAAAAATGTTCCTATAAACATATGTCCGGAATAGCATCGTTTTCGAAATATCCTGTATTTCAGTTTGATTAATCGATTGATGATTTTCGGTTGAAGTTTAGACCATAAATAATCTTTTTCCCTATTAAAAAAAAATTAAGGCCGACAGAATGAAAATTTTCACCCTTTAGTCACAATATTATGATGTTACTTTTAAATATGTATATCAGAGTTCGGCCAGATATATAAGAAGGGTGCCTGCAACGTTAGTCTATCTGAATTTTACAAAAAACTAGTAACGTTCGGTAGGTTTTTAACTTTTATAAATTTTCGAATAGAGCAACTAAAAATACAACATTTCTGTCCCTTGATAAAGATTGAAATTTTTGCATGTCTGGATTTGTTTTCAAGATTAAAATTAAAATCCAAACTTCTGCACATCTCTAAATAAATTTAGTACGATGCAAAAAATGAAAATAAATGAGATTTACGCTTTAAAATCTACAAAAATGGTTTTAAGTGACTATCGCTAAGTAGCATACATAATCACTTTAGTTTAGTTGAACATGTTGATTTTCTTTTTAATTTTCTGAAATAATTTTTTTGATAAAAATAAAATTTTGTTTCACAATAGAAGTTTTGAAATATATCATATATAGGTCAAATCTATGTTTATTGCCAAAAATAAGTCAGCAAAATTTTAAAAAATTATAATTTTCACAGAAAATAAATCATTTTTTAAAGATTTACATAAAAGATTACAATAATCGTTGTCTCGCCCTAAATAATATTACCTAGGTGCATTAAATAATTTATATTTTTTTAAAGGCATTGTGCGATGTAAATTCTTTTTTTCGAAATGTTCAGTAAGAAATAAATGTTCAGTAAATTGTTATTTTTACCTTGATATTTATTTTTAGTCCACAATTGACGTACAAGCAATATCTTCTTTTTAATGAGTAAGTGTTTATTCGGATGAAATATTATTTATTGTTCGGTTTCGAATGTTCCAAGATAACCTTAAATCCTTTTAGTATTTTACCGCATTTGGAAATTTTACGATCGGTATTTTATTTGACTTCTGCGGCTATAACGAAACGATTTTGGATTAATTGCCCACTTCAAGTTCAAAATGCGGCAGTAAAAGTTAATAAAGTTCATCCCCCCGAGCGTTGTTATTCTTATCGTTCTTGTTACAAAAGGAGTATGTTTTCTCAAATTTACAACTAGAAGATTACTTTAAATTTACCGCACCAACCCTTGTCTTCCTATTCAAGGAATAGGCATTTTTTTGCCGTCGAGCGTGTCGTAAGTTGTTTACGTAGCGGTTTTTTCCTCTCGAATTAAATCAGTTGAAAGTTTCTAAAGAACCGAGCACAGCGTTTTTTCACTTTTTTGTTTTCTTGACAAGTGTTAAAATATTCTTGCGTTAGTGCGTCGAAGGGGGCATTTGCTTAAGAAATGAAGTTAAATTTATGTGGGATGTGCCGGTGACAGAACTTTTTCAAAGAAATTTTTGGATTAACCATTCCAAGTGGGAATAAATTTATACACTTGGAGCAGAACACTCTTTTCCCTCATATAAACCAAAAATAAATCATCATATTCATAACATTATTCTCCTCAGCCTTTTTGGTCTAGTCGGTTTTCAACCGCATGACTAAAAATCTTCCCAAATTCCGTAGAAATTTAGATTTATGCTAATATTGTAGTCATTTTTCAGTAAATCGTCATATCCATTATTGTATTTTCTACTTATAATGATATAGCTTTCCCTGCGAGGTATAATTCTATGATTCAGCCGCAATTAATTAATGTTATAATTTTTTTAATGGAACATCTTGTACATGATGATACAGTCAGCGGCAAAAGTGAGTACACACTTAAAAGTTGTACAATTTATCCCGTAGTAAAAAATTTTTAAAAAACCTTATTTAAAGTTATGAATACAGTAGAATGTTCGTTCTATTGTCTTCATAATTACCGTTTAAAAACATGTTTATATACAATTGGCAACAAGGTAGAGTTTGGGGAATCACAGAACTCCATAAAATACGATGCAAAAATGAGTACACAGTCTGTGTATTAGAGATCAATTAAAACTAAGTAGCATGCAGTGAAGAAGTAATTCGTACGACTTGTTAATTGTTTGGCTGTTAATACAATATCCAATAAGTAACAACATGACAAAACGTAATGAAAATCATAAAAGGACTGAAATATCAGAAGATTTACGCAAACTTATTACAACCTTGCGACAAGAGGGCAAGTCTTTTCGGGAAATTGGAAATATAGTGAAGAGACATTACAGAACTATAAAAAAAATTTGGGATAAGTATGAAGTTACGGGTAGTGTGCGCAATAAACCTCGTTCAGGACGTCCACGGAAATTAACACCTCTTGATATACGCGATATAACAAGGACGGTTAAAAAAAATCCTAAAATCAGTGCAGTGCAATTAGCCGCGGATATGTCAGAACAGAAGGGGACTTCTATAAATGTTAGTACTATTCGGTGAGCACTCAATTCGCAAGGTTTCCATGGTCGTATATCCCGTAAAAAGCCAGCTATTAGTGCTAAAAATCGAACCCTCAGAGTGGCCTTTGCAAAAAAATACTTATCAGAACCACTAGAATTTTGGAACACGATTCTTTTTACAGATGAAAGTAAATTTGAGATATTTGGTCAAAAAAAGAGATCAAAAATATGGCGAACGAAAAATTCTGAGCTGGATCCCAAAAATCTCTTGAGCACCGTTAAACACGGGGGTGGTTCCGTAATGGTTTGGGGTGCAATGGCAGCCTCTGGAGTGGGGCAGTTAGTTTTTATTGACAAAATAATGGATAAAACAATATATATGAATATCCTAAAAGCCAATTTACGGCCCAGTATTGTTAAATTAGATTTACAGGGGTCATGGGTATTTCAACAAGATAATGACCCCAAGCACACTGCTCATATGGTCAAGGAATGGTTGTTATACAACGTTCCAAAACAACTCCATACTCCACCCCAGTCACCAGATCTCAATCCAATTGAGAATCTGTGGGAAATATTGGACAGGAAAGTGCGTTCTAAACAAATTACAAGCGCAACTTCTCTCAAAACTGCACTACTTGAAGCATGGAATACAATTTTGCCTACTGTTACACAAAATTTAATTAATTCTATGCCCAAACGATTAAGAGCTATCATCAAGGCCAATGGTGGACCAACAAAGTATTAATTTTTATCGTTAATGTTAACAAAATGCATTGGAACACGCCGATTTGTAATATTGTGTACTGACTTTTGCCTCTATTTTAAAGCTCTGTTATAAGGCAATCATCTATAAATCGATTTGCAATTCATTTAGGTAATTACAATTATCACCATGTTTTTATGTAACCACATATGTACCTATATTTAATGTTTATAAAATCTTTTTCATTATTTAGTTTATCTTAAATATATTATTCTTTCAATTTCTATTGTGTGTACTCACTTTTGCCGCTGACTGTAGTCACTCTTATAATAAGCATTATGGGAACATTCGAAATGGCAAAAACTTTAGGGTCGATTAAATTAGGAAAAAGTTGAGCATTCTAATCCTTATTATGGATCGATCTTGAAAGGGGATCTATCTGTCATGCGCAGTTCCTGAAATTTCTTTAAAAACTTGAGTTTGTGACATAATTTATAATAAAGTTTAGAAAGGTCCATAGTACCAGTCTACTTAACCTAACTATTTACAGTCAAAAATCCTTCATCAGTAATTATTAGAAAAGCTTTAGCATTGTGCGTTAGAAATGGTGTTCTCAGTAAGTCTCTACATGGGGGTTTACTCGACTTCCCAAAGTCCGTAATCCTCAACTGCTAATACTGCAGTATTAGGGGTAATTTATTTCCATATACAGAGCTTTTCGAAAGAGGTAGCCAATCTATTATAACTTCAGATTCTTAGAGCATAAATAAATCTAAGGGTAGTGCATTGAAGAATGTGCACTACATTGCCATAGCCTACTTATGTAGAAACTCCTCACCTGTTTGCTTAAATCTACATGGGGATATTTTTTCTAAGCATAAGCCTTTTTTACCCCTCATACTTTTATGTAGCATGCCATTAACCCCTAGTAGTTCGTGAAATGGGAATTCCTTGTTCATTTAACACACTTTATATCTGTAGTATCTTTCTTCGTATTTGTAACCTTTTTCTAGCTATTAGTAAAAATATAATTTAAAAAAATCTGATTTTTACCCTAGTTTATCCATATTAGGAAACCAACATATATAATATGTGGAATTTAAATATATTCAAAAGAAAAAATCGTGCATCGATTTCTATGTTCTCCTAGAACTTAGAATTACTGAAACTTAGATAATATAGTAGATTCTACTTCAAAAAGGATCAACCCGTATATTCTAACAACGATTTTTAACATTTATTCATTTATGTTATCAAAAAGTAGTGCGTGTACGAAATTTTAACTTAATATCTTGAAAACTATTGGAGTTAAGACGAAAAAATGAAGAATGGAAATTGAATTTAAATACCCTGTATATCTCAAAGCTTCGAGAAATAAGAATCCAATTTGCTTCCTTAGATTTCTTAATGCTCAAAGATCTTATATTAACGGATTAGCCTCCTTCTTTGAAAAATCTTGTAAATTATTTTGTAAAATGTATAAAAAATACAATTCCATAGAAATGTTAAATAACAATCAGTCAAATGCTGTTCAAAATTGGAAAACTTGGAATTGGAAAACGTCTGCCCGCTTTGTTATTGGATACGAATATTACAGTTTTGCACAAAGAAGGATCTCAATTCAAAATACAGATGTAAATAATGTTTTACTTGTTGAAACACAATTTTCCGTTTGCTTGTAATAATTATTCAATTTCGGCCCGAATTGTTAATCTCAAATAACTTCGAATCAGTTCACTAACTAGAAAGACACAAATAGAGTTCACAGCGATGTTATGTCTTTATTCGCATAACTACGCGACCGTACTTTCTCTCGACATTAGAACATAAAGTCAAAACTGGATAAGAAAACTTGATACTAAACTTCGACGAAAGCTAAACTCTGACTACCGAATCCCACAAAACTACGACGGAAAACGGCTAAAACCACCAACTCAAACTCCAACTATAAGTTCAATTCGTCAGCAGAAATTAACAGAAATAGCTGGAACATTCTCTATAAAAGGGATCCTCCCAAGAGTTTGGTAGTTTTTAGACATTTTTTCAGAAATGGCTTTTTTGAATAAAAGACTTTTTAGTTGGCAGGAAATTTTTTGTACGAATTAAAGTATATCGTCGTCGGGCCAGTAATACCTCGAATGTAACCTATATGCTTATATTGAAGTTTTTGAATTTTAAACTTTAGGGGGACATTAGGCACATCCTACAATAAATACAATGTGACAGTTCTGCATAAATTGGAGTAAACGAGTGGTTTATAAAAGCTCCAATGTGACGAATCTAAAATAACTGGGACCGAAATAACTTCTATGTGCATTTACAACACATCGAAGTTATTGATAAAGCCCAAAATATCTCTAATGTATGTTTTTCATTCACATTGGAGAAATTTGCTCTGAGTTGCAAAGCACATTAGAGAAATTGTTTATTTCATAATTTCAATTTTTAATATCACGTTGTCTTTTGTTTAAAACGGGTGTTAATAAAATATAATTAACACCCATTTAGCTAAGTACGTATTTCTGACTACTAGCATAGTAAATATACTATTAATATGAAAAAACTACTGTTTACCTATTTAAATTGTGTTGGTTTATGCATTCAATGATGCGTTTTAGTTAATAAATGCGATAATGCGAGTAGCTAATAATCAGGAGGAAGTTAACCAAAATACTTTGAAAAATATTATTATATGATAAATACCCTCTGAAGATACTGAAATGCGCACAGTTAACGAAGATGTAGAAAAACTTCTGGTAGACACACATCTCCTAATAGAAGCCCCTGATGTAGATTTTGAAGAACAACATAATAATATGGATGAATATCGTGATTCGGATTTTAACCCTGCATTTTCAAGAACTATAACTGAAGAGGATAATTGTACCTTAAAAAAAAGCCGAAACATCGCGACAATCCGAAGTCTTAAAGGAAAAAGTTACGAAAGGTACAAAAGAAGCAAAAAGAAGAAAGTGACTAGAATTTCCGAGTTGCGAAACAAATAAAAAATAGATGCAGCCATAAGTTACTGAAATATGTAACCCCTAAATCATTTTTGTGCCATTCGATTTTCTGTAAGGATAGAAAAGAAGTGTTTAAAAAATTCTGAAGACTAGAAATTGGAGCGAAAAAAAGTTATTTAACTAATACCAATTGGAATAATCATCAAAGCAGAAAATGAAAGTAAAAAAACAGGTTAATTAGGCAACAAGGATCAAACACCGCTCACCTATCTCCCATCAATATTTTGGAATAATGACATTAATCATATAAAACAAATATCGTTCCATAGCGATTGAGAAAAGAAATTTCAAATTTTTTCACACATTTTAAATATTCACCTCTCATAAATTTTAGTTAATCGTTTATTTTCGTTTTTTTTGCTCATTTTTCCTAGGTTCTAAAAACGGTAACATATCATATTTATCATCGAAACATTAACAATGAAAGTGGAATAACCACTTATCGCAAAGAGCATTCAAAAGATGCGCACTCAGGGATAGTAAATGTCAAAAGTAATATAACAAAGACAGCGGAAAAAGTCCACCATTTTATCACACCTCATGTATGTACATACATTTTTTGGATGCTCGATTTTGTTATTAGAATGTGAACAACAAAGTATTAGGTTTGTTTCAACACAAAAGAAAACCAACTGCTGATCGCTTGAAACCGTCAAAAAGATGTGCAAGGAGTCCCGACCGGTGTACTGCGCATATTTTTTACTGTTTCTAACGGTCCGGCATCGGTTTTTCTCTGTGTCCGAACATGTCTGTCTGAAATACTGAAACGTAAAGAAATAAAACGGGGTGTAGTTCCTACCAATAAAAATGTGTCTTATATCGTTTTCTATATTGATAAATTTAATATAGATCTTCTGCATTGCCATAGAACTTCATTGGCATTCAGAACATAGGGATAGGAGTGCCTAGATTATTTTTGCACGAATAGAAAACGCTACAAGAATGGTTGGAATAAATAGAAACTTCATCGCATGTGTCCTTTCAGTTACGGCACTGTCATTGGTATTGGCGTGGGAGTCACTAGAGACTGTTCAACCCTTATGGTGGCACAGTACTTCAAAAGAAGGAGGGAATTTGTCGAAGTTTTTGTAGTTTCTGGAACTGGAATTGGCATGGCACTAATGTCAGTGTTGCTCAAAGTAATGGTTAGGTAAGTCGATTTTTAAAATTTCATAATAAATAATACTATTTTCTCCAGAAACTTGGAAGGAAGTTGAACTAAAGTTTTAACCTCATTTATTTTTCATGGTCTTCGTACCCAACTCGCATGCTTATCCGTTTAACTAAACACTTGGGCTCCGACTCAACTAGAAGCGATTTGTTTCTGTCGCAAATTTATGTGATGGCCGTGAAGGCGAATTAAATTTTGGGGTCGCCCTTTCCCTCCAAGCGTTGAGGACGTTTAAAATTTGAATATCTTCTATTTAAGGCTATATAAGGACATTTCGAAACGATTCGCATAGTCCCACTGTGACACTAAAGATTCCGTTTTTCGTAATAAATCATGATTTTAGCTCAATGGGTTGGAGACTGGGGCTGCAAGGAGTAACAGGGACGTTATCAATAACGTTTATCCTAGGGACATTCTACAGATCAGCATCTTTGTACCACCCGCAAAGACGCGCCATTCTACATATTAAAAATCAAAAAAGAAAAATTAGAGAAAAGAACCGGGCAGACGATAAACCCCCATTTTTTGATCTGACTGCATTGAAGAGCACAACGGTTAGGATTCTTTTATTTTCCACTGCCATCACTTCATTCGGGATAAATACTCCACTGTTTTATTTGGCCTATCAAGCAAAAGTGGAGGGTAAGTTGGTTCGTCCTAGATTTATATTGGTCGAAAATAGGTAAACTAAGTTTGAAATTTGCATTACCGACAAGTTGATGCTTCTAAAGTTCAGGAGCTTTCGAAACTTAACTGAAAAGCACTAAGACAACGCCTGAACTGAATATGAAATTAGGGATAGTATAGAGATACAGCTTTTGAACGTATACGTAAAAACAAAATGTTTATCTGGAAAATAAATTCGAAATTTTCATAAAGGTCTTGGGAATTGAATATGTGATTGAGGGTATTGGTTATAGGTTTCTTGCAATTTCCTTGTGTAAGGCGGTCATTTATGGTCAGCGGATCAAGAAATACACAAAAGCTCTTTCGTACTTTGAAAAACGTGTGTAAACGTAAAAATTTAAAGTTTTTCTCGCTAACCCTCAACGCCATAATTAGAAGTTATTAAAACGAATCCTAAAATAGTAATGAACATGTCATTTCTAAAATAATAGTCGAACAGTTTTTGTCATATTAAGTTTGTCCCTAAAATTAGATATAACAAATGACACTGAAAGAGAAAATGTTCGCTTTTTAGAGAACAGTCAAATGGAAACCATTTGCATTAGAACAAAATGACCTACACTTTTACATCTTCATTTATAGTAATTCATAGAGTAATATTTTCAAAATAAAAAAAAAACACTTGTAAATTTTGAATTTTTTTTAATACCATTACTGTTCATGACGCTTTAAATAGTTTAAAAAAAAACTGTTAATCCGATATTTTTTGCTTCCAGAAAATTTTTTTACATGCCAATGGATTGAAATATTCGTGGTATATCGTGATATTCGTTCGTGGTTAACCCTAAATTTGCTTACCGTCCTAGAACCATAACTAAAATCCCACAGAATAAAATACAATGGATAATAGGTACTATGGGTATACCTAAAGAAACTATGACTGCTGAAAACGCATCGTCCTATTTTCGACACCTATTATGACAGAAATATTTTTTTAATTTTTGCCTTAATTTTGTTTAATTGTTAAGAAATTCGTTTTTGTACAAGTTGCTTGTTTCTGAATGCTGCGGATATTCGTTTAGAACGCAGTAAGATATATTTCACAGTTGATAACGATAACAGAATTTTCTAACCGTTCCAGAATGATAAGTAAATCGCGTACTGTATGGGATTTCACTTATGGTACTAGGGCGGTAAGTAATTTAGAGTGAATTACGAATGTTTCAAATTTGAAGCAACAACAAAATAAACTTCAATATTTCAGTCAATTGTGTAAAAGTGTGTAAAAATTACCTGGATGCAAAAAAATATCATGCCAACAGTTATTTTTTTTATTTTATAATTATGTGGTCTCACGAAAAATATTAAAACATCACGAACGGTATAGGTTTTACGAGTGGTAAAATATCACTTTTAGTACCTAAACATTAAAAATTTTACTTTGCAACCTTATAAATATTAAAAGGGATACTTTACAATATTTTTTGTGTCATTAAAATATTTCTTTTTGTCAATCAGAGAAAAACATTTTTTCAATCACTGCTTTTGATAGATAAGTGGCAGTTAAAGTTTTTTATTGCTTAGACCATAAAAGTTTTACAAAGGACAAATGTAAAAAAATGTATTTTTTTGCATTTAGTTAAGTTCGGCCTAACTACAAGAAATCTACAATAATCAATTCAAAACAAATGTTAATAGATATCAATCGGAGAAAAATCATTATGTTTTTCCTCTGATTGGTAAAGCTACTTATTACTTTTAGGTTTAGATGACTGGATAGTACTAATACAAGTGTACCTGGGTCTTGCTTGCTCCTTGGGATGCATTATTTTCAGTACTCTGGTTCTTCATAAAACCTCAGAATGTCGAGTGGCCAGACAGTACCTGTGTCAATCAGCTGTCTTCATGTGTGGATTATCCGTTCTAGCATTTACTGTGGTCAACGACAACTATCATGCTTATGTAATGTTTGCTTGGATTTATGGTAAGAGTTATTTCTAATACTAAAACGTACAGAGAAAATTATAATTTAAGGTCTCAATAAATATATATACAGAATCGATTCATTTCTGAAATACAGGCCGTTGATGCTTAGAAAAAATATCTTTTTTACTATTAAAAAAAAAGACTTATACCGATTTCATTAAAAATGTTTTTCTTTTAATTACAATATAATGAGATAACTATTAAGAGTATTTGAGTTGATCCATAAATTACCCATGAGGTAGGTGTATCATAATTTTACACACAAATATTTAGTAATATCCAGTTGATTTTCTCAATGTTCATTATTAGTTCGAATAGAGTAACAAAAAATACCATTTCTCTATCATTTAATTTTTTTTCGTATCACATTTTGTTTTTGAGATCAAAATTAAAAAATATATATTCAAAATGACTACCACCAATTAAGATACACATGAATGCAATGTTTTTCAAAGGACCTTGTTTTTTAATAAGATCTTGTATTTTGGGAAACTGAAAATATTACTCGAACCTGGTACAAAAATAATAGTTTTTCTTGCAGAGCGTGCCTTTTCCTTGAAAATCATCGATAACAAATTCAACAAAACATAACTTTCATTAAAATATCTTCTGTCGCTTCGGGTCAGTCAACAAATATACTTGTTCAAAATTATGTTTCAACACCCTGTATTGCCTTAAGGAAGCATTTTTGAAATGTAGTTTTTTCAAGAATATATGATTGCCTATCGAAAAAATCGAAAACTGCATGTTATTTAGAAGCATCACTCAATTTTGTCCCTTCTATCCCAATTTCTAATTCGTTATAGAGGACTGAGCTGATCAAGTTTGCTTTGGCAACGTCGCTTGTTCTGTACTTGTTCGCTTTAAAGATGATCGATGACCGTGATTATGTTGGAGATTTATTTTTTGAAAGAGGATTAAGCCATAAAGGGCAACCCTTATCTGGTGTCGGAAAATGAAATTTTCTTTCTCCCTCTTTGTGGATGTCTATACACTTTTTTGCAGCGCGTATATTTTATTTAAATTCTGAGGGCTTCCTCAATATTGCACATCTGTTGTTGCCCCATATTTTATAAAATTCGGATATTCCTTATTCTTTAAGAAACCAAACAAATACTATTGTACAAGTCAAAAGCATTCATCTGCTTTTTGAACTTCTTTTCTTTTACCTTTTTTTGTAAATACTGCCTTATACGTAATTTGGAAGTGTAAAAGAAATAAACAAGTTGCTCCCAGCGTACAAAACATAGTACAATAGCTCGATTCTTGAAATCTCGAGTTAATGACGATTGTTATTTTAATGAGTTCATTTTTTATTTAGTTAATATTATTGACTAATTATTAAGACATAGAAACAAGATATGAGTCTTATTTAATAGGGATCGAAATTGTGTACCATTATCTGTAAAGTCCTCGAAAATTTGCGGAATCCCTATTTATGTCGTCAGTTCAATGAAATAAAACACTCGAACGGTCAAAACGGCACGTGTAATCGTCAAGCACTAGTTACATTAAATACAACCGATCAATGTCTTAATTTCACAAAATCTATCAGTCAACTGCCTTAGATATCATATCGTTCCAAAAGTACTAACCTTCTCCGTGGTGTTTACAATATCTCACTGTCATGGGATCAGCGCTCTAGGTCCTTGTTTATATTAACAGCATAAAGATTAAGTTACTCTGAGTGATGAATATCACTCTAAAGTGACGGTGACACCGCCAGCCGTCTCGCACAAATACTAACACAATTTGATTAATATTATACTCTAACATTTGTAATAAAACAATTAAAAATAAAACAATAGTAGATATGGATTCGAGATTTGAAGAATCGAGCTGCAGAGCTGCAGTTATTACAGCGTGTCTTGAAATTGGGCTGTTAATAGTGAAATGTGCATTTAAAGACAATACAAGTTTGCGTAATGAACTCTATGTAGGGTGCGTTTCTTAAGCTCAACCGTGGAGATTTCGATAACCATATGAGATACGAAGTCGGTTAAATTGAGACTAAGTTCAAAATTTGAAAAACTAGAAAAAAATCTAAATTTTGAAAGCAGGTTTTTGATTTTTCCTAGATTTATTCGACAAGATAATTCAAAATTATTGATACTTCATCATGGCAACTTTTCCTCTTCTACAACGTTACGATGTCATATTTTATGAACCGGAAGTTTTGATTTTCGGAAACTATTATCAAGTTTGTTATTTCTTATGGGTGCCTTCTTGAATACTCACATTTTTTAATTGAGTTTTTTCTAACGTGATATTGATATTGACAGATGAGTGCAGGTTCACTAATTCAAGTATATTTAATCGTCACAATGAACTCGTCTGATTCACTGAAAATCCTTACGAAAACTGTTAAGGTTCCTTCGATAAACGAAACCATAAAAACAACAATTTGGTTTACGAAAATAGACTGTAGTAATTTTCACTTATTTTAATAATGATTGTTGGTTTAAGTATGAAGCGGGAGTTTGCTTAGCTGGGTAGATTACGAACTACGTTTACAATCACACGTCTAGAATGAACACTGGTCAAAGAGAACAAAACTACTTCGCTCATCCCTTAAGTACTAAACCAAAGGAGCTCCAACCAGGGGCGCACCGCTACCAAGAGCCCTTACGGGCTATGGCCGTGCCCGATGTCATAAATCGCAGCCATCGGGTGAATACCTATACAAGTCGCTTTTATTGGAGTATTGCAGATCCGCCGAATTGCAGATCGCGACAATAGTCCAATTTAGAAAACTTTTTTTGACAAGTAGCGTATTTCCCAGCCATAAAGAGCCCTTCGACGTGGCCTGATGGGTATGGATATCTGGCACCCAGATGGAATCCTCCAAATAAGTGTCGATACACATGGGCGTAACTTAAGGGATGAAAGTACGAATAGATTAACTAAGCAAACTACACCAAAAAACAATAACCTAAAGTCCTTGACAAACACCAAAGACATCAGCCACAAACATGTTTCGGGGAAAATGTACTGGAAATTCTAATCTTAAACACCCTGTATACCCTGTCCCAGAGAAGCATACATTCTAATAAACTTTAAATTTTAATGTTTTCCCGTTTAAAAGACCAGTCAAAATAAATTTCACATTTTTATTGCCCCTTTTTCTCTTTTATAAGATGAAGTAATTAAATATCTAAGTTTTAACAATCGGCGAATTTTGTTTCCGATGCTGTTCTTGCTGAGTACATTCTTAGTCGC
Organism: Euwallacea similis; assembly: GCF_039881205.1. Classification (NCBI taxonomy): domain Eukaryota; kingdom Metazoa; phylum Arthropoda; class Insecta; order Coleoptera; family Curculionidae; genus Euwallacea; species Euwallacea similis. The sequence continues at coordinate 1,874,180 of NC_089632.1, read as the reverse complement.
GACCCTCTGTTTCCAATGTAAATTGTTAACTGTAGTGAGTTTCTGACGAGCTATTAATTGAATGTGCGTGTCTTTTCACTTCAATTTCATGAATCCAACAACTTGATGACTTTTCTATTTATGCTAAGGCAATTGTAATATCTTAATCATAATCTAAGGAACTTGAAACCATTACGAAATATAAGGATGCAAATATTGTGACTATGATAAATTAAAAATTACTTAGTAGGTAGGTATGACATGACTGATAAGAAATGTGATTGAACAACCCCCGCTAAAGGTGTCGACGCCAATTCAAAGTGCGGCATCTTCGACGATGCCTTCAGCCGAGTCGATCGGTCCAAACCGATCCATACAATGTATGTCCTCCTTTGCCTAGCTGTTAGATTTCGTGAACAGTATGTTTTTCCTTTGATGTTTGTTCATTTAACAAACAATTGACAATTGATCCGACTTTTTATTTTGTTTGAATATTATACTTAACAGCAAATACTAAGTTAACCTGTTTTTCAGGTTTCTTTTTTGGAGGGTATTGCTACTCTTTAAAAATGTACACCTATGAACGTGTACGGGCCAGGCACTTTTCGAGGACGTGGGGATTTGTTCAATTTTCACAAGCTGTGCCCATAGCAATTGGTATTCCGCTATCAGGTAGTTTTTGATTTAGGTTGAGGATTAGTCTGCCAACTAAAGAACTACAATTTTTTTAGGCTACCTAAACGACAAATTCGGAAATCGTACAGGGTACTACTTTAGCTCTGTATGCACTTTGCTGGGAAGCCTGGCTCTGTTTCTCACAGATTTGCACAGGCACAGAATATCGCATAAGCACACCAGGGAAAATGGTACTCGTCACTTGTGCTTAAATGAATCTTGTCCACAAACTAGGAAATTGTCTTTTACGCAAGAACCTGAAAATGATCATGGTTTGGGTTCGGCTACCGCTGCCACTGCTTTTATACTGAGTGCAGACATGGTACAGAATCATTCTGGAGGAGTTACCGATAACTTAGTGATTTCTGCTGGAGATAAGGGCGAACTTACGTGCATATCTGAAGAAGGTTTGATCAATGAACAAAAAAAAGTTGTTTTTGATAATATAATATGGATATTCTAGGCATTGCTGACATGGATCTTCCAGATGATATTTTAGACGATTTAAGTTACATTGGAGACTGCATTACGTCCTGTAATAAAGTTGAAAACTACCTGATGCTTAGTGAATTTGAGAATAATCTCATAGCAGAGATGCCATCAGTGATTGACAAAAAAGGAAGAAGGTATGACATCAATTTTGTGACTTGCGCACCTTTTTATTTTTCATACTGAAAACATGTAGGTGGTCTCTTGCCGGATTCCTTCACAATCGTGAGATTGCAGCAAAACAAGAAGATGAGAATGTGGTTACAACCAATGAAAATTCCATTCCGAAATCTGTTAAGAAATCCTCTAAATGTGATTTATTGTCCAATAAAGTTGATTCTGTACTTGATGAATCTGCTGTATAGAAAAATAGAAATTAAAACAAATTTTTTATGTGATGCTTCCAACAATTTTTTTAACTTACAAGTTTACGATAAAAAGTGAGGTAGTATTACATTATTTTATTATACTGCCTACATGTTATACTTACTCCCAGAGTAGGTAATAATATATTGAATACCGAGGTAGAAAGCATTTCATTATTGGTAGGATTGAAGAGTTTACGAAAGCGCGCAGCGTCAGGATTAGCTATAAGCTTGAGACAGCAAGGAAAGCAATCTTTCTACTGTGGTATGTCTACAATTTTATTTACAACAATAATATGTAGTTTTATTTAATTTTGATATAAGGGGTCAATTATTCAATGCGAAACAACGCTTTAAATAACAATTTATTCAGTAGTCGTTAAAAAAAGTTTTTCCACTGCTAGCTGTAAAAGATTATTAGGTGAGTTAATTGATTGTAGAGTACGTTTTCTCGCTTTTTTCTCAAATGTTATTTTATCAATAGTTGTCAGGGACATGAATGTCAAATTAAACGTCTAGTAGTGGAAAAAGTCGTATATGCAGTGTGGTTGTGAAACATTTATGTCTTTCACGTCATAGAACTCTCAGTGCTACACACATCGAAATTTAAACTTGACGTTGAAATCACAATAATGTACTTCACAACCTTGGTATATAATACATTATCATTTACAACCATAACATGTATTTATAATTTGGAATAATTCTATGATATTTTTTGATTTGATGTCTGCCAATTAAAATTTTTAGTTGACGCGAATAAATAAACATCCGGAATCTAATCAAATGTTAGTTTCTTGTCAAACAGGCTAATCATTTTTCTAACATTGCTAAGAGTAAATAAGCCTATTCTAAGGCTCATTTACCTTAGAATAAGCTTATTTCCTCTTAGCAATGGTCTCCTTATATAGCAAAGATCTTATGACTAAAAGATTCCACAATTTCCTAACAAACATGCAAATATTAACATAAACAAGTATACAGAATATTCAACATACATACAAAATAAAATGAAAGATAGATTACTCGATTGAGCGCTCTATGCATTTGTTCCTTCTGTTTTTTACCTGCAACAGTTGCATGTCAGCTGTAACAATATGCCAGAAACAATGCTAGAAATTAATTAAAATAGACTAAGAAATTAAGGGCGAAAATAAAGGCTGAAAGTAAAGGTAGGTTTTCTAACCTATAATGAAGGTAGTAATATCGATATAGCATACATGGTTGTAAATAAATTCTTTTTTTACTAAGTTATAAGTGATCTGGTAGTAGATACCCATGTCCAAATTACTTTTTATTTGCAAAGGGAAAAGCCACGAAATCTTCATTTTTCTTTACCAATCTTTTTTTAGAACACATTAGGAAGATTGACAAAAAATGTCAATTTTTTTATGTCCTAACGCTTTGCAAATAATAAAAAAATGGATTAAATTATACATAGAACAAAGTAGTGTTTTAAGTTCACATTTTCTTTTTCTGAAACCTGTGACTTCTGACTGTTGTGAACCATTAGACCCTAATTTTAGGATATTTATTAAACGGTTCCTATAATATATTTTCTTGTTTGGTTGTTTTTATGTGTAAGACTGAATATATATTGTAGAAAGTTATTTGTTATTATACGTACCCTGAAGTTGTTTGTTGGTACATCCATAACTAATCCCAACCAGAGCCACTTTACCGCTATTTCCACCACTAATATTTTACAGGATAGCTACAACTTTTATTAAACACTAGGGCTGGCTTTATTGATAATTTACGCTCCATTTTCTCCACTGTTCTTTAAGATCTAATTCAAAGAGTTGTTCAACTACTCCTTCAGATTTCGATACTATTTGTGCTCTTAGTTAATTAACTGATATTATTCACAAAAATCACCGTTTTGATTTAAATCCTGCTTTTATGAAGACATTTTTATTATCTGATCTAATATCAGTTTCTGTTACATTAAGATCAAGAGCACCTGGAATTTTCTGCGATATAACTAAGTGAAGGTCCACATTTCTTACTAAGTAACAGTGTCTTCACTTGTATTTAACTAGAACCAGCTCACTATTGTCAAACAATTCTCAATTGCACTCTACGCCTCAAATCACTGACATGCACAAACTTAATATTATTGCGTACTTGATCCAAATAAATTGAACTACAAAAAACTGGCGCACTAGTTAATGTGGAAAAAATATGTATTGAAAATCTATATTTACTACAGATAAGATTAGTTTTTCATTCAGATTTAATGTTGTCAAAAAATATTTCCACGGTGTTTATTTCCTTTCTTTTTCTCATAAAATAGCGATAATAATTTTTATGTACTTTGCAGCATTTTATTTTTAAACCTATGGGGAGGCAATTTGATTTCTTTGGATAAACCTGTTTACTTTTTGTTTTTTGTTTTCGCTTGTATACATTAAAAAGAAAGGGGAAATTCGTTTTGCTATTTTGTTAAAATGTTCACGTTTTTTTTGAATAAAATTTCATTTTTTCATACACATTTAAAATTTTAAATTTCGTATCATTTTTTAATTAAAAATCATTAAAACTTTCCATTTTGGATAACAAATTTAATTGTTCCCAATACATAGCCGAAAAAAAACTTGTTGGTGTATTGCTTTTTTTGCTGTTGACTTTAGAACATATGTATACTTAAAAATTTCATTATTGCCCTTTTTTTTAATTTTGTTTGTTTAGTGTCTACCAAAAACTGATTACTTTACAAAATACTAGAGTAGTTTTATATGTTTTAAGTTCGTTTTTAAAACCAAGAAAGGAAGCTTCAACGAGTCGAATCTGATTTATAGGTTTATTTTGAAGACATTTTCAGCAGGTGAATATTTATGTGGGTGAAAGAGGCATAATTCTATAATAAACAAAAAATGTTGTAATATTTTGAAAATTGCGCTTTCGGCAATATTCTTTCCTTCCTCACTAACACAAACAACTTTTTTTCTAGACCCTTTTTTTATACTTTTCTCTAGTTTTTGAATGCTTTACTTCACTGTCCCATTACTTTGTGCATGATGTGGTGCAGAGTTTATTGACTTCATGCCATTAGCTTTAGAAAGTACCATTGTGCTGGACAAGAAACAAATCTAAAACAACTTTTTAAAAAGGCACATTTGAAAATGATAACTTTATTTCTCAGCATATTGCAGGTCTGCTCTAGCGACCGCTCATTACGTTACTTAAAATATGGTTTCAAATCTTCATCAATTACATGCTAGAACCAAAAATGAGTATATTTTTTCATTCTTTATTAATAATAACACCCTTTATTAACCTCTCTAGCAATACCATAGGAATTCAAAGGAGGCGAGATAACTTATCCGCATTTCCTATTAATGAATTCCACACTCTTCTCGATTAAAATTAACTGAGATTAACATGTATTCCTTTCTAGGGGCTCGGATGAAAACATTTCAGTGACAAGCTATCGCCAACGGTGATAAATTTGTCATTATCTTCAGAATGTCCAATTATGTCGTTCGTATGATAACTTATGCCAAAATTTACCGTAAACCCTCAAAACAACCTTATCAGTACCATCCATTTTCTCCTACTAAATGACAACTAACCTCGTAATTTGTTATACTTTTTTCATATAAAAGGAAAAAAAGTATTTGACGACATCCACGCATGTCGTTGGATACCGTGCTGAGACTCGAGTAAATCGTCTGGGACGATATATCTTGATATACCTTTATCAAAAGCATAGCTCAAAGGTGTGAAAATATATATTTGAATTTGGATATGGACTATTGGAATATTGGAGGTGTGGAAAGTTAATTAGGTAAATGAAATTAAACTTGGAAAGAAACAAAAAACAAAAATTTGGTAACGCCTTCTTTGAACGCCCTGCTAAGAAGTAATAAATACGTTAATGACACCCTAATAAGACAATAACTGAGGTTACGAGATCATAGAGAATAATGAATCGAAATCATAGTCATTAATTTTTTTTTACAATACGTTATGAAATCACCAGACTGGAAAGTAAAATTTTCGAACGTAATTGTTGACAAATATACATTGTCAGCAATTTCCACTTTTGAGACTTCATTCATAAAATCACCTTTTATACATTATAAAATCGTTTTGTATCACACATAGCAGGTATATCAGACCTAATCGAACTATTGGGAAGTAGTGGATAAAATTAATATCAAAAGCCGAACACCACTTCAAACCTTGTCTCAAATGTTATTCCAAAGTGAACCAAATTTGCCTTTCTTTTATGTCATTCTCGTTGATCTGCCAAAACTTACCTGTAAATAACAAAAAAAAACAATAATCAGAATTTCCCTATTTAACAGTGAGCCCCATCTTACCCCTATTTTCTGCTCCCATCGCCCCATCCTCTGCACAGGACCATTCAACTACTTCTCTCTTTACTCAGACGAATCCTCCTCCCCCTGCATGGCCTTAACCCTTACATCCTATCACACTTCTCCATGTCACCTTGAGGGAGGAAGACACCTTCGAGCATCAATAGTATGACCACCACAACTTCGGCTTTTACCATAAAAGGAGAAAAAAGTTTTTAGCAACACTCATTACGACGCACGACACTAATGGCAGTTACACGACACGCACTTTCACGCACTAAATGTCTATTACACGACAGGGTCGAACGATAACGACTATACAATGGCTTGCAGAAATTTACAAAACTTTACATCGGGTGTAAGCAATATACAGTGTATCCAATATAAGGACATACCAGATATCGAACATTTTCCAGGAATCTTTCAAACTTTCGCTCACTAAATGACAGTTATACGACAATTATTTTTATTCAGTAAATGCCAACTACACCACATCTACGTTTAGTTAACAAATATCAGTTACATTAGTGACATATCTCATAAGTTTTTGGAAGAAAAGAACACTCTATTATGCCCATTAGCAGTTGAACGAACATCTTATTTGTCGTTGCGCTAACATACAGATGACTGAACGATCTAAGAAACGATATCAGTACAAAAATATACAAAAAAAAACTACAATTTACCTTTTGCAAAGGTATCAGTTATAAGTCAAATGATAACAACGATACAATAGTTTCCAAATATTCAAAGAACTTCTACAGTTTTTTTGCAGACGTACAATTTACCAGTCGAATCATGATAACAATGCACGACACGATACAATATCTGTACATATGAATATGTTATATTCGAATTTAAATATTTCTATATATTAGAGATATAGAAAGTTAATTCGATAAATGATAATTTCATTTCATTTCCATACTATATATCTTTATCTTGGACACTCTATATTTGGAACTACATATTGGAGATATTAAAAGTCAAATCGTTAAGTGAATTCAATTGAAAATAAGGTCTGGTAAGGTTTTCTTTAGACATCGTACTAGAAAATAACAAATACTTTAATGACATTTTGATAAGATAATAATTGAGGCAGGCAATAATAATTAATTGATGACAAATTTACATTTTCAGTTTTAATGTTGCATTCGTAAAATCAAATTTTATTAATTACAATTTTTTTTTGTACCATACATAGTAAGTATATGAAATCAAATCGAACACGATTAAGAAATACATTCAAATTTAGGACAGAAAGTGTACATTACGTTCAGAACTTATGTCTCAAAAACATTGATACAAATGAATATGGCGTACTTCCTGATAAAAGAATAGAGCGATTCGGTCAAATATATATAATGTGTCTACTTAAGGTGGAATCATATGGGAAACTTTTTTATATTAAGTTTACAAAAAAAAGTTATTCTTCATATAAAATTCTACATGGGTTTAAACCCAAAATGAAATAATCAGACATTAAATTTTTGGACTCATATACCAACTTTCTGGAAAATATAAATTTTGTTCAAAAAATATTATTATTGTTAGTTTCAATAATGTATATATATTTTTTATTTATTGAAAGTATCATAGCTTTTCGTGTCTTAATATTATAACAATAATTTATTTTGCTAATAGGACAAGACAAAGAGCTAATATTTTTTGCAACTTTGTAGGATTATTTTAGTTTTCAGTCGTTGGGCTTGTGCCACAATATAGCCATTTGTCTTTCAAAACATTTGATTGTTCTTTGACAGTATAGTTTGATACGTCTTAGAACATTTAACCCTTACAAGAACGTCAGCAAATTTAGTTCTAACAAGACAGTGCCTCATCCTAAGTATGTTAGTCGTTACAGAATACCTTCAAAATATTTTTAATGAAAAAGTAATTCACAAACATTCAAATATTTTTTGGTCTGCTAGACCTCCTGACTTAATTTCTATGGATTATTTCTTATGAGGTTACTTAAAGCAGAAAGTCTACCAGTACGGACCGTGTCAAAATGTTAATCATTTGTAGAGGATTATTTCAGAAACATGTCAGGAAATTACTCCAAATATGATAATGAGTGCATTAAGGTAATTTGACAAAAGAACGATTAAATGTATTGAAAAAGAGGGTGGCTATGTCGAAGCCCTAGTGGAAGAACTTAAAAATTAAAATATCCTATATAGTTATACAAATTATTAACTATTTGTCTTTTCCTATTAACAAAATAAGTGATTGTTATGCATTAATTACATATTTAAATCGTGAAATTGTTATGGAAATATACTAAGAGACGAAAAGTTGTCATGTTTTCTATATGCAAGTGATAAATGTGTATTATTAAATCTAATAATAATAAAATTTTTTTGAGCAAAATTCATATTGCTGCATAAGAAAGCTTATATAGGACTCTAAAAACTTGATGTCTGATTATTTCATTTTAGGTTTAAGATAATGCAGAACTTTTTATGAAGAATAACTTTTTTTCGTAAACTTAATAATAAAAGTTTTCCATGATTTCAACTTAAGTAGACACATACATATGTATAGCTAAAATATATACAGGATGTTTAAGTATTTTTTATTCCGTAAAATCATTTAAAGTTTTCGATTTTGAAAATGCTCCTAGGAGGATATTAGGATAGGATAAATTCATTTTAGATCTCTCTTCCAACCTAACTGATAGATGGCACCACGTGTGTCTTACCGATATACAAAAAATCAACCTATCTTTTATCAGTTCCGATAATTTTAATATTTTTATGAATTCTGAAAGTATGAACTTTTCTATTATAGATATTCTACAAAAAAACTCGTATTTCTGAGCGTTGTCGATGTATTTTTATGATTTAGTATAAGTTCAACGAGCAACAAAGTTTGATTTAAGAGGTGAAAAACGTACTAATGTAGGCGGTCGACATTTTGAAAATTTCCTATAGGAAATTCTTTGTAATTTTCAAGATGTATGTAAGGCTGCTAGTTGAACTAAGGATATTACTGATTTCATTAAATGAAGTGCAGATTAACTACAGATACCTGGTTTGTGTTCAAGTATATTATGAACTTGAATTCATCAAATAACAGTAAAATATATTTTTAAGCGAACTAAAAATGGCGGGAGAGATGGACCAAGAAAAAAAAAGATCAAATGATTAAAAATGCACGGCATCTCTCAATTGAACGTATCCCGAAAACAGGGATCCAAGTTTTTTTGTAAAATACCTTTTCGCTGTAGAAGCAAACTCAACAAAATTAACATCGAAAACCAAATAGCACTGCAAACCCTACCTCAATTGTTACTCTCAAATAAACAGACTTCAGCTTTTTTCACGTTGTCCTCGTTTACGCGCCAAAACTTCCATGTAAACAACAAAAAGGCACAAGCACCACAACTTCCACTTTCGTCCCACCCGAACGGGAAAACAGTTTTTGGCGACACGCACATTCACTCATTGAAGGTCAGCTGCACTACTGACCTATCTCACGCGTCTTAGAAACAAAAGAACACCCGATTATCCCGATTATTGTTATATTCGGCATGACAAACACCTAATGCGCCGCCGCGCTTACACTCGACTGACTCTTTCTAGAAGCGATATCCCGTGGAAACATGCAAAAAACTTTACAACCAGGCTTTTACAAAGGTATGGCTCATAGATCGTATGAAGAAAACGATACATAACACGAAACAACATCGTGAATTAATTACTGATTCTATGCACATCTTTTAATGTTTTGGATAGTATGTTGTTGGCCTTTGCTTCGTTTAACGTAAGCCTATTTTTTGTAAAGCAATTTCTAGCATTTGCCATAATTTCTTTTTCGTCTTGTTTAATTTTATATTAAATCATTAGAGTTAACGACATAATTCGTCATTTGGCATAATTCCTGATTACTTTAAGTTCAACAACTTGTTTTCTTTCGGACCGAAATAAAACAGGTTGTTGCCCTGGATGAGGGAGTGAAACAGAGAGCTGTCGGAATGAAAAAATGTCCACTGTTGTTTATTCTTTATATGTATTAATAATTTAATTGAACTTAAAGTAATCGGGAATTATGCCAAACGAGGAATTATGCTGATAACACTAATACTGCAATACTTCCTCCGTTCGGAAATAAACATCCGATTTACTTTTTTTTCAGAAATTAAGTTTGTCTTATTGTTAGTAGGCTTTAAAATTTGTTTACTAACTGTTGTTTATTTCATAAATGTAACAGTATAACGGGTGGTCCATTTAACCAGGTAAATCGGAATGTGTCGAAAATTACGCATCGTATTGAAAAAAGTTCCCAGTGAGATTTATTTGTCTCAAAGGGGCCCATTTAATGACACCAAATACGACTCCGCAACCCTACTATCTGTGAGTAGGGAGGGGGTAACTTTGAAATCTTAAATGGTAACTTCCATTTGTTATTGCACATTCGGATTCTACAACGAAAATTTTGTGGGGTTTGCCTGAAACTCTTTTCGATTCGCTACAAATTACACTATAATTAGAAAAACATGTTTTGTCCTGATTACGGAAGAAAGCATCTTATCTTTTGTTTTTTAAACGGCAACCTGTTCTTTTTTTTGATGCATTCGATAAAGTTTAAAAAAAGAAAACCGTTTGTAAAAAATAAATTTAATTTCACTTATTATTACGTTTTTAAAAAAACTTTAAAACTAAATTTTTTTTCCGATAAACACAACAAATCAAATATTAAATTAATGATGAAGCAAATATTCAAAATGTCCACTACCTTCATCAATACATTTTCTTAAGGTTGGGGAGTCGTGTTTGGTGTTATTGAATGGGCTCCTTTGAAACAAACAAATCTGATTTAGAACTTTTCTTAATCCGATGCGTAATTTTCGAGATATCCCGATCTATCAGGTTAAATAGACCAGCCGGTATATAATTTAAGTAAAGTTAAAAGATCTTTTAACTTTAATACACACACAATTTTGTGCACTTTTAAGTCTGAAGTTTGAAATACCGCTATAAGTAAAATATGTAAGGGAGAACAAAAAGCTGGTCATCCCAGCGAATTAAAAAGTAAATCTGTGTAATAACATAACAGATTAATTAGTGGCAGTAGTAACTATAAAATACATCATTTGGGAAAGGACTGTTTGGATGGCTACATATATTATCGATGTCGCACACCTAATAAATATTTCATCATAAAGACACCAGCTTTATGGAAAACGTCGCATCTATGAAAAATGATACAGCAAGCAAACATTTTTATATATCTTTAGGAGGGGACATTTTGAAAATTTCAACCTCATTTTTGTTAAAATTCAATATCCTAAAATAAAATTATTTTGTGTGTAATCAGCATTTAACCTCTATGGGCATCATTACTAGTACTCTACCTATTTGTAAGAAAGTGGCCCTAAAAATTTTAAGTATTTTGAAAATTCACAATAGAAATACTTGGTTTGTAGCTTAGAGGAACAAAATGAAAAAACCAAAAAAAAATTGTTTTTTTCATAAAGATCCTCATTTTTTAATCAGTTAGAAAATACTTCTGAATGTTTTTCCTTCAATCGCTTTTTGTCCAAATTCAACCATTGTCTTGCTTCTATAATATTGGCAAACTTCAATGGACACTGTAATATTCAAAATTATTATGCATAGATACCGTAATATCCAAGATGTCCACAATTTGTACGGCTACTTGTTTCTTTTTACCACCTCAAGCTGAAAATGTTGCCGCAAGTTGAGAGAAAGTCGTGGAGAAGGTACATACAAGTAATTAGTAAATAGAACAGGTTTCTATTCACTCACACTCCCAATTTTAATGATTCTTTTCACACCATTTTTTAAGAATTGGACGAATTTTACAGTATTCGGGCATACGAATGTGTAATTTGTCTAACATGAAAAAACAAGTAATCGTGGAGACATACAGGGTGACGCACAGAAAAGTTTGCACTCAGGTATTTTTTTGTAAACAAATAAATGAAAATTTGCTCGGTTACTTAAATCTTAGTTTTCAGGGAGACACATTTTTTACATATTTGTATCCTCTTTATTCTAACCCCCACGAAGGGGTGTCTGACACCCTTAAAATCTGAAATTTAAAGGAAAAGCGAATAATATCTTATTTAAAAGGAAATTAAAGTCCCATTGTAACAGGATCTTCCTCGCATTATTTAGTCGATAAATAAAATGCACAAAAAAGGTGTTAATAATAGTATTTTGAAATTTCACTTGATCCTTCGAAAAATTTGCTATTATCACTTTGTTTCTCGCACTATTAACCCCGAATAGAAATAAAGTTTTTCCGTAAGTTAACATACGACTTTATTGCATGCGTTTAATCGGACGGCTGGCCACATACGGATACCTGCTTAGTGCGCATGTGCCCTTTAAAGTCCGTAACAATTGCATAACGCTTATTTATCAACCCTGTCAATTAATATTAAAGACTGTTTGTATTTAAAAAATCCGAAAACCCTCCGGTCCTTGAATTCGATTGAATTTATAACTTAATTCATTTATGAGAAAACTGAACAAAATTCTATCACAAATCAAGAACAATAAAATTTAGGTAATAGGTTGAGGAACTTAAGGAAAATATTAAAATTCATTACTGACGTACAAGCAATTTTTTCTAAAGGAATTTATGGACCAAGGTCTCAGGAAATGCACTATCCGATATAATGGTTGGAGACAACCTACTCTCGTATTAAACAGCACCTATTATCTAATACGCATACCAAATTTGAAAGCTCAATTTGCAATAAATCAGACCCATTAAAATAAAAACCTACCTTTTTCTTAACTTTTAACATCTTGTCCCCTACTGATCGAAATCGGACACCTGTTTATTCAAACTTTTTTCTTTACTTTGTACTGGAGAATACGTACCTCAAATAACGCCGTACAATTCTAAAACACCTTGTATACTTTTTTTCATAAAAAAATATCCTGGTTAAATGCAGGTATCAAGAAATGTAAAACGTTTTTAGCACGTAATCCGATCGTTCTCTCAAATACATAAGTTAAATACTATAATTGAATAATATTGTTTTCTATTAAACAAAGTGCTACAAAGTGGAAGAAATATACGGTTTCACTGTGGAAGAGGCAATCTCCGATATGTGTACATCAATCGGTCGCCTATCGTCATACAACGTTGGAGCTTGTAAAATTATCCCAGCTGTTCCAACTACGACTGCTAAGGTGAAAATCCAGAGGAACAATCGGTCTAAAACCATAGCAACATACTTCCAATCTTCTTTCACCTGGAAAAAGAATTACATTCAGTCACAATAATCATTCAGGTTCAAAACATTAATTTGAATTTTTTCAATTTTTAAAAATTTCATCAATTTAATGAATTTTTACGTGTGTCATCTCGAACATAAATTTAAATAAAAAATACCCTTGTGGAATCTTGTTCCCTTTTAATGTGGCTGGCAATGAACTTGACTCCGTCCATGGCTTTATGAAATTCTGGACATTGGTGCCAAGCTAAATCTGCCAGAAGAGGATCAATAAAGGCTTCGTATTCACCATCCACGGACATACGAATAATTGGTGAAGTGGTTCCATGAATGCGACAAGCCAACAACCTCGCTGATTCTATTTCCCTACAAATATCCCATAGAATAACCCAAAAACAAGTTTTGAGTATTACTAACCTATTCATCAACGTATCGCAAATGCTAGTGGTGGAAGTCAGCTCTTGGTATTCTTGATGTATTACTCCAGAACCGTGACAAAATCTGGAGCCTCTTAACCCATTGCAACCTTGAATCAGCGCTGCATGGGGGTCAAATGGGTTGTATCTAAAAGTTAAAGAATAATCAATTTTTAAGAAAAATAAATATCTTTAAAAACAAACCCTCGGCGATCCAACATATAATGCGGCCTTCTCATCATTAGAAGCCGCGGAAGAATGTGTATGAAAACCCGCTTGACCCAAGGTGCCATTACATGCGTTTGAGGGCATCGAAAATGTACGTTTAATACTATAACTGTAACGCATATGCTTAAAAAAAACGAATTTTTTTATACATATTACATTACATTTCACTGAAATACCAACCTAAAGGTATCTAAAATCATTGTAAAGAGCACAAATTTTCCTAAAAGTGGTACCACCAACGACGTTGGAGGAATAATCTCAGCCAACAGGAGGAAGAATACAGTCAACGACAGTAAAATTGAGATAGAAAGACTGACCTGAAAGAAATATTTTTAAATTTACATTGTTAGTTGTTTTGGTTAGTAACGACCTTTTCCCCACTATCAGAAGGTAAGTAGAAAACTAGTATTGTGAGGAACGATATACCCATGCAAGGAATAATCAGGTTAACCGTATAAAACAGTGTTTTACGTCTCATAGTTATATTAAAGGTGATATCCAAGTACGGTTCATCACAGCAAGTATAGAACTTTTCACTTCTGCAATTATTAACAGTTTTTTTGATCTGTAACACAACCGTCCATATTTGCACTCACCTGATTGCTGGGACTTCCAAAATATCCCATTCTACCGAGGTATAGAATTCAGTAAGATCTATCCCAATTTCCACAGTTGTAGATCCCTTTGATTCATCTATATGTCGAAGATCGACCTAGAAATAATAAATTGTTAACCATGGACCGTGACCACACCTGAAAAATCGGTTTACTTGAAAACCGTCGTAGGTCCAAGAACCAAATTTCATTACGCAGGTTTGTTCATCAAATGGAAAATATTCTACGTCAATCTCGCAAGAAGATTTATAAATGGCCGGTGGCTTCCACTCCACTCTTCCTGTGTAATTTAATGTTGCCTTTGTAGCTAAAGTCATTTCGAAATTTCCATCAGCGCTGCACATAAGAGAGGGTAGATGGATTTTTGGATTAATGAAAACTCACGAAGTCTCAACAAGATATTATTAGTTGGGAATGGTACCCAAGTTTCGCCCATATGGGCATCATCAAGCGCTATTGGAGAACGTACGATACTCGAATAAGTAGGTGAGCTCATGTAAAATGTGTACAAATACCAAAATTTTATAATGCAAAATAGTAATGTGTGAAATCGATCGATATTTCTTTTGATGTTAGAGGTAGAACCAAAATTTTAATAAGTATTAGAGTTGAAGAAGAAGGATTATGCACATTAAAATCATAGGAAACATACGGGATGTCCAAAAAGTATGAACATTTTTGATACTCCCTATATGTTCAGAATACTTTGCAAACTATGTATAATAAGCGGTTCTTACTTTCAAAATTTTAGTTTCCCAATATCTGCTAAATAGGAAAATTTTGCAATTTTCACAACAATAAAATTTGAAGAACACGCAAGGAAAATCTTTAAAAATATTCGAAATCAGCATCCAAATTTAAACAATTATAATCTCTTTGAGAAGGATATAATCTCCATTTGTTATGTTCTATACTGGCTGTCTCATAAAAAATGGGCGAAATATAACTCAATTATTTATGAATAGATTTTGATGAACTGAAAACCAAATAAAATTATATTTTTCACACTAATAAATACGTCAAAGTTGATTTTTCTTGACTCAACTTCTGCTTCAAGTGTCATTAGAATTTTGAATAGAATTATGCATTTTTTTACACTTTTTGATAGAAAGTATTTTTCTTAATTTGATGATGTATGACAAGTTAATGTGAAAAAAATTTTAAAATTTGAACAATATGTCACAACAAGTGCTCAAAATGGGTATTGTTTTTTTGTTTACAACGCAGTACAGATTATTGATTGTTATTAATGTTGTTATAAGCGACAATTATCAAGTGTCAATTTCAGTTGAAAATATTAAAAAGTGATTAGGAAATTTACAGCCATGCTTGAGGCAAATTTCCAAAGCAATAAAAATTTCGGTAAAGCGATACGTTTTTGTTCTACCTGTTTTCCTAATAGAGAAGTACATAATAGTAATAAATTTAAACATTTAGAACGCAACTTACGACACTATGGATCTTTTAAAAAGCCAAAAAAATCATTACAAAACTTTTGACCCGTCATATTGATGATAATAATAACAACTATTTTGAACGCTTATTGTGATATATTGTTCAAATTTTTCAATTTTTGCAGTTAAAAATCATTTTAATATTAATTAGTCGTACACTACCACATTCAGAAAAATACTTTTTCTCTAAAAATGCAAACAAATACAGAGTTATTTTTTAAATTCTGAGGTTGACACCTGAAGCAGAAGAAGTTGAGTTAAAAAAATTCAACTTTCATATTATTTAGTAGTCTGAACAATATCATTTTATTTGGTTTTTAGTTTATTAAAAATAAAATATGTATAAAAGTACGTTTTCTTATGATAAAGTAACTATCAAAATTGATTAAGATTCATAATTTTTTTTCCTCCAGGGTGAATCAAAAAAGGTTCACAACAATGTAAAAAGTATTTTCTGCGTTACTGTGGAATAGTACATTTTCCACACTACACACAGAAAATTTTCTGCACTCAAACACGTGCAGAAAAGTAAACTCTCATGCATGCGAATAGAGTGTACAATTTTTACCGAATAGCCCACAACTTTTTTAAACTGTAGATTAAATCGGTTTACTGTGAATAGGCATACTGAAAGCCTTAGTTTCAAAAAAAATATATACAATTCCATTACTCTTCGGAAAACGTAGCTAAAATAAATTTTATTGATTTCGTTGAGGCAACCTAGCCAAATTACTATTGGTTCTAGGAACAATGGAAACAACCTAAAAACAAAAGTTGCACTCTGCTAATTTCTGAGATCCCTTCACTAAATGTCGAAAAAATTAATCTTGTATTGTTTTAGAATCACGGCAATTTGCTTAAAGTTAAAAATCTTGTGAATTAGATATGAATTAATAAAACAGCACCTGTTGAATCGATATTCAGAGGCTCAATCGCTCGATCAAACTCTCATAACTAATTTCCCAATCGTACAGAGTGTATATTTAGAATTTAATGTTAATATCCATTAGCACCTAGTACTTTTTGATATTCAGTTACTTACTTGTTATACAGGACTATATCAGGTCTCCAAATATTGTCAGAGGGCACATGGAGCATATCAACATTTCCGTAGTCTCTTGGATTCCATTTGAGTTTGTAATCATACCATGACTGCAATCGGCATGAAAATTACCATTTTTTTTCTGCAATCAACCATAAAACATACCTTTGCTCTTCCAAAAGAGAGCGCAAAATAGGTACCTACTTATTGTACGAAAAATTTTGCAATTTTACAACTTTGAAATTGTGTAACGCTGGTAAAATAAATGTAACAGCGACTTCTCATATACATATTTGTGTCTAATACATTCAACTATTTTTTTTAGATCTTTTAGGTGGCCTGATAGAAAAAAGTTTTATAAACAAAAGTGAAGCCAGAAAGACTGTGAATTTGGGTTTGTGGTCACAAAAGTCTATTTAGGTTGAACTACATGTAAGAACTGTGGTTGAGTGGATCATAGAAGTGACATTACAGATACTATACAGGGTGTCAATTTAAAAACTTCCTATCTCTATTATCTCGAAACGGTATAAATTTTTACAATGCCGCCGGAACACATCGATTTTGTTATCGACACACTATTTTAATATCAAACTCGCTGCACCTTTTTCAACTCTCTACCCTGCAGAGCCACCCTCTTAAGTATCTTAAATGACAAAGGGGGTTAAGTGATACCTCATTTTAAAGAGCTTTTCATTCTCTACATTTTGGCTCCTCATTTACTATATTCAACTGTTGCGTTATCAAATTAGGTGACTCTCAAACATGTCCTATGATTAAAAAATTGCTGCAACAAATCAATTTACCATTAAAAGAAAAGATGTATTAATCACTGAAGCAAACATTTATTGTTGGATTTCTGGTAAAAATCAATCATGTCCAAAATTCAACAATCTTTATGTCTTTTTTTAATTTACTAGCTAAAAGAGTCAAGTTTATTAAATTTATGGCTCTTTCTCTATTGTACAGAAAGAAGTGTAAAACGATCTTTTCTATTACTTTTGACTACTCGAAAGTACATCTTTTCCTTATGTGAAAACCAGATGGTCGAGGTGATAAATTAAAGGGCGCCTGCAATATTGGTCCCTAATTACAGAGTGGTGGCAAACTTACTAATCTTTTGTATAGTTAGTTCTTAAGGAGCTTTTAGAACGAACACACGGAGGTGCCTTCTGACTGTAATTAATAAAAGCAGAATTGAAGTATCTTGTGTGAGATTATATTTAAACCCCATATCCAATATTTATCAATCTAATAAATGCCGTCGAAAAAAAATATCTATCTCGAACATGAATTTTTTTGTTGATTATTTTTATTTTCAATGGAATGCCGTTTCCAGAAGTTTTGATACTATTTTGCTTGGATTGTGCTAAAATTGAATCGAAATAAAAATAATTACAGAAGATTTATTTGCGGTAATTGGTCGGTGTTTGATCATTGTACCTCTCGCTTAATTTTATTTGCTATTTGACAAAAACCGCTGAGAGTGGCTTTTTTCACTGTTTAAATGTTCTTCCTCAAGCATATCCACGCTGTATATTATTTCGTTGCGCGTATCGTTTCCAAATTGTGGTTCTTCACACAATGGTTTTTTTACAAACATACTATTGTCTTTTACTTAACACCAAATATACGAGGATCAAACTTTCAGCATAAGTGCTTGGAGAAAATTATGTTGAAGAATGATGTCTCTTGATGAAGAGCGGTTATACACATACTATCCTTCATTCTTGGGTTCGTATGGACTCCAGTAGTCCATGGCGCCAAGCGCCCACATGTAGAATAATATGTGGGACAAGATAAAATTGGAAGAAATATAGATCACCACATGAAAATACACAAGGCCCTCTAATGAAGTAGATGGCCCTTTACATATGACAATATAACTCGTGTTATTATTAAAAATTACGAATTTCAGAAAATTTGGTGGCGAACACATTCTTCCTGCAGGATGTCTCTCCCCTCTGGTTTCTTTTTTGATCAAGTTCTCCTTGCAATAGGAAATTGATATTTTACTCTGTTGGGGTATATTTCCATAATAAAAATACTGTTTTGAATTCGCAACTTTTCTCCTATTTTACTAAATCTGGAAACATCGCATGTATCGTTTCTAAGATCAATCAGCTGTACCTTTACAAAAGGCAGGTAGTACCGACATCACTTCGTAGATGATTCACTCGAATGTTAGCGCCGCGATGAACGAGATGTTCGTAATGCACACTGTGCTAATAATCAAGATATAATCAGGTTTTCTTTTATTCTAAAGACTCGTGAGGTACGTCGTTAGTATATCCATGATTTAGTGAGTGAGAGTGAATGTTGCTTACGTGATTCTGGCTCACGCTTTTAGTACTCGGGGGTGAGTTCTGATTATTGTTTCTTGTGGTTTACACTTAAGTTTCGTTAAGTCAATGAAAACGATATAATTACAATTTTTGTTGAAAGTCAAAATTATGTGCAATTTTGGCTCTTCTGGAAGGTATTTAAGACTATCTTTGGACATGGCCGAAAAATGATATTGCAATTTGAGCTATTTCGAAGATTAAACATTTTTTTTGGTTTCAGATCTCAACTATGTACGCCTCTGCTTCAAGTCAAAATTAACTTGAAACTCTAACTATTTTGAAGATTTTTTTTCCAGAATTAATATTGAATTTTTTTCTGGAACTAAAATTGTTTTTTTTTTAATTAATTAATAATTAATTTTCTTGTGTTTCAGGTTTCAGCTGTGTACGCCTCTGTTTCTAGTTGATATTAATTCGAAACTAATTGTTTCGAAGATTTCCAAAACTTTTTTTTAGGAACAAATATTGAATTTTTTTGTGCTTCAGGGCTCAACTGTGTGGTGAGTCCAAAACGCATTTGTGACTCACATTAGAATTAGGATTTCTAGCATAAAAAATTTTCGCTGTCCTTACGCATTTTTCTTTCTCTCTATAAATAAAAATAATTTCAGTTCATTGCTGAATTACGTATACTATTTTTAAAATTACTTACAATAACCTAAAAACTATGGTAATAAATTTTAACTGATTTGAATACCTATTAGTATCGATCAGTACCACAGGTAAATAATATTTTCCGTGCAAAATAAGATCAAAGTTTCGAAACGGCAAACAAAAATAAATATTTGCTTCAGTGATTAATGTATCTTTTTTGTAATTGTTGTCTCAATAAACAATAAGTCACTAGGTTAATAAATTGATTTAGTACAACTTTTTAATCATAATACATGTATGAATAAGAAAATCTTAGTTTAATCCTATCAAAACACTAATAGGAAAAATGAGTTTAGAATTATCGAAAACGCCCAACTTGATAACACAACAGTCGAATGTAACAAATGAGGTACCAAAATATAGAAAATGAAGGGATAGAGCGGGATAGGGAGTTGAAAGAGGCACAGTGAATTCAACATAAAAATTGTTCCATTTTAATAACAAAATCGACGTGTTCCAGCGATTTTTTAAAAATCTAACCCATTTCGAGATAATGGGGGTGGGAAACTTTCAAATTGACACCCTATATAAAAAGCGTATTAGTGACATATTTTGAAATTCTATTTAGCTACAGATTATTATTTGTACCATTACTCAAATGAACAAATACCTTCTTTCTAACTCAATATTCACTTGAATGATTGTAAAAAAAGTTGTGTGTATAACTGGATCGCAAAGCGTCTACCTTTTCCCATCTAGCGACAATACTATATCACTACACCTTAAATAGGCAAATAGATAACATGCTCGTTCTTATGTCACAACAGATATGTTGGGATCTCTTCACTTGCCTTTATGGTGTAAGCAATTGATGAGCCTATTGTAATAATATGGTAAGCCATACAACCAAAGGAATCTGTGTTGTTTTATTTAATTTAAATTGAAGTAAAAACTACTGCCTAAATAAAAAAAATGTTAACATGGGAGGGCCACAAGGTAGTGGTTAGTTAAGCCGCATCCCCCTATATTTATTAATAAACGAGTTACCCGGCAAAACATCAAAAACGGGACACTTTGACCATGTAGAAAAATTGTCCTAAAATGAAAGAGACTCCACAATTTTTGTCTTTAACTATTTTCATTTTATTTATTCTGCTAGACTTTGGAATAATGGGGTGGGAATCCTATCTATATCCTATATCTATTGTCCTGTACTCACATGTGACACTATGTAATTATTGAAGATACTAATAAAAAATACTATAATCTGTGCGTATTCCTAGTAATAATAGTGTATTATACACCAAGGTTGTGAAGTACATTAATATGACTAGAACATCAAGATTAAAGCCGGAAATGCGGAATCTTGAGGAGTTCAAAACGTAAGGGTCATAAGAACAGCTGCGGTGTGCATACGATTTTTTCCATTGCTAGGGTTAATTAGATATTATAAAACCACAATAAACGTATCAAGAGTAACGCTTGAATCATAACATGAATGATGATAACATCAACTTTTTCCAGGGCGACTATAAATAAAGCAATGGGGATGAAGATAACGACATTGACCGATTAGCCTGCTAGGTAAATAATGAGTCATATGCATTTTATTATGAAACTACGTACATTATAGTTATTCGACAGACCCGATAATGGTGGCTTTTAAAGCTAATAGTGGAAAAACTTTGTTTTTCAGAAATGGGATGGTTGATACAGAGATGCAGAGGATGGACAGAAATGTGGAGCGACATTAAAAGTAACCTAATAGGTCTTTTAAACCAAGGTTGACCTATTGTTAATTGGTGTTAGTACCGAACTAATCGTTTTTCAAGCGACCTTTACAACAAATACAAAGGTCTAAGTGCAGCTTAAAATAAGTAGGTACCTACATAATAACAGGATAAAAATAAATTATAATACGGTGCAAGCAAAAGTAATACAATTGCTTACCTGTTCAACCCAAACATTAGTTGTCATAATTTGATTCTTCAAATTCTGGAAAAAATATATATATTACGTAGGTACGGGTTGAGTGGCCAAGAAGGATCGCCCGCCGTATCTCAAAAATCACTCTTCATTGAGCACTGAGCAAAAAATTAAATCGATCTTGGGGGAAAAATAATAGTCCTTTATGTAATAAGTACTTAATATGCGGTTTTATTTATCTCATAAAATCCTGAGTATATTTTGTACTTATTACATACATAACTATTCAATATGTATTTCAATAAACGATAACAAAGGTTTACTGGCATTTTAATTGTAAAATTTGGGCCTTTGAGGTAAGAAAAATACTCTCGTCGTTAATTAAGTAAACAAAAATGATTAAAATTTGACTTCCAATTTCTCAAAAATCAAATAAGCTGAGGACACATCATTCTAAAAAAATTCAACTCTTGAAATTAAGATACTAATTTTTGTAATATCCTGTATATATAGTATTTTTATAGGCCAGAGGAATTTCCGTACAACGTATTTCGCTATTTTCTTTTCAAATGAGCCATAGGAAAAAATTACTTTGCTAAAATTAAGGCTAAATAAATAAAAATAAATTCAGATGGTTTTTTAAGCCCCACAGTGTAAAAACTGTCATTTTACGCCCGTTAATGGGGGGCACCTGCACATACGAGAACAATTTTGATTTGCACCAATTTTTGTCCAATTCTCTGCAATGAATGATTTCGGAGATACAACCTTCGAAGATCCTTTTTTAAAGCTTTTCCGGTAAAGTTTTCTTAACTCACTTAAACTTATAATGTTTAATAATAATTAAAATTGCGTGATTATCCGCATAAAGTTTAAAATTAAATTCTAATTTAGGAAGCATTTTAGTATTAAAAAGCAGCTATTTCTATACTAAACAGGGTGAGTCATGAGGAACTATACATACTTCTACCATGAAATAAGATTACTAAGACAAGTGAGCATTAAAAAGATTCTCGTATTTTTTATTGTTATTATATATAGGGAGTTTTATACATTTTGTCGAAAAATGGTTTTGGCTCTGACTTTGTACTGCCAATTTGCTTTTTTTTCATGTTCTGGCAAAAGAGTACAATGTTGCGTATGGGTAAGATAATATATTCAGAGTTCAAAAAATCCAGGACAGTAGTAAAACTGAATAGGTTCCTTTCAGACCAAAAAAAACTCCCTGTATACGAATTTTCGCAAAAGCGCTATGGATATTTACTAAAGATTAGATGAACTAATAGTTATATTTAGTCAACAAATTTGCCACACTCTTCATTGCTTTATAAAAAAACGAAGTTTACGAAAATGTTACAGTTTTGGATATTTTGATGCACCTGCCATCATTATCTTGAATACACTGCATTTCAAAATCAAATATTACAATTAATAACAAAACGTAAGATTGCAATATTTAATGGAATCATAATGGGAAAAATTATTTGAAACATACATAACATTTTAAAATTAAAACAATGAGAAAAATAAAGAAAACTTATTTTTACTATTTTTGTAAAGTGACTCAAAAACCTTACATATGAAATGAAAAATTCACTATACATATACTATTATCAATTATTAATTAAAAATATCTTTAAAATAGAAACTTCTAGATTCTATGGTAGGTATATTCAAATATTCAAAACTGTAGCATTTTTTTAAACTTACACAAAACCAACCCAATTAATTACATAAATAGCTATTTATAGAGATGCCTACTACCATTTTTGAGATTACAACTTAAATTAGTAAGCAAGCTTGTGACAAATTTGGCCAAAACTATTTTTTTTAATAATAAATTAGACCTTTAACGAACAAGCGTATTTTTCTAGAACAATAACCAGTATCTGATATATTTTATGATAGTGTTACGATGCTACCTTTACTTCGATCAACTCCTTAGCTATGGTGACAGTTACTGTTTAGAGTTTTAAATGGAAATGGGGTTCAAGTGATACATCACTTTAAAGATCTTTTCAACCTGATTTTATCTAACATATTACTTATCTTTATAGGACCAAATAATACTAAAAGTAAATTTTTTCCTACTTGAATTTTGTTTATTTATAATTTTTTTTAATTAAATTTGTGAAATACCCCAATAATCTGAATATTCCATCAGTACAAAATTTAATTCATTTCGTTTAATACAGAAAAGAAATACTTCACATAAGCTATAAAAATTGCGAATAATGTCTTATTTATATTTAATGAATTAATTTTTATTAAATTATTTATATTTTATTAAGAGTAAAAATTAAATTTGAATAATAATTGGATGTGGAGATAAACTTCAAATAAATACAAAAAGAAGTTGTTCAATTATTTCACCCAAAGTATTCTGATTTGCCACCCATTAATCAAGGTATCTTAAGTAAAATTGTAAAAAAAATTCAAAATCATGTTCATGTGAGAAATAGTTCTAGGAATAGACCGAAAAAAAATGAATGCACTTTTGGCATTTGAAGAAAACCTGATAACACCAGCTCGGCAGAGAAGTCATGAAAATTTAATCAGTCATACATCCTTTCTGAACATATTTTAAAAATCTACATATTGAACCTTATAAAGGACAAATACGTTAAAAAAAGTTTGATGATGACAGAAATCGACGAATTGAATTTTGCGAAAGAACAATGTATCCTTTTCATCAATTAGAAACATCCATGAAATGGATTTTGCTTACTGATGAGTCACCTTTTATTTTAAATGGACATATTAATGGACAAAATTTTTAATATTGGTCTGCAATAAATACTCATTGGATGACAGGAGGTCACACGCAGTACCCTTTAAAGACAAATGTTTGGGCGGGTATCACAGTAAACCGAATAATAGGACTAATATTTTTTTATCAAAATTTAAATGACTAATGATATTTAAAATTTCTTCAAGACGAACTAGTCCCTATATTATCTAATTCGTTCCCTTGTGAAATAAATTCAAGTATGTCGAACGACAGGATTTGGTTATAACAAGATGGAGTAACACCACATTTTGCTCGGACTGTTCGCTTATACCTAGATGGAACGTTTCCAAATGAATGGATAGGAAGAAGAGCCTCAATAGAATGGCCGCCGAGATCTCCTGATCTCACTCCTTTCGATTTCTTTTTATGGAGATACCTGAAATCTAAGGTTTACAATACAAAACCACATGATATAAACGAACTCAAAGAACGCATGAGAAATTAAAGTAGGCGAATCACGCCAAATACTTTAGATATGTGAGGGATGAGTTTTATCATTGTTTAATGCTATGCCTAGAACTCAACATTTCAAAGAATTGCTAAGTTAAAGAAAATAATAATTTGTTTGTTTATAATTCTGTTCATTTTCTGGTGTTATTTAATCCTATGGAAAAAAATAATGTCACGTAAAATCAAGTTGAAAAGATTTTTAAAATGATATATCACTTTCCATTTAAACTTTTAAGGCTAATTATCATCCTAGCTAAGGGTTTAACATTTGTAGCATCGAAACACTACAAAAAAGTATATCGGGTAAAACGAAAATTGACGTGTTTAGGTAATTATGGCAAAAATCAAATGCCACGTAGATACCAAATTTATTCCAGTTAAAGTTACCCTAATGTATACATATGAATGTTTATAATGCCGCAACTATAGCAGTATTCGTTCGCTAAAGGTTAATGTAAGTCTATATTAATAATATGTACTACTAGCCGCAATAACAAAACTTACCACATCAATCAACTGAGATAGCTTAAGTTTTATTTTAACGGACAATGCATCGCTAACATTAACTACAGGTCTGACCAATTTGTTGTAGTTTGAAAGTAAGTCATCGTATAATCGCTTTGCATGTGGATTTCCAGAAATTCCTAAAATTGAAAAAGAAGTATAAGAATCTATCGATCAGTATTGAGTAACGATAAAGTGAATATATAGGGTGTTCAATTACAAAAATTAAAATTGTATATCGTAACTCTTTCGTTTTACATTGAAACACCTTTTTAATAGCATCTTTAATTTTTACAGTTAGACTTACATGCAAAATACAAAATAATTATTTTGTTTTTCTTTCAGATAAATACAGTGTGACTCAAAAAAAAAATTGGTATTTAACTGTACGCCTCAAACACTGTTCATTCGAGGATGCTTCGGTTTTAAACTTAATAAAATATGTTAAAATTTGTGTAATAAAAATGTTTTGCTTCATGCAGTTTTGGCAATAATCAACCGTTCCGTTGCAAATAAAGAGGGAGAGGCTTTATTCCCAAATACTTTTTAACAATGGCAAATATTACAGGGTGTTAGTTTGAAAAAAAATTAATAAAAACAGAAATCCCCCATTAAAACGAAAGTTGGGCAATCGAGAAAAATTTAGCCTAACGAGTGTTGGAAGACGAATACTTTATAGGATGTTGCGTAGCATTTCACAAAAAAAATAGTGGAGATTGGCTTTAAATGATTTTTACCGTTAACGATAAAGAAAAGGAAACACTTTATTTTCTTATTTATTTTTTTATATATGACTTAAATTCGTAAAAATTAAAAAATAAATGTAGTTATTTACCTAACAAGTGTGAAAAGTAATACTTTACCATACGTTGATTGCAATTACAGGGTGAATTCCGCTTCGCGTTGTTCGGTAAGTAATCGAGTGTAGTGAAAGTATATCGCATGAATTAAACACAATATTTTTCCTACAAACGTATGTGTGTTAAGTGTAGTGTCTTCTATAAGTTGTAATAAACAGTAGCATATGGAGAAATCTTTACGCCTACAAGTGCGGTAAGGAGTTTTACCGCAGGCATCCCAATGTCAAATGTCCATAAAAAGTCTGGACTCTGACGAATACTACTTTGATTTTTGTGCGGAATTTTTTTTATAGCGTACGTGCGGTAACGTACCACTTTCCCGCACTTTATCGCTTGTTTGTACGAAAATCCCTCAATTTCACCGCTATGTCCATCAAAGTGAATTGTGTCCATCAAACAAAAGGGTCAAAATTTTGAACGTTTTTAAAAGTAATTGTATGTAAATATTCTTTGCAAGGTTAAACGTTAAATTTTGACTTTTATTTCTCATTCAAAGGCTACATTAAAATGACTTGTCACAAAAAATGAGGCTAATGAATAGAGAACACTGCCACGTCTAAAAAATGTTACATGTACAAAATTAAAGATTTAGCCTCGTTTTGAAAAATTAAATGCAAAAGTTACAATTCCCAAAAGAATGGAAAAGGCCACTTTTCAAGTATCATTGTGATGTGTTAGGCACAGCTAACAACTTTGTGCCAGAGGAATTATTTTTAGAAAATAGAATGTCTATCTCTTTTAGTCGTCCAAAATTTTCTAACGAACCAGCTACAAGAATCACCCTGTATAAAGAGCCATTTTTTAATTTTTAAAATTGAATTAACAGTTTTCAAATTCAAAAAAGGGGCAAAACGGGGAAAGCCTTCATTTTGTAACTCAGTTAATAAATGCAACCAGTAAAAACAGTGGTTATGGTAATAATTGTAAGTACAAATATAGATCTTATATAAAGGTAATTAGGAAATGCTATTTTATATAAGTCGAGCCATATTTCGGGATCTCGCTTTTTTCGTCCGTAGAATGCCCTCCACTCGTTAGACAAAATTATACTTTTCCTTACTGATTACATAAAAAACTATTATTCTTTTTCTTGATTGATACTGACATAAAAACAGATAAATCATACTTACCTGAAAAAAGTTGCATAATGGCAAATACCCATAATGGAATTTTCATCTTTCGTTATTCGAAGCGGTGCCCTAGAAGTAAACATATAGCTTCAACTCTAAAAAAACGGTATTCATATTTTTAATATAGGAGTAGAATATTTGGGACTCTTTTCGAGTCAACCCATATTTATTTAAAAAATCGAAAATAGCCAGTTTATATTTCTCTGCTTGTCGAATTTTAAAATGTGATCAAAAATATGATCCGGTATAAAACAAAAAAGTTTTAATATAAAATTTCGACTTTTGTAAGGAACATTCTGTATATTATGTTATTAAATCCGCTTGTTATTGCTGATTTCACAAAGATAAGATTTTGTGACCTTATCTCTAATCATTTTCCCCCAATTAAATTATTTGTATTTCGTTCAAGATAATGCGTAAGAAAAACAAAGCTCCTTAATTTCACACTTTTTACCTATTGAAATTCAAGTTATTTGTTTGTCTACACACGATTTTTACGAAAAGCAAATAGGTATTTCGATGACATGAAAACAATTAAGAGATAAGATTAAGAGAACTTTATATTTTTCACAATCGACAAGAAATTGATCTATTAACTAATATATACGTATATGTATAGTATTCGAATACAAAAATCGATATTTTATGTCATAGCTCTATTATTTTGCATCAAATTATTTTCTGAACAACATTTTTAACTTACATAATACACACAAAATTGCAATTTTCAACTTTTTTAAATAAATATGGTGGTTAAGTTATACTATTCTTGCGTTCATGGTAATTGTAAGAGAAATAAAGTCGGTCAAATAAGAGAAAAATTGTAATTTTTTGTGATTATTGAAAATATAATTAGACTTGCCAAATTATTACTGGTTTCATAATCAAATCAATATCAACTTTTTCTCGAGTTTTGACCAGGATTTCTCACTTTTTTTTAGAAGTCTTTTTTATTTTATCTTCATTGATATATTATTCTAATCCTATTTTTAGGCGTTCGGGTATTATATTTTTAAAATTGGAACCTATAACTATTCCGTTATTTCAACAAACTTTATGAAACTTTTCTGGGTTTCCCTCAAGACATAAAATTAACGGATGATACAAGGGTGTGCCATTTCTGCGTTAAAATCTGGGCTAAGTTTAAAATATTATCTAATTAACAACATACTCGTATGCCCATATTAATAGTTATTTAACAAATGAGTTTATTAACGACGGCAATCAATAATCGAGATTGTAACGAGTAAGCGTAGCAAATTATTATTTTGTAGTTTGCTAGCAACGTTCTATGTAGTACCAATATACAGTCAGGAGTAAAAATATTCGGACACTGTTCAAACCTTTACAATACATAATATTTCAGGTGTAAAAGGTGAAGAATAAAAACGATTTTTTTTATAATGATGTATAAAATTATTTACAATAGAGGCATATACTAAGTCACATAGAAAACCGAACACCCAGTAAAAATGTTCTATTTTCAATATTTCGTACAAATGTCAAAAGGGCCAAAGTAAGTAAATGATTAAAATACCAAGTAAATTGGATAATTTTAATCAATTAATTAGAATGTTTATAATTAATAATGCGTTGATGCGCTACGAATTTTTACACATTTATTAACGTGTGTAGGCACACTCCTAATGAGGTGGTTAATGTCCTCCTGTGGTATTTCATTCCAGGCAATTTCTATCTCATGTCGAAACGCTGCGAGTCTTTAAGAGAGCTGCTGTAAAGTTCGTAATTCTCTACCGACAATGTCCCACAGGTGTTCAACTGAAGACAAATCTGAGGATCTTGGAGGCCAAGGCAACAGTTCAGTTTGAGCTTGTTGAAAGTACTCCAACACTACCCTTGCTACGTGTGATTGAGCATTATCCTGCGGAAAGATGGGTGTTTGGAGTGTTTTTAAGTATGGAACCAAATCAGGTTCCACTATTTATGGAATGTACCGCTGTGCGGTCATATTGTCTCTAATAAAAACTAGGAGTGACCTAGAATTATAGACAATGGTACTCAACACCAAGATGAAAATGCCTCTCAACAAAAAATTGTGGATCTCGTCGTTCCCCACACCGCCTTCCAACTTTTACTCAACCGTCATGCATGTCCAAACAGGACCTGAATTCTTGGCTGAAGACTATTGCTTTCCACTTCTCATTCCAGGCTAATCGTTACCTATTCCACCCAAGTCGATTTCGTTTGTGCTCCGAAGTTAAACGTAAGACGAATTGTGCTTGGTATGAAAATAGACCAAAGCTTCTGATTCGTCGGTATAAATTTCGCATTCCAATAACTTTACCGTGTTCTGCAAACCACTGATTGATAATTGCTTTGGTGGTAGAGAATCGATCCCGTATAACCAATAATCTTGGATGACGATCTTGTAGTGGTGTCGTCTTGTAAACTGGTCCAGTAGCTTGCATCAAAAGTTAGTTTTTCTATCCTTAATAAAAATACTAAAAAAAAGAAATATCTAAAGCATGCAGGGCGATAAGATTAAAAATGTAGTTCCATCTTTTTTGTAACATAAAATATTTGTAAAAAATATTATCGTAATCGGAAAATGTTTACTGAGTGTTCGGGTTTCTATGTCACTTAATATACATTTAATGTCTTAAATAAATCGAACAGCAAAAATGTTTTAAATAATGAATAAAATGGTTACAATACAAGGAGTTAAAAATATTCAGACGGTTTTATTATTATATGTTTTAAGTAAAATGCAAATAAATTTTACTACTTTGAATATCCTTCATTTTGCTTAATGAAACTTCTGAAACGATTAGGCTTCGAAATTTTTTTTGTTAAACTCCGTATCAATTTTAGACCATATTTCTTTTAACATTAGCTTCAAAGATACCTTATTAGTCATTTCTTGCTTTCTGACCTGCGTTTCCAAGAAACGCCACACATTCTCAATAGGGTTGGGATCTGGAGAGTAGGCTGGACTTTTGATCACTTAGACAATTATAGGCTAGCCATTCTTTTACTATTCTTCTGCTATGTTTGAGAGCGTCATTCTGATAAAGTTTAAATATATTTTAAATGTCCATGTTGTCGGCACTGGATCGAAGGTTTTCTTTTAAAAGATTTAAATAATATACTTTATCCATATTTCTTTCGATAAATACTATTTGCCCAACTCCTACACTTGACATACAAATTAATACCATAGCAGACCCTCCACCATGCTTGACTCTTGAACGTAAGTTTTCGCTTTTTAAAGCTTAGTCTGCTCCAAACTCTTAGACGTCCATCTGAACCAAATATGTTAAATTTGAACTCGTCGCAGAAAATTACATCTGACCAGTAATTATCTTCTTTTAATACATACATAGCTGGAGGCAAATTCTAGCCGAATGTTTTTATTCTTTTGCGGAAGTCACGGTTTTTTCTTGCTATTCTACTATGATGGTCATTGGAATGGATGCAGCATTGTATTATTATGTTTTCCTTACTATGTTGTTCTAAGTAGATTTGCAGTTTCGGAGCACTAATTATGGGATCTTTTTAACTTATCGCATAATAAGACGTTAGTCCCTTATATTCAGCAGATTTTGATGGCCTGTTTGTGCAGTAAAATCGAGTCTGTTTTCGTTTCTATATCGCGAAATAATATCTCCAACTGTCCTTTGTTTAATTTCAGCATGGAGGCAATTTTATTGTAGAGCAACCTTTTTCATAATGAAATATCATGAATTTTCTTAAATCGAAACTTGTATTTTTACTACTAGCCGTATTGTAATAATTTTAAGTGGTACTGAGCACAGAAGTGTAAATAAATATACATGTCAGAAGATTCCTAACTCGTAGAGAAACAAAAACACAAGTTTAGGCGATACTTCTTTATTTCTCTAAAATCGGGAATCTAATGAATCCCTTTTTGATGCGTGAGAGTCACCCCAGGTGCATCTGCTTTTCTTCCAAAAAGCCTGTCACCATACCTTCCTCATTCTTCCCACGCTCACATCCCTTAATCATCTTATTCGCACCTCCATATGTTTTTAGGCGAGATGATAAACAGACTTTTATCTTTTACCACAAATGATCTATTTTGACTAATACAAGTTTAGTCCATTTCTAATTTACAATGGGGCACCAGCAGGTGCCTGTGACATTCCGCACATGCCCAAGGATAAGTTACAATATTATGAGACATGTTTTTTGCATTTACATTAAATGAGTTGATAAGCAACCCCATATGACTTTCTTTATGAAAGCTCACATACATATACATAAGGGGTGGCACCAACAATCGCATGACTCGTTCTTAGAAAACTCTTATTGAATTGTCCGAATATTTCTGGTTTCTTGTAACCATTTTATGTATTATTCAGGGAATTTTTTTGCTGTTCGATTTTTTTTAATCATCAAATGCACGCATTTATTGTAAATGATCTTATACATCATTATAAAAAAAATCAGTTTTTATTTTTCAACTTTTAAGCCTGAAATATGCTTTGTAAACGTTTAGCCAGCATCTGAATATTTTTGGGCCTGACGATACTATAAAAAATCTTTGCTCTCTGTTAACAAACGTACTGAATTACTTTCTTAATATCTTCTATTTTTGTTTCATTAGAAAGTTTTTTACTCCGCCTATTCTAGCATGCGTTGTTCTTTGGTCGGCAAATTAGCAACGTCATCGTCAGCATTAACGAAAAACATGTTTTAAAAATATAAATCTGTTTAAATATAGCCATTTTTGCTTCATGTTAATGGAGCGTTCTTGTAAGAGAAATTGCGGACGACGATTACACGCTAATTATTATTTTATTTTATTGATTTACTGAGCTTTATATTTCGCTTTACCCATTTACTTTTAAGTATTCCAGTATTTTGTAAAAAAACACCAACAACAGAATCTGAAAGAGTGTTCTGGCTATTCTTGTTCTTTTGCTTGTACTCAAGATCTCTCTATGCCGATCCTTGAAACCTCGACTCGATATTAAAGAGGAATTTGGCAAAAAAATTCGAGATGCGGATAACAGAAGAGAATTTTGATTCGCGGTAACAGGACCGTTCCACGTTTCAATTATTTGCTGCTGGAATCGAAATCGAAATTATGACGTCGAAATGGCCCTATCGAGATTTCAAAATTCGAAGTACAGTCACATTTAATAATTTAACATATAACTTAATTCCTTATTGAATAGGTGCTAATTCATGCTTAAGCATAATTTATTTTTTAAAATGACTCTGAAGTATGTATAACAACATTGTCATGCTTATGCACTGACAGGCTAACTAATACGATTCTATATCCATTCACTACCTACGTATTAGGAACTCACTTCTACAAGCATGCTGCTTACTTAAGGTATCACCTCAAATCCCTTATTATGAAGATTAAATGTCAGTTATATTACATAATTGATATTAGGAACAAAGGAGCGTAATTTGTAAACAATAATGCCTGCAACCACACGAGACTGTGGCCCAAATTTCCAGATATTCGTTCATCCTGCCAGTTCTTCTTATTAAGTTCTTGTGCGCAACTCACTACGCAGGGCATTGGGATGAGGGCAATCCAGTTTAGCTCGTAAAGCTGAATGAGAAACATGATTAAATGTGACGATGGAGGAGCTGAAGGGCCTTTTTCGATGGTCGCTTGACAGGCCATTGAAAGGTGTTTCCTGATTTAGTTGGGTGAAAATAAAACGATTTTTTTTTTGTTTTTTGTCGAAGCTTGTTTGAAGCCGAAGCTCGTTAGAATAATGTTGTGCGTCTAGGAACGCATCCCTTGGCTTTAATGGCCAATAGATATTAGTTATACGCAAAAAGGAAAACGTGCAAAGTTCCTCTTAGCTCGGTGGTGAAAATGCGATATACAGGGTGATGTATCGCCGGACTGTCCACAAGAAACCCCCATGTAAATTTCAGGACCATCTACTGTTATCTTCCCTGTTCGTTTAAGGGCTTGTATTAGACTTTTTTGAAAGTTCTTTTATGAGGGACTCGCATATAAAACATGGAAAACGTTTTTTGCCGCATTTGCGAGACATTTTGAAAAAAGCTTTTCTAAAATCTGCAAACCTATAATGCTGCCCTGACGTTTTTCTCAATTAAACCACCAGCAACAAAATAATGTATGGTTTGAATCACGTAACTTTTTATGCACGCCATAGGCTTCATATCAGTAGCGGTGCCACATTTTTCAAAATTAATATGTAGCAGGGATTTGTCAGGTATTGGTGCAACGCTATCAGTATTTAGCAGTATTTGACAGTATTGTTAGATCCAGAGCAAATAATTATACGAATGAATAATAAAATTTTAAAATAAAAAAATTAATTATAATTAAATAAATTATAATTAATTAAATTAAGTGGCAACCGTGTAAAAAAATAGAGTTATGTTTAAACATTCAAATATATCTTTATTCTTTTTTAGCATATCCAATTTATAAATTTACGTAAGGCACCTCTCAACTGATACATTTTGTGTCCGACATAAAAAGTTACGTAATTTGAACTATATTTAATAGTATTAGCAAACAATAAATTCCTAATTATTTTTTTAAATTAGTAAATATTCAAACAATTCCCCATTTACTGTTAAACAGCAGCGCCCTAAGTGGTCGAAAAATCCTCTCCTTGTGTGGCTAAGCTCTTGAGGCGAAAGAGCACAAGCGGCCAATATCGCCTTTTTTAATTCCTCAGGTTTCGGTACCGGATATCTTTGCAAATGCTATCCAGGTGATCTCACAAAAATCATTTATTGAAAAGTCAGGGGATCGGGCTGGCAAGGGAATTGTGTGATTTGGTCCGATTACGTGCCCATTAAATGCGTTTTGCAGATGTTCTCGAACCGGAATGTACTGTGTGCCGGACAATCATCCATTTGAAACCAGACCTCTTCGTTTTCTGGAACAACCTCCGCTAGTGCCGTCCCAATTTCATTTTGAAGTATTAGGTGTACAACTTTGCTTCCGCCGTTTTTTTTCCGAATTTCGCGATTTTATTGTAAAAAACTAATTATACCTTTAGGATCCAAAGTATTGTCCATCGCTGGCCACTACTTTCTCCCATCTTTCGGGCAGCATACGAATCCCGTGTTGAAAAAATTGGACATCTTTTGAAGCGATCCACGATTCTATCCAATTTCTTATTTCTTCATAAGACCGGAAGTGTTGGTCAGCTAGCCCATGTGCCATGGATCGAAACAAGTGATAATCAGAAGGAGCTAGGTCAGGAGAATATGGCGGGTGGGGTAGGACTTCCCATTTCAATGTTTCCAAGTATTTCTTGACCACTTGCGCAACATGGGGTCGAGCATTATCGTGCTGCAAAATCACTTTATCATGTCTCTCGTTGTATTGCAGCCGTTTCTTTTTCAATGCTCGGCTCAAACGCATTAATTGGGTTCGATAAAGAGCACCTGTGATTGTTTCAGTTGGTTGTAACAGCTCATAATATATTACGCCGAGTTGATCCCACCAAATACAGAGCATGATTTTGGAACCATGAATAGACGGTTTGGCCGTCGACGTGGAAGCATGGCCGGGATATCCCCAAGTCTTTTTGCGTTTGGGATTATCGTAATGAACCCATTTCTCGCCCCCAGTCACAATACGATGCAGAAATCCCTTCCGTCTTTGCCTTGCAAGCAACTGTTCACAAGCGAACAGACGCCTGTCAATATCTCTTGGTTTCAACTCGTACGGCACCCAATATCCTTGCTTCTGAATCATTCCCATGTCTTTGAGGCGTTTTGAGATTGTTTGTTGAGTCACTCCCAATGATTGTGCCAATTCTTGTTGACTTTGACACGAGTCTTCGTCAAGTAATGCTTCCAAGTTCGCATCTTGGAAAACCTTCTTTCTTCCACCGCTATGTTGGTCTTCGACGTGAAAATCACCGTTCTTGAAGCGCTGAAACCACTCACGACATGTCCTTTCACTAATAGTGGCTTCCCCATAAGTATCTGAGAGCATTCGATGAGCCTCAGCAGCAGATTTCTTCATATTGAAGCAGAAAAGTAAAACCTCCCGCAAATGACGAGAATTTGGCTCGTACACTGACATTTTCAATTGCGAATAACTTTATGATGAAGACACAAATAGACTAATATTTTTATGAGGTTATGTTAACAGGTGCCCAAGGCTCCTGCATGCCCACATGGGGTTATTTATTTCGATCATTACTTACCGCTACATACATCTATTCAAAAACGGCGGAAGCAAAGTTGTACACCTAATAACTCCAAAAGATACTTTCCAGTTAGGTTTTATTGCAAGAAAATCGGTCCGATAATGTTGTGCCCAAGGATTCCAGCCCACACATTGACCTTTTGAGAGTATTGTGTCGTTGCCTCAATAAACCGATGTTGATTTTCTTTGCTCCAGTATCTGAGGTTTTGGCAATTTGGTTCTTTATTTAACGTTAACGTAGACTCGTTCGTAAAACAGACGTTTTTCAAAAAAAATTCGATCATTGACTCGCTCCGTTACATTGAAACAAAACTCAGCTCTTCGAATCTCATCACCCTCTCACAATTCTTAATGTTTTTGATATTTATAGGGGTGATATTTATATTTTCTTAGTTTGTGCCATGCTGTGGCATGATGCTGACTTCATCGAAACTTCTGGTACTAAGACCAAGATTTGCTTCGATATAAGGAATCTCCAAATCGGAACTATTATTCTGCCTGTCAGCTCCAGCAATGGGCCTGGAACAGTTGCAATTATCCTTAAAGGTGCCCTATTCCCCGAAAAGCTTGACCACACCTCTCACTGTTGTATGGCTAGAGACGAATCTATCTGGTTAATTCACGGCGAAGATATCAACTACTGTTAGAAAATTATTTCCAATGCAATGCCATTATTAGTTTCTCTGCTATTGTGTAGGACATTTTTTAAGAAAATTTAATAAAGATAGAATCGTTTTGATAAAACTCATTTACATAATGTAACAATAGATAATAAGATGATAGTTGCTGATGGTTTAATTGAGGAATATATTAGGGCAACATTATAAGTTTGCGGATTTTAGAAAAGCTTTTTTCAAAATGTCTCGCAAATGGGGCAAAGAACATTTATCATAATTTACATGCGAGTTTCTCATAAAAGGACCTTCAAAAAAGTTTAATACAATTTTGCCCTTAAATGAAAAGGGAAGATAATATTAGATGATATTGAAATTTACATGAGTTTTCCTATGGTCGGTCCAGCGATCCAACACCCTGTATGATGATAAAAGAACAATCAGAAATTTTGACAATTCTATTAAGCATAGTAACAAGGAGAGAAGGATATGCTGTTGCAATAAATCATGGAAATCGACCTTGTGGCTTTGAAATTCTCAGTAAACTACGGGGTGTCCCATAATAAACTCTTAAACAGCGTAATCTACGTGCAAAAATAATATCAAATTAGTAAAATAAACATATGTCCTGAAGTACCTCCTAACAAAGATGTGGCCCTTTGAAGAGGGCTTCAATAAAATTGTTTTGACTAAGTAATTCGTAAACTATAGGGTCCGGCAATAGAATTGAACTTTCGCTGTTTTTGAGAAAAATACAATTTAATTTTCTGCAAACGTTTCGCATTATTTTCAGTGAAACACTGAAGTAGGCTTTGAAACAAAAGCAAGTTAATTATATATGTGACAATTTGACATTTTTATTAATTAGTTATGTAACTTTTAATCATCGAAATTTAATTTATTGTGAATTATGGAGCATTTTACAAATACTGAACTAGTTGATATTCACTTTATTTATGGTTTCTTCTATGGTAACACAAGTACTGCTGTACGATAGTACCAAATGCAATATCCTACCAGGATAGTACCCTATCGAAAATTATTTGTCACTGCATTCAGAAATTTAGTGGAAAACGGTACATTTAGGCGGTCTCGACGATAAGGAAAACCTCTTAAAAACCACAATTTCGAACAGGCATTAAATGTTGAAGAATATCCCCAGATAGTATTAAGATCACTAGACAATATTGCTAATATTCATAAATCAAGTGTAAGTTTTTAATACGTCTTATGTAGTTAAAATAAAACCAAATTTCGTTTGGAAGAATGACTCAAATGCAAGGACTTCATCCTTTTCATTATCAGAGGGTGTAAGATTTAAAATCTGAGAATTTTTCTCCTTGTGTGGAGTTTCGCCACTGGATTTTGAATTACCAGCATACCTGTAACAAAATATTAAGTTTACCGGAAAGTTCTGTTCAGTGATGAAGAAGAAGAAAATAATGCTGTTTTTAATATATTTAACAATTTACTGTACAATACAATTTCCAAGATTGCTTATGACTTCTTTACTGTAGTCAATGTCAAAGAATGCATGTGTATAAACGCAGTAATAGAGACAGCCACGTGTGGTCAAAAGAGCATGCGCATTCTTTTTCTAGCTTGAAACAAAAATATCAGACCGAACTTTATGGTAGATAGACCTAACATTACAGTCCTATGAAGCAACATTTACAAAAAATGAAGCTTTTAATAGCCAAAATATTCATTATTGGGCTCTCGAAAACCCGAGAGTCATAAGAAGAACCAACTTCCAAAACAAATTTACTATTGGTGTATGGGCTAGTATGTTAGGCCAACTCATTTTAGCTCAGTCGTTCGAGAGTGGTTAAATCAAAATTATAACAAGTGGATAGAGAGAGACGGACCCATAAACTAGCCAGCTCGATCACCTGATTTAAATCTCCCAGATTATTACCTATCGGGTAAAATGTAAAGTATTATTCATTCCACCGAAATAAAATACCGAAGAAGAACTTTTAAGACGAATAAATGATACTGCCAACAATATTAAGGACAATCTGTTTGAAATTCTTTATGCGTCTTTAAACATTAGAAAACAAGCCAGGTTTTGCAATCAAGAAAATTCGAATTTTAACATTTATTTACATAAGTGGTTTAATTAGTATTCTGTTTAGCTTTATTTTATGTTTCGTAACTATGGTTTAATAAAAAGATTTGATAAAAATGTATCATTTTTTTAGTACATTAGATTAAAACATAAAAATATTAAACTGCCGACTATTAAGCAACTAGTATTTGTTTCAAATCCCACTTTAGTATTTTACAGAAAATAATATGAAATGAAGGCAGAACATTAAATTACATGTTTTCCAAAAATGGTGATAGATAGAATTATTATTCAAGTGAATATTTTTTGAGAACAGAAATTTAGGTTTACATTTATTTAGCAAAAAAATGTAAAATTCGCACCCACTTAAAAAAATACTGTTTTTGTAACCCAAACTGTCTCAATGACAGGTCTATGATTCAGATTAAACCACTTTGATAAGATATTTGAATAGAGCACGTCGAAATTGTGAAAATACCAAAATTTCTTACATTCATGTTAAGTAATTTAGGAGTTATTTAGCAAAAACAATTTAATTGGGACCCCCTTCAAGGGGCCGTCTCTCCGTTACGGGGCGCTTCAGGACGTATGTTTATTTACCAATTTGGTATTATTTTTGCACATAGATTACCCTGTTTGAGGGTTGGCACTTAATTATGAAACATTTTGTATAATTAATATCAGGTGTGACAGAAAACCTCAAAATAAAAAATATTTTTCTCAGTGGACCGCTAGACGTGTAGAAATATGTCTTAAGGGCAAAACAGGTTAATTGTTTGAGCAAAAATACAAAACTCAGCAAAAGATAGTAATTCGAATCGATCCACATGCTAAACGACTCACAAACGTCGCTATTACTTGGACAAAAGTCCAAATTAAACCGCTGAGTTAAATTGATACCGTCCGCTTGCAGCTGATGTAATGGTGAGGAATGAGGATCGAACAGCAATACCACGCTGAAGAACTATTTGCAAGGATACTGTTTGGGTCAACTTAAAACAAAATGTTTTGAGCTCATTGCTTTATTTATGTATATAAAATATATATCTTCAATCTTAAGTAATAAGGTAATGTAACTGAAGATACACCCAATACTGAGAACAACCGCATTCGCATGGATTTATCATTTGCGCTCATATACGAAATGAAAAAACTAAACACTAAACCCTATGTTTTTCTTACATTATACTAAATAGCAGACTTTTATGTAATTTTTCAACCATTTTTATATTTTTATTTTATATTCGCCTATTTTTCTTTTTAATTTTAATTTCATGTTTACTTGTTTTTCACTTATTGCGAGGAAAACCGCCTTGTAAGTCATTGTCGGATAGCACTAAACGTTTAATTTGTTTATAATTCGGAATATTTCTATTGACCTATTGGTTTATATATTATATGTAGGTACCCACTAATCATACAGGTACCTGCAACGGACCTCGCTCCGCTAGCAGGGATATATAAAAAGAAAAATGTGAAAAACTACCGTATTAAATTCACTTTTTTAAACGTACTTCATACAGAATTAATGGATAGTTTAAATAACATTGCCGTAAAATTCAAAAGACAAATAGGTGCAATAAGCAGTGCTACAGACAATCTGTCCATTGCCTCATATCACTAGAACTCGAATATCATAATAAACAACATAATGTTCTTGTAGACCGCTGAACTTGATTCCTACTTTGAAGCACAGCCATTAGTGCCATCTGAAAAGCAGCGTCGATGTTCCATAGGTTCTTGGCAGAAGTTTCAATGAAACCAGCGGCACCAATATCTTTGGCAAGTGCCTCTCCTTCTTCCGTAGTCACCTTCCTTTTAGCGAGCAAATCGATTTTTGTCGCTGAAACAAGATGACTGATATTTTAAGATAAAAAATTTAATACAAAAATCTCACCCACTAAGATGATTTTTGCGGATGAACGACATTTCTTCAATTCAGGCGCCCATGTCAGTGAGATGTTCTCGAAAGAACTTCTTTCGGCTATTGAGTAACAAAGGAGGAATACGTCTGCCTGAAATTTCAATGTTAGTGCACAATTACTTCTCATAATTTAGAGGCGGAAGATGACAAAACGCCGATTTTTAACTAGATGATATTCGTATTTGCTTACGAATCTATAAGCTAGTCTTCGTAACTTGTCGAACTCCTCTTGACCAGCAGTGTCGGAGAGAATAATCGTATATGGTTCATAATTTATAGGTATGGTCATAGAATATTCATCAAATCTAAAAACGTTTTAAATTACTTAGGTTCGATCCTTAGATTCCCAATTAGTGTTGTTTTGCCAGTGCTAAAAACCCTTGAACCGAGTTGAATGACCCTTCTTGAGTACATTATCGGTGTTACTCTACGGGGTTAGCCACGCAATCCGTTCAATAGAAATTTTTTGACTTCTCACTATTGTAGCCCGATGAAATTTATTTTCAGGCTAGAATCGGCCATTCTGAATCCAAGTGAAATATTTTGAAAATGGTGACGTTTCCGATTATACCAAAAGTAGCTATAAACAAGCAAAATGTCAATTTGTCAAATATTAAGTAACTTCGTTATTTTAAATGAAATCCCTTGATTTTTTATCATTTTCGAATTTCTCATTAAATTTTAAGTCCAGTTTATACTATGCGGTTCTAAATTGTCCCCCCTTCCCTTGTTAACTTTTTAACAAATAATTTTTTTTTAATTCAAAAGTAGCATTAAATAGGACAAAAATTCTATCTTTTGACGTTTGTCTATTTTTTAAATATTGCTTAGGTCACCGGTTACGCAAAGTGGCCAATTTTTTTAAATTGAAACCTAGGTCAAATGACACCTCAAATTAAAGGTATTTCAAAACTACATTCAATGATGTATTGTGATTCAAAATTTATCTATTAGTTTTTGAGAAAAGCAGTTATAAATTTGATAAAAAAATGCAATACAAGTTCAGATAAATAGTACTTAAACATTGAAAAAATACTTATTTGTTGATAAGAAATTAGTTTGTTTTCAATTTTGTTCTCACAAGTAATTTGTGGCAAAAAAAAGAAGTAAATAAAAATAACCGAAAACTATTTGTGAGCACAAAATCGGAAACAAACCAATTTCCTATCAACAAATAAGTTTTGTCATTTTTTACGTACTATTTAACGGAGTTTATATTGAATTTTTTGACAAATTTATAGTTGTTTTTTCTCAAAAACTAATCGATAGATTTTGAATCACAATACACCATTGAATGTAATTTTTAAATACCTTCAATTTGAGAAGTCACTTGACCCATATTTCCGTTTTAAAAAATCTTTAATTTTGTGCTACCGGTGACGTAAGTAACATTAAAAAAAACCAACATCTAAAGATACTAAAATTTTTTGGCCTATTTGATACTGCTTTTGAATTTTTTAAAATAATTATTTGTTAAAACGTTAAGAGGGGGGGAATTTAGAGTCACGTGTATAAAGTGTCATATCTAAAATTGACCCTTTCTGAGTTGTACAAGAAAATTTTCACAGCTGCAAGATCCCGTGGAAATCCGTATTGTTCCCTAACCGCTGCGAATTTTGGAATTGTTGTTTTGGAACTTAAAGAGCACCTAATAATATGCGTTTTAATATATTTCAAGTTGACAAAAAGTCTTCCATAACCCCCGAAACATGCTTCCGAAGTTTCATTACTGCAAATCTTGGTGACTTGCTTATTTCAAAATGGGATACCCGGCACCTTAAAGCACTTTAAAGTCTGTGCCAAATATTATTAAGGTTCCCTTGACCGATTCTGTACACGGTGTCCCATTTGAAATAAACAAGTTATTAAAGATTTGAAGTCGTCCAATTTCGGAGGCTCGTTTCGGTGGTTTTAGAAAGCTTTTTCTCAAATCGAAATATGTCAGAACATAGCTTCTTAGGTTCTCTTCTCAAAGAAATCCAGAACATCGATTTCAAAATGTGCAGCCGTTAGCGTACAATACCGATTTCCGTAGGATCTTGCACCTGTTAAAATTTTCAACATTTTCGGTATAACTCGGAAACGGTGAATTTTAAACATAAAACACTTTACATAAACCCGCCTTAAAATTTAACGAAAAATGCGAACATTACAAAACAATTGCAGAATCTGTTTAAAATAGCGAAATTAGTACTACTTCTGGTAGCTACTAAACGGAAGTGTCGCCATTTTGGAAACATTTTACTCAAAATGATCGATTTTAGTCTGAAACCAAATTTTATTGGTCTACAATAGTGGGAAGTAAAAACAATTTTAATCAACGGGTTGATTAGCTAACCCTGTATAACGTATTAGAGGAAACTCCTAAGTCAATCTGATTGAAGAAACGTGCAATGTTACATAATAAACCTTTTGGTTCTTACATCGTTGGTATATATCTGTCGTCAAATTTTTTATCTTTATATACAATAAGAAGGCAAGTTTTCCCTGTATCTCCGTCTCCAACGACTGTAATTCTAATTATCCTATCGGAAGCGGATCCACCTTTTCCCCTTTGTGATTTTCTTGACATTTTCACATCATCTCCAACACCTAATTTTCCTAAAAAAACAAATAGTTTTTGCAAGAAAGGATCTTTTCAGATAGGCAAAGAACAGAAAAAATGGCAATTAAATTTTTTTCCAAAAAATAATTTTTTACACACCTAATTAGCGAGAACACACTAACACGCCAACAATGATGTCATTTATTTATTATTCTTGTTTTACGACTCGTGTCATTTAAATCGTCTTTGCAAACACCTTCATGGATCAAAGCGAATACTTACCTTTAATAGTACTTAATTGTATCTCTCCTCAACACTACCCCGAAC
Source organism: Euwallacea similis (assembly GCF_039881205.1). Classification (NCBI taxonomy): domain Eukaryota; kingdom Metazoa; phylum Arthropoda; class Insecta; order Coleoptera; family Curculionidae; genus Euwallacea; species Euwallacea similis. The sequence goes on along the minus strand of NC_089632.1, from coordinate 1,831,135 downwards.
CACAAATGTGTGTACACTTTTCCTTAAATGTAAAAATCGCTCTTAATTTTAACTAAAATAATTCATATTTTAGACGTGCCGACAGCTGTTATCTATCACCTTACCTGATAAGATAACTCTTTCATTGATAAGTGACTTCTCTGAAATTTCATTACAAAATAGTAGCGTGGGTACGCAAATAATCATCAACGTACAAGCGATCATAGAGATATTCCCAAAATTGATGAAAACTTAGCAACTTACAATCCCTTGTCTCTACTTAAATTGTGATTTAATAGATTCTATCAATTAGAAATTAATTTTGTCAACAAAACCAGTAAAAGCAAGCAGCTTCATTTCACAACTCTGCTAACAAATGGACCAGTAACAATGGTCCCTCTCCTTCTGCAGATAAAGGGTGAAACTTGCATATATTCAAGTTCATAATATTTTCTTACAATTTCTTTACCGCACAGCAGAATTAATAAGTCATTTGTACAGGATGAGTCATGAGGAACTGTACATACTTTTACCATAGAACAAGATTACCAAGAGCAATATTGAATGAGCATTGAAAAGTTACTTGTATTTTTAATGTTATTATACAAGGAGTTTTACATATTTCGTCGAAAAATGGTTTTGGCTATATTTTTGTAATGTCAGTTTGCTTTTTATTCATTTTCTGGTGAAAAAGCACATTATTGTATATGATTAAGATAATGTAGTCAGAATTCAAAAATTCAGTACCGTCTTTAAAAGATTTATTTTTTTTTTCCAGACCAAAAAATCGCACTGTATACGAAAAAGCGCTATGCATATTTACTAAGAGTTAGATGAATTAATAGTTATACTCAGTCAACAAATTTGTCACACTCTTCATTGCTTTGAAAAAAAAAACGATGTATACGAAAACGCTACAGAATTGGATATACCTACCATCCTTGAATATATTATATTTCAAAATCAAATATTACAATTAATAACAAAACGCAAGACTCTACAATATTTAATAGCATCATAATGGAAGCATCTATTTGAGGCATAAAAAGAAAACCTATTTTTACTGTAGTTGGATTGATTGAGCTAAATACATAGAATCTAGAAGTTTTTATTTTAAAAATATCTTTAAGTAACAATTGGTAATAATAAATAGTAAATTTTTCATTTTTTTCATTTCATTTCATTTCATTTTTTATGTAAGTTTTTTGAGTCACTTTTTAACAATAGAAAAAAATAAGCTTTTTTTTCTTTCGTTATTTTAATTTTAAAATGTTATGTGTAAAAATTTTTTTCATTATGATTTAATTAAATATAGCAGTCTTGCATTTTGTTACGAATTGTAATATTTGATTTTAAAATACAATGTATTCAAGATAAGCATGGTAAGTATATCCAAATCTGTAGCATTTTCGTAAACTTCATTTTTTTACAAAGCAATAAAGTGTGATAAATTTGTTGATTATGTATAACTATTAGTCTATCTAATCTTTAGCAAATATATACAGCGCTTTTTCGAAAATTCGTATACAAGGTTATTTTTTTTGTCTGGAAAAAGTTTACTTAATTTTTTGAACACTGCTCTGGATTATTTAAACTCTGAATACATAATCTTACTCATATACAAACAACAGTGTACTTTTTTACTAGAAAATTTAAAAAAAGGTAAACTGGCATTACAAAGTTATAGACAAAACCATTTTTCGATAAAATGTGTAAAACTCCCTGTATAATAACAATAAAAAATGGGAGCAACTTTTTAATACTCATTCAATATTTCTCATAGTAATCCTATTCCAAGGTATGTACAGTTCCTCATGACTCACCCTGTACTTATTTACTTTGATAGGAAATGCGATTTTACGCGACTCGTGTCATACTGATAGAGTATCAATGATTACATAAAACTACGCATTTCCTAACTTGTTACGCTAGTAGCTATTATTCTATCACAATGATGTCTAAAACGGTGCTTTTAACAACATTTATCACATATGGTTAGCTGAATGTACTATACATGTATACACAAACTGTATAGTTTATGTAAGGGCAGCCAGCATGCTTTGAATTTTGTTTGTGGTGAGAGTTAATTAAAAACTAAAACTACTTTTCCAATGTTCATTTTACTAATCTTCAATAAAATGGTTCTGGTTTCATTCTTTATCGTTCTGATTATCAAAAATCCTCATAATTTTTTTTTTCTAAATATGATCCTTGCAAGTATTTTATGGATTTAAAAACCACATTTTATTATACATTCATTAATGTATCACATTTAATCATTTCCGCATTTTTTGTTTTCGATTAAATACTTTTTACAGAACCAACGTATATTTACAAACTTTGTATCTCATTCATCCAATAAAATATGAAGAAACTAAAAACAGATTCTGAAATAGTTTTTGCTGTAGAATCCAGTGGCGTCATTCGTTTTTCGTAAATTAGATGGTGTATCCGCAATTAACTATAACTATGATTTTTTTTCAGAAGATATCCTTCTATACAGGGTGTCCTGAGAGTATACAATATTTAAAGAGGTAATAGTGTAGACTAAAATAAACGAAAAATCTTGGTAAACATGAGTCCCCAAGTAACAGTTTCGGAGATATGGAAGGTTATTCTTTTTTGAAACACTTATTTACAAAAATGTATTACGTGTTTATTATGTACAAACAAACAAAAAAAGCTTCTAGCAAAAATAAAAAATAAAGTTTCATAAGACATTCAGAGCCTCCTCTTTCAATTTTCGTGCAGACGACATTTTTGCTACATTTTTTTTGTATCTTAGTCTAAAGACTATTCAAACTCTTTCTAAAACCCCAGTCATTAGCTTCGATTTGTTGTCTTTTTTTTTACTAATTCGTAGCTGCAGCTCCTCGAGGCTATTTAGAGGGGCACCATAGACTAACGTTTTCAAATATCCCCCAAAAAAGAATCTAGGGAGTTTAAATCAGGTGATCTTGCAGGCCATAATACAGGTTCGTCCCTTCATACACATGTAAGTGGAAAAGATTGGCGTAAATGCACTCTAATGGCAATCGATAAATGAGCTAGAGTACCACCATACTGGAATCAGATTTATTACTTTTAGTCTAAAGGAATGTCGTCCAACAGATCACACATTGTGTTCTGCAGAAAGTTTAGGTAAGCAGTGTCTGTTAATCGGTTTGGTAAAACAATAGGACCTAAATACTTGTCGCCTACAATACCCATCCAAATGTTTAACATATCTGATGTCCAGATTCCATGAGAGCCATTTGCGTAGGTCCAAGCATAAATATTGTGAAAATTAATAATTCCATTTCGTGTGTACCCGCACTCATCAGCAACTCAGTAAAAAGAATATTGACGAAAAAACGGGGTCTTCAGCATTATTGTGTAGAAACCAGTGGCAAAAAACCAAACGTGCTTGATGATCAAGTGGATTTAAGACCTGTACTCTCTCACATAGAAAACATAAGGCATTTGCTCGTGGAGAATTCTCTAAACAAGGGGACCATTAATTCCTACAGCGACTGATATTTTCTGTACACTCGTCTTTGGATTATGCCCTATCCTATGCCTATATGATAGGGCATAATCTGTTCTTCTGCTCTACGAGTAGATACCGACCTATAATTAGTATAATTAGTATTGTTTGCTCAATTAACTGGTATCATGCAATCTTTGGTGAATTCTTATGAACATACAATGTCAAAAAATCTAGCAATTTGGATAAGCTTCATACATGAAATGCGTATCAGTTAATTGCAAATTTTTGCAAAACAAAAAAGACTTAAAAAAAGAACAATTTTTGTTTGTTCATTATAAATAAGTAATAAATAATTGCAAATAAATGTTTCAAAAAAGAATAACCTTCTATATCTCCAAAACCGTTATTCTGTGGACTCATGTTTATCAAAACTTTTTTGTTTATTTTGGTCCATACTATTATCTCTTTAAATATTTTGCGTTCTTTTTTAACACCTTGTACATTATTAAATATTTCGAATTACTTTATCAATAGCTTAAAAAATAAGGTAAAATTGTGAAAATGCAATTTTTAAAAAATATTTTCACTCTTTTAAACATTGTTTTTGATTTGTTGATACGATTCGAAAAATCCAATAATATACTGGATGTTTCTACAAAATGGTTCTTCTTCCAATTTTTAGTCAATATTTGAAATAAATATTGAAATTTTTCGCCATGAATTCGTAATGTGCTTATAAAGTTCGGACTGAATCGTTCTACCTTTAGACAGGATATCATTAACAGAACAACTTGTTACCTTCAGAGAAGCGCTAGAAATCACCCATAATTTTGTTATTAGGCTTTATTCGCGTGTAACGTACTGAAATAGAAGATATTTTACTTTAAACTTTTCATTTTTCAGCTGAATAAGTATCCCTCTAGCATACCTCAATCTGGGATATTTGTCGTTAAACTATACTGGACAAATGGTTTAGGATTTTTATGTAGTTTATTTTCAAAAGCGAAGCACCTCTTTTGGACTCAAGAAAAATTGTTGCCCAATTTATGATTTTCCTGAAAACACATCAATCGTTAATTTGAAACTGTCCACTCAGTAACCCACCTGTTGTATACAGGGTGTCTCATTTAAAGCTGTGATTAAAGATTACTCAAACAATACGTTGTATAAAAAAAAGTTTCAAATAAAAGTTATTCGATAAAGAGGGGAGCATGTCATGAAGATAGTGACTTTTAGTAAAAACGTCATTTTAAGGCCATTTTGCGGGCAAATTTTTTTTATTAGACGTTTTGCTGCAGAGTTATCCTTGATTTTTATCCAATTTCGGTTAACATAGTGCTGGCCAAGCAATCATATATGGTTATTGTCAAACTTACAGTTCATAAAATAGTTAAGACAAACCTTATCGGTTGGCGTCGGCACAAATTTCAGATATAATATTTATGTTATAATCCTGACACTTCCAATACGCATTGTTAATCCCCACCGCCTCATTCTCCCAATACTCCTTCGCAACGCTTATTTCCCTGCCCCAGCCCAACTCCCCCAAAACCGAACACCGAGAATTTACTCTCGCTCACCTCAATAATGCTAAAAAATGCTACAGCATCACTTATATTGCCTCCTCCTTTCCGCAATCACCACTAACAACCTCCGAATCTACGCTGAGGGGAAAAATGTTCAATTTGGAGCTAATTTACAAAAAAAAACCGCACAAGGAGTCACAACGAGAGAATGAAAGAATTGCCCTAATAAGGACTTAAAAAACCTCCCACCTGCTATTTAAAGCAGAGCGAGAATTTATTGTATCAAAGCAAAAAATTGAGAAAGAAAAGAGATAAGAGAAATAAAGCTATAATGTTAATGAGGCAATCCTGTGAGTTATAAAATGGACAATAGGTTCTCCAAAGTCAAATGGAAAGCTGAAGAGAGGAAGATGTTTAGTGGATCAGAACGAGATAGTGTCTCTGGAGAACAATAAGTATCAACTCTGCATGAAGTGCTGTTGTAACTGCAGATGCAGCAGAAACCGGGGATGTTCCATGGACATATTAAAAATCGAGTGACCACAATAGCAGTGCTGTCAAGGGGGATGTTATAAGCAAACTGCCAACTCTGTAAAATGGCTCGTCATTGAAGCAAGACAAGCCCTAGAACTCCTTCCTAATCCAAGCCATTTGTCGATGTCGCAATTCATCGTCATAACAAAATCCTTTAATTTAATGTAACCCTCATAAAAAAATGTCCGGAGGTGTTAAAATAGAAAATCTTTGGGCCACATCGTTTAATTCAGTTCTCGATAAAATGTTCATTCTAAAAATTACCTACAGAAGAAGCATAATGAGGAGCACCACCTTATTGAAATATAATTACATCATTTTCATTAAACTCGTGGGGATTATTTTTCACAATTTTAATAATTAGAGCAGTAATTAGATTAGGCAGGAGATTCAAATACTGGTTTCCGTCTAAATTCTCTTCCTAAAATAACGGCCCCCACAACGCGATTTCCCAGGATCTTTGCCCACACGTTTAATTATTGCGAATGTTCTGTACGTCCTTCGTAAAATAAATATGAGTTTATACTACTCAAATACCAAACATTTCATCTTTTTACTTTTCCATTTGTAAAAAATATGAACTTATGTAAAATTTTTATTTTGCAAGGATTAATTTTTTTTTCAACGTTCTTTTTACTATATCAGGCAATTAGCCATAATGTAAGTTTTTCTGAAACGCTTAACAATTCCATTAATATTTAAGATAAATATGACATTTTATACCAAAATGAAGAAAATTGAAACTAAAAAGGTGAAAATTAAAGTTGTTATTGTGAACACTGTGTATGTATTTTTGGCTAAATGAGTATTTGTGCTTACTAAGGTGATCTTATATGAAAATCCATCCAAAAATTATCCAATTTTAACTTAAACTAACTGCGATATTAATTTTTTATGAGGCACTGCAAATGTCTAAAAATTTTTTTCAAACGTCATAGCTTCGAATCGCTGCATCCCAGGGGAAAAAACTTACGAACTAACACAGGCTCAAGAGAGGATTCTATCACATGACTAAAAGTCTCACTACAAAAATTACACTTTATGACGCCCCGCCTTTTTGGGACATTCTATAAGGTTGTTAGAAATTTTAAAATTTCCCTACATTAGCCTCATATACATCCCCATAATTGTTTTTTTTTTATGAAATTAGAATTAAAAACAAACTTATGAGTCCGACATACTATTAAATGGATGCCCTGTTTATACGTATATACAAGTTTAATGATGTTTTTTTTTATTAATCTCTCTTCATATAAGATATATAGGATGAATAAGATCAAATGTTCCAATATACACGTTCAGTGATTCAATAAAAATAGGTAACTACGTTACGATCAAAATAAAGTATTCGTTGGTCTGCAACACCTTAAACGGTCTGCAGTAATATTCTAAAATAATATTTTACCGACTTTCCTAAGTTGAAAACGCGCTTTACTGATATGATGATTTTTTTTTCTTTTAATGAATTTATAGTATTGTTAAGCTCACAGTTTTATAGTTATTTTGGATGAAGTGAAAATTATACTAAGGCCACATAGATAAAGATTAAGTTTAACATTGAAAGTATCATAGTCCATAGTTACCGCGCACGCGCACATAGAATTTACGCAGTACTCTGATTCTTTACATTTTTATACGTTTTACTCTGTTACCCACTATTTGATACTCTAACCTGTGGCAAACAACTGAAACAAATATTAATATCCAATTAAATATGTATTTAAAAAAAAGCAAATTACACCCATAGTTTGCAATGAGCTAAAAATTAAGGAGGCGGATAAAAAGGAGGTCTATGCGGTGGGGGCTGACTGGGAGGCGGTAGCCCGTTACTGTAAAACGGAGGCGGTCCGCTTGGTGGAGGAAGGACGGATGTAAACGGGGGAGGATGACTGTACGTTGCGAACACACTAGGAGGAGGGCCTCCCATCAGAGGAGGAGGCCCAGGAGGTGGACCGGTCAAAGGCGGAGGCGTATTAACTGGATGCGCGGCAAATGACACCGGAGCTGGAGCGAAAGTACTTAATGGCGGAGGAGCGTGAGTGAATGTTTGATACGGAAATTGCGGCACGTCCGAAGGTGGAGGAATGCGCGTATTTAATGGTGGAGGGGCAGATGGTACAGGAGTTTCGGGAGATTTTTGCACATGCTTTTCGCTTCCATTGGATTGACGACCAGCCGACTGTGGTGGCGGAGATGGAGGCCTACTGCCCGGTTTTGGCGGTGGACTTTGAGAAGGTGACTTCGTCGCAGGTTGTGAATACAGATCCAACACCTGAAAATAGTTTTAAAAGAACAGACTCAAAACACAGGTATTTAATTTTTTTCGCAATTACTACATCGATTTAATATTGAACCGATGTTACATAAATAGCTATTATTTTTGTAGATTTTTGGAAATATTTTTCAGCTAAGAAACTTTTGCTTTTATATAACTGCCTAAAAAACTTTGTACAGAGTAAACAAAAATACTAGCCCTAAAGAATAATACACAAAGTAAACAAATCTTCTTATCTACAAAATAAAAAATGTTAAAAGCATTTATTTCTTTCTCTGGTTCCAACACTCTATTGTCACAAATGGCATAGAGGTACAAGGTATCCTTAACTTTACAAAGCTCTACTGCAAAAATTGGTGCTTCTTAAAATACAACGCGTCACAATGAAAATGTTTTAATAATTAATTATGTAACCAGTAAATGAGTGTAAATTTTAGTGGAACACTACAAGACACCCTGTATAGTTGTTAAAAAATGATCCGTTTGTCATTTTAACAGTCGTTTAGAAACTAGTCCTCTATAAATTAGTTCTATGCTAGACAAACTCACCTGATGACAAATGTCCTCTAATAAATCCATTGTAACATCTTCCACAAACATATCCCACCAGCGCAAATGTTTCGCTGTCCTTCCCACCCAATCGACAACTTCAAATTTACTTAGTTTCCCTGCTAAATACATTAAAGCTACTGCTATAATCTCTGGTTCCCATTGCAGTGAAAGTGTGGTACAAAGACTGTCATTAACAAATGTCCAAGCCATCTGAACCATTTTCTGTAGTTTAGGTTTATCCCCTTTTAAGCATTTTGCATACTTCAAGAGAAACTGATATGGGTGCTCCACTTGCAAGTCAAATTTTATAGTCTGAAGGAGGATTCTTTCTAACGTCATGACCTACAAATTTTTTTAAATTCTCAAACTGTAACAGTCAGTATTTCAGTAATAAAGCTTTTTTGAAATATAATTTTTACAGTGTATTAGTACTAATATTGCAGGTAGAACAAGTAGTTAAACCCTTACTATAAAAAAGTAACAGATATTGCATGTCAAACTTACCTCTTCCTTTGGATCATTTCCAAAAATAGTAAATTTTTGGTCAGTTAGAAAATTTCTTGCAATTTTTATTATATCTTTGCATTTTTTTGGAGTTTCTTCCACTTTGCCTGCCAAGAAGAGGCAGCAACAGGCAGTCACATATCTAGGAAACTGTTGAAATGAATGGAACATGTAAAACCTATGGAAATATACAACTCCTGTGGCAGTAGTATTGTAACCAAGATCCATTTTCATGCCAGTGTCTATTATAAATCTTGCACCTAAAACGAAAACATGACTTACAATTAAACAATTATTACAAGCAATAAAAAAGTAGTATTTTTGGTTGCAGTAGTTGACTTGTTTGCTAGAAAATCTTAACAAGTAACACATAATCAACATGTATCATATGCTCATTCATAGCATAGTCCAATGGACACAAAGGGTACTTACCAGAAACCAATACAAGTGGCAAATACTTGAAAGTAGTAGAAATGCAACTTAATAAAAAAAATAACAAAAAAAGTAATTTGATGGAACAGATTTAGCTAGACAAAAAAAATTAAAATAAATCACCTAATCCTACACTGAGGGATGCAGTAAACTAATGATTATCATTCCAAACATAAGATCTATATCCATGTTTGGGTTATATCTGTCTATGTGGTTATATGTTAAAATATTTATATCATTTTTTATCATATTATTCTGCTATTAAGCCAAATATATTGCAATAAATATGTGGTGCACGTAATTTAGATCAGGTGCTTTTAACCAAAAGGACGAATATATACAATAAATTATATTATATAATATATAAATATTGCCAGCCATCAGTCAGTTAAGAGTCCCTTTACATACAAAACAAAAAATTACTTCATATATATCTTTAAAGCTGTGAAAAATTGGCCCAGTTAACACACTCTGATATATGCAATATGATTTAAATTATTGTAAACTTCGGATATCTACAACAAACTGTTGATTTTGCTAATAGAATTTCTCCTAGTTTGTTGAAATATTATTATATTAATTAAATGAATCACTGCCAAAATAATTTGCAAATGCAATATCATATTATGTGAGTCTACAGATTTCAAGGAAGATATTTATGATATTTGATGTGCTAGCCCTTATGTACTGCTAAGATGTACTGCTCTTTGATAAAAGAACGCACTTCAAGAAAGTATGTGCTAAAAAGGGCTAATGAAAAAATGCTAATTATTGGCTACTCAGTTCACAGTATGTCTAAAAATCAATGAAGAAAACATTACTTTTAACATCTTTGAATCTGATGAAAATACAATTAATCCACTATGTTAATAAATCTACATTCTTAATAAAGAAAATCAAAATTTCCTGCATCTAAAATCTGATGTCCAAAAATTTCACTTCAAGTTAACTAAAGAAAATAAAATCATAATAATTCATCTAAGGCTAAAATGCCTAAAGAAGAAAAACAACATAAATATAAACATTGAAAACTGTGACTGTATTTGGAGAGTATTGTAAGCATAAGACTCTAACGTGTAATGTCTATCATCAGTCAGTTAACAATGCAATTTTTTAGACATTAAACTAAAAGAATAAATTAATAAAATTCAGTAAAGGGTTCCAAAGAAAATTTATGTCAAACTTAAGATAAATTTCAAAGTTGCCATGGAGTTGTGTGTAGAAAGGTTTGACGGTTTTGTCAATATTCATAGTTTTCGATATATGTCCCACAGAGGTTATTTAAATGAATTTTATGAAATTCAACTTTTCGTAATTTAACTAACAGTGTAATGCAAGCTGTTTTAAAGATAAAAGAAAAGCGGGAATTCTGTATATGATAGGCTTAAAAGCTGAGACCAACCTTCTTTTCTGTAGCGCATTTCCGATTTGTAGTCAAGTCCTGCAGCAATTGAGGGGGTATTTCTCAGTTCTTTCTTATCGTAGTACCATCCAGGCATTTTGAATTATAGGAATCAACCTTGTCCGTTGTAGTAAGGATATCACAGGTAAGGGGGCAATCAAAAAGGGCTCGGTGACTTATTCTCTAGTAGGTATGTAATATAATTTCTAATATAAATAATCTAAAAGGGAATAACGTCTAAAAGTTCATGTTGTCAACTGTCAAATTACATGAAATCATCATAGCGGTATTGAAGTAGCGGTGAAGCAAGGCAAGGCAACAGTGTACCATTTCTCTTGAAATTTATAAATGAGTAACACAACAGAAGGAATTTTTTGTTTAATCTGAATTACCACACTTAAATAAATTTTAAACTAGTATGTGTGGTGATATGAATCTCATAGATGAATCCAACAACTACACACCTTAGTAATCAATCTAAATGCATTAAAACAATGGAAACTTGCATTTCAAACAATCCAAGACACAACACTTTTAAAAAACATCGTCCCGAGAGGGACCTAGACAGCCAAAACCCTCTCTTCGCAACTAGATGGCTAGGGCGCCCTTGTTGAACTGGGACGTCTTGGATTTCCGCCGGCAGACCTGGACAATCGAGTATTCCTCGATTAAACCTGGACAGCCAGGGTTGTCATGAATAATTAGGGAGTTGCAGCACCAACGAATTTTAAAGAAGCTTACTTCAAACTTGGTTTATTGTTAATAATTGGATGAAAAATTTCATCTATAACACAAGTTTGAAGGTAAACTCAATTCTCTATTATATGTTACTCCTTTTAAGAAAATAAATGAAAAGTATTGCCATACCAATAAGGATGAATGCACAAATATTGAGATCGTCTAAAACCAAAGGAGAAAATGGCGCCATTTACATCGCACACTGCAACAGCCGCTGTTGCCATTGCAGTTTTATTCGCAATCACGACTTGTATATTTAATGTCGAGGCCCTAAATTTATTTGTATTTTTTATTTATGTTTATTATTTTCAAAGGTATTTGCATTTATTTCTTTTGTGGTTAGGTTCATAGGTACGATATTACTTTTTTGCCCTTTATTTTTTATTCTTATTGCATGTTTTCTCCTTTTCAATTCATTAAATTATGGTTTTATTGTACCTATATTCCAGAAAATGCTTTTAGATTTTGACTATGATAACTATTAAATTTCAATAATTTGTACTTTTTTAACAAGTACTGGGGGGTACTCTGATTTTCTGCTTACTTGTAAAAATTAAGCTGATAAGTTATCAACTTAATAACATTTCACTATTGATATTGGAAATAAGCAGCTTTCAAATAAAAATAATTCTTAAGTGTTCATGATTGAAGCTCATTCATTCAACGTTTATTAATGTATTTTAGGTATAAATTTTTGTTTGAAAAGTATTTTAGAATTTTTTTATTTGGAGGCAGATCAGGAATACTGTGCATATAAGTATTTCTGATTGTCCAGAATAGGTTTATGACTTTGTTGGAATAGATTTAATATTAAAAGGAATGTAGTTTTGTAGTAGGCCAGATACTTGATTATAACATACTAGGAACTTACATTTTCACAGGAAAGTAAGAGCTTACCAAATTTTTAAAAGATACTATAATAGATACCAATATGGAAATAGAGAATCAGGAAAACAGCACTACTACATCTTTGAGGACATCACAACAAAGAAAGGCAATTTATCGAAAATTATTAAATGAAGTGGAAGACATTCGTAAGTCTAATTTTTGTGTTAGTCTAATAGTATTAAGTTTCAGTAGCTTCTAAGTTTTAAATGACTTCATAGAAACAATAATTTTTTAGAGGATGCTGATCAATCCTATCTAAAGATTGCAAGCAAAGTTGGTGACATTTTGCAAGAAATAAATACCCTTGATCGTGAAGTTAAAATAGAAGAAAAACTTGGAAATGCTGATGAAACATTGTTGGATTTTACGGTACTGTCCTCAGCTGGTAAAATATTAAAACAATGTGTAGAAAGTTTAGATGTTTACACTTGCACATATGAACCGGGGGATTTTGCCCAAAATGTGGTAAGTTAAGGTCAAAGAGTTAACAAACCAGAATTGTCACACTCATGGTGATAGACACAACCTTGATTTCCTTTAGCTTATTTATCCCCATATTCTTAGTAGGTCTTAAGCTAAACTTAACTCTGAGGGCAGCTTAAATTGATAATTCTATATGAAAGTGGAGAATAAGTGAAGGTCATTTATTAACCTGGTTTTTATACTTGTTGTTAAATTGATATTTACAACATATCACAACTCAAAGTGTACAAAAGTTATAACTGAGGGATTCCTAAGTCAGATAGCTTTAACCCTTTTGTATATATGTAGAAACTTCTCTATTTTTACGACAAAGTCGAGACACGACCAGGAAATCTCTGAGTTGTACATAGTGATAGTGTTAATATTGTTAATTAAGTTAGGCCTGTTAGATCTAAGACGAAATAGCTGTGAGGGGGTTGATGTGCCCCTATAGGACGTCCATGTATGTCGCAACCTGGTTAGAAGTATTCTTGTCAATTAAGAGGGTTTTGCAACCGTTATCTTCATGTGATTTTGATATTTGATGATTAACGTATAACCACCCTTTTTCGGTACTTGTGGGAAAGGATAGCCGCCCTTTGTCGGCGTTGATGAGAAGCGCGGTCGTGCTTTGTCGGCATCTATGAGAAAGTACCGACCAAGTGTTATCAGTATCACGCTAATATCGCAGGTGGTGTCATAAATCGAAAATTGCTCTCTAGCCAGGATATGATACTGTTTTATTACCCTTAATTTTAGTATTTAAGAGCGCCACGAATCTAAAGGGTCCTCTTTCGTTCGAGTGGCTCATCTGAACTATTATCCGTGAGCAGAGATCTAAATAGTGTATCCTTTAATATCAATAAATTCTATAAAACCCTAGACAACGTTAGAAAAACCTATATAATTGTTGAAAAAACAAAAAAGCCATATTTCAAACGTCAATGTATAAAGGAAAGCACAGCACCTTGGGATCTAAGACACGAGAATTATAAGCATTTCATAATAGGGGTGCATATAGGTATTGCAAATTTAAAAGGAAACAGATTGTGCAAATGGGAGAAGGACCACAAAAGGTTTAATATGCCTCCGACAGGACCAACAAAGTAGGCGGAGTCAGTCTGGCCGGTGTCTCTACTTCGATGCTTATTTTGATTAATATGATTAATTTGTTCATGAAATTATGATTAATATCGTTTTCACTGCCTTCGCGGTCTTTGTCGGAGGCATATTAAACCTAGTGTGGTCCTTCTCTCTCTTGCACAATCCCTACGTTTCTACTTAACTTGTGATGTTTATGTACAACATTTTTCAGTATTAAATTTAATAAAATTACAATAAACTTACGGAAATGAAAAAGAATAAGTTAAATCAGAAACGCAAAAATACAATACAACACATGTTGAATTTAAATATTATTCACGATGAGGTTCGCTAGGTAAATAATGAGATATATATGTGTTATTATTAACCTGTTTTTGAAACAAGGCGAGAAATTTACTTCAAAGTAATTCACCACTCCAAATAATGGTGTCTTTTAAGGGTAGTAGTGGAAAAAATATATTATTTTTGCCTTAGGTGTCCTACATTAGCACAGAGGATGACAAAAACCCAATCGATATAACTCTGTTATTAAATAAAGCGAGAACAGTAATCCCGGAAGTACCGAAGTACATGTATGTGTATGGGACGTATGATGTAAACAATCCTCCTGTCCCCAAGCCAAAGAAGGAACGGCAAAAAATCGTTAAACAAAAATTGATCAAGAAAGAGCCTGAAAAAGTGACCAATTTGAAGCAAAATGTGGAAAGTATAGAACAGACAGTAAAAATTCTATATGACATACTTGAAGATGCCTATATTCATAATCAAATGAAGCCTATTAACTACTACGACTATATTATAGATACAACCAGTTATTCGTCCACTATAGAAAATATGTTTCATTTTTCATTTTTGATCCGAGATGGCAAAGCACAATTAGAATTGGGTAAGTAGGTATGATGAAATTGAATAGCTCTTTAAATACAGGATGTCCAGATTTACAAATGTTATAAATTTAACTGATGATGGAAAATACCACTTTGAGCCAAAATATATAGTCAATAATATGTTTGCATTAAATTTTGATGCTCCTTTTTTCTCTCTTTAAATACACCGGGTGAAATTAATGTCGTTATGTAATAGCTATTTATGTAACCAGTTAGAAAATGCATAATTTTTTGTAACGAGTGGGATGTTGTAAGAAGCGCGAAGTGAAATTCCGCAATATAACACAAGTTACTTAAAATAGTATTTCCTAATGAATTTCAAACAGATTTTTTCTAATTTTGCTGTACGATAAAGGATTTTTAAGAAAACGGCAAGCATTTGAACATATTTAAGCTGTGCCCTGTAGTATATGCAACAACCATCATTGTTACCGGTCACATTTGTTAATTAAGTTATGAAGTAGGTACCTCTTACCTGGGGAAGGTACCTGCTTTTATTATGTAAGTAATAATGATATGAAACTCTTTTAGTAACTGGTTTTGATTAAGAAAATTGTCACTTCTCAAAATTACAAAAAATTATTTATCTCATGCATGTCTGAAAATTCTCATTCTCACTCACTTAAGTTACTTTCTTGTTGGATAAATAATAATAGTGTGTAGTGTATAATAATGGCGTTTTTTAGATAAGAAAGGCACTCCTGTAATAAAGCCAATCAAGAAAAAAGTTTTGTCGGAGTTTAGGGCAAGTGGTGGAAAGAATGCACAAATTATTGCATGTTTTACCATGGATATTTGGGAGGTAACTATACCTTTGTTCCAAAGAGCAGGAAATCAATTCCAGATCGTTCGAAATATGTCCAAGGATTGATCCATCGATCGGTATACTGTACATATTTCTGACGGTCAATTTACTTAACTCCATAAAGCTTGTGTAATCCATTGAATAAGTCACGCATCTGTTTTGGCTAATCCTTTAACCAAACCATTAAAAATTGGTATTGAATCATTTTGTGATTGCTGTAGAAAAAACTGACATCGTTAGAAAATGCTCCAAAAATGCTCTGGTAAACCTTTTGATTAACACTTTTGTGGTCGAACTGAAACAATCCAAAAAAGTCAAATTTCAGTTATATATGGATTTTAAATTTTTTTTCTATTTTGAATTTCTTTTTTGCGCTGATTTTAGAAACATACAATAGGTATGTTAACACAAGCAAATTTTTTATAGTGGAGGAAATCGACTTTACGAAGTGGAAAGTTTCGTTGAATTATTTACTTTCTCAAATGTACAAACTAGAATGTAGTTCACACAATCTTACAGGCATTTTCTTGTTTTTCATATTTTTCTCTGGAACGTTGAGGTAACAATTTGATAGTTAAGTCGAGAGGTGTTAAATCACGGCTGAAGTTTACATACATATTTAGTTTGATCTGGAATGATTACTTTGAATAGTCAAGATAAATTTATCTAGATTAAAAACAAAAGAATCGTTAAAATTGGCAACAAGCAAAAAAGTTATTACATATTAAAGTTGTTACAAAATTTTAATGGACTGAATTGAACCTCAAGGAGTGCAGATTAACTATAGATTGAATAAGTGACCAATAAAGTATTACAGCAAATAAGTAATACCTGTAGTTAGAAACTAGAAAGTGGGGAAAATCGATTATTTTTTCTCTTAAATTTTGACGAAAAACGTGTAATATGGCTATTAATTTTAAATCGTAACACACCTTTCACTTAAATAGATACTTATATAATGGTTTTATTTTTAGCAATACAAGAAAGAAGGCTTAATCCAACGTAAGAAGAAAACAAGAAATTAATATTGGGTATTATGTACTACCTACAAATTTGTAATTGTTATCCTCAATAATTTTGTTAAATAAATAATGTTTTACCAGGTAAATAAAACTATCATTTATCTGTCTATCAATTTTTCCCCCTTCTTCAAAAATCTTCCTTGAAGAAAAACCTACACTAAAAAAAGAAAAGTTCTATAGAATTTTTTTTTAATTCTTCAAGAACGAATTCTAAAATGACCAGAATCACGTAAAGCTTAAAATTTTCTTAATTCTGGCATTTATATAAATATATTGAATGCTGGTTACTTAATTCAATAGGGTTTCAAATAGAACTACCAGAAGAAAACATATTATATGACTTTCCTTTTTTGGTTGTTGATTTATCAAGAAAAAAGTCGGCTGACCAGGCATATGGGGTAACCTGATATCAATCAAGCTTGGTACAAATGATACCCCTTAACTTGTTAAATTATGCAAATTTCTCTCCATTTTACTAACTCTATACCTATTGCTGATTTCCTTGCTAAACTTGTCTTGGACACAATAAATATAGATTTAATCAATCTAGTTTGGCGCACCCTATACAAGATTTTTCAAAATGTTGATTAGTAAATTTTAGTCTAACACCAAAAAAATCTTATAGATATACGTAGATGCGGGAATGATTTGTTGCCATAATGCTTGCAGGACGTCCAATTTGAAAAGTCAAATATCTTTTTTTTAACTTCTAAAATTTAGTTCTATTGGGGCGTGTATTACTTACTCTTAAGCATATATATAAAACACATATCAAACGGAACTGAAAGTTTATAAATTGATATTTATTTTGGGGTACAAAATGTTCAAAAAAATAAATGGAAGCCTGGCCCAATTCTTTACTTTGCAGATTATCAGTATCAACTGTTTTGTCATATTGTCTATACCCTTAAGAGTAGTATTATTCACCCTAAATGTGAAGCAAATATCTTAAAATTTAGGTTTGTAAAGAAATTATATCTGGAGCAATGTGTTTAATGAAGTTTTTTCTCATTTTTTGAAATAGGATTAGAATTCTCTGAATACAATTTTACAACACACTTTGGTTCATTTTTGACAATTTTTTTTTATCATTGCTTTTTATCCTTGCAAGCAAAAGAGCACTAAGAAACAACACATCTAAGACATGTTGTTTCTAACTACTTCATTATTCCATTAATCTTAATTCACAAACAAAAGCAAAAGTCAACAAAGAAATTTTTGGTACAAATTTGTAAAAACTGAAAATATTTAGAAACTTGGTGAAAGTGATCTAAAGTATCACAAAATATGTTGGAAATTACCTCAATACATCAAAATACCTGAGCAATCTGCCCTCTGACTTTTCTCAATGTAATTCAATGCATGGAAAAGAAAACAACAAATATCACCAAAACTTAAGGTGAAATATATTTGAGCCCCCAATGACATAAGAAAATTAAGAGTCATCAAAAGTCATCCTTCCAACCCCATGGTTTTTTAAATACCGTCTATATTGTTTATACCTATTATTTTCTGCTAACTGTTTCTTGGTTAGTTCTTCTTGCTCTGCAAACCACTCCTGAAACTTTTCCTTAATCCATAATTCTTTACTCAGAAATTCCTGTTTCTTTTCATCCTCTTGAGAATCAAATTGATGTTGCCCCATTTTTAAGTACTTGCGAATGATATGCAGTTTTTCTTCTTCAATATAAGGGTGCTTCATTATGGTATGTCTCCAGACCCATGAAGTATACCAGTAAATGTATTTAAATATTGTGTATGGTAGGATGATTAACTGGATCCAAATGACATCAGCAACTTTAGGTTTGGCATAAGCTCCTTTAATGTCCATTTTATCTTCTATAACTTTTTTAATAATTTGCTCTACTTCATCTTTTGGCACTTTTAGCTTCTTGCCACCACGCTTTGTGCCATCAGGCAAGAGTCCTTCTTGCTTGGCAATGTCCTGCGCTTTATTCCTATACTTTGGAACAGTACTAAAGTATGTAATTGCACTATCATATCTTTGCCAGGCAGAATAATACTGTACAATTGATATGATTGAAATGGTAACTATAAGAACTATTCTTACATCTACTTTTGGAGCAACTCGCCGTCTATAATATCTGTAGTAATGTGCATAGTATTCATCAGGATTATCCAACATGTAATCATAATCTGCCCTGCTCTCTTCATCTTTCAAGATCTCATATGCATTTGCTAAGGACTTGAACAGTTCCTCTGCATTCTGCTTTGCTTCTTTATCTCGGTGCAAGTCAGGATGGTACTGTCTAGCTAATCGTCTATAACTTTTTGCAATTTCATTTTTGGTTGCATCTCTAGTCAATTGAAGGATATCATAGCAATTTTCTCTTCCACAGTAAATACCTTCAAGAAGTGTTCCTTCTGCTGAGTACAACAAACACAATGTTAACAAGAAAGATGAGTCAATCTGAAGGAACATTTTTTTAACCCAATAACAATTTTCCGGTTACTTTTAGAGAATATTTCGAAGTTTCCTTATTTTGCACAGCTTTGAAGGACTATTTTTTGATGCACAGAACACAATCACATTGTTATAACTATATTGATACTTGGTTTTCCATACTTGTGATGTTTAGGACTACGTGTCGACCGCACTTACAAAGCGAAATTTTTTAGCTGTAAATTAAGAGTTTCAATTTTCGTAACATCAACATTCCACCTCCATTTCAGTGCTTTGTATATATATTTTTATTATGTCAATGTTGCCAATGTCAATCCCAATTGCCATTTGACAGACACCACAGAGGGAAAAGCAACAGCAAACCGTCTTTATTCGGATTTCAGAAATTACTTGTAACTCGATTAATTCCCATGAGCCGATTTTTAGTCAGTTGGATAAATAAATAATCTAAGGAGGAATTTTTCATTTCTTATATGTTTTTATATCTTTATATCTTTTTAATCAATTTAGAAAAAAAAATTTCTATTTCAACGTTGCCTCATTTCTAATTTTATGGCTTGCTTGATAATTATGTCACAACACGTGACTCAAATAACAGAAATTTACTGAAAACTTCACATTTTTATTCGTTATTTTCGTATTTTTAGTATTTTGTAGTTTTAATAATTTGCATTTTATTTAATTTTTTGTAATTAATGAAATTCAAATATCTCTACAAACAAGAATAATTACCTTTTAATATTATTTATTAATAAAATTATAGCGTTGCAAATATTGGATACAAAATGGGAACCCAAAATTTTCAAGACCTCGCAGATGTAATAAAATTAATAAGTGATATAAAACATAGGTAAGGAACTACCTAGGCCTATGCTCAAAATACTAATTTGGGTAAAGCGAGATGTACATTTGCAGATTCTATAGATTTGTTGTTTTTTTAAATTAGTGTTTTAGTAGGAGTTTAATTTATTGTATTGTTTTCTGTACCGACAAATGTTTAAGTCCCTGTGAAGCTTTAGTTGGTATCAGTTAGCGACAAATGAAATTTTACCCTGGCTACTATCTTATGTAAATTGTTAGCATTTCTTTGTTTTGAAAAATATGTTTTACAACCACTACATATTTCTTCTGGAGGTAATCACACAGAAGATAATATTAAAAAAAACTTTATGTAAACTCTATATAAACTTTATAGTGATACCTATAAGTCTTCACAAATGTTACTTGGTGGATGTTGTAGATATTTTGGAAATTTCTGGAATTTTTACTGAACACAGGAAAATCTTTAAGAGACCTGTATGTTTTACACCATAACTTTACTTGGACAATAGGTCATCAGGAATTTCATACTTTGCCCCCAAGCTATATTCAGAATTATAACAAAAACAAAAAAAATAATAGGAATAATTATTTTTGTTTTTTTTCATGGTTTAAGTAACTCAGTTTGTTCAACTTTTCAAGTTACTCCCCACATTCACATCTGACAACTCACAAATGGAGTTTGGTTTACGTGTCAATATATTTTTGTTTAGTTTCATCAGAAATATGTGCGGTATATTGATAGGGGCCCTTTGTATACATCTCTAACTGATTCGGACAATCCAGAATTGGTATTCTACCCTCTTGGACTGAAGTTTAGGAATATCAATTACAAAAACTGACATATACAGGGTGTTTCCTAACTACGTGTAAAAAATTTAAAGGCGTAATCCTCGACTGATTTTGAGTCAAAAAAGTTTAATAAACATATGTCCGCAAATGCCTTGTTTCCAAGATACAGGGTGTTGACTGAAAGCCGTTGAAAAAGGTTTTAAAGGTTTCTAAAGGTTTGGTGGTTTGGAAACCTTTCCATGTAAATGCGCCTCGCTGCCAAACACTTACCATCAGCAAGGCCGTAAACAAAAACCATATTGGCCATTTCTTGATTAGTGTAATTAAGCATTTGAAAAATTTTCAAAACTGAGGTATAATCTGATTTTTGGGACACAGAACTAAATTCTTTCACTTTAGAGAGTAAAACACCAAAATAACACTGACTATCTTGTTTATAGTAGTGGAAGTAGCAAAAAAAAATAACAATAGACAAATTAGAAAATACCACCAAACCTTTAGAAACCTTTAAAACCTTTTTCAACGGCTTTCAGTCAACACCCTGTATCTTGGAAACAAGGCATTTGCGGACATATGTTTATTAAACTTTTTTGACTCAAAATCAGTCGAGGATTACGCCTTTAAATTTTTTACACATAGTTAGGAAACACCCTGTATAAATCTCATTTCAATTCAATGTTCTTTATATTAATAAAATTGTTGATTTTTAATCAGTATACCTAAGTTACTGTTTTTAGAAATGTCTAAAAACAGCAATGACGAAGCTGTTGTATATAAAGCTCTATGTATATGACTTATGTAGATTTTAACTGGTTGTTTGTTTTTGTCTGTAAATGGTTTCAGCAATAATTCAAATATTTCTTACATGATTTTAATCTATTATGTATGTATTTTAGGAACATATTTAGCTCTCATGACATAGCTCTGAGAACAGAAAGACTCTTAGAGAATCTAATTTCACATGGAAATTGGTCAAGTGCGTCGTAAGTTACATATACATATATTATACTTATACATTTTAAAATTCTTCATTCTCAAGAGTAGAACATTTAGGACTTTGAAAATCTTAAAAAATTATGACATAAAAAGAGTGGTCTACTCCCCTGATATGAAAGCCATTGACTATAAAGCATGAAAATAATGAAATGCAAAAGCAAAAGAAATCTTTAAACAAGGAAATGTAATTTTATAAATGAAATGAAAGGGAATTTGATTAGTATTCTATAGACAATCTTTTTTGCAAGTGACGCCTAAGACGCCAAATATTTCAGGCATGGTTTTAGTAAAAATTATCAAATTTTTTACAGAGCAGTTGTAAAAAGTGCCCTGTAATTGTGTGTAAAATGTGTGATTTTTTCAACTTGTTCCTAACATCAATTGATGAGAATGAAGTTGTTCTATTTATAAAAAATAAAAAAAATAGTAACTCTAAAGTTCATTTGACATTGATTATGAATCAATGTTTTCTTCAATGAATCTTGAAAACTATCTGTTAAATTCAAATAATAATGATATTTGAACTTTTATTTAAGCTTACATTTAATTGTAATCAGCTTGATTTATTTTTTGTTATTCTTTGCTACTTCTGCTTAGAACTATTTTCTTTAGGCGACAAATGTAAAAGCCAGCATGGCTGATTGCCTTTCTAAATCGTAAGATATATCAGTTTTAGTTTAGTCTATTTTAGCTGATCGTTATAGTTAAAAGTTCAATATAATAAACTTTTTTTTATATCGACTGGTGTTTAATTAACACTATCCCAAGCTTGTCTAATTCATAATAAGGGTAATAGTGACATAACATCAAAAATCATTGAAATGACTTTCATATCTTAAATTTTGAGTTTTCTTTGTGATTTATTTGGTAAATGTTTGCATATGCAATTGTATGTGATTTTTAACTAATTTTTGGTAGTATACTCCTAACAGCTGATAAATTAATTTTGACTCAGATTGTATATCATATGTACTTTTAAAATAGTTACTATTTTCTGAAAATAATTTTTAGGGAGCTAATGGAATTAATTATAAGAAGAATTAAATGTATTTCACAAAGTTTGCCAATAGAAGCGACTGCCACAAACATTATGAGACACATTTTGAAAGTTATAAGAGAAGAATTTGAAGTCGCCTCAAAGGTATGCCTGATATCCAGGGTATATGGAAAATGACGTCAAGATATACAATAGATTGTTGGGGGTCACACTGTAAAGCCTATGAAAGTAGTTAAAATAACCTGTCTATAGTGCCATCAACAGATTAACTGTTATAAAATTTGCAAAATAACTATCTGTAATCTTCCCTTCACATTTACCTATTTGAACTAATATTTATTGCACAAATATCAAAATTTTTTAGATTACCTATAATCAATGTCAATAAGAAACAGAAAACTTAAATGGCTCAATGATGATATAGATGAGGTCTTAACAAACTATACCTAATATTGAAGACAATGAAGTTCTGAAAATAAAAATCGGATCTCTCATTTAACCGTCATGGCAGAATCAACAAGGCATAAAATTACCTAAACTCTCAGAATCTGTCCTGAGAAAAAATAAAAACACTTTTTCGTAGGAGTTGTAATATTTCTTTTTGCATTTTTGGGTACTCTCGTTTTTCGCAAGTTCAAAAAATGTAAGAGAAATAAAAAAAGCATCTCCAAAGCCTAACGCGTTATCTCCAATTCCGCTCCTAAAATACCATCCGTCCAGTGATTCTTCGTCTTTTATGTCTAGGTCCGAAAATTAATATTCGACTACATCTCTATGTGCTAATGCAGCACTGTCAATTATGCTACTACTTTTGTAACATGCGGTCATCCTGAAAAAATATTTACGCACCCATTAACCTGCTCATTCCTGAGCAATCCTCAATTCCTCTTGACTCCTCATATCTCCTTCAATATATTCATTGCTTTCATGTTAAGAAACATGCTACGCGCCATACAAGCTCTTACACAAATATCACTTCATGCCTCAAAGCTCTCCATTACATAACATTCCGTAATATAAATTTAAACCTTTCTCTTAGCCTCTTTACGAACTGAGGTTGTTCTACAAATACTAAACTCTCTTGACGACACCCCAAATAATTGTAAGAATCTTAGACGCCATTTTATAACAGACGCTCTGTAGATACTAAATTTTTTGCTATGTTTTCGTATATAAAATAATCAATATTTGATAGAAAAAAGGCGAATCACATTCACTGCATCAACTAGTAACAGGGGCGTCTTCGAATGTTCTGGACTATACCCAGAATTTATCGAGCCTTAAGGAAGCTTTGTTAGACCATTTATCTGAATATAAAACTGAACTAGAAACCAGGTGAGTATTCTGGGGAAAAAAATTAAACCATAAAGTAATTCAAAAAATGAATTTTATTAATTTTGAGTTGCTTTGCAGTGCAGAAAATATTGCAGCCCAAGCATCAGAACATATTCATAGCAATGAAACTATACTCACTTTCGGAACGTCGAAGACCGTTAAAATGTTTTTAAAGTCTGCTTCAAAGAAAAGGTCATTTAACGTAATTGTAGTGGAAGGCGCTCCGTTATATCTGGTAAGTAGGTTGAATTAACACCGGGCCATTTTTTCAAATGTGCCCACTATTTGCGACACGGTGAGAGTTACAAGGCCAGTTGAATAAGATAAAACTTGCTTTTTGTAGAACTCATTTAAGAAATCCCTACAAAATTACCAAATTTTTAAGAGTGAGATATTTCATAATACAAAAATTTCAATTTTTCATATTTCACAAATTCTGTTTGTGATAGAAAAAGAAAGTTGGACAGATTTATAACTTTTTAATATTCGCAAACTAGCATGATTTGCCAATCTGCAGATTATTTAGTTTTCCAGTCATGCCAGTTGTGTCATTATTTGGCTTTCAATGGTTGAGATCGTTACCAACTTAATGATATTGAATACGGAACTGGAATTTTGATTTAAAAATTTAAAACTAGTTTTCATTCCTAAAAAATCGATCTACCATGCGCGTTCATTTATTAATGTTTCAACACAAAAAATTCATCTTTAGGGTTTCACTATACAAGGTGTATAGAACTAAAGTAATATACTTTACTCACATACTCAAATTAAAAAAAAATCATCTATTAGTTTACTATATGAACTATATTCCAACAATGCGTTTGAAATACAGGATATCAAATAGGTAGATTTATTAAAGATTTTACTTTAGAGCTTCATCAGTTTTCAAAATATTGACTTGAAAATTTAAATATGCGCTCCTTTTTGCCACTTGATTAGATTTTACAAAACGTTCTTAAATTCTTCTTGGGTTTGGATGTTGAAATTCTCTTCTCAAATATGTTCGGTAAATTAAATTATTATCATTACACAATAATTACTCTATTTTTAACAGCCTCGCATTGGTGAAACTTAAAGTGAAAAAGGCACTCATGCACGGTGTACACTCGTTCGCTTGTTTACCTTAATTTGGATTTGTGTTTGTGCATTTGTGTGTATTAAAAAAATTATGATAATGTGATCCTTTGATTACTACTTTTTTTGGTTCTGCAAAGATATATTTTTATGTTACAAATAACGTTGATTTTGTGCGGTTTTAAATCGAGAAAATGCTCATCTACATCTACCGATATTATTTCCTAGCAATACATTAAATTCTTTCTTATTTTTACAAAAAAAAATTGCATTTTTAAAAATTATGACACAGTTTTTCTTTGTGTGTGTTTTTAACAAGAGAAAAATTGAACACTTTATTTGATGTTAAGTTGATTTCACTTGTAATTGTTGCTCTTGTCT
This sequence comes from Euwallacea similis, assembly GCF_039881205.1. Taxonomy (NCBI): domain Eukaryota; kingdom Metazoa; phylum Arthropoda; class Insecta; order Coleoptera; family Curculionidae; genus Euwallacea; species Euwallacea similis. Next base: position 1,805,734 of record NC_089632.1, on the reverse strand, counting down.
AGTCCTCATTAAATAACCCTGTACTGGAGAAATTACTAGTAATAAGTGATAGAGTACCGACTGTTTCATTAATAATTTCCCTTGTCTCGGCATACGAAACCATTAAATTTACAGATTAGGGTTTTATTGCAGGTAAGAAATACCCTAATATACCTTGTTTATTTGTCATTAAAACTCCCTGTATGAGCAATATTGCAAACTTCCAGGGTCACTCCTTAGCTGTTAGCTTGGCAAAAAATAATATTCAAACGACAGTAATACCAGATTCCGCAGTTTTTGGCATGATGTCCAGAGTAAATAAAGTGATCATTGGAACTCATACAGTCTTGGCTAATGGTGGTCTAAGAGCAGCGAGTGGAATTCATGTTGTCGCATTAGCGGCTAAACATTACTCAATTCCGGTAGGTTTACACTAGTTCGTTCTTTACCTATGTATACTGATCAAACTTTTTCAGGTTATGGTTTTATCCCATATGTATAAATTTACCCCAGTCTATTTGGGTTCAAATGATCACGAAGCGTTCAATGCGACTGCCTCCCCGGCAAGCCTTATTCCGTATTCTTCAGGTCAAGTACTTAATAAAGCTGAAATTGCCAATACGGTGTTCGATTATGTACCTCCCGAATTGGTCACCGTATTTATCACACATCAGTAAGAAGCTCAATATTAAATAGAGGTCTTGCATAACTCAGTAATAGAGTTTTTTGTATCTGTTTTATATAATAATTCAAATTTGAGAAAATTTCCTTTTTACTGTGCGTCATTAACGTTCTATAATCCAGTTTATAAATTCCAGGTTTTTTTGTATATTCGGAAAAAGCATCAATTTTCCTTTACAATGATGTAACATAAGTTGATATTTGAATTCAAAATGCCATCAAAAGATGCTTTTGAAAAATATAATATCACCAAAAAGAAAGTAAATTTTTCTTTACAATAATGATGAATATTAATTGTAGAAGAATAAAACATCTCTCGTTCTGTACGATCTATACAGATAATTAATACATTAATACATATATTAGACTTACCTTGTTGAACGCACCTTTAAGTAAAGATGTCTTCATTTTCAACACAAGTTTAATGAACTACCAAAGATATTCCGGGTGTACAAATTACATGGTAATTAATAAAAATATAAAATATATAAAATAATGGGCAAAGAATGTTTTTCGGGTTTGGTTTTCTTAAAGGAATCTTTGAAAATACTTGCGCATAAAATGGATGAGGCCTCGAATTTGAATGGTCTTGTATTTTTTTGTAGAGAAGTACCAAGTTACTGTTTTTACCTCAAAAATTTAAAAATTGCTAACATTTTTTTAAAGAATAACCGGAGTAATCGCTTGGCTTGTAATTCCCATGTCACCCATGATGTATATGGTCAAAAGGGGATTTTTTTAACACCTTGGTTATTAGTGATAATATACAGGATGACTAGAAATTTTTATTAACGATTGTCCGAGCTCTGACATCATTTTATTGGGTAAATAGGCATTTTGTTAAAGATATAGTAAAGTAGGCGTTAAATATGAAAAAAGAAAATTCTTTTTATTTAAAGAGATATCATTTATTTGTTGCTTTGCCTTATTACTGAAAACTTGTCATTTAGAAAATAGTGCAAGACTTCTATTATCGTTGTTTTTAACATTCTGTCTGCATAATATTTTTTTAGAGGTGGGAATTCGCCATCATATGTATACCGTCTTCTCTCTGAAGTCTACCATCCTGATGACTATGACATCTAAGAAATCTAGATATTTTATATGTTTGTGTTTAAAAACTATTAAAAATGATTTTTGTAAAATACTGTGTTTAATAATTAGAACTTCACACATGCTCCAATGTATTGTATATAATATATGTATTGTGTACACAGCGGCCCTTTTGCGTCAATTTCTCTTCGTTTTATCAGTATATGGAGACTATAACAAACATATAAAAAAATGTTATTCTTGCACTCAATAACTAGAAAAGTACACCATTAGATTATATCTAAAACAATTCTATAAGCGTCATTTTCAGTTTTTTATTAACTTACTTAAGTTAATTAAACTTAAGTATAGTTTCAAAAATTCTCTGTATATGAAAAAAAAATTGTGATAGTCCAATTTTCTTTGGCCCATTAGAGTAAACTCAAAAATCAAACTTGTAGTAATTGACTTAGTTTTTTCTATCTATGATCGTTTGTCCAATACCTTGAGTTAGGTAAATACTACTGCTGAATGGACTGCATAACACTGGCTCCTGATTCTAACAGATTACCAAGATGCATTTCAAACAGTAATTAGAAACAATAGAGCCTTTGACATGCGCTTCTTCTGGATGCAGGGGTAAAAATAATAGATAAAACAATATTTTATTATATAAGTGTATAAGAAGGCCTTTAAAGTACATGCAACATATTGCAATAGACAATGCATAGGGGATGGTTTTGTAATACAGGAAAGCTTTAAAGGTTCTTATGAGCAAATATTACACAATATTTATGTTCATGCATCATATGAACTGTTCTATTGCAAACTGTAGTATACAAAAGAAATTGTTAAAAAATTACCACACAAATTTTGTTTTTCCAGGAATTAATGAGTTTAGATTTAATTATGAGATTTTGATAATAAGATCAAAATGGTCAAAAATTGAACAAGTACTTTCTCAAATGACGAGTTCAATTGATTTTTGCAAACACTATGAATATGGTCTTATTATAACATAACTTTTCTTTAATTTAGTTGATTTTATATAACTTTTGACTTTCAAGCTTTCCATGTTGTGCATCATTATATTAGACATATATATCTGTGAAACCTCATACAAAATAACAATAACCTTTTGGAAATTTTTCATTCAGATGGTTTGGACTAAATTAAAATCAATGCCAAATTGTATGAATATATTTTGTCAAGATCTTTCATACATACAGACAATTAAATTCAAATTGAAAATCAAACAGAACTTAAAATATATTGTTTGCTGATCATAATGCATACAAATTATATGGGCTTGATCTTAAAATGCATACTAATCAATGAAAATACCAGACACTTCAAGTCTTGTACTAAGTAGTAAAAGCAACGTAGTCCCTCTGGATCCTTGGATTGGCTTACATCTACCAGAGATCCTGTTTTGGATGTAGTAAATGAGATGTGTTCATCATTAATCACTATCTCCAACTCTTGTCTTCCAATGCGATCTGGTTGGGGCCACAGAGCATCGTCCTCTTGCATTATTTCTGAATCAACAATGATTCGCTTCAGCTCTTCCATAACACACTGATGCACATACACTTCTTTACGGATCATTGTGTCGTTCTTGTAATTTGAATTGTTGGCGTACCGGAGTTTTCCATCGGGTCGGAACTCAAATTCTAAAAACTCGTGCCCAAATTTCCCTTTATGGCCTACGTAGTATCTTATATAGAAATCTGCTGACATGATACTTTTTTAATAATATTTAAAGGTAAAATAGAAAATATAAATATTCCAAAGACTGACGGTCGGCGTCTCTGTTGAGGATCTTGAACGATGTGTTATTGATTGAGGATACAATTTGAGGTTAGAATCTTGATGTTTGATAGTTTGCTGTTGACAACTGACATGGCGAATGTTCGGAGTCCAGGTTGCGGCGTCCCGCTATTGCCGGCATTTTATTGATCTTGAAAAATTGCTTAGTTCCCCAAATTGCGTAATAAATTTAATTGCAAGCTCACAGAGATATACAGGGTGATTCTTAACTTATACGCATAAATTTGAGAAATTATAGCTAAGAACATATAATGATTAATCGTGAAAAAAAATAGTAAAACATTTTTTGGTTTGAAGATACCAGTTTATTAAATGTATACAGGGTATTTCAAATTCGACCCTCACCATTGGGATCTCGGAAACTAGAGGAGATACGAAGAAGTTTAAATGGGGGCACTGGTTAATTGCTTCCGTTTTCCTTTCAGAGCTGGCATAGATACTACATAACCCATATAGCATAGAATAACTAAAGTCTTCGACAATTTCTTAGCATCCGACTTAATTTCATTCATACTCTACTTTCAGAAACCGAATGTCGCTGACTTCCCTCGAAAGTCAAAAATAGGTTGATTTCAATCTGGTGTGTAGGTCATTTTTTTCATTTATATGCTTATATAATGATTATACCTATTGTAGGGGGAACTTATAACTTCTTTAATAAAATTGATAATGTTATGAAAATTATCAAACTCAAATGCAAGGGTTCGTTGGCGGGTTTTCTCGGTTTTAGGTGCCAAGTACCCTTTTTAGAAATCTGAAAAAAATTGAGTAGGTGCTTCGTAATGTCCTCTACGCGGTGTAAAATTATGATTGGTGTACCAGACCAATAAGTAGACAAAAATAATAAAAAAACTTTTATTTTTTTAATTTTCAGTCCTTTGCCCTTACTTGAAAAATCTGAAAAAAAATAGTAACGTTAACAGAGGGTATGTTAGAAACATATATTTGAATTCACGTTGTACGATAAGCGGTTCCAGAGATATCGCAATTTAAAGTTTTTGCTTTTAACCCCTTCTCAATCCCAAACGGTGAGGCCTAGGGGATTGAAATTTTGGCAGGTAGGTTTTCGTAAACATAGGAACCTTTGGTGAAAAATTCAACATGATATCTCTTGGGGCACATTTTGCGTACAAATTCTTACACCCCCTTTGTAATAAAGTCTTAACATATCTCGTTTCTCTTCACTTCTGAAGCTAATTTTCATTGTAAATCTGCGCACGCTCTAATCTCGTTTGAGGAGTTCTGTCATATAATGCGAACAAAAGAAAGTCTTTCGATGAAGTCAAGGCCAACTATGTAATATTTCTTTTTATTTAAATATTTCGGCCTTTAAAAAAGTAAATTATAAGAAGTTTTATATCAATGAAATCAGAATGAAACGCACTATTTTTCTGTCGAAAAATCCAATAAGGCTCCCATAAGAAAAAATAAAGTTGATAATGGTACCCGAAAGACAAAACGTCGGATGGCAAATCTGAATATGTTATAGTGTAGCTGAGAAAAAGTGGCAATGAAAATGTGCTTACGGATTTAATCTTCCTTGTCAAATAACACTAAAAAAAGTAAAAATGGATTCTCCAATTTTTAGTTTTTCTCGGATATCTTCGAAAGTACTCGGAAAATTAAAGTTTTGAAAATGGTATTCGATCAAGCGCTAGATTACGCAACTTTGCCCCCATTTAAACTTCTTCGTATCTCCTCTAGTTTCCGAGATCCCAATGGTGAGGGTCGAATTTGAAATACCCTGTATAAAAATAAAAGAACCTGAATTACATAAAATTAAAAATGCATTTAATTTGTCACAGTAACCGGTCGTTTTTACCTAATAAATGTTGAGTCCATATCACTTTAGCCTAACAACAATTAATCATTTCTTTTTTGAAAAAATTACTTCTTTGATATTGTAATGCGTGATTCTTTGCAAAAAGTTGCGGATTTTTTTTTTTCATTATTTTTCATATAATTATCTGCAGCATCTGCAAGCTTTTGAGACCATGGAGTGAATTGCGGTGCTGAACGGGGTAAAATATATCAAAAACATAGTTGGATAATAAATAAATTCTGTAATTCTAACCTGAACTAACCTGAACTAACCTAATCGTAATCAAACCCACCAAACCCTAAACAACCAAACCATTCTTGCACAAATGAAAACAATAAAAAATAAAAACATTATTTTTAATCATCATTTCATATTTAATAATTATTTATACTTATATCACATGTGCCTTATGTTTATACAGCGTATTTCAAAATGTGTGGCACGACAGAACGCCAATAAACACGAATTTGGGGGTTAGTTTAAGGTTTGATGGATTTGTTTACGGTTAGGTTAGGTTAGGTTAGTTTCATACATAATTTATGCATTATCCAATTATGTTTTTTTATTTATTTTACCTCACCCAGCACCCCATGATCCTGAAAGTTTGCAGATACTGTAGATACTTATATGAAAAATAATGAAAAAAAAGAAAAAAATCCACAATTTTTTGCAAAGAATCACGCATTGCAATATAAAAGAAATTATTTTTTCAAAAGAGAAATGATTAAATTTTGTTGGGCTAAAATAATATGAACCCTAAATTTTTTGTGCCTTAACCCAACTGTACATTGAAAATTATAGAAATAACTTCGAACAGTTAATTTAAACACAGGTTAAGAATCACCCTGTATTTAGATTGCACCTTATCTGGTACGTGAAAACTGTTATTTAATACTTCTAGTTTATGTGGTCGACCAACCATCTAATTTCCGAAAGGTTTGTGTATGCCGGACACCTTGAATTCACAAAGGATACTGTTAATGTCACGTGTAAAGTTAATGACAACTAAGTTTGCACAAAACGAAATATCTACTTTCAAATTAAAATATTTAAATTTAAAAAAAATCGATGCCAGTGAAGTTTTAATTTCTTTTCAACCGAAACTTAATTTAAAATAGTTCTTAACGTTATAGTGGAGGAAAAATTATAGTAAAAACTAGCCGAAAGCACCAAACAATTATGATCTTATTCTTGTTATATTTATTTGTTCCCTCGCGCACCTGCTAGTAGCAACTTTATTTACTTTTTCCTGTACTTTTATTTCGCGAGCTATTTTACAGGGTGGCGCAGCATAAAAGAATTATAGAGAGTACACAAAGACGCAGGTTATTTAATATGTGTTTTAAGGCTATAAAAATCTGTAACGATTTTCAACCCAGCAAAAATATTCAAGTTGAATTTTTAATGGATTAATGCGAAAAAAATATAAAAGTTTTAAATAAGTCAGTGGCGCATAAATAACAATAATAGCCATAAATAACACTACCAAATCTGAATAAAATCGGCCAAAGGATTATTAAGATTTTTACGAAAAAACGATTTAAAAAAAAAGATTAGTATCTTGAAAACGAAGCATTACCGGACCTATGTTTATACAATTTTCTTGTTTTAAAATCTCTCAAAGAAACACCTCTTGAAATTTGGCAACATATTTAAATAACACCCTGTATGCCTGATTATTGCCCTCATACTAACAGATCCTAGAAAATCAAATAATCCTAGATAATCAAACAAAATAAGAGGAAAACGGATGCATAAATGATACAATTTAGGAATTTGCATTATTTTTGGGGTTTGGTACCGATGGAGAACAAACCTCCAAAGGGGATAGATACAATCTAAAAATCATTCCTCAGGTTGTTAGGTAAAGGGTATTTTACCATGGGTAAATTTCGATGAACAGCGAGCACTAATTGTTACGAAATATATGTAGGTACAAACATCGCAAAAAAATACAAGGTGTTTTCAAACCGATTTTATTGCAAATATTTGAAAAATTATATTAACAACCTCAATCGCAATTATTTCATAACGCCTATTTATGTAATCAGTTAGGAAAAGAATAGTTTCGCGTAACAAATGATGATATTTTTGGGATGATTTACATAGAATAATATTTCTATATACGATTTTTCCTAAATTTGCTACTAGATCATAAAATCAATATATTCAATATTCATATTCATATCAAATACTCATAAATTTTAACACATTTAATACATTCAAGCTACGCGTGTATGTTTATAGAACTACGACCGTGAATGTTACTAGGTGCCATTTGTTAACTTAATTATGATATGTACCTGCTTTCATTATGTAACCAGTTGCGAAATTAAATCTGATTAATTAGCGGTTTATAATACGAAACCTGGCAATTTATTATTTGTAAAAATGTGAAAAAATGTAGTAAATTATTCACAAAAATAGTCAAAATGGTACATTTTTCAATAGTTTTAGGGAGTTCGTATTTTCATGAAATAAAAATATTCTAAAAATCAGTTTCTTCTGGAATCATTAATGAACACTTATTGTGAAAAAAATTAGGTAAAGGGTGAAGAAAAGTTCCATGCAAAATTATTAAGTTTTAAGTCACTTAATTTGTTAGCTATGGGTATTTTAGCACTGTTGAAGTAATGTCATTTAGTGGCTTTGATCGGTATTTCGGGACATCTATAATGAAATTTCATTTTTTTTTTACAATTAACAAAATTATGGGAGGGTTTTTAAAAAGTTATTGTTATTTATTTAGTTATCCCCTGTGTCTGGAAAATACCTCACTCTATTTTAATAAAATAAATGATGTTGACAAGATTTTTCTTGTCGAATCAGTGACATAGACTGGTTTACATTGAAAACAGTTAATTGAAATAGATAAGAACTAAAAATATGATGCATAACCGCAATATCTATATTAATGGTGTTCCCACGACTGCATATATTAAAAATAGAGCTTTCATTATAACATTTAGAAGCCCTTTGTGTTATCTCGGAACTATTTGAGGGTTTTTTTGATTTGCAGTCTGCAAGAAAAGTTACAGGGGCTTTGATAAAGTTTTTATATTTTATCTTTAACAACATTTTATTTAACACATACCTACATATTTAATTTTTTTTCGCCCCATAAAATATTGAAAAGATATTGTTGTGTACTGAAAATCCGCTAGTAATTGAATTGTAACCTGAACTGTGATTGTAAACAGTTTTGAAATAACGTAATGGACTTTCAAAATCCCTTTTCTTCATGAAAATCGGCAAAGAGATTTCCGAAACAGTAGTTCTCCCACATGACTGAAAATGCGCCATTTTGACCATTACTGTTAGTGATTTATTCATATTATTCTTAATTTTTAATAACGAAATAATACTAATACATATATAAAATTATATCATTCATTCATTTACTCACAAATTTGAGTGTTCAAACAGCAATTGTTATTTATCAAGCAAGTAAAAGACACACACATGAAAAATATCATCAACTGTTGAAATTGATGAGACGGGTGCTCATCAATCTCGTGTCGTTAAAACAGCATTTACCGAGATATTTTGGATCGAAAAATAAATAGTTATTAGTGTATAAGTAAATTTTTCACACTGAAAACTTAGAGAATGGTAGCACTATTTAAATAAATTATTCAAAAATATTTTCTTGATGTTTAGCCGGATTTTACGATATTGTATTCTTCCACAATAGTATTTGGATGCAACGGATGAGTATGTCCATCTTCTTTGTAAGTCGTGTAGTACATTTTAAAATTATGGTTGTTTTCTTCGTCTTGTCTCACTGTAACAAAAAATTATTCATCAAAAATCGAGACAAATTCTTTGTTCAATTGAAAAAACTAGTTACAGTGCAAGACCGGAAATTAGCGTTTTTCAGGATGACCCATACATAGAGTGTTCTCTGATGAGAAGAAAATATTTCAAGGAACAATTATCTAGTTCAATTTCAATAACAAAATGTTGTATAACTAATAGTCTGATTTTCAACTGTTTTGGAGATATTCAGATTTTATATTTTTCTTGATTTTTAACGATATTGTTGCAAATCTACTGAAAAAGGGTAAAGTCGACGTGCGTTATCTCCTAATTCATCAAATTAAAACAATAAGAGTGGCAAAGTAAGCATGTTTTTATTTACAATAATGTTTACTAGCGAAGAATAAGCGGACATGGTTTTTACGAAGAGTTTTGTTAATGGCGATGCGCTTGAATCTATTAGATCATAACGTCAATTTTCAGAACGCCAAATTCCCAATCGTAGAACATTTGTAAAAGTTTATCGAATTTTGAGGGAAACTGGCCAATTTCCTCGTTTCCTTCGGCCCCCGCGAAGACCGGACCTCATACCTCTGGATGTTTAAGCTTGGGATCACCTAAAATCTCAAGTGTATTCGCAAGCTATCAATTCCAGAGAGGAATTGATAAGACGACTCTAGGAATCGTGCGAATCTATTGGTGAAAAACCGCAGGAAATTGGCCGCGCTTTTAATTTAATTCTCGATAAAACACGTTATGTATTCGAAAGGTGGCGGGACATTTTGAATCGGTTTTGCATTAAACATATTAATTAGTTAAACTCGATTTATGTTATTTACGCACATATAAAATGTATTTTGCTAAATTTTTGACAATCAATAAATTGTCTGCAGACTATGAATATTTAATGTAATTTTTCAATATCTCTAAAAGGATTGAAAATCGGACATTAGTTATATGACATTTCTTACTTAAAATGAGCTATATAATTAATTAATCAACATTCATCTTTATTCACTTAAGAAAAGGCTATCGGCCTCATTGGTATTTTTGCCCGTGACATAAAAAAATCAAAAAGGTTACAATTCCTGGAAATACTTCAACAATGTGGTGGAAGGGAAGAGGAAGAGGGATCGTCTTTCTTGTCTTGTTAGGCAAAGAGGGTTAACTATGGTCCAGTTATAGTGGTTGTCTTTCCATTTAATTTATAATTGTAATAGTCTTTCCGTTGTTATAGTCGTTCGTATCCGTTCATATAGATACGCCTTGGATGGGTTGTGGAGGGGTTTCTCGGGGTGTCTTATCTTGGTGATTAGTCTCAGTGCGATCTGTTGAGTAGTTTGTGAACAGTACAGAGTCGAGGAGAAAATAAAGAAAAAAAAGGAAACAAACAAACTAATTTGTTTATTTTATCTCCGTACTTGGCACGTCTGAATCGTCTCAGCTATCGATTCGAACGTGAGCTATATAATTATCTTTTGAAATATTTTCCTCTCGTGATCGAACATTCTGTAGATTCGAAAGTCATGAATATCAACAGCGTCATTATTTAACATCGGGGTAACTACCAAAACGGAAAAAGCAAAAGATCACCTACAATTATATCTTATTTTAACTACATACATTTGCATGTATGTAGGTGTTGTATACCAGTCATTTGTCAAGGTATTTATAAATTTGATTATCTGAGCAGATATTGGCAGATTTTATCTAGACAGTGTCTGATATCTGACAATGTAGACAATGTCTACCTCGTTTACTAGTATGCTTCACCATTGTCGAGGCAACTCGTCCAAGCCTCTTGCTGCTTTCCATCCCGAGTATGTAAGTACGTAAGGTATAGTAATAGGTCATTATTTATTGAAGGTGGTTCAGGTGTATCCCGGTTTGACTCTGTCGAAAAGAAGTCTTGTTGATTTCTTGATTCCAAGCAAGCAAAAAGAATCTGAATTTCTTTTCCATTCAAAAGTGCATTTCTATTGATTGTTTCTGTTATAATAGGTACTAATTGAAAAACACCACCTGAAACACCTGGACTGACCTATAATATTACGGGGCTATGGTTCTTATTAAACGCCCACTTGGTAGGTACTCATATGTATGTTATCAATTCCGATCAAATTTAGTTTGAGAAGGGACCGAATGAAAGGCTTTTTCACCTGCAAAAAGTGATTTTACCTTCACTCTGTCCAAAAATAATGGGAAAGTTTTTAATTCATTTATTTCATATGCAGATTTTTATTTACATTTCAAAATCAAATCTAATTTTTCGCTTAATTTCTGTAAATATCTGCTTTATTTTGTAACTATTTATGCCCAATTTCGTTTTCCATCTATTTGTAATAATCATGGAACCTTGTATGAAGATTTACTTGCAAATTTCTATTTTGCAATTTTTCTAGATTGTACCTATTTTGCTACAAATTCGCTAAAATGCTAAAAATTCGAAACTTGAACTATTTTTCACACACAGAAACTACGTTTTTTTTCAATCAATTCCAAGTTGTAAAAATCTCGGGTTGCTGCAGCAGATGCTTTTCCTCTGCACCATACAACCCTAATAAAATTAGTCATTTTCAGCATATTTAAAAGTCATACCTTTCTTCCTCCTTCTCCTATAAGGCTGGTCACTTTGAGCCACTAAAGCTGATACATTATTCTCATATAAGGTACCATTAGAAAACTGCGATATTGGCGAGGAGTGTATATTTTTCTTCTTTTTCCTATCCATCCGTTTTTTTTTCTTGTAACTGACACCAGCCTGACTATTCTCTGCCGTAGAGTAAATATTCACGTGAAAAGGGTCTGAAGCGTATCGTATTCTCTGGTTGGCTTTAAGTGGAACAAGAGTACTGGAAATATTTGGCACAGGAATTTCGTTCAGGTTTTTCGTGTTGTACTGCTGATGCAGATTGTTTCTCGACATATTACTAGCTACTGGGGAAATTTTCTTTTGACATATGTAATATTTTTCTTGCAGGCAACTGCGTGCATTCCACCTAGTAAGAACAAACTTTTAAAAACTACTTAATTTTACGAAATGTGAACATTTACCGATACTCTAAAGCTGGATCAACTACGATGCAACTCCACTGTAGGTTCTTTTCGTCCTGACTCACAAATTTATCGAAGCCTTTGTAGCTCAACGGCTTCCCTGAAGCCGCCCATTTCCATTGTTTTCGATGCCAATCAAAGAAACCGCCCAACCATCTTTCAAGCGGATCTTAAACGGTTTTCCATATTAAAGACTTATTCCTGTACTTAAATTATATATCAAAGTTACAAATTATTTTAAGCCAATAAATAACCAGATTCGGCAAGATTCTTAGAAAAATAATTGTAATATCTGTATGCAAACCAACAAAAAAGTATGTGAATAGAAAGTTCCAGCTTACGTGCATTCATTAACAAACACCGATATGTTGTCATGAAAATTCAACTGCATGTCTAAAGAAACATTGAATGGTGAACTTATCATCTCGGACATTCAGTTGAATTTTCAAAGATAACTCGAGCTCGTTTTCAATTAAGAAAGTGATATTATCACCGAATACACAGTGGGGTTTTCATCTTTGAATATACAGGGTGTTTGGTAGATGATTTGACAAACCGAAAAATTTTTTTCAAACCGTTTACCAAACACTCTGTACAATGTGTTTCTCCCTATGTTCAGTTTTAAACGCACCTCAATACATTGATAGACACATATAATAATACAGCAACACTCGCAATTAGAATTAAAAATTTCATTTGTAACGTCAAAATTTAAAACGAAAATAAAATAATAAAGTTTAAAATAAATGCTCAAAATGTTGTCTTTGCAGCTTTAAACAATACGCGGGACAATTTTGAAATGTCAGATCTGCACAAATCAATGTGTTGAAGGTGGCTTTAAAATTTCAGGGCATGTTTAAAACTGAATATAGGGGTAACACCCCTGAAGATGGGATAGTACAGTATTATATATGCGAGGTAACAAAAACCTACTGTATATTTATCATATACTATACCTAATGTTTTATTGAATAAATTTTGTTTGCAAACACGAAATCTTTGTCACCTAGCAAAAGCATGATACGCTTGTAAAAGAACAAAACTCAGAAGCGCTTAGCCCGAAAATAAATTATACAATATGTTAGAACACTGAAGGTATCAAATAATAACTACTTACCAATAGTTCTTCTACTTAAAGCCCTTTTTATAACTTTATCTTGGTTACTGTTCCTAATAATGGCTAAGTTGCTGTTCATTGAATGGCACTGAAAGAAGGCATCCTGCCAAGTGGCCTTTTCTGTGCTGAAGTAATAGCATCGGTGACTTAATCTAATGAAGTTTGGTGGACATGCATAACTCCCTTTTGTTGGTTGCTTTTCGAATGCAGCAGCTTCAAAATTAAATTATTTCAATTTATTTGGTAGTCTGCTGCTCGATTAGGGAGAGGTATGGAAGTGAGTAGCACTATACTGTGATATGTCATAAAACCTACGCTAAAACCGTCACCTCTGATTATTCTATAAAGTATTCATACAGTGTGGAACAGCAAAATGGAATAAATTGAATGCATATCTGTATATTTCAAGATATGCGAAAAAATACTGAAATATGTCAATTTTAGATTCTGAAATTACATCCTGTAACGTAAAAATTTTATTCCTAAATTCAAACCCCTTTGGGTGACAGTTACAACCTACAAATTTTTAAATTGGAAGTATTGGTCTGTGATGTCTCAGTTGAAAGGTATTTTCAGTGTCTATTCAAAATTGTTATGGGTTTAAACTTTATTGCAAAGTTTGTAAAATTTATTGCATAATAAGAAAAAAATGCATATAACTGACGAAATTCTCTACAATAAACAAAAAACTTAATAACTAATACCATTTCGTTATGGACAATGTAATAAAATAACAAAAAGAATTAATTTCATTGTACTATGAGATGTTAAAAATGCAAGCCTCGAACCTCTTGACAGTATTTTAATCATAAATAAAAATGCCTTTTAACGTTAATCAACATCTGAGACGTAACCGATCTAATCGCAAGCATTATTTTTCTTAAGTCAGTTAGATAGCGTGGTTTAGTTTTGTGCACCATACTCTTCACATATCGTCATTGGAAGAAGTCTAATGGAGTAAGATCAAGTGATCATGCTGGCCATTCTAGCAATTCCCGCCTCCTTATCCAGCGATTTGGAAACGTTAAGTCGAGGTACATTGAGATTAATTTATTTTGTTATTTTATTACATTATTAATAACGAAATGGTATTAGTTATTAAGTTTTTAGTTTATTGTAGAGAATTTATTTTTTCTTATAATTCATTGCAATGAAGTTTAAAACTATAGCAATTTTGGATAGAGAACGAAAAGACCTTTCAAATGATGTATCATAAATACATATTTCTAATTTAAAAATTTAAAGACTGGGACTGGAGAAATTTGTGCAACTGTCACCCAAAGGAAGTTGAATTTAGAGATGAAATATTTACTTGCAGGATATATTTTTAGAAACTAAAATTGAAAAAATTGACATCGGTAATTTTTTCGCATATGTTGAAATATGTAGATATTGTATTTATTCCAGTTTGCTATTTGACTCTATATAAATTGTTGTATAACTTGTATACAACAGTGAATAAACAGAATATTAAACAATCCAACAACGGGGAAATTCTAATTTTTTACATTGAAACGTCACTTAGAGGTCATCTGAACTGTCCACGATAAGACTTCCACATTTGAATTTGAAGATTTACAGGTCTTAAAAACCCAACGAAATTCCAACATTTCCACTAGTTTTAAGGACATTTTTTTCGTGTCTAAAATTAGGTTTATGCATACCAAGAACCATAAAATTAGACTTTGTCTAGTGCGATAAAGTTTCTTTATTAAACTTATACCGAAATGAAAAATTTTCAAAATGAACAGAAAATATAATCACCATCGTAATGTTGAGCTTAAAGTTTGTATTTCATTTAAATTTTGGTTTACAATCGGGTCTTAGAGCAATAAAGTGAGTCATTATCCAGTCTGATCTCAAATGCTTTATTTTCATCTGTTATACTCCTACACAGTTTCTGCTAATTTTATAGGACCTTCTATTTCTTCAGATTTGAATTTTTTTAAATAATTTGGCAACAGTGCAATACACTAAAAAAATTTAGGTCACCAGATGCAAAATTTTACAAGAAATTCAAATATATGGGAAGTCCAATAAAGAAAAATGACTTTTCGTGGCATGTTTAGTTGGACCACTGTATACTCAAAAATAATTTTGTGTGCAACTTTAATACCAAAAGAGATATAAGATCTGTTTTTTCACAATAAAAGGCCAATCTGTATATCATATAATAGTTATTTATTTAACCAGCTAGGAAAAACGATGTTTTCTTTAACGAATGAGTATCTAAGAAACACAAGATCGTCTGTCTTTCAATTGTTAAATATCAATTTATTACTAATTTTGATAACTTTTTCTAAAAATAAAAGAAATATTTGACTAAAGGTAAATTATTTTGAGCATTGGGGAATGATGACGAATTCGTTAACGGTGTTAGGAAATGAAATCTTTCATTTCCTGAGAAAGTGAAATGTTTTTCAAAACGCCAACGGAATTGAAAATGTGTCACTTAATTAATCAAAATTAGAAAAAGCTACTAATAGCTTTAACGATTGCCCTATATTGATGGGCATGTCTGACAACATGGCATTTTGGTTACGAGAAATTTCCATTTCCATTCGTTTATATTTTTTTACCTTCTTGATTTAATTATTTAAATACTTTCATAAGTTTTTTCATTTTTATTCACTAATTTATAAGAATACAGTCATTTTACATCTATTTATAAACACATAATTAAAGTTTATTAATCTCTATAGTTCAACGAACATCATCCAGCGTGAATGATGACAGCATCTTTAACACTCCATAGCGTTCGTTTCTCGCAACGTTGCAAGACATTTTAGGACACTTTGTATAATTCCTTTACTATAGAACAAACTATTGTTCACATTTTACCTCAAAATTCCTTGACATAAACAAGCGACTTTTAAGTTATATTTTCTTGATTTTCTAAGGGCTTTCTTGCCTCTGGTTTAATTTACTTCTTTAGTTTTTCACTTGTTTACACATATCTATTACATTTTGAGTGAAATTTTTAACCAATTTCCTTGGTTAGTCCAGAAACTTCTTCGGCTCTTTTTTTAAAAACTTGCTTGACAGCCAGGGATGTATGCTCTTGCCTGGGTAAGTCACAGCAGGTATCCATGGCGAACATATCATGACTCTCCCGAAATGATCCACAAAATTGAAGAAACTTTTGAAGTTTCCACAAAAGGCTGAGCTGATTCTTGCATGTAGTTTCTAGTTTTTCTTTTTATCATTTACAAGCCACACCCGTACGCTCAGATGTCTTCAGACATGCGCAGAATGGTGTCTCTCCTTAATTTGCATACATGCCTGATGAAGTCAATAAGCAGAAACACGGGTCGCCGGGTCACCTAACATCGTTTTTCTATTTTTACTTGAACTCTCGATTACTTTTGAGGGCTGCCACCTACTTTTCCTACGGTTACTTACTGTGCTAAATTCCAACGAAAAAAATGCATAATCATAGTAGGAAGTTCTTAATTGATATAATTAATATAATTAAAAATCAATAAATAAAATCGTAATAAATTCAGATTTTACCGAAAAATAATTAAATAATAATTGATAGTTATAATAAAAAAGGGTGACATTGTTTCTCAATTTAATTATATAGAATATACGAGCACATAAAAGGTGTCAAAGCACGACTTTCTAGACTATAAAGAAAGCCGTGAATCAAAACATAACGTATTATAAAAAAGATAAGTTTGAAGCTGAAAATATCTTCATCAAAATCATTTTTGCAAAATTTGACCCAACTTGGGATTTGAAAGCTTTGAAGGGTTTACAACAAAAGTTTGTTAATAAAACTTTTCGATAAAAATGCGGACTAGTGTTTTGTGGGTTTTCCTTACAATTGACCCTACCAGACAGTCTTCGATACCAAAAATTGAAAATGATCATTTGAACCGGATAAAATCAAAATAACTCTTATGTTGTTGCACTGTTAAATGACACACCTAGCAGAAAAAGAGCTAAAAATTTGACCCCTCACTTCTGAGACACCCTGTGTAACTAATCCGGTATGGAAAAATTTGTGGCTTTCAGGATTTTTTATTCATAATTATTATTTATACCTGCGATTTTAGGAATCCGTTTAAATTTACCTTAACGGAAAACAAAGATTATGGTCAGATTCAGGTGGAGCCAATGTCACATAAATATTAAGTTTATCGTCCGAATTTGTAACGCTAATGCATTTGTTAAAGCTTTCAGCCGGTACCTGACCGAAGGTTAAAAGAATGGCAACGATCTGTATAATAAGGTGAATAATTTGTGACAATGATCAAAAAGATATTTTATAAAAGAACTCGTTGATGCGCCCCGCCCCCCAGGTAAATTGTAAAGACGATACATTTTTGGTTCAGTTGAGTAAAAAATTATAGTTTTTAGATATCTCTAGTTAACTCGTTAGTCTAGTTAGGACAATAGAAGCAATCCTTCAGTTAACAAAGTTTCGACTTATATTTCGGTATTGTTCAAGGCGAACCATTAAGGACAGCATCTTCAATGTCCTGCTAAACAAAAGATGAAAAAATTTGCAGCGAATGGTAACCATCAGACAAAGCGTTTCTGTTCATTGCGGAGGTGTTCCAGATGGCTATCTTTACTTTAACTATTGGTTAAGACGTTGAAAAACCAATTTTTAGATAGTCACGATGGGGCAAAAGACAATAAAAATGTAACAACGCGTCAGTTTTGAAAACTGCGCTTTAGGTATTTAATCAATTTCACACAAATAATTTCATTAAAAGTTAGATGAGTTTTGAAAATAAATAAATGGAAGATTATCTGCCGGAAATGAACATTTTATTGTTCAGTGACGCGTTTTAAAAAACAATAAGTATCTACGTAATTAAGAAATTTTAAAAATTCTAGTGTTAAATACCCACTAAGAATTAATAATGAAGCGGCCATCCACTAGTTCATATTCATTCATGAATACCTCCAGGCATCCAATTAATACGATGATCGATGTCCCGAAGGGTTTTATTCCGAGCTATTTATATAACATTACAAAGAGCCACTAAGGTTTGTAGGCGATGGGTCAAATGTTACAATCTTCAGCCTAGAATCTCCCAGATATGTTCCATGGGTGAAAAATCTGAAAATCTGGGTGGGCAAAATAACTAACCGATCTCATTTTGCTGAAAGTAGTCGAACGTAACTCTGGCCACATGTGATTGTATACTGTCCGGTTGAAAAGTAGATTAGGGAGGGCCATGATCTGAGATAGGGTAAAAGATATAGTTCCAGTACTTCGTGGATATAATGCTGGCCTATCATATTGCCTCTGATGAAGATCTAAGGTGATTTGCTGCCATGATCATGTAGCTGTCGACACTATTCTATAACATTCTGGTGCACACGATTCTACAGTGTGTCAATTTCAAAATTTTGAATGCTTAGAACTCAAACAAAGATTGAAATTTTTCTAGAACATTGAAAAACCGCTTTGGCAGAATCAGTTTAATAGGGGTTGAAAGTTTTTACGTGTACCCATAAAAGGGGTAGGTACCTTAACTCTATCGATAAAGATCTGTAATTAGATGAAAATCTTTTACATCTTCGATTGGGTGGTGCTCTACTGCATTACGCCTTACAAACAAGACCAATTATCCAAGAAGACGGATTGGTCGTAGAGGAGAACTAGAGTAGCCACCGCGATCACCAGATTTAATACCATGCAATTTTTTTTAACGCCACATTAAATAAGTCGTTTACAAAATCAAGTCAGCCAATTTCCAAGATTTATAGCCTCGAATTACCGAAGTATGTCAATCCATTACCCCTGAAACATTTGAAAAAGTGAGAGAAGTTGAACTCTGACTATTTTTTTGTTTCGAAAAAACAACGAACATTTTTAACTGTTTTTGTGAATATTTTTTAAATATGATGTTTCTGTATTACAAATAATGTAATTTCTCAAAAATTGAAATTTTTGTACTGAAACTAGTTTTTTATACGCAGTTTACAAAGACCTTTAAAATGAAATATCATGACAGCTATTGCAATTTCAAATTTGAGAGCTGGGGTAGTTAGTTACCCCCTTAGGGGTACACGTAAAAACTTGCAACCACTATTATACATAAAATTATTATATATAATATAAAATCGGCTTCCCCTCCATTCTACCGAAACAGTCTTGGAATGTTCTAAAAAAATTTTCATTCTTCAGAGTTATAAGCAATCCAAAGTTTTGAAATTGACACACTGTATATTAAAAATTGAGAATTGCGTTTTTTGCCTCGTTGCTTTCTTATTTGTTCTCTGGAAAATCTGGATTCCATCACTGAAAAGCACCGAATCTCATTTCAAGTGTCATTCAAGGGCCATTTAATTGCTTTCTACACCACTTCCTCCAGTCGATTTCACCAATGTTCAGGGGTAAGACGTAGCACAATAAGAGGACAGAATGAAATAAATCTAAAAGCTTTTATCCGGCGGTAAATATTCATATTCAAATAGGTCTCCCTTAATGCACTGATTTGCATGTAGTCTGGTAGAAGTGAATCAGTCCGTTAAAGTCAAAAATCGTGGGCTGCGATCTTGATGTTCGGTGGTTTTTCGGTGATGTCTCGCATCTCTCCTTTGTGTTCGAACTTCCTGGAATCATGCTCGACAACAACTCATTATCGTATTCAAAGTTTTGATCATCTAGGTAGCAATTTCTCTAAAGGATAAATCAACCTCTCGTAAATTTATTTCTCGATAAATTCGTCTCGTTTAAGCTCACTTAGTTGATAAAAATTTGCTTGCCTTCTGGCTATAGTCATACTGAACAAATAAGAGAAGTTCTTTTAAAGGTGCGGTATGGCAATAAAATATGTCATATCAAAAATATTGAAAAAACTTTGATAGCGTAAAAACAAATGTGTGAATATGGTTGGAAAACTGAAAGTTTCTAGCATTCTTACAGTGTGACAATTTGAAACCTTACAATGGCGATATCTGAGGAACAAAAAAATATATAAAAATCCCTTGAAATCGTTTCTGTAATACAGAAAGGGAATCCATTTTTTGAGAAATTAATTTCAGCAATAAATTAAATTAAAAGTAATAAATGTTATTTTGTGTACTGTCTTTAAACGTAGAAGAAAAAATGTCAGAAAGTTTAAAAGCTTGGATGGAAGGGGCGATGGAAATGTCGAAAAAAAAATAAAAAATTCGAAAGATTTAACGTAATTGCTTATTTTGGTATTTTTATCTAAGATAACTCTGAAACGCGATCATGATTGATAATAATTAAAGTTTCAGTTTACGCGTACCGCTTCAAAGTAATATTCAATTTCCGAGTTGAACTTGAAAAGTACATTGGCTCGAATCGCGATCACTGCTATAGGTGAAGAATTACGTTTAATGACTATCTTATAAATCAAATGTATTTTTCCTCATTTTTATGGAACAATCTCCTTTTTTTTCTTTTATTCTATTTCGGAATATGACTTTATACACAAATAGGGGTGAAATTGCATACTATTCTCACTTACTTTGTATATTAGGAAATGTGCTGAAACACGATTAAATATGCTTTAAAACCATAATGCAGTAATTAACTCATTCTAAACCTACACTCTCCCTTTTGCAACCCCAACTAAATAACTTTAAATGACAGTTCCTTGCTTGTGACGCTTTATCCTAAAGCTCTTAATTAATGCTTTTCAACGCTCCCTCAGAAAGTTACATTTGATAAAAAAAAACCTAAAAATGTGTCGTCATTTAAGATAATTTAGTTAAGATGGATGGGGGAGTAAGTTAGGATTTGATACAGCATTCGGGTTCTTTTCCATATTACATATACAAAGATTGTTTCGATTGTTTTAACTATCGTAAGTTTTCAAATTGTCACTCTGTATAAACAAAAATGCATATCAAAAATTATTTAAATTAAACTAATATTACTGGGTGTTCTGTTTTGTGCGTTATGCAGTATAAATCTTCTATAGATGAGCCCTTAAAGTAGATACTAACCTGCCACAATACTTAAAAGGCACACAAAATGGCAAATCACACTACTTTTCATGGTTAATAGTGGGTGAAACTTCCGTGTTTCAACAAGTGAAGCAGGACGAATTTGATGCCAGAGAGTTCTCGTTCATTTTCGATCGTTGAGAAGATCTAAAATAAATATATAGATATACACGGTGTCCCACTAAGGTCGGCGAGTTAAGTCATCAATTTATTACAGAAAACTATAATTAGGAGAAATCTCAAAATTTGGTTTAATATGACAGCCGATGTCATGCGTCTAATGTATCAAATATTTTTAGAAGCTTGATATTGAAGCTGAGATAAATTCAATAATATATAGGACATTTATAATAAGAAAGGCGTCATCTACTTCCGGTCTAACCGGAAGTGCCATCATTTTTTAAATACCTTAGTTGTATGTTCCTCATCAACCATGGACTGTCTTACCTCGCTAACTTTACTGGAATACCCTGTTACAGGATATTCCAAAGCAACATGTAAACACCTACAGTACATTCATAAAGTATTGTAGAAATTCAATAAAAATGTAGGTTACATTTTTTAGCAAAAACGCTCCACCATGGCTATATTTATTTTTTTTGTAAGTAAATTAGAAGTAAATATATATGGTGATCCAAAAACTGAATGTCAAGCGCAAGCATATCAAGGAAAATCGTCATGTGACATATCGCTATATTGAGGCCTCATTAGGGATTTCAAAGATTTGAATTCAAAAAATTTTGCATGAAGAATTGACTGTAAAAAAATTAGCGTCCCGTTGGATACATTTGTTCACTGAAGAACAAAAAGAAGCTAGTATCAATTGGTGACAAAAAACTCCAGACCACTTCAATTCTACTAATTTTTCAGAGCAAAATTATCTACAATATTCGTATTTACATAATTTCCCTAGAACCTATAATTACAAGGCTAGATCGATTAAAAGAAATCGATAAAACTTGGTTTTTGCTATTATAAATATCTAATAAGGCATTGATTTTTCCACGAAACCAGAGGTGACTTTAAATTGATCTCCTAAAGCTGCAATTTTTTCCTATTAACAGACTTCGTAACTCTGCTAGTTTCCGAGATTATTTCACTAATCATCGAAAAAAAATCACGCTGTATAACTATGTATAAATACGGGACACAACGTGAATGAGTTGAAATTTCTGCCCTTTTTATCGTACCTATTTCTTCATCGCATAGTAAAATTTGATAAAAATCATGTATGAAAATTGTTAGGAAATGGTATGTTGTGTAACTCGTGTCATACTACGGAAACTCGCCTTGCTTGCTCAGTAAACTCGACTAAATAATATTTAACAAAAAATCGCCCAATTTGCCGACTCGGGATTTCATCGAATTTTTTGTACATTTTTGGGCAAATTGAATTTAGGCAAATGGTTTCGATTCTCAGTGACAAATTCCCCGACTTGCGGCTTCGGTATTTCGTCTTCGAAATTTTTAAGTCCCAACCATTTTTTAAGTAAAAATTTGCAAAAAGCACGTATGCTCTTTTTTGCTCATTTCTTCGTCGTACAGCAAAATAACATTGAAGTCATGTATAAAACTCATTTGAGAATGCTGATTTGTGTAAATTATGTTATATTGAGGGCCCCCACTTTACTCGTCTTGCATGATTCTACTTGTTGCATAAAATAATGCATTTCCAAAATGGTTACACAAATGGTTATTTTTCGAGAAATAACCTTGACATATACTCCTCGACTTTAACATTTTACCACGCAAAATCTACATCGGTGCATTTTTCGCAAATTTTTTATGTCAGGCACATGGTATCAATTCTTGATCCAAAATTCTCCGACCTTCGGTCTTGGAATTTCATCATCCAATTATTTAGTCTTAATCCATTTTTCAAGCGCTAGTTTGCAAAAACTTGGCGGTCTCGGGATATAATTTATCCTTAATTTACTAAGTAATAAAGATGCATTTACTACATATTTTCAGTCAACCGCACGTTTTACTAACTTCATTTAAATTTATCTGATGACATTATTTTTTATGCCGATTTATACTACATGCGACTAAAAATATCCAATTGTAATGAAATATAGAGAATTTTATGTGTTTCTTTGAATTTCAATGTTTGTTGCGAAATGCTAAACCATTATGTAGCTTTTTGTCGCTTCAGTCATTAAATCACTTCAAAGCCCTGGAACCCAGCGGTTTAAATTTACGATGCATTATCTTGTATAGGAAATACAAAGGTGTATTATCGAAATTACAGTTTCAGCAATTCAACTTGTTATTCATAGTGCAGTTTCAGACTGAAATAAATTTCAATCCTATATTCAAGTTTACCTAATACGGTAATGAACACACCTTTCATTTACACATTTTGCAGTCAATAGGTACCACCAATAAAATTCTACACTGTCAGACACTTACTAATTTGCTGCAAATTGAATCATAAATCAGGAATAGTGTATTTTTTTAAATATCAGTTCATAGGGACCGATTTTGAAACGAACATAAAACAAAATAAACCAGTTTTAAGTCCTATGGTTAGGAATACATTTCCTTAGGAGGTATTGAATTAGTACTGACAAGTGCCGTTTTAATTAGTGTACTGGGTGACCCAAGTCGAGTGTATAATTCGATACTGCAATTGGTTGCAAAAAGCACCGATTTTGGTTCATTAAATTGTGAGGTATGTTTTTTCATCCAAGATCGAAATTGGTTCGAAAGTACGTTTTCAACGATTTATTTATATTACTTTTTTAATAAAGTCAATTATCCATAAATACATATTCTTTGGTATTTCATCTTTTTGCTTGCTCCAGATAAGCGAATCAAATTTCGAAAAGTCGGCCTCGATTCCTTTATTATTGGAGCGTCCGTGACAAAACATCAATTACATTCAGACAGAGTTGTTTTTCACGAACATGAATTAATTTGCTTTATTTTTTAAAGATATAAAAATTTTCTAAATCAATAAACCCTTTTGGTTTTCAACACATAAATTTATAGCTTAAATCCCGTTAAAACTGTTACTAACATTAAAACTAATTTTATTTTGGAAAAGTAGTAAATTTACATGTTTCACTTAGCTGTCTCTGTTCACTTGTCTGTATTTAAAGAGAAAATAATTTGAAAAATTCAAATTTATATCTTTTTTAATACAAAATTTACGTTTTTCGTAAGTAATGTCAAAGTTATTTATCTAGATTTAATGGTTGAATTTATGCAAAAAATGAAAAGTTTATTAAAAAAATTACATTTGAATGTTGAAAATGTTTTGATGATTCCGTTCTAAGGGCCCTGAGTAGCGAAAAATGTGTGTTTTATGTATAAGTTGTGTTATTCACTTCTTTCACAAGCTATTTTTTAAAGAAATTAATTCATCAAAACGCTTCTCCTGATTATGTGAAGCAATCGATAAAGCAATGTTTTCAAATATACGGGGAATTATTTCAACAATATTGCTACATATTTACCACCTTTTTTGATCATATTTATGTATTTATCTATGTATTAACAATTGCCGAATTTGGAAAATACGAAGCAGTTCATGGTTCTATTTATTTCTTACATAATACCTTTCTATCTCTTTTACTTAATGTTCTTTATTTGTATAGTATCTGGTGTAGGTTCAATATCAACATCAAGACATTTTTCATTTCATGTGTACGTGTAACCGTCGTCGGCCATTCGCTGGTTTGGATTTACAAAGTGCCTCAAAGTCGACATTCCTATACCTCCACTACCATCCAAAAGTTTGGAAGCGGGCGGATTTTTTAAAATAATTCAGTATTGTAAATTTATTGATCGCCATTTAAAATTTTTTTTCGGATCCATATCACTTTAGCCCAACAAAAATTTATAATTTCTTTTTTGAAAAAATGATTTCTTTGATACTGTAAAGCGTGATTCTTTGCAAAAAATTGCGGATTTTTTTCTTTTTTTAAAATTATTTTTCATTATTTTTCATATAAGTATCTGCAGTATCTGCAAGTTTTTGGAACCGTGAAGTGAATTGGGGTGCTAGGTGGTGTAAAATAAATCAAAAACACAGTTGGATAATGAATAAATCATGGAATGAAACTAACCTAACCGTAATCAAATCCACCAAACCCTAAACGAATTCAACCAAACCATTCTTGCACAAATGAAAACAATAAAAAATTTAAAAAATTTTTAATCATCATTCAATATCCAATAATTATTTATACTTCAATTATGATAGTTTATTTTTATTTGGGTCAGATTAGCTTGGTTAGGTTAGTTTAGGGGTTGATGGGTTTGGTTACGGGCAGGTTAGGTTAGTTTCATTAAATGATTTATTCATTATCCAACTATGTTTTTAATTTATTTTACCCCACCCATCACCCCAATTCACTCCACAGTTCCGAAAGCTTGCAAATATTGCAGATACTTATATGAAGAATAACGAAAAATAATGAAAAAAAAAGAAAAAATCCACAATTTTTTACAAAAAATCACGCTTTACAATATCAAAGATGTCATTTTTTTAAAAAAGAAATAATTCATTTTTGTTATCGCAAAAATAGTTAATTTTTCAACAAGAACTAAACAAATAACAATAAATTAGATTATATAAAACTAAATAATAAAAAGAAAGAAAACAAATATTATATTTGATTTAACGTATTTTCAATATGACTTCCCCCTTCTACAAGGCACATTCGAAGTCTTCGACAACTTCTGTCTCACTAGTTTTTTTTAACATTTCTTTCGCCAACTCATTGCAAACAGTTCTAATTTTCTTCTTTAAGTGTTTCAAATTCCTTGAAGGGCTTTTATAAATTTTATTTTTAAGAAATCTCCATAAGAAAATATCCATGGGAATTAAGTCAGGGGATTTTACTGGCCATTGCAGAGACCCATTAATGCCAATCCATTTTCTCCGAATCTGTTATTTGGGTATTGCTGCACAATACGAGGTCTAATAAACTAAATATGGGAATAAATCGAAACTAGTCTGATATTTTTGAATATACTCGTATATTTTTACGATTATTTTTAAGACGTTCTTGCTTATAACTTTTAAACGATAACATATAAGAAAAAATTTCTTTAAAAAAAGCTGTGTGGAAAAATATGATTAATATAATTTTGTCAGAATTTGAGTATTTTTCTTTAAAAAAATCATTGATGACGTCATAACTCATTACTCCAACATAGAAATGAACTTTTTCAGGTCGAATAGGGGACTATTCAAACTCATTGAAGACCTATAGTTTAAATTTTTTATATTGCTTTCCGTTTCCATAATATAGGTATGGGGGTCAAGTTTGAGACACCCTGTACATGCTTCTATACGAATATGTCTTCTAAACTGGTGGACGACAGTATTATTCATTTTATTGAGACATTTTGTTAACAACATTGCTTGTGGGAGAATTTCTATGCGAAATTTGCTAAAACTAAAATTTAGTTTAAGCTAATGTTCAACTAAGTTGCAAAAGCTTATAAAAATGTCTAAAAACGTTTTTTTCAGGGTAAGTACTTACTGCTTGGCGGCAAATGTAGGCCACTAAAACCAGTTTTTAGCACTTAATAAACCGTAAAATCTCCGAATATCGTATTATATCATTTGCCAAGCAACACAGAGTACAAATTATTCGAATAATACGACTAAGTTTTGCTCAAAAATACTCGTACATGGATTTCCACCTGTTTTTGCAAATAAATCTCGCTCTACATATAAATTTTTGAATCTCTAAAGCAATTTACCAACGCAAAAAAAAAATTTTTGCAAAAATTAGAAGTAAAAAATCGATGTTGTGGTACATTACGCGGAGAGTTTGCACAAATGAAGTTCTTATTTTAGGCTGCAAATAGAGTACTGTGAGTTCTTGTATTAAATTTTAAAATACATCCTTCACTACACATCGTGTATTTTCTTAGCAAAAAACCCATACGTGCGATCGTTAGTGAAAACCATTCCTATAGGTTTGCTCAGCTTCAGAACACATTTAGTAACACTTCCTCGTTAGACAACTTAGAATAAATTAACTTTTCATGTAAAAACAATGATATCATTAGATGATCTAAATAAACCAATAAATTACACAACCTCGGCACCTAATCAGAGAGTTTTTAATGGATATGGCGTCTAATGCATCACACAGGGGCCCTCCCATGTAACATTTTAATGGCTAATAATATTCAAGTTTATTGTTACTGTAACAACTAAAAATAGTGTTTCAGTAACTGTGTTGTTATTTGGGCCAACAAGAGAATCAGTTCTTTTACACATTAATTGAATAGGAAAGTACAATATTAAAAAATCAAAATTTGAGTCTAAGACAAGGACCATTTCACCTATCCGAGAATACACTGTACGAGTATTTCTTAAACCATCGTAAACGCATATTTCTCAAATCTCTCAAAAGTTTCACTATTTTTTACAATTAGGGAACAACGACGCGACACCACACGACGGTTTTAACTAGATCACTAGCGTATGGCCATCTATCTCATCATCTATCTCATCACTGATGAGTGCCAATAAGGACGAAACTGGTAAAGTTAAAACTAGGGGTCAATTAGAACTTAACTTACTCCATCTATAAATCACGATTTTGTTCATTTTCATAATCAGCCAACAGCTAATCAGAAATCTAAGAGAAATTTCAATAACCTCGAGAATACAAAAAGTAGTCCTTTCTGTAGGCACATTCCAGTATGTTAAATACTATACTAAAAGAATTGTAAATTTTTCAATAGTGATGTTTATGTTACACACACACACACATATATGTATATATTTGGCCATGATGGTCATGATGTTACACATTTAAATTATGATTTATAGACAATCGGAGAGTTGTTTGGTTTAGAGAACATATTCCATCATTTTTATTCAAGTTTATAGAAGAAATTTAATCGTTAATTTGACAGATTTTGAAATTAAGGAATGATGGTTTGTCGTTCCTAAAATCTCTTAAATATGAGATTTCAAAAGAAAAAATGTAAAAAAGCTTAAAAATAATAGTTATTTGTTTTAAAAGGTAAAAGAGGCGAAATTTATTGCCGTAGCGATATTCCTTTTTCACTTGACAAAACACATAATGTCTTCTCCAATTGGGATCGAGCGTTCCGTTTTTATCTAATTTATAAAAAAGTTATTTATGAAAAAAGTGAAAGTAACAAAGTGATTCATGACATAAAACAGACTGTAGCGTCACTTTTAATACTTAGGCAGTGAATATATTACTTTACATTCTAAGCATTATATGCGCACTTTTTGGTCATCTCTTTTTTCGATATTACCAATTGTTTAAAATAATGGTTAATCGGTCAATAGCTCTTGGAATAATCAAAACTAATTACCCATAGCCTATGTGCAGTGACGGGCATAGAATTAAAAATGTCTATTTATTTTCTTGAAATTAGAATATGTCGGGAAAATCTGGCAACACTGTAAGAATCTATGTTTTGAAGGTATCTGTGGGAATCCCGAAGCTTTTATTTTATGAGAAGTTAGGGGATTCCCATGTTTTATGAAAATACTAAATCAATCGGCGCATTTCAAGTACTGATAGAGAGTGGACACTAAATTAAAAACGCTGTTGATTTGTCAGTGTAGCATATCTATTAGTGATAATTTCTGAAAGTTTTGAGAAAATTTAGATTTTGAGAACTAATTAAATGTAGAAAACAATGGGAAAATTATAAAGTTGCACATCAGAACTTAGAAAATTAATTATTAATTTGTGGTCTTCTAGAATGTCGCATAAAAATATTGTAATAAGCTTAAATTACTCTAAAATAATGGTTTTTCATGTGATTAAGCATTTTAGGCAACATGGAACTAAACAAAACAAAAGACGCAAAAAGAGAACTCAAAAATTGGACCCTGGAACAGATAGACAAATTGTTAAATTTTCTCGTCGAAATCCTATAGTGACGGCGGTTGATATCCAAAAAAATATTTTTCCAAAAAAATGTGAAAATAAAAGCTCAGTGTTATCCGTTCGAGTAATTAGACGTCGTCCGAATGAAGCCAATTTATATGGACGAGTTGTACGTAAAAACTGATTATTAAAAAAAAATCACACTGATAGAATAGAACTTGCGAAGGACCATAAGGCATGAGCCTTGTCCCAGTGGAAATAAGTTCTTTGGCCCGATGAAACAAAAATCAATCGTGTAGAATCAGATGGGAGACAGTATATGCGACATCCTCCAAACCAGAAATACAATCCTAAGTACACTATAATCACAGGGAAATATGGAGGTGGATCGATTCAAGTTTTGGGATTGTTTTTCCTGGTTCGGGATAGGCTCTATGTATAAAATTGAGGGGAATATGAATCAGGTTCAATATAAGAATATTATGGAAACTGTAATGCTATCGCATACCGAAGATAACTTGCCTGCAATTTGGAAATTTCAGCAAATAACGACCCGAAGCATAGGGCAGCTAGTGTTCGTGTTTGTTTGTTGCTTAGTTCGATCAGAATTTCGTGTCTCTTCTAAAACGGCCTTCCTGTAAGCCGGATCTTAATCCAATTGAAAATTTGTGAAACGATGTAAAGAAGGCTTTGAGACAACAAAACATCGAAAATATTCCAGATTTTCTTAATGCTGTTAAGTAAGTGTGATATTCTATTTCTAAGGAATGTTGTTAAACACTAATTAAGTCTATGCCAAATCATCGATTGGAAGTAGAGAAGAATAAAGTCTATCCGGCTCGTTATTGGTCATTTTAAGTTTTGTTTGTTTTCTTCATATTGTTATGTTTAAATACATTGTTCTTAATTACATGCCAGAGGGGTTTGGTGACTTTTTTATGAAAAAATGTATTTTTTAGTTCTGATTATTGCAATTTTCTCAAAACTTGCATGATTGATTTCTCTTAGAACCTAATAAAAGTCATTAAAAATTGTTGTAATTTTTAAAGTTTATTTCCAATGAATTATATTTTCTATTTTTTATATGCCCTTCTTAATTCTACGGCCTCCACTGTATGCAAGCTTTCAAATCTCATAATTTGGGTACATTTTATCTAACACCATTTTTCATGGCATACCTACTACAATCATTTTGGGCATGTTACCAACATGTCGCATATTGCCCCATGCTCAAAAACTATACGTAGGTATATGCAAACGCTCGCACTTATGTATGTGAAAAGTGACTCTGAAAGGGATTTGTAACATCTGACCTTTTTATTGTTTACTCACGACAACGTTACGTAACGTAAACCAAAATAAACATACACGTATACTGTTACGCACTGCTAACGACCTTAGGAACGGAGGCAGGTCTACAAATCAGAATGAAATTTGTGATTGACAGAAAAATAAGCAAATTTAAATGTAATGAATGTGTATTTAGCATTGCACAGCGTGAATCAAGACGTATGCAGGATGTTTTCGTTATAATAAGCTGACTGAGGCAAAGACCGGTAACCAGAGGGAATCCATAAATTTTGAGGCTCAGGAAGCCATTGACATTAAACCGTTGGCAATATCTGATATGCAGTTCCTAAATATACCCATTCGGTTTGTTATTGCTTTTAAAATAGGTTGTTACATCTGCTGGTTTAAATTTCGCTGGCAAAACAAATTATGCCCATTTGTATATGTCCATTTTAAAGTCCACTTACAGTTGAAATGGAGCTTTTGACAAAAAAAACTATGAAATATATGAAAACAATACAGTAGACCCCCTATAACACGGGTTCATATGAAACGAATTCATAAAATACGGCGGAAAAATTGTGATCGTGTTCGTCTAACCTACTAAAAGAAGCTCATATAACACGGTATAAGAATGAGATAGATGTTGCAATTTTATTACGTTTTAGCTCCATTAATGAATATAACTTTTGGCTGGTAACACTAAACGTCATTGTGCTTCTCATATTACAAGGAAACTCCATTTTTAGAGGAGATCATCTCAGTTTGTTTTAGTTGTGATGCACATTAAACCTATGTAATAAAACCATTATATCGTATGATTTATTTTATTCAACTTAAATTTGAGGCAGGAAAATAAATATTTGCGGGATGAAACCAGATTTCATTCAGAAAAAGTACATACATAAACGACTTATGTACGTGTTTATATGATCTAAATGACTCGTAAAATACGGATTCGTGTAACACGAAACATACATATATAAGTCGATTTATTGTACTAACCAACTATTTTGCATAACACTTAATTGATCCACAAACAAAGAATTATGTTAATAAAAAACATAAAATTTCTTAGTCCGCAAAAGGGATAACTATTGGTCACATGATTTCAAAAATACAGTATATCTCATTTTTCCATCATGTAGGCAATACCCCTGAAGCTATCATTAATTTTGAATCAAACAGTCTTTCGTACCTTAGAGAAATTTGTCATACATCTTTCTTAATGTACCCTTATGTTAGGTCCGTAAACCACCAATTTTTTGGGTCATACGTAAATACACACATCAACAGAGTCTAGGGATAATAATGACAAATCACAACAATTTTTCTGTGTCCAACAATTCTTATATGTAGTATTTCTAACATGTCTCATAAATTAATTTAAATTATTAAGTTTTACAAAAATAAAAAATTAAATCTTTCAAAGTGAACATAAAATATTGCAACAACGAAACACTTGAAATTTAAAATTTCACCATAAATTCAATAAACAACGCAAAAAATAATAATAATTTGTGTGGCCTTCTTTACTGTTTAATGCGGCTCTCTGCTGTGTGTGCTCGATGGGGTTTAAGTCCGGAGACTGCGCTGGCCAGGACAAAAAATCGATAAATTCTTCGGTACAGAAATTTTGAACTACGCCTACAGTGAGTGGACAAACATTATCTTGTATAAATATGAAACTTGGTCTAACGGCTCCTGCATAGGGAATCACTACAGGCTGAAAAATCTTATCACGATAGTCAAGGATATTTAAAAAGCGCTCCAAAGGATCAATTCTACCACCAATGCTAATTCCACCCCAAACCATAACTGTTCTTCAACGATAACTCTATATTTCTTGAGCAGTTTGGAGGCATTTTACCATTCCAGGTTCTCTGCCATCTCATAGTTCGCCTTAAATCTGGACGAAGACCAAATCGAGATTCATCGCAACAAATTTAATTGTGCTCCATTGTTCATTTCTCCAATTCAGGTATTTCTCATACCACACGACTCTTGTTTCTCGATTTCCACGCGATAAGGGAGGAATTCTGAGAGGACGTCCAGCATGAAGATTCAAAGAAAAATGGCTTCTGACCGTCTGAATATTAATCGTCACATTATGTGCAACTTGTAATTCAGATACCAACTGGGGTGCTGTTTGAAGTCAATTTCTTCTGGTTTAAAAAGTTTTAAAACGATCTTGAATCTGGGTTGTTAGTTTTACCAGGCCCAAGTGCCTCTCAGGTACATTGTTTGTTTCACGAAACCGATTCCATAATCCACTAATCGCACTTTGAGAATTTTGCAAATGAAGATCAAGATGTTGTTGGGTTGCGCCATCCTTAAGCATCCCAATAGCCCTATACATTTCTTCGTGAAAACTCGCTATTTGTTTAAAGAGAAAGCAAAAATACTGTTTATACCAAATTTTATATTTTTACACATTCTTTGTCTTTTTGTCAGTCTGAACATTTTTTGAACTTTTAAATATGCAACTGATAATAGCACGTTTATTTACTAACAAAAAGTGCTTTTATACGGCAATAAATAATTTCTTGCGATTTTTCGTCATTGTCCCTAGATCCTGTTGATGAGTGCATATCCAGCATGACTAAATGTTAGTACCAATTATTCCCAAATAACGCTTGTCCCGTATAATAAAACTTTCACCTTTTGCTTTGTAAGAACTAGAGTTTACGCACATCCAAATTTCATTAAATTAGAATAACGGTAACACTCCAACAAAAGAACAATTTCGTTATTCATCTAATTGTTACGAATTAAAAATATTAATAATAATTTATTTTATCAATCCTTTGTTTATAATATCGATAATAAACCAGCCGATAATTGCCTCTTATCCCTGGTACGCCTATATGTATTGGCCCACGGTTTTAGTACTTAAGATCTTTGTAAAACCTAAAAAGCTCTCTTGGCCAAATTGTTGCGTTGACGTGCACTTCGTTAACCAAATTTCTTCATTTCTGTAAACTTGGTTGATATGCATTATTACTTAACAGTGAAGTAAGTAACTTCGTAAGTTATTCCTGAATTTACTGTTCCAAGATTCATTATACCTCTACTAGTGCCTCCTTTAAAAGGTCAAATTCGGTTTGATTAACGAAAAAATCCGTTTATCCGTTTTTTTTTTATTCGAATCGGATTTAGCTACTTTAGCACATTGCGAGCAGTTTGTTTATGAGCTATATTACCACACTGCTATGATCATTTTTTCTCCGTTGTGTTGGCTATGAATTAAATAGCACATTTCAAAAAACTATGTCCAAAAACGTGTTTTTCCGTGGGAATGTTTCAAATCTATAATAATTTTCGAATTTTTATTATAATTATTCACCTCAGTGGGACAGATGATATAAGATGCAGGTTTTCCAAAGCCATTGGCGCACTCATCCATTGCCCATTCGTCGCTTCACGCTCTACAAACCCGGATTCGTGCGCCAATGTGCTGTCTTATGAAACTTGTATCTTAATGTACCTCACTCTAAAGATTATTGCAGTCTATCAATAATGACTTGATTACAGCCCATCAACAATGACAGTGTCGTGCCCATTCAACACTCCTCCTATATTTTCCATGGCCAATCTCGCCTCATGCAACTTCAGATCTGTTTCATGTGAACTGGTACGGTTTGACATTAAATTATGCATATCGTTTAATAATGCAGTTACAGAGCAGAATGAAAAAAGATATGCTCAGAAAAGGATAGGCTGCATTCTGACGTTGATAGCATCTGCTAGCACATATGTATGTAATCAGCTATAGAGCGAGACAAAAATTAACTACAAAATTGGTCTCTGTACAGGGTGTCTCAAACTCGACGCCCCTATATCCATTTCATAGAAACGGAAAGTGATATGAAAAATTTAAACTATGGGTCTTTAATGGGGTTAGATGACCTCCATTTCGACCTGAAGAAATTCAATTCTAAAGTGTCGGAGTAACGAGTTATGACGTCGTCAATATTTTTGTCAAGAAACATACCCGCATTTTGACGAAATTATATTGATCTTATTTTTCCACACAACTTTTGTTAAAACAAAAATTTTTTATGTGTTATCGTTTAAAAGTTATAAGCAAGAACCTCTTAAAAATAATCGCAAAAATATACGAGTATATCCAGAAATATCAGACCAGTCTCGATTTATTTCCATATTTAGTTTATTAGACCTCGTATTGTGCAGCAATACCCAAATAACAGATTCGGACAAAATGGATTGGCATTAATGGGTCTCTGCAATGGCCAGTAAAATCCCCTGACTTAACTCCCATGGTTTTTTTCTTATGGGAATTTCTTAAAAATAAAGTTTATAAAAGCCCTTAAAAGAATTTGGAACGCTTAAAGAAGAAAATAAGAACTGCTTGCAATGAATTAACGAAAGGAATATTAAGAAAAACTACTGAGACAAAAATGGCGAAAACTTTAAATATGCCTTGCAGACGGGGGAAAGTTATATTGAAAATATGCTAAATGAAATCTAATATTTGTTTTGTTTCTTTTTATTATTTAGTTTTATAAAATCTAATTTATTATTGTTTGTTTGTTTCTTGTTGTAAAATTAAATGTTTTTACTCATAACTTTTAAACGATAATACATAAGGAACAATTTCTTTAACAAAAATTGTGTGGAAAAATATCATTGCTGGCCTCATAATTCGCGCCTTTGACATTTTAGAACTGAACTTCTTCAGGTCGAAACGGAGGTCATCCGACTCTATTGAAGACCCATAGTTTAAACTTTTCATATTATTTTCCATTTTCATAAAACAGTTATAGGGATAATCGAGTTTGAGACACCCTGTACAAATACTCTGTGTATCAACAAAACTGAAATTGAAATATTTTTATCGTAGTGTTACTCATGAGAAGGAAGTTTTAATTAAAAAATGGAATTTTCCTAACACGTGCGGTAAATGATACTTTCCCGCACGCGATTGCCGCTGCACTAACGATGTTAAGAGGGGTTCGGATAAGCTGTCGAGTGTTGGAAAGATACTTTCAAGAAGGATAGACACAACGTAATTTGCAGGTAAGTATTACCTGACACTCTTTCCCGCACTATTCTGTAGAATATCAGTCCAACAGACTCTACATCGATAAGCAGCACAGTTCAAGTGTTGTTTGGCACACAAAATATTGTACTGAAGCAAAAGTTAAAAGGTCAAAAATTTAGCTTACAGCTTTGACGCCTATCTGTTTACCATTTATCGACCACGAAATAAAACGTCACACTTCTTAAGACCAGAGGGTCGAAATTTTAGGTTTTTATTAAAAAATATCATCGGTGACCTAATATCTTGAACCGATCACTTCAGATCAAGTCACAAGTACGGTTGACATATCAAATATATACTGAGTTCATCAATTGCATCCGCTCTGGCCCCGATTTCGAGACGATCCGTGTTTCAAGGTGCTCGTTATTATCGTCTTAACGGTAACAC
This sequence comes from Euwallacea similis, assembly GCF_039881205.1. Taxonomy (NCBI): domain Eukaryota; kingdom Metazoa; phylum Arthropoda; class Insecta; order Coleoptera; family Curculionidae; genus Euwallacea; species Euwallacea similis. Next base: position 1,769,927 of record NC_089632.1, on the reverse strand, counting down.
ACCTGGTTTATTTATCTTGATCTTTCCATAAGATAGATTTCTACGTACAGAAAAAGAAACACGGCTTATGGTATTTTTTTTTAATCGCAGCTTTATCTCTTTTTCTATTGTTTTTCGTCAGACTTCTGTGCAGTATGATGAACCAGGAAGAACGGCTATAGTCAAGGTTAAAATACCAATAGTCTCAATTCAGGTTTGTAAATCTTCGTAATAGCGTATAATCTTAACTTTGAGGAAATCAATGGTGCACCTTGAAGGCGTAAGGCGTCTTCAGTGTACCATGATACTATGCGTGGGACTTCAAAGACCTTTACAATAAGATAATTTAAAGGAGACAGAAATGATTTCACTTCATTTAACTCCCATAATCAAGATCGCGTTTGGCAACGTTATCTAACAGAAATCAAACAGTTGGTCAATAGGTTTTGACAAAAAAATTAAATTTTGTTTAAATATCATAAAATCGATATAAATGGCCCTATAATGATAAATGTAAACAGAAATCACGATAAGTGTAAGCAAATTTCACGAAAATCAAATAATTTCTTTTATGGAAAATAATAAAAGAAAAAGGAACATTTTTACGACCATGCGAAACATAACACAATATCCCTGATGAGGAATTGTGACAATTTTCATTGAAACTGGAATTGAAATATGCATATGTATATGTGTTCGAAGAGTAACAAAAAATTAAGAGAAGCGATGGGAAAAACCCCGTTTAAAGCATTTTTTTTGTGTCACTGCAGGATATCGTTTCCTAGCCTCGATGCTTTTAACGCATTAAATTTCTATTTATTTGGAAATTCAAGGTGTTCTCTGCATTTTAACGGAAAATACCTGATTCTGTGCCCTTCGAACTACCGTTATTCACACCATATAAGCCAACAACCCCGCAAGCAAGATCGTGCAACAACAACCCAAAAAAAACCTTAATTGACTTAACGAATTTTTTCGAGCAAGGCAAATTCGGATAGATTGATTTTGTTAACCTTTGTACCACTACACAAGGCAAATTAAATAACTGTAAATCGTTGAGATTGAATAATTGCAGGGTTGACAAAAATGCGATGTAAGTAGATTTGCTGAAAATTTCCTTTGCACAGTATTTAGAAAAAAAAACGCGAACCAATTTTTATTCAAGGAACACAATATTCGTTTTCTTTTATCCTTTACTTGAAGATGGGGTGTGTTAGTATGGTAGCGCCATCTATGCGGTGTGTTCGAACTCTATACTGCTCTCTCTATATAGGGCTTTGCTTGAGTCATTGCTTAATTGATGAACCTCAGATTTCGAAATCTTCCGTACAAGGTATTGCTTAAACACTCTTTTATCCACTGTATTCATTGATTTGACAAAACTTTTTGTTTACCCCTATATAACCTGAATTATAAAAATTACTCTTGTTATAGACATTTCGTTATAAAAATTACTAATTTTAAAAACTCGTTATATTGTTGGGTATGACAAGGTATCAATAAAACCTTTTTAAATATAAGCCAATTTACGTGAGTTAAGCAACTTGATCAATATTGTGGTGATCTAATTAGTTAAGAAAATATTGATGACCTTTAAGTCTTTGTTTGCCACTGTACATCTAACATATGTATGTAGAACTTATTTCCAGCGCACGAATAAATTGTCGTAATCCTAAGAGATCGATTCTGCAAAGATTATTGATGAAAATCGTCAAGCGACATAGATTTTAAACTGATTTGTGCGAAAATAGTATATTAAGATACAAGTTTCATAAAGCAGCTCATTGTCGCACCAATCCAAGTTTGTGAAACTCGAAGTGACGAGTTTTGCAATTGGAGGTTTAAAAAAACGTTAGAGAAAGGACTTTCATTTCGATACTATTTTGACCCCAAAACGATCCGGCAAAGTTGTCGTGACCACGAAATAGAAAAAGTGTCTTGTATTTATCAAACCAGGCAAAACATTGAAAAAACCCGAAGAGAACTCCACTGGTAAGTATATTAGAATGCAAGATTAACCGGAGACTTCGATTTTTTTCCAGAAAACAAGCATTAAAAAATATTTTGCAATGTCACTAGCTGAAAGTTTAATAAAAATGAATATTAGGAAGTTAAAATTTTTCATACAATAAGAAAAAAAACAACATTATGAAAAAGAGAAGAAAGTCTGCAAATCTGCTAACAAAAAAAACATTTTTTCACGTAAGATTTTTCTAAATGAAAAACATGAAGTTTAGTAATGTGTATTGCTTCCGCGAGCCCTAATCACGGTGTCCATGCAATGGGCATGCTACCGATCAACGCGACAAATTCTTCCAGAGGCATTTGTTCTCATTCGTCATGAGGTGCTTGTTTCAACTTATTTGTGGATTGAGACTCAGCATGATTACGACAAATAAGTTGGCTCAAAATATCTCATGCTATCAATCTATCGGGTTCAAGTCTGAACTCCTCGGAGGCCATGATAATAACGGAATACGAACTTCATTCAAATACACTCGCGTTATCGTTGACGTGTGGATGAGTATTGTTGTGTATTGATCAAAAATTTTTACCGACAAATGACGCAAATAGCACTACATGTCCTTCCAAACATTGCTTAATTAGTCTTTAAATTACCACCACGAATTGTGACAAGTTGTCTACCTCTAAAGAAATATCTGCCCATACCATTATTCCACCACCACCAAATTGAACTCTAAAGGAAAAATATCATTCTGTGTAAACAATTCAATTTATGTTGTATATTCCCACGGATTTGTCCTAAAGTTTTATCCAGAGATACTTCAATTTAACTCCAAGATACCAACCTCCAAGATAACCTACTGTAAGATCTAACGAACTTGTACACTGCTTAACCTGATAACCGCAAATCATCAAAGTTTTATTTGTTCTAAACGGATGATTATCATAGTGATAATTGTTGTTGTTAGTCAATTAACAATGAAGTAATATGGGGTTTACCTGGAGAAGTTATATCTGTTCGTATTAGAGTTGTGCATTCGTAGATTTTTATCGAAAAAATCCAAAAACAAAAAAAATCAGCGTCACTTTTGTTAGCAGTATTCCGCTTTAGTTTTTTCCAACGCTCCACGATGCACAGTTTAAAGCAACGTGAGACTACGAGATTAGTATCGGTATCGATCTTGTATGAAATCGAACCCAAAATTGAGACTATAACAAGTTTTACTTCGCGATCAACTTCGAGACTATATTGGTCTCGGTCTCAGTGGTAGTAACTGAGGCCGATAGCAAAGCTTATACTGCATAATTGAGACTCTCATAAGTCTCGATATGGAACAGAATAGTTTTGTTTCAAGTTTATTATCTTTGATGAATGTAGCAAAATAAGTTGAACGTTTTCACATTACCTACGCTCCACCAAATGAGGACATATTTTAGGTTTTTATCTGTAATTTTATTCAATATCCATTTCAGGGGAAAAATGAGAAAAAAGCTGCTAAATATTTTGCATTAAAATTCTGCTGGCTAATATAAAAGAAACTGCATATTAAGCGCCCGAACTTAACAGAACTCTTAACTATACATATTATACGTGTGTACAAGGTTTTCTAGACAATCCTGTAACTTCAAAAATGTTAAAAAATAAAAATTCATGAAAAACAGAATAACTTTTATAAACTTTTGGAAACTACCCTTTTTGAGAACCTTTTGTTTTCTAAATCTTACAGTTTTTGAGGTAAAGTAGTGGACCGTCTTACGTGGACCACCGTGTACATCCTCGGCCACTTGTGAAAGCATTCATGTTTATGATTATGACCCAAATTGACTGTTAATAATCAACTGATACGATATCGAACCGCATTTTTGAGCGGTAGGTACATAACGTGCATTATAATACCAATACTGAAAGTTCATCTAAATTTTACTTGATATTTATGTACACTCCTCAACAATTAAAGTGAGTATTTAAGAATATTGATTTTTTTAGTAAATAAAACATGAAATCCATTGCAAAAAATTAATTTTTACAAATGGATGTTAGAATACAATGAAATTAAAGAATTAAATAAGATCTCAAATACAGAAAAGACATTTAAAAAATAATAAATTATAAATTCTTGAAACATAACAAAGTTTAAAGTTTCTGATGGCAATTGTCCCATTTTTATAAAAACCTTAGCAGTATGTAGAACCTCTCCTCCTTCTTCTTAGGGCTCTGACTCTGTATGAAAGATTCCTAATCAAATTATTGATACATTTTTGAGGTGCTCAAATTGCTCACAGTACATATCTTCTAAAGTTTGGGGGCCGTTGGAGCAAATTTAAAGGTCTAGATATATCGGTCTAAATATGCTCAATGCAATTCATGTCAGGCGAACTGGGAGGCCAAATTTTTCATTAAAATTTTCAGAGAAATAACCTATTCATGTAACCCTTCAATTGAGAAGTGTATTATTATTTATTGCAATAGGGTCTATTTAACTTCCGATCTAAAGATTTCTGCATCGCTCATGAAATTGGATCTGATAGTAATATGATAGATGCATGTCCGTTTATCTGTTATGTAAGTAGGTAGGTATTTACATTTTTGAGCAATTGCAACAACATAACGTACATTAAATATTGTAGATTTTTCTTGTATGAGAATCAATTGGTAATTTAACTTTTTTACATCTATTAAAAGCCATGATTTATCCATTAAACTTAATCAGTAGTGGTTTCGTTAATCACAGACTTCAAAACAGCATAATATATTGTTTTGCAAGAATCCTGTGCAATAAACTAAGATTTAACGATTTAACGGCATTCCACTATAAAAAGTTATCAAGGATTCGTTAATAAACAGAAACTAATATTAGTTTGTAGGGTTTAGGTTATCTATACTGCTTCGAATGGATAAATCTGCGATATTATGTGTATATTGCGTGTCTATGAAAAGTGGTACTCCAAATATTTCCACAAGTTTGAACAACCTCTGGTGAGAAAAAATTAAAATGGACTTATTACAAACCTTTTTATACCATACGTAGCAGCTACATCAGACCAAATCACACGAACAGGACATAAATTCACCGTTGGCACAGTGTTTAGGATAGAAAACACTAAATTCAAGCCTTACAAAACCACGACCACCAACGAAAATTAACACACAAAAAAAGTCATATAAATATAAAATTCCTTGCAAATGTTAGAAATTTTACACTGGCAAAACTTTTAGACCTTTAAAGGAAGAATAAAGAACTCCAAAAGTGTATTAAAATCAGAGAATTTCGAATATTGAGTAAATGTCCGGATGCCATTAGTAACGGCCTCAGTAACGGTTACAGAATTGGGACACACGCAACCAACGCAGGGCACATACCGTGCAGGTCTAAATTGTCCCCCCTGATAATTTTTTAACATATTATTACTTTTTAAGAAATTCAAAAGCAGCATTAAATATGAAAACAAATACTATTTTTTAACATTTGTTTATTTTTTAAATTTGTTGCTTACGTCATCGGTAGCACAAAATGGCCGATTTTTAAAAATTGAAAAATGGATCAAGTGACACCTCAAATTAAAGATATTTCAAAACTGCACTCAATCGTGTAATGCGATTCAAAATCTATTTATTAGTTTTTGAGAAAAACACGTATAAATTTCATTAAAAAACCCAATACAATCTCAGTTAAATAACATGTGAAGCAATGAAAAAACATGTTTGTTAATAGGAAATTGGTTTGTTTCGCGTTTTGTGCTTACAATTTAGTCTTAAAAAAACAAATAAATAAAAATAATCAAAGACTGTTTGTGAGCACAAAATTGAAAATAAACCAATTTCTTATCAACATATAAGTTTTTCATTGTTTACGTACTATTTAACTTAGTTTATATTGCATTTTTTTACCAAATTTATACCTGTTTTTCTCAAAAACTAATCGATAAGATTTTGAATCGCAATACACCACTGAGTATAGTTTTGAAAGACCTACAATTTGAGGTGTTACTTGACCCATTTTGCAATTTTAAAAAATTAGCTATTTTGGCTACCAATATTTAAAAAATAGACAAACGTCAAAATATGTCATTTTTTGTTCTGTTAAATGCTACTTTTGAATTTTTAAAAAGTTCTTAAAAAAGTTTTTCGTTAAAAAGTTAACAGTAGGTTCAATTTAGAGCCGCATACCATTTTACTCTTTAAAAACCGGAGTGGGGTCAACACGACTTAGACTTCAAAACTATTTTAAAATTTAAAGTTTCATACATTTTGAGATTAGTGGATTTTTCTCTATAAGAAATATAACATATTTTTATTCAAAACGTTCGTAATTAATTGTAGAATTCAACTATAGAATGATGTACTGGGTGGTTCACTCGAAAAACTCTTGAACACATACTACATTTCAAAACTAACCTGAATGCAGCTTTAAGAGGTTTGGCAGTACCTTCCATGTTATATGAAGCCCATGTGTTAGGATTCTCATGCATTCTTAGAGAAAATAAGGCCTGAACGTACTTTGTGGTAATTCATGGGTACAAGTTATAGACTTGACATTATTAGTGTTTTAACTCTTAAAATTTCAAATTCGTAACATTTTAAACTGGGGTAATTGCTTGGCTAGTCTAATAGCTATTTCTGCGTCGCCTGGTAGATGATTAAAAAGAGTAATTTTTTAAAAAGCGAATGTGTTTTTCATAATTAATTAGATTTTTTTAAATAATATCAATAGAACAATTGACAGCATTACCAAACGGATATTTTAAATTTTAACAGGAAATCTGCAACAACAAACAGGCTACTTAAGTGTTGCATTTAGAGCAAATATTTAAATTCCTAATGGTGTCGAGGCACGGAGTAAAACAATAAACGCGCAAAATAATGCAGCCAATAAAATTGTGAAAAAAGGTGTAAAATCCAGGTCACAATGGAGTAGCATACCCAGATTCTCACCCGGTAAAAACGGATTCGTGTGTATTTAAGATATCATGTCAAGGGCATTAGATGGGACCTGAGGATCTAAACATTAAGGTAAATCGTGCATTATTCTTTAACATGCAAAAGCTTGGACAAAAGTCAGCAATGAGTATGAAATCAACAATGGGATCGGCCACGCTTAACACCGTAGGGAAGCCTCAATCTAATTTGTGCAATTTTTTAATGTTTTTGCAGTTCTAAAGCAGAATGTTAAAAAAATCAATGAATTTTGACTTCGCGAAGGCAGAGGCGTACAGGACAATTTTCAAAAATATTATTTTTATGTTGTATTTCAACGCTCCGTATCTAGGAAATGAAGCATTTGCCAATTTAGATTAATATTAATATATACACGGTGACTTTTAATGTTTGCGACTTTATCTTAATCTCAAACCTAAAAAATTAGATCTCGTATAAAGCCTACACTCAACTAAGAGCTCTTCAGGTAGCGAACACTCCGAACATAAACGCGATTACCAATCATACATACAATGTTGCGAATGACGCGAATGTACGTATTGTTAAGTCTGCGGTTATGATTTGCTTATGGTCGATCATTCGTTCTTTGTGTATCACATAGTTCGTGGCTGTTATTATTTGTAAAATTTTATGGAAAAAGTAGGGAATACGGTTGGAAACTTAGCGAAATTCGATTGAAGACTTTAGCCAAGGAGTCAAGTTATATGCAGCTGTCGAGTATATTTCATTTTTTAAGAATTTTACCAAAGAAGAAAGGACATTCTTAGTTTTGATGAGGTTATTTATTTTCCAATTTCAATACAAAAATATAGAAATTTCAGCAAAGAATATCTCAGTTTTCTACATTTTGTTTTGTCCAAGTAATTATGCACGTTAGAAGAATGGGATTACACGTGAAACAATGGAGATAAACACGAACACTTCTTTCGATGCACCATCCGGTGTATTCAAACCTTTATTACGGGAAAGACAATACCCGGCCATATAACAGGCACCTTCCATTGCTTGAAATTTTTTGTATAGCATATAAACTTTTTTTACTTCTGTTCATCTGATGACTGCCAATTTTCGGGATCTAAAACACCCTAATACTTCTAGAAACCTCTTGTGTGGATCAATGTGGATCTCTCGACCTCTGAAATCTTTCTGGATTGAAGAAATGGCAAAATTTCCTTCCTTTTTTTAATTGAGTTTGAAGCAATTCCTAGAGGGAAGTTCATGGACAGATAATCGATAAAGAAAACTTGATAGATTTTTATGGAGCCCGATGTATTACGGTATCTGTAAAATGGTTCTAAGCTAAATGGATCGCCCTCTACATCGTTGAAATTTTTTTTGCCACACTACGTAATAATATACTGCATGATGAAGTATTAAGAAAAAGTTATGACAGTTTCAATAATTTCCAGTTCTCCTGCCTTTTTTTAACCGCACATCTGAAAGCTCAGGAAGAAAATTTAAATTTCGCTATTTGAAGCCCTTTCGTAAGCGCAATAGTCGACTATCTATAGAGTATAAATATAAATAAATAAAGTGAAAAAAAGAAATAAATAAATTTAAAAAAAGAACAAACCTGTTCCTATTTTATGGTAATATTATAAAGTTAGATCTTGTCAAAGGTTCGTTTCAGGTATCATTGATATGTCCGATTTTATATTTTATTATAAAATAATTATGCTTATTAAAACAACCAAAACATTGTTCAAAAAAACATCTACACTTTAAAATCTGCGCTAATACTTACTGAACTTATAAAAAAATCAATCCATTCGTTATTAAATGAAAAATTGTTGGTAATCTCGATCGTACAATTCGCCGGTACCTCTCGACTACAGGCACAAATACAAATTTCGAAACCGGCGTCGACGAAAGCACGTAACCGAATGCAGCTTATTTACCACACTCACATTACAGGCCCGACAGTCATCTCAGACTGTCCGGGTCCGGCTTTAGATGAGCCAAATTCTTACATTATTAATACTGTAAAGAAGTACTCAGTCTGAACTTTTTTGCAGATTTTCCGATTTTGCTCTGAAAATATTGGTATTCCAGCCAGTTCCTTTGGGGTTCCTTGTTGGGACACCCTTTCAAAATAGAATTAAAGTTTCGGTCACCATTCATCAATATAGATTTTAGGCACATACTAGAGGGCCCACCAAATAATGCCTTTTCCTGCTCTGTACGGCAACGTCCCCTTCTATCGAAAGAGAAATCTAGTACGATTTTGTAACGTTCAATTTATCTTTACAGTGATGTGTCGCTATAACTTTCATTGTTTTACGTCAAACTTATATATACACAGGGTGTCCCAGAAACATTGGGACAAATGAGCATAACGTGTTAATTGGATGGAAGAACAGAGGGGTTCAGCTAAACACGTCTTATAAAAATGTTAAATCTTTTCATTCCAAAGGATGTTTACATTTTTTTAAAATTATTCTGTGCTATTCTTCTATGTTATTGTTATTGTTAGATGTTCCATTCTAGGAACAAATCTCACAGTTTTTGATTTGTTGGCTTGAAGTTGCTCCTATAGAGGTGGGGTATTTGTGGTGGTGGTGTGATAAATTCAGTTAAAATCTCCGTTCCTCCCTGTTCTGTAGTGGACACGTGGGTCCTGTGTCGTACCAAGGTACAAAAAGTCCACTAACTTTTTTTGTCATTATCAATAACTTCAATATTTCTACGAATTTTGATATTCTAAACTCTTCACTAGTATTGAGATGAGCGCACTGGTAAGGAGAGATATATTTAATTGGAAAAATAGTCATTTTTCCCACACAGAAAACTTCCGGTAAAACTGAATGGGGAATGGTACTTAAACTTCGTGAAAAACTTTTGTATTTAGAGAATGTTCTTCTAGCCTTAAGACAATGTTTCGTTTTATGCAAGATGGTACTCCTGCTCATGAACTGATACATATAAGGGAGTTCTTAAATATGATTTCTCACATCGATGGATTGCTCAGGGCAGTGAATATCTTCGGCTAATATGAAGTACAGGGGGATCACTAATTAAAAGATTTACTTATAGAAAGTAAAATCTTCTTTCTTCAGTTTTCTTTTCTCCACCGACACACTAACAGCCCCGATTAACACAATACAACTTATTCGATCCTGTTTCCAATTTCAGGTCCAGCCTGAACAAACGATTAAAACCGACGGGATTTTCATAATAAAATCCCTTTCGACTATCCAACCAGCTATACCACTTTATGATACTTAATTAGCCTAATACGATTAAAAGAAAATTATTTCATAAAAGAAATTGAAAAATTAGGTCTTAGACTGCAACACTGGTCACGTTTCCACGATAGAGGTTGCTAGTACCTTAATTTTTAAGTATACCCTTTTTATGAAAATTAAGGCTGGACTCTAACATACCTCCCCAACTCAAAAATTGAAAAGTACGATGATTTCTGACTAAACCGGAAAAATAGTGATTTTAAATGATGAACGCACCGTAAAGATTTTTTTTAATTATTAACAAAAAAGCTAAAGACGTTTGCTTGTAACACTCGATATAACTGTAAAACTGTATGTAAATTAACCATATTCCAATTTTACTTTTGAACTTCCGAGCCCGGAAACTAATTGTCTAGACGAAGTGGTTTTGTTCCCCTTTTTTGCAAAATATGAACCTATCCATGTCGGCGAAATAGCCACAAATTCTAATATTGATTTGCCGCAATTTTCCTTTTTCTAAATTGGCTTTACTATAATTCATTTCTAATTATTTTTGGTAAGCTTTTGGTTGCCTAATGGTTATATAATTCGTTACTTAGGTCAAAATCATGGTTAACTGTTTTTCATTTTCTCTGCTTCCTCCTCACTCTTAATTTGAAAACCTTTAACTCGGTGTCCACCCTTTCTTTAACTGTTATTTATGCCCAAAAGATATTTTTTGATAAGTTTTTCTCGGCCTTAAAAAACTTTACAATGGTTCGGGGGAATTCTTTGAATAGTTGAAGTGTTTGAGTTTTGGATTAATTCCGGCCAAAAATCACCCGAGCGTCGCACGAACAGGCTTGTTTGGACTCTTTCTAACCCTCCTTAATAATACTGCTAGTTTATTTTGATATTCATTACTGGTATTGAAAACAAGAAAAATGTGATAAGAAAAATTGTTTTATTTATGAATTTTAAGAATACAATAATGGACAGTAACAATATGAAGTATGTAATATTGTAACGCTACAATAGTCCGTACGCATAAACTAAGCGATTGTAGAGACATTCATGCACGTCAGTGTATAAAAAATATATGAAATAACTAAAACTAGCACGATTATATATTCACAAATATATTTGCTTAACTTCATAGTTGTTACCAAAGCGAGAAGTTGAAGAAAAGAGAGGGGTCGAATTGGTTTCGTCAACGAATCACCCGAGGATTTAAACGAGCGGTAGATACAAGATATCTGACTAATGAAGTAGTAAGGAATTTCAAGGCACAATGTTTTCTTTTTATACGAGACGAACAACTTTTGAAAACACATTGTTCGTTATACCAACGTGCTATCAGAAATTGAAGCGATACTTTTAATTAGATCTAAATAAGGGGTCGTTGCCAAAACCAACTGCTAAAGCTTGTAAAACAACTAATAGACTTGAAATCACCATTTGTTATTTGGCGATACAAATATCCCCGGGAAATTGATAATGAGCGATGAATTTTGGATTATTTTGAGCCACATGAACTAAGAAAATGTATACTACCTAAAAGCTGGTAGACCACACCTTATCCAATAACAGTCGCAACAAAATACACATTACTCTAGACTAGTGTTTATACTAAAGTAATAAATAAATAAAACAGTCATCGGGGACATTTCTTGTCTTAAGTCTTGCGATTGAAACTTAACACACAAGGGTACAGGCTATGAAGGGGAAATATTTTTTCCGTTATTAAACTAATCATGCCAACAAGAATTTTCAGGAGGGATCTAACGTGCCACTTTAAGAACCACATTCTCTGGCCACTGAACAGGTGAAAATGGAGAATAGTCGGAAGATACTTTAATTAAAACACTATAATGTACAGGCTAAAAACAGGGAATATCTGCGCGCTATAATTTTTGAAAATTAAATTTTTTTAACATTTCTCCTTCTTAGCTTATACCCTTCACATTGAAATATAACCACAGAATAGTCTACAGTGGGCAGCAAATTTAATGCTTTAATGTTAAACAGTACGTAATACACACCTGTTTTCAAATAATCGGACTGCACAGGACACTTACTATTTCTTTAAAACATCAAACTTGGGGAAATAATTAATCCATAACATACGTAATTTAAATCGATACAGTATCAGAATCCTTTACATGTAGTCCTCACAGGACCTTCTATTCAGAACTCGGCGTCTCAACAATGCACTCACTACCTACATAGGATCAATGGTATTCACAATAAGTAGCGGAATGAAAAAAATGAATGAAGTACTTGACGTCACTTTAGTTAGAAACCATCCTGACTAACTCCCTGACAATAATTTAAGACACTCATATCATTTTTGATAACAATAATGAGTCACTTAAATCTACGAGTCCTTAACCACTAAATATTCGGACAATCTATGATTTTTATAGAGAAATTACTTCTTTTTTCTTAGTTTTTCTCTTTATTCCTTTTTTTGTTAATATTGTTGTAATATAATATGCCTTAAACCGTCATATGATAACAGTTTTAAGTATGTCTAATCTGCTGCACTTACAAAATTATGATTTCTTTATAGTATTTAATATATTTTACTGAGAACTTAATGTTCGGACAAGCTTATTTAGATTCAATAAATGAAAATAAGAATTAATTGTTCCAACGCACCATTAACTGAAGTTTTATCATATTTAAAACCAGTGATGTTGCCAATGTCACAATATCGACTCTTCATGTTGTGAAAGAGAGAAATTTTGAAAAATACAATTTTTCGCTATATCTCCGGAAAATCTAAAGAAGGGGGATATCAGTAGAAGTTACGGAGAGATCAGAAATACAAGGACCAAACAAGTTCTTCACGAGATATTTAAGTAAGATAGAACTGGGAGTCTGGCGGGCAGTAATGCATTTGACTAAAGTTACCGGTAAAGGTAAAGATAACTGAAGACACCAAGACTCCCAGAAAACTTACAGATATATGAATTAAACATGCTTCTTCATTTTGGACCAATAAAAATCACATCTCACCGAAATCGATTTACCATGGAGTCTTCCCACTTTTTGAGCCTCGGTGATCAGTAGCAGTATGACTGTTTTTTTGGTCGAAATATTGAAACCTTTCAAAAATTTCATTTAATTCACATGTTTGTAAGTATTGTGTATTCATTTTGAGGTTTTCGATAATCTTAATCGCGGAAAAACCATATCCGGACTTGTGCACTCACTACCGGTAACATTCAACGGACGCAGTTATGTTTGATGCTGGGTTCCATCTTGCATAATTATCTTGTAAATTTTTGATTTAAGTACTTTCTCAAGAGAGTTGCTTTTAACAATTATCGCTGGTCAAGGTTTTGCTACGCCTATTTGCATTTCTCATCTCTCCGAACTTCTAACTATATCCCAATGGGTGTCCCGAAAAAATGAAGGTCATCTACAATCTTAATCTTAGATTTGCCTTAATTGATCTTATGATATTGGCTAACACCAATTCTTATAAATATCATGAAATTCCAATTAACGACGAGACGAAAAATTAACATTTGTTGTTTTAAGGATTTCCTATAATTAAAATAAGCTCGGCCAAACATTAGGTTGTCATCGAAATATGTTAATGTGCTAAATAATAGTATATTATATACCAAGGTTATAAAGAACATCATTATGACCCGAACGCCAAGTTTAAAATACGAACCACTAAGCACTGGGGAATCTAAGACGTAAAGGTGTCATTTACAACCGGGGTGTATATTAGTATATTACACACCAAGATTGCGAATTTAATTAAAGTTATGTGGATTTCTAAAAATCTTAGATTGGCATTAAGTTTTTTTTTTTTAATGAAAATTGTAGATCATCCAAACAATTAATTTTTTGCTCGCATTAGTCTCTGGGAAAAATTATCATTCTATAGTCATGAGGTTTAGTAATTAGGGTGACAAAACGGTGAATCACAATAATGCATTAAAGTCAGACGAATAACGACAGAGGGTACGAATTGCGCAATATCGAGGACCAGCGAGATTTGCTGCTGGGTGGATGCCTACAAAGAAGTAAATCATTCTCTTGCAATTAATGTTTTGAACTTAAATGCTCCTTAACGTTGTAGTTACGAAACTTATGGCTACACACATTTAGAACGCTCTGTTTGAAGATGGTATCTGTGTTCTATACAGGCATAAAGATGTCCCTTTGGGGAACATTTACATAGCACGAGCTATTGTGCAACAAGTTAAGAAATTCATAGTTTTGTGTAACGAGTGATATTTTACGAGGCGAGCGAAACGAGGTCGCGTAATATGTTACTAGTTATACAAAATACCATTTCCCTGACTAAATTTCACACACTACTTTTTCTTTTGCTATACTATGAACAAATCGCAAGAAAAAGTTGCGTCTTGTATCAGGAAAATGATAGCAATAATTGCTGTTATTGGCCTCATTTGTTAATTGAGTTTCAGAACCTAATTTATAAAACCTATTGGGTTAGCATACGGTTTTCGATTAAGAAAACTGTTACTTTATTTTTCAAAATTAAAAAAACTTTTGTGTTTTTTGTACTTAATTAAATTCATTGTCGACTTATGAGGCTACTTTGCGCTAAAAAGATGTTCCTCCTCTTGGATCTCCTGACTAACTCATTGTCAAGTAGTACCTACTAATACGTTGTTTAGCACTAAAGTCGCGATTTTACCCATGGGCAACCAGTATTATTACTATTCCCACGTCAAATAACATCTGTGTGAAAATGAAAGAAATATGGAAAACAATCTATTATACCTTGCTTTCATGCATTTTTTGCTCCATGACACCTCTTCACACCAAAAGTAGCGGAATACGCTTTTAGTTCTTTTTAACCTGTCTGCTTTCTTGTGACTGAATCCCCTAAATTGTACTTGAATATGAAAGTCATCACAAATACATTCAATAACGAGTTGGGCTTAAGACAAATTAAACAGCCGCGTTGGTACACTGCCGACATTTCGGCTTATACTCCAGTTTTTTTCAACGCTTTTTCACGGTTCATCACACTGAACACGCTTTATGAAAACGTCGAAACACAAGAGGGAACACTGCTAGGAGAACTAAACTATAGCTTTGAACGTCCACAAACATCAATTCACACTTTTCACTTATTAATCATACTTTAAGAGAGTTTTGCACGGAGTCGCGTGTTGATTTAGTTAATATTTGTATTCTCCTCGTTTTTAGGACTTTTTTATCAGGTATTTTTGTTTTATTTTGTAGTAGGTATAACATTTGCTAATTTCCCGACTTCGCCGCCAAATTTATTGTAACAGTTTACGTATTCTCAAAATACACAAACCTCGGAATGAAAACGTTGGTCATTTTTCAAAAAGCACATGGTGCGCAAGAGACATGCGCAGTAAAATTCCTTAGTCTAATCACAAATAAATATTGATACCCCACAGAGAAACTCCCATTTTCGTCTATTAACGAAGTGGTATTCGGCATTTACCCAAATAGTCTGGAAGGAGTTTGATGGAACATTCTCCGGGGATAACAGTAAAATTACTTGCAATAATGCAATGTCAGGAAATACACGTACAAACTCCTAAAGTGTATAAACACTTTGCTATGGACAATTTTATGCAAATAACGTTTTTTGGGTTAAACAGATTTTTTTTGCTGAAGCCGGCAGTTTTTGTATTTTTCTACGCTTTAATAGATATCGATCATTGCTCCCATTTATGAAAAGCTATATTTCCTTTACTTCCAATTTCGAACCAATGAAATTGGTTATATATGCCCAACATGTCAGAAAACTTTTCTGCTCGTACATCTCAGTTTGAGTTTTGGTCTTTGCATCAGCTTTAATATTTTCGCGTAAGCAAAAGAGTTGGTAAAATTGTGTTTAAGTGTCCCCGTACGGTAAGCTAAGAAAGTTCAAGTCTCGGTCAACGCACCAATAATAAGTATGAAGAGCTTTTTTCAGAGTTTTTTGGCAAATATGGTTTAAGTAGATCTCACTGTTTGTAAGGTGGTAACTACTGCTTGACTCATGTGAACTAACTTACACTCTCAAAGCTACAGATATTTATATATATATATATATAATATATATATATAATATATATATATATATATATATACACAGATGCTAACTAACCTGAACTAACTCCTACTTGAGATCTCTTGTTAATGATCCCCTTTTATTACGTGTGATCATATGGATTAACCCCACCCCCAAACCATCATATAAATTTTCAATTTTTGAAGTAAAACATTAAAAGAATAATAAATTTCGTGCAAAACATAAAGAATTAAATCTGGGGAAGTGTTCATTCTGTCTCAAAGAATTGTATTTTTAAACCATAATTCGAAATCTAAACGTGCCTTACTTCTGCAGAATCATTTTTTAGAAATAACGTTAAAAGTGATTTTAAATATCGATGCAAGTTTCTTCAGACAAACTACGAATTTAAGGAAATTTTCAAATTCCCTTCAAACAAAAGATCATTTCTAGTTTTACTTTTTGTATTTATCTTAACAGATTTCAGAAAATATTTGTTTTTTTAATGAATAACCTTCGACTAAATTATAAAAGTTGCTGCCATCATTTTACAAACAAAAATGCATTGAAAAATCCTAAAAAATGCTATTGGACTTATAAGAAAAAAAAAATTCTTCTCTAACACTTGCATCTTGCGTGTTAGGAAAAATTGTGCAATATGCTTGGATTCCCTAAATATTCCTAAATAAATAAGTGGCTAAACAATGCCTGAATTTCATCGTTCTTCAAGCATTTCTTATACTTTTTAAAGAAAACAAAATTCGAAACATTCGGTGTTTCGCTGATATCTCCAAAAGTATTCGGTATTTATCCAATCTTCAAGCAGATTCAAAACGAGCATTATATTGCGCATATTGGCGTTAATTTGACCGTTCTGTATCTCTTACACGTAGAAGAATTTTTAAACTTAATCGTTCAGTCAACTAGTCAGAGAAAGTTGGCACGTGCCTATTAAAATTTGACAATATCTGAATTTCTATAACCTCAGCGATTCAACAAACTGGGTAATCACCACTGTGCTTAATTCGTACAAGGGAAAAGTAGCTGTATTACAGTGCAAGCCGAGATTTTTAAAAAGTTGGAATAACATATCCTCATTAAATTGACGGTCCTAAATTTTCATTTGTCAAAGTAAAAAAGATCAAAATTGTGTAGAGGCAAAGTATTGATTAAAAAATCTCTGAACAGGAAGTAGATACTGAGATAGCAGGTAAAGACTATAAGGGAAAACGATATAAGCAAATAAAAAATTTAAATTGAAATTTTCCGGTCACATTTTTACTGTTCTTGGTCCCCTAATATATATATAAAATATTGATAACAATACTGCTCAATTTCTTTAAAACTTGCGAAAAATATAATGATATAGTTTAAATTTAGAAAAGATCGATCCAAGTTTATAGCATTCCAGTTATAGCCCTTAGCACTGAAGAGGGTTAATACTCATCCGAAACCATGCCTGAAGAATATTGTTACACTAATTTGTCTTATGTCTCTGACAATGCTCATATAAATGATGTGGGCGTGGTAAGAAACATAATCATATTCTGATTCTTCTTACTTCTTAGAAGTGAAAAACTTTCAGCGTAAGTAATTACGAAGGGAGATATACTTTGCGATGACTATATTATCCATGAAGAGGCAAGTTAAACAATCCCAAACAAACAAAACTGTTTCTTTTTAGAAGAACAGTGCGCAGGTACTGTTTACTATAGTTGTATTCACGACTTAGGAAATTGAACTGTAAATCTTGTGAACTTGGATCGGTTTATGAAACAACGGACTTCCGGCTAATTTTGTTTTTTATTTCACTCTGTATTTCGATTTCTAAAATCACATCATTATTGGTCATAAGTGTTACTTTCAATTTAAAAAAAAATTAAAATTTTTGAAATATTAAAAAAATATACTCTTCCAAATTATAAAAATGTGAATTTGATCGTTTTTCTCCTGTAGTCTTATAGCAGTCTATTACTGTTTTAGAATAGGAGTGTTATAAGGCTTACCAGTCCAAGTTTGTAACTGGCTGCGACATTGAGCCTTATCTACCGTGTATTCTGCATTATTATATTTTTTAATTGAGTTACAAATTTATATTAATTATGATACATTGGAATATCAATACCCCGATAACCTGCTACATAATCCACCTAACTA
The DNA here is from genome assembly GCF_039881205.1 of Euwallacea similis. Taxonomy (NCBI): domain Eukaryota; kingdom Metazoa; phylum Arthropoda; class Insecta; order Coleoptera; family Curculionidae; genus Euwallacea; species Euwallacea similis. The sequence continues at coordinate 1,751,698 of NC_089632.1, read as the reverse complement.
ATTACTATCCGAACACACATAGATGACAAAGATAACTAGAAGACTGTAACAAATTTAGGCAATATGTAAAGGAAATCGTCATAACTAGACCATTTTGAACCACCTCTACCTTAAAAGACAGACAACACAATTCCGTTTTCTTTTTTCTTCAACCACTCTGTTGGAACATTTCTACATTTGTCTTTCTTTTCTTTGTATTTTATAAATGTTGATATATGTATTTAGCTTAAAATTTAGCTCTAAAGTTATGAAAGGCTGTGTTCCTGACAGACGGCCGTACCAAAGACATTTAAGTAAACGTGAAATGTGATTTTTTTTATTTAACTGATACTTTCTTTCCCTGGGTTTTATCCAATACAGTATTTATGTTATAAAATTAAGATATTAAAATATTACAGTATTGTTCGTTTCAGCAAATGTTTATTTCGGAAATGTGGATTGCTGATATGAAACAGCAAAACACAAAGAATGATATGGAAAAGATTTTCATTTCAATACTCTTTTAAGTCAAACGGTGCGATAAAGTTTTAACTGCAAAATTAAAAAAATTATATTATGCATTCATGCAGTGAATAGAAGCAGCTTTTTGATTTTTGGTATGACATTTTATACTCTGTTAGCCGCCAGTCAGTTTCGCCAATTACTACAGAACGGATCTAAAAACGCCCTTTACAGAGGTACACATTTTTTCCAAAGTTTTGCGATAAGTAAGGATAATAACAAGATTATTTGTCCAAATTTTGAAACAATAAAAAGGACACCAGGACACATTTTAATACGGCAAAGTTACCATATTGCGACATTCACCACATACTATTCTCTTTGAGTATATTGGTAATCAACTATTTGTTGAACAAAAGTATAACAGAAGTGTCCTACAAATGGAGTACCTGCTACTTATGATTCATAGAAACATAGGAAGAATTGTTTAACTTTTAGTTATATTTTTAAGTTTATCAAAATACACTGTATATATGCTACAAGAAATCACAAACATCCAAATCTGATTGACATTAAACAATACTTTTCTGTATGACTGTTCAACACAGTAGGCTTTTGGATTTCTCGGCACTAAATTCGGATGACACATGTCTCACACACACACATATGATACTTATACGAGGTATTTCGGTTTTTAATGCAAATTTTAATCATATATTTCATATCCGAAAACAACCCTAGTTTGCTATATAAGCAATATTTCAAAAATACTTTGTTGTGGAAAGACAAGGTGTTATAGACAGTTTTATGTAGTAAACGTCAAATTATTTATCTATTCGAAACGCCTGGCAATATTTTGGGTATCTATAGCTAGGGAAGGTGCAATTTTTACAAGGAAGGTTAATTTTTATTAACTTCATTGGTATGCATACCTGCAGACCATTGAATTTATTAAGAAAAAAATTCTATACCAATGATTGTTCGGAAAGTAAAAACTATTTCCTAATTCACTTGTCATTCTTCAATAAAAAAAAAAAGCTCCCTTCAGATTTATTTTGTATGAGACATCTTTTTTGGTGTGCGATTGTTTTTCAAAGGTCTACCTTATCCCAATCCCGGATTTACAGAACTTGACTATAGATTTCCTTGACGAAACACTTTTAAAATATAGTTTATATAGCACCCTAAGGTTATTTTCGAACGAAAAATGTGTGATTAAAGTTTGTGTACTACAACCTGAAATACCCTGTATATCTGTAGCCTGAGGTTCGACTGGCACAATATTAATTATTAAAATTAATTCTTACCTATTGAGATTTTCATGTTCTAACCTGAACTAACCTTTCGATTGTCATTAGTGAAATGTAATAGTGATATTAGACACCATCTTCAAACCGTATACCAGATACTCACGCGCAAAAAAATCCACTCAGTAACCATAATTGTATCAGTGCTATCGAAATAAAATTGAACTACTTATGTACTAACTTATGTTTCTCGTGGACACTAATGTTACTCAATTACTGTCTAAGGATTCCTTATTTAGCGAAGAAATTCAGTTAAAATGAACGATTTCTAGGCTAAATTGTTGGCTATCTGAACTATACGACCACTGGCATAGTAAACGGTCTCTTTGTTTTCCAAGATAGGCAGGCTGGAGCACTGATAAGAATGTGACAAAAATTTGATGCTGCTTATGAGTTTATATCTCATGATTAATAATTTAATATATAGGGTGTTCCATAATTAATGGTACATAACGAAAGTATTGATTCCTCATGTAAGAATATTAAGATGTAACGTAATTTATCTGCATCCAAAAGTGAATAAAAACCGAAATACAGGGTGGTAAAAGTTAAAAATTATTTTTAGACTTTTTAAAATTATTCTGGAACAAAACTGACCCAAACTAAATTCAATATTTGGCATTTTCTTGGATTGAAAAATTGAAATATTAATCAAATTTTCAACACAAATAAAATATTTAACATAAAAAATTAATTAAAACTTCAATTTTCAACCATAAGAAGACCCCTGATGTTACATTTAGTGTCATATATCAGTTTTATTTCAAAATGATTTAAAAGTGTAAAAGTAATATTTAACTTTCCTTCTCTGTATTTTGATAATTACCAACTCTGCGATGTAAGTAAATTCGGTTAAATTTTAATCTTTAAGTAAGGATTCTGTAGTTCAGTTATGTATAATTAATCATAGGGCAGCCTATAGAGACAGTATAGGTAATGGTAATCTAATCATACACTGTTACTTTTATGGCAAGGTACAAGGTTAATAGCAAAACCACCCTGAGTTTTGCTATATTTCAATACCCCAAAATGGGTTTCCACATGGAATGTTGTTCTTTGAGTGGTATGGAAAACTTAAAACTCGCTAAAAAAGGATTCTTTTGGAATGATTTTCAGATAATTCATTCTGCAGCACTCAATTTGAAGAGCATTTGGGACATGTCGATTTTTAGAAGTAGATACGCACAACGCAGTTTTTAGGAATACATATGTACCGAGAGAGAAAAAAGACCTATATATCGTCAAATGAAACCATGGACAATCAATCTGGTAAGCATAGGTATAAATATAATTCCAGCGTTCAATTTTAAAAATGTAGGACCCAGTAAGGTAAACCATATACACCGATACAACCAATTTCTCACCTCTATCTGTATCAGTTAGAGGTGATGTGCGGTTGCGATGGAGTGTATTGTAAATTTGTCAAGTAAATACTGGCGTCAATTTAGGTAAACTAACTTGAATGGCTTAAAAAGGGAAACTTACCGCTTGATAAGTTTACCTGAATTGTCATTTTTTCTGAGTTCAAACTACCGGCAAAAGTTTGTGGTGATTACTTCCTTTCTAATATCAAATTAAAAAAAAAAACATATTAACCAAACTTTGATATTCTGGTATGAAACAAAAATGTGGCAGTATGGCTCCAGAGTCAATAGTGACTCACACAAAAGAAAACCTACATAATTTAAATTGTCTTGTATGCGAGTCGTTATGGATATAACAGTAATAATGCATGAAAAGACACTCTGTATATGTTTGGTTAGTTTGCTTTATAAAATTGAACGAAAAACTTCCTAAACTACAAGTTTAATAAACTGGGACATAAACAAAAATGGTCGTAGAGTCCAAATTACAACCTTAAAATAAGCACTAATTAATTTTAAAAATCTTATACGTAGCAAATATTGCTTTTCGTAGATATTTCCGTATCAGTCGAATCAGCTGTCCGGAAATCCGCTCTTCGAGTCTTTGCTACCTTCCCGGTTATTTCTGAACGCGCTCCCCCTTAAACCCGACCCACTCGGTAAATCCAAACGAACAAATCTAGAACTAAACCTAGGGTCGACTTCCTGCATTTCCTCGCCTACCTTTCTCCCTCCTCTGTACGCGATGTTTTGATATTCAGCTGGAGTCAACGCGCTTTCGGTTTGTAATTTTTCCGATACTACGTGTGCAGGCAGGATATACGCTGCGGCACCTTCAGCGCCATTGGGCGGTCGAATAGCCAAAGGATGACCTTGGGGGGTTAAAATACACGGTACATTATATCCTTGGCTCGGATGGTGCTCCAATTCTGGCAAAAACCGTGGGGGGAGGATCCGAAGTGCAGGGGGAGGACAGTTCTCGAAATTCACCGGGACCATTAAAGCCGTAGGAGGGGGATCGCCATTATCGACCAGGTGCGGGAAAATGGCGGGAGAGCCGATCATTTGCGGACCTCCTCCTTCAGACAACACGTTCGCTTGTAGCGGATGCGGATTGGTGTCGAGAACAGATTGACCGGGAACAACGGCATTTTCGAGATCAGGATAAGTGGTCAATACCACTGGGCGGAGGGTGGACGCCTGTTGTATAGTTACGTCTATGCTATCTGTGTCCGTGAGAGAAAGTCGCCGAAATGTGCAACTAATCTGGGGCACGAGATCAGGCCTTTGTCATTTGGAGTTCGCTTGAAGAGCTTGGTTGATCTGCTGCCAGAGATCTTTTTTACACGATTTGGACCTAAAACGTAAAATGATAAAGGGTGATTTTTTCATCATGATATTTTTTCGTTTATAAATTATGTTTGACATTTGAACAATGCAATACTGGAAGGTGTATTATTGTTACACTAAAATTAAAAGAAATTGAATAGTGCCATGAAAAACAATTGTTTCGTTTCGGTATTTCCGTAGCAGTAGCTTTTTTTGATAAAACTCATGTTAAAAATTGTCATTCCTCATCAACTGAAACGAGGAATTTATGGAGTGTTTGAAACATTTTACATACTGATATTCGATACACTTTAATTCGGTTAATATTTGTTTTTATAACAATTTTTTCCAAAGTTCTGAAAACGATGATAAAATCATCCCTAAAACATTAACAAGAGGTTTCATTCAAACCCTCAATAAAAGGTGATTGCTGTTCGCAGTTTACATATTCAATATAGGGTATTCGGTCATTAACGTTCTGCTTTTAAAAAAAATCAAAGTTTGCTATAATAGCCACTTTGCAGTTCATCATCCTGAAGTTGTCTAGGAAAGTTAGATTTTCAGTTCGATAGTGTTTCTAAAAACAAATAATAATTCAGTTTTTCAATAAATAATCTCACAAAAACAGACTACCTAGATATCTTTAAAAAAATCGGACAAATAATTCTTCGTTTACTTATTGCTGCCTAAACTCCTACTTTCTCTGGATGTAGCAGTTATAATTGCTTTACGATTTCCCGCATAAAAAAATTAAGTGTAATGTTTTCCACCGTTATTGTACTAGACAAAATATTGCGTTCTTTGACACACAGTACTTTCATTTAATGAATTTTACTGCACTTAAAGAGATTGTTTTATGAATAAAATCTTGAATATATCAACGTGACACGATTAAAATATTTGGTTTTTAGTACATTACTAGAATGATGGATAATCATCGTAGCGTAACGATAAGATATCAGCATCGCATGTTGAAATATCAAATTTAGCACATGAATAGAATTCTCAAAGGAATATTTTCAGTGGTGTTAAGTGATAACTTACCGTCTTATTGAGGACAACCACTCTTTGAACTGCACGTTCCCTTCTGGCGTAATTTGAAAGGCAGCTCTGGCGGCCAAAACGATACTTACGAAATCTTCGTAGTCTGCCGTGGTCAAATGGTACAACTTCTGGTGCATACACTATAGAGAAAACTGTGTGAGACCGGCCAAATAAAATCTCCACAAGTTATTACCTGTATATACATTTGTTGACATTTGTTGACCAATGGCAACAATGCCGTGCGCAAGTGTTGCATGACCAGGCCTGGATTATTGCGGGACAAGTGCTGCGCTGCTTCGATGGCCACGTCGTGCAATACGAACGGACTAACTATGGAGTTCACCACGCAGACGCAAAAATGATGCAAATGGTGAGTACCTAAATATTCCCATAAATAAATAGCCAATTTTTTTTCAAAGAAGACAATCTTACTCAAATTCTTCGATATCCTCAACAGCCATTTAACGTCTTCGCCGTAGGGAGGGTTTCTCGCATATTTAGCCTGTGGCCTGTCATCGTGGACTCGTCTAGCCAAAGTGTCCAACGCTAACATGCCGACCCGATAAGCTGTCAATAAGTAACGCAACTGTATCTGATTCAGTTGCTGCGGCCGATGGGGCCTTATAAACGCCGCTTGGGGCGGATGAGGTGCCACTCCAACTGGATGCGGTTGCGGGTACATATGCTGTGGAACGGGCCTCGGAGCTTGAGGAGGAGGTGGTTGTCCAATGGCCATAGGTGCAGGTGCGCCGAAATATTGTAAGTGAGGGGCGTGAGATGTGGGTGGCGGCGGGGCAGCTCCAGGCGGTGGAGGACTTGAGTATACAGCTGCTTGAGGTTGCGGGATTTGACTGGGGACCGTCGGATTAACATATTGTGGTGGAGGGGCGACATACTGCGGCGGAGTCTGCATGGTGTAAGGAGCGGTTACGGGAGGTGTATTTGAAAACGGCACCTGGCAAGAATATAATAGCGTACTTAAGTTAGAGGAAATGTCTCTCGCGCTAACAAAATTAAAATATTGAGTGGATAAGTTAATCTACTACACTTGCTGCCAACTCATTCCAGTATATGTTCGGTTCAAAAGCTGTTCAATCGTCTTATTATGATGTAAATAGTAAATAAAGCTATAAATGTATAAGAAAAATATTAACTGTAAAATTTCAATATTTCGGTTTGCAATACTTACAAATGGAATGTTAAATGTTCATAAAATATGTTCAAAATTTTCCGATGAATTAAAAAACTAAAAATATACGAGATATTCCATTTCTATATACTCCTGAGACCAAAGTATCAGATTTATAGTTTTGTATATGTAGATTTTATGTCAAAGAGGGCGCAATTGATTATTCGTTAAGTGATTTTCAAAAGATCAAATCGATATTTGGAACCTAATACAGTAGAACTCGGCTGCAACCAATAAGTGCTGTAACGAACACTCGGTTATAACGAACGAACAGAAAAGTCCTGTCCAAGTTCCCATAAAGCTAATGTATTTTTATTCGGTTATAACAAACTCAAATCACTGGATTATAACATACTATATTTATTATTTTTTGGACCTTTGAGCTCGGTTATAACGAACCGTCGGGAGATGCTGCTGTGAGCGAATTGCCTCGAAGCTCGCTCACAGCAGCATCATTGTTCATTGTTGAATGCAATAAAACAAGGGTTATAATATAAATCATGATTTTAACACTAAACAACAGGGAAGAAACAGAATTGGATTTGAGTGAATGGGCCAAAAATCAGTACATTTGTGATTTTGAGGAAATTAGCTTAAAAGAATAAGACATAATTGATGAACATGTGGAAGTTGCTGAATTTCCCAATGATATTGACATTGTTTAAACAACTGCCAATGACTCATATGAAAACGGTTCGAGTAATGAGGAAGTTAACAGGAATTATGGTTTTAGTCCCCACAGCTTAAGAGGCCCTTTCTGCTTTGAAGATCGTAACAAATTATGTACAGATGCCTTATCCAAAAAATGAAAACTTTTTAAATGTGACAGATCTTTTGCAAAACAAAATAACTCAACAGATATTAAAAAACCGCAAGGTATAAAGTCAAATTATGGACTTTTTTCTACCTAAATTTCGATTTTATTTAAGATTTTTGTTTTATTCCTCATCAAATATATGCATATTTACTACAACGAAAAATTGTATAATTTGGCATTTGATTAAAACAGAAATTATGAATGAACCAGCTTTTTTCCTCAGTAGCCTATAACGAACCTCCGCATATAACTAACAAAAGACCAAGTCCATTGAAGGTTCATTATAACCGATTTCCACAGTATATTTATATGATTAACATAAATGGATTTTAGAAATTTGTAAAGTTCAAATTCAGCTTATCACAGAATTTTCCGTACCAATATGCATTTTGTTAAGTTTTCTTACACAATGGAAAAATACAAACCTGTTGGGTAGTCGATGGTGGAGGCAGCGTCGCATATGTTGGTGGAGCTAGCGGCGGCGGAAAAGGTGGTACTTGCTGTGCTCCAGGCGGTGGTGGCGGAGGATAAGGGAATTGATATTGCACGTGTACGTGCGGAGTTGCAGCAGCAATCGGTTGAAGAGGGCCAGCTTAAAAAAATATTAACTTTATTAACTGTGCAAAATCTGATAAAATAGCTCCCAATTGAGTCTTGGAAACAGTTCGAAATAAACGCAGATAAGATTGGGATTGAATTTGTGCAGTTTGCTTATTAACAAAAAATATAAAATATTGTTGACATTAAATTTGAAAGTTATAGGCTTCACACATATACAGCAGGCACATACTTGTACCAGCTTATAGTAGACCGTCAAAATAATAAGATAGAAAAAAATTCACTGACAATTGACCTGTAGGGCACCGACATGACAAATTCATCAACCTATTTTTAGGAATGTTACAGAATCATCCCATAGGTGATCAATGCTTATGGCGTGCGCTAATGCTACTTCACCGCACGTCATTTTATTTTTAAAATTGACGTGAGAACCGCATCAATTTAAATGAACCAATATCTTAACGAAATTATTCTCTATAATGTATTGTGTATAATGCGTTTGAGTATTTATCTGTTTTGTTGTTGGTACCCTCGAGTGGTTGCGGACTTAGCTTCACTACTCATAATATCTTGTTATACAGAGTATCTGGAAAAAGAACGCTAATTTACTAACTACAAATCCTATAAGCATAAAGAAATGTAATGTTGGTAAATTAGATTTCTATCTATCAAAGCTTTTCGATATACAAAGTGCAAAAAACAAAGGCATCTGAAATTAAATTTTAATATAGAGGATATCTTAAAGCTTGTACAAATAGAAATTCAATTTGCTACCCTTAGATTTCTTTGCACTTAAAGAATTTTTTGGCTTTTGGTTTCATTTTTAGATACATCCTTTATATTATATTGTAAGTCATTGGAGAAAACGAATATACGTGAAATTTTAAAAACTATTGTGCTAGATTGTGCAAATTAAAATCTATGGCTATCGATACCTACCTACAACAAATTGCAAAATAAACCTGATAGAATTGTTATACACTGAAAATGTTTTGTTGCAAAATCAAGAAAATCTTCCTTGTATTTATTTACTTATTTTACTCAAAAAACTAATAATGGTGCCTAAAATAAACTTTCCAAATTTCAAATAATAAAAAAAATTTTGGCGAATAAATATTGGGAAGGAATTGCGAAATGAATAACTTCACTTCTAATGCTGGAAAATAAATTTTTATTTTGGAGGAAAGTGGAATGTAATCAAATAGGGATTTCGAGGAAAGAACAAGTATTATTAACATAAAATGTTTTAACTATACCTGGCAACATACCGGCGTATCCCACAGGTGCTCCAGCAGAGTGTGCAGGAACAAAGTTGTAATGACTGACGTACATCCCCACTGGAGGAGCCCCGTGCTGTAAAATCAATAATTACAATTTGTACTTATTTTTTCAATGACCTTCATAAAAAATAATTAATAGAATAAATAGTATCCATCATTTGAAGAAAGCAAACAGTGTTTTTGCCATTTTATAAACACATATCTGTTCTTTTTTTCATAAAACAGAACAATGGTTGCAGAAAAAATTAGATGCACACCTCTGTAGGAAAGGGTATTTTATTTCCTCGAATGTTGATGTGCTTCGCTTTACGCTGAGCTTCAATTTCTTCGCGGGAGTAAAAGTAGTACTTTCTTCCGTTGTTGTGCCAATAAATATTGCTTGACCTGAACCAAATTTTCAAATTACACTGAAATCATTCATCCCAGTGTTCCACAAACTGATAATATACTTAGCGGCATAAAAATGGGTCCATTCAAATGTTATAACAACCCTGGTGGGTCGCAACTTTTTCATCTGTAGGCCGATTTTGGTATATTTTTTTTTAATTGGAAGCATAGTCTCGAAGATTATTACTATACCTGTAGTATTTAAGAAGTTTGCTAACAAGTCGCTAACATACAATAATAAAGAAAATGTTTTTCTTTGTTCAAGTTTAAAACATTTTTCGGGGTAAGTGTGCAGTAGAAGTTCTAGTTTTTCACTTGCATAGAGTTTTAGTTATATGGAATAGTGCTTACTTGATATGGAGGCGGGGCAGTAGTAACCACAACCGGAGTACTGGGCGGAGGTGGCTCTGGAGGAGCGACGACGGGTTGTTCTGGAGATGAAAAACTTGTTATCCCACAAACTGAAACATCTGATAGAAAAGCTATACCGATTAATGCTACTAACTGAGCGTGTGGATCTATGAGAGGATCATGGGGCGGCACGTCATTATCGATAAGTTGTTCGCCTCCTGGCGTGTGCCTAATGTACAGTTCGTACCAATACTTCGCCACCTGTTAATTAAATCGATTGAGATGAATTGTAGGTATCACGTGAATGTGGAATACGTTACTTGAAAGAGCACTTCAGGATATACTCCCCCACCCTTAGCAGCACTTTCAACTGTGAGACAAGCGTGTTCTAACATATCATCACTTTGCTCTTTACACTGCAAAATAGCCCGCTGAATTTCATTCGGGTTGAGAGCATGGGAATGAGGTAACACCGATAAAGCCAAATTCGCTGCCGCGCTAACCTAAAAATTAAATTGCATTAATATGAAATAAATTAAATAAGCTGAGCATCATTGTAGATCGATCTGATTAGTTGAAAATCACATGATAGCGATTAATTCGATTGAAGTCATCAAATCCGAAAATAAAAGTCAAAGTTTTGTAGTTAGAATCATAGTACTTTTTGCTGCTTACTTCAAGTATACAGGGTGGCTTAAAAAAGAAGTCGGTTAAATCTACTCTTTTAAATTGAATATCCCACCTATTTTTTTAATTCAATTTCATATTTTTCATTGGATTTTAAGTATATTTTAAATAACATACTATGTCATTAAATTAAATAGCTTTGGTTATAACATATACATATTTGATTGATATTGATTTTATAACATATTTGAATATGAGAACATAACCCACACCTACCGATCTTTAGAATTTAACTCAGAATATGAAACTAAATGAAAAAGTACGATATCCCATAAAAAATGGATTAGACTTACATAATTTTATTCTGAGCTTTCTTGTATATTTCAAAGTATCAGTAAAAATGTCTTTGGTCTACGACTTTTAAGGTTTTACTTAAACCTTTTTTTTTATTTTCATTTGTTTACGACCTAAAAGGTACCCGAATAATTCTATACGTTGTTCCAACTTACCAAATACTATAAAAATATCTCGGATCGCCATGGAAAACAGATGTTTTCCCCTGTATATAACGTAAATAACGCGCGGAACCAATAAATAAGATTAGAACTTTCGCAAATGCATGATTTTATTAAATACGCTTAATTAATTATTTATTAAATTTAATTAAAATTTAATTAATTTTTATTTAAATTAATTTAAAAAATTTTATTTCGTATTCAATAATGACATTTTTGTGACATAGACGTTTTCAATTATTTGTAAAAAGATCGAATAATGCATGCGGTTTTCTCATTAAACGATCTTAGGTAACAAAGTATAATTATAGCAAAAATTGTCTGTTTAAGTTATATAAGCAAAAGCAAGAGACGTGCTGACCATAACTGATGATATATACAGTTTGTCCGGATTAACGTGTTTATATTCAGAACAAAACTAAACTTCTGGTTCAAATCTATTTTGATGATCGTTTTTTTTTTACAAAATGTCAACCCTAACGAAACTTGATGATGAAAGAGTGACGTCATATGCTGTTTTCTATAAAATTCGCTAAGTTTCTAACTTGACTCATTTGACAAATTCGACCATCACGTCAGGATTCGTTATTTATACAGGGAAACACATCCATCTACTATGCTTTCCACGAGCGTACTTTTTTGTAAGTTTCAACAACATATAAATTACATTAAGAATTCTGTCATTGCGTAAAATTAATTATAATTCGGAAAAAGTAGCCATATGAGAAACGTTGCTGTCGACAGTAGATACTGATTTCAAAGCAGTTACTATTTCCAAGTGAAACTTTTTAAAGCAAAAAAACGTTAAAGCGACATTACCATGTTGATATCGCAACCTCTTGAGGCACGATCGGCGATGCTGGCTGCTTCTGGAGGCGTCAAGTGGCCTTCCCATGTATCGATTAAAAATGATATTGCTGCGGCGCCGATTTCCATGGCTTGGCCTAATAGATACAACAGAATTAAGAAAGAAATTGAATTAAATTAGGTAACTAAGTCCATTCAGTGTATATCGTCCTCTCGGGGTAGCTATGGAATTCTAAAATATTGCCCCGGTTTAATATGATCGATAATCTGACACTTTGAGGTCACACAGATTATTTATAACTCGAACTAACTTATATATTCAATACCAGACACCTGCGTCTTTTTTAAATTTACTTCATAAAGCGATAACACACACAAAACGAAAATTAAAAGTTTTAAATTCGTGTAGTGTGTCGTGGCCCAAAGTAATTTGAAACAAAACTAGAGTATACATCCTGAAAAGCATTTAACAAATTCCACAATACTTGGAAGCTATACTTAATCGAACTAATGTACTATTTACGTTAGCTTTGACGATTTCCTTCTAGATATGTGACAACACGACTAAAGAAATTTAAATATAATATTAATATATTAAAGGAGCGGGGTAACAGCCATAACGTTATCATAAAGCTGTAGACAGATAGGAAAAACTGTATCTTTTTGAAAGATTTTCTAAAGGGACAATTAAAGCCGGTATTATACTAACAATTTAGTCATGAAACTCTTCGTTAAGTCACTTCACGAATTAGTTCCTTGACGTATATAAAATCCATTTTCCACTGACAAGTTGGTCGTGAATTAGTTCAAGTAGAAATTCGTAAAGTTCCTCACGGATTAGAGCGGGTCTATTTTGTTATTAGCTTTTATTTTTCGTCTTATTAATTTTTTTCTAGCCATTAGCTAAGTGGTTTTCCTTAAATGGTAAAAATCAACAACGGTATCCAAACAGAAAAGTCTTAGAGAAAAATCTTTGAAATTATTAGCTTTGCCTTGCACTAACATATTTTATGTATGATTGTTGACTATCATTTCGACTTGAACAAGTCAACAGTAGCGGCGTGGGTTTACATACGGTATGTATAACAAAATATTATAAAAAAACTCTAAACGCTTATTTAGGCTTTACAGAAAATCGACTAACCTGTTATCCATGATACATGCGAACTATAAGTCCGGCTAAGCCAGTTTGGACTGACACAGTTATGCAACCCCAGAGCATACAAACCCAACTGAAAGGCGCACATGTGCAAAGCCCTGTGCGGTCCGTGGTGACTCTGGGTAGTTGAAGGTTGGGTAAATAGTGAAGTACTGCTGGTGCCTCCTGATTTAATAATGATAAATTAGAAATGTAATGAATGTCTCAACAACACGTAGTAGATTAAAAATAACCGCTGTCTTTGTCCATTAATTTTGGGCACCGAAAGAAACTTTCGTGTAATAGATAGTAAACACTTTTTTTTAACAAATCAATGATTTTGATATACGCGATAAGTGGGTTTTAAAAGTTTTGGATTCCAGATTTCCCCAGAGATCACATTAGACTTACGATCTAAGAAAAATATGATTTAACAGTTGAAAAACAACATTAAAAAAATTATTGCTGACATAAGGCCACAGTTGTGTCGCCAGATGATGCTCCGTTAAATACTTCGTTTAAGAAGTCCACATTTATCAAATAGGTATTTTTTCCCTATGCAACGGCATAGTTTGAATAAACAGTAGCAAACAAAATTATTATAAAAATGTTACACACAAAAAATATTACTTAAGTCTAAGAATTTGATTCACCACCTATTCTACACTAAAAATCAGGTATTTTATTAAGTAAAAATTGTAATCGCAGTAATAGACACTGACAGACATAATTTAACGTGATAAAATTACTGTTAGCAAATTTCATTGCGGCGAAAATTCTGTCAATATCTAGGAGTGAAAATTTTTACAAGGGTATAGCAGGTACATAGCATTTAGTTCATGAAATTTTCCTCTACGCATCGAAAATTATCCATAAATTTTAGAAAAATATGTATTTATACAATCTGGATCAGGAAAAAAACATTGATACAATATGCACTATGTCTTTTTTTTGTCATACCAGTCGCTTAAGATGTTGATCTGAGAATATTCTGCTTATTTCCTACTAATAACAACGTTATACAGAATTCTATAGGTCATTTCAAACGCGATCCACGTCATTGAGATTTCGAAACGCGATATTGTTAGGACTTAACTGTAAAAGCAGCATTTTAATGTTTATTGTCGTCAAAGAGCTTCAGTATGTTTTCTAAAACCCACATTTTTTAAACGTGTTTGTAAATCTTTTCCTGTTCAACATTATCTTTCTACATAAATTCTAACCATATAAGTTTAATTTTATATGAAGCAATATTTTCGAAGTTATTGAAAGAGATTATTTATTAAGTTTTTAAATGGGACACCTTGTATAGTATTGAATAATTCTATAACTCTCTTTTAACCGATTCCAGTGAAGTTTCTAAAAGACAGCTATCGAATAATCTAGTAACATAAAGGGTGTCCCGTTTAAAATGTTATAATTTTTTGAAAATATTGAGTAAGCAAAGATTTACGGACACTTAAAATGGGCACATTTTAGAAAAACAGCTCACAGCTTTCAAACTATGACAGATATAAAAAAACTGCAGTTTTCGTTGTTAAGTTTATCATAATAATTGAATCAAAGAAACCTTTTTCGGGTAAAACTCCGTTAAACACCTAACGAAAAACATAATATTGTAATGTTTTATCTTAAGCAGCTTACCGGCCTTGGTCAGGACTGTCTTGGCTAGTTCAAACATAAAGTGAGCTCCAGCTTCCGAAGGTTGGTTGGGAATTGACGGATACGCCCTTTTCTTATATCTAGAAAGCAATAGAACTCAAAAGTGTCTAAATCAAAGAAATTCAAAAAATGCCATTAAATAGCATTACACATATGTACTTATATATAGTTTCAATACTGTATAAGAAAAACGCATTTTCAAATTCAACTTTGAAGCAGTTTATAGAAAAAAAAAAAATTTCGCACATATAGTTAATCAGCCTGTATTATTGTATAAGAGATCCCTATACAAGGCATTAATTTAAAAACTTTCCACCCCTATTGTCTCGAAACAAGATAGATTTTTAAAAAATCGCCGAAATACATCGATTTTGTTATTGAAAGGGGATAATTTTTATGTCGAATTCACAGTACCTCTTTCAACCGTCTACCCCACAAAGCCACCCTTTTAAATATTTTAACTGGTATAGGAAGGTTAAGGTATACATCATTTTAAAGGACTTTCATGCTTTATATTTTAGGATCTATTTTGTTACATTCGACTGTTGCGTTATGAAATTAGGTGTTTCTCAAACATGTCTTACGGTTAGGAAATTGATGAAATAAATTGATTTACTAACCTATTGACTTATTGTTAGTCAAGATGACCATCAAAAGAAAAAATCCATTGATCACTGAAGCAAATGTTTATCAATCTAACATTTCTTCGGTCCTTGGAAATAAACTTCTATGTAAAACATGAATTTTATTGTTTATTTTTGTTTGTAATAGAATATCGTTTCGATAAATTTTGATATTATCTTACTTGAATTGTGCAAGGTTAAACAATAAGATTTTATTTACCATTTCCGGAAATATCATCTGATTTGTGATTGAGTTTCAAATTGAAGGAATTCAAATTGAGTCAAAGTAAAAATTTTGGCGATTGAAAAGAAAAAAACCATGAGCGGACGTAAGATCGGGCAGTGCAGTGCGTGCTGTGTTGAAAATAATTAGTAACTGAAGTTTTTCTTCTCAATAACTGAAGAATGACAATTTTTGTTGACAGGATTCCAAAACGGATCATAATTCCAGAAGGTTTATTTGCGATTAGTGATTAGTCATTGTTCTTAATTTAATCTAGTTAAATTTTATTTCCTGTGTTGGTGACCATTCTGATTGGTTTTTGTCACTGTTTAAATGTCTTTCCTCAAGCATATACGTATATTATTTCGTTTCGCGTATCGTTTTCATAGTTAGATAAGTTGTACGCTTGCAAAAAAGGGTGTAAAGTTATTTGAATGTTTGGAAGTCATCATATCGTTGTTCGTGTATCATTTGTGCTATGACAAATACCGTTACAAAAGGCAGATTGTAAAGTTTTTTGTACGTTTTTGTATCGATATCGATTTTTAGATAATTTAGCTGAGAGGCAGCATGACAAACAAGATATTCGAAATACGGAATGAATTAATAATTGAGTTAGCTCGAAATAAAAATTGGTTAGCAATATCTTTTTAGTTGCCGAGGTATAGTATCATTTTAGTTCCTAATTTCCACCAATTTTTGGTGTCGAAAATGAAGGAAAAAAAAACACCTTTTCAGTGCACCTAGACCTCAATGGTGGTATCCACGGTTAACGTAGGTTAAAGATTTTTAGTTGTAATTTTGGAAATTAAATTTACTGTTCTTGTGTTTCAAGTGTCAACTGTGAGTGCCTCTGATTTGAGCCAAAATTATTTGTTCATTCTGGCTCTACTGGAGGTAACTTTAACGGTTTTTAAAATTTTTTAAGTGTCGATTATATTATTTATTATACAAACGTGTTATTAATTAAAAAAAATCGAATTCTGGACAATTTGGTGGCTAAAATGGTGTTCCTGTAGGATCGCGACACGATGCTTATCGCTACTGTTTATAAGAAAATTAAATTATTAGATCACATAACATATATTAATCAGCCCTCCAAGTTATTCAGTTTTAGCAGCATGAGACAAAATGACAAGGTTGTTAGTGGCTTTATCTTTATTATATATAAATATCAATTATTAACACGACGTATGACATTCTAAATTAGTACTGTTCTAGAAAAACCTCTGATTTCTTTTTCGATCAAGTTCTCTTTACAATAGGAAATAGATTTTTTATTCCGTCGGGGTATATAATACTCCCTATAATTTGTAAATTTTCTCCGATTTTACTAAACGTGAAAATGTCGCATGTATTGTTTCTAAGACGGTTCAGCTGTACCTACAAAAGGCAGGTTTTACCGATATCACTTCGTGGATAATTCACTCGAGTGTTAGCACCGCGATGAACGTTTGTAATACGCGCTACACAAATAATCAGGATAATCGGGTTTTCTTTTATTCTAAAACTCGTGAGGTGCGTCTTTAATATATCCATGACTTAGTGAAGAAGATGACGTTTAACTGTAATTTTGTGATTGAAAGTGGATGTTGCTGATGTGATTTTGGCTCATGGTTTTGTGTACGGGGGTGAGTTCTGATTGTTACTTCTTGTGGTTTACAGTTAAGTTTTGTCGGGTCAATGAGAACGATGCAGTTAGAATTTTAGTTAACAGTCGAAGATATTTACAAATCTGGTTCTTCTGGAAAATACCAGGAACACCTTTGGACGTGGTCGAAGAATGACATCGTAACGTGAGCTATTTCAAAGGTTTTTAAAAATGTTTTGTGTTTCAGGTCTCAACTATGTACGTTTCTGCTTTAAGTCGAAATTAGTTCGAAACTTGAACTGCTTCGAAAATTTTCAAAACTTTTTTTCCAGGAATTTAGTATTGAATTGTTTTTGTACATCAAGTCTCAATTGTGTGATGAGAAAAAAAACGTATATGTGACTCGCATTAAAATTAGGATTTCTAGCATTAGGAACTCCCGCTGTCTTCCCTGCGTAACTTCCTCCCTCCTCATAAATAAAAACAATTTTAGTTTTTTGCGAAATTACGTATACCATTTTTAAAATTTCTCATAATAACACACAAAATATTGCAATAAATTTTAACTGATTTAAATACCTATTCAAGTTCACCAATACCACAGGAAAATAAATAATATTTTCTATGCAAGATACTACCAAAATTTATCAAAACGGCATTCCATTGCAAACAAATATGAACAATAAAAGAATTCATATTCTACATAAATGTTTTTTTTCGAAAACCGAGAAAATTTATTAAATTGATAAACATTTCTTTCTGTGATGAATGCATTTTTTTCTTTTAACGGTTATCTCAACTAGCAATAAGTCAGTAGGTTAGTAAATTAATTTATTACATCATTTTTTTTAATTAATAATATATAAAATTAATATTTAAGGAACGCCTAACTTGATAACGCAATAGTCAAATGTAACAAAAGGGGTACCAAAATATAAAGAATGAGTCCTTTAAAATGATATAGTACTTAACCTCCTTTATCATTTAAGATATTTGAAAAAGTGGCTCTGTGGGGTAAAGGATTGGAAGAATTCTACATAAAAATTGTTCCCCCTCGATAAAAAAATCGACGTTTCGGCGATTTTAAAAAAATCTATCCCGTTTCGAGATTATAGGGATGGAAAGCTTTAAAATTGACACCCTGTGTACTATAAGTATTAAAAATCCAATTCTTGAGAAAACTATTACTATTTGCACAATAGTACATTCGTTATAATATGAATATTCCATTGTTTCACTCACCTTCCTTCTTTATTCCGGGACACAGCACCCTGAGCAATCTGGTTCGTCTGCCCACTAATAGTCAAATTACCCACAGCTTGTTCCACTTCGGCACTTGTTGAACTGTGAGGTCTGCTTCCATTATCTATAAAACCAAATTAAATTATCTAATCTATTTAATTTTACATTTCCACGTGTCCGCTTACTACATTCTGTGGAAACCACCTCAGTCCCCGCAGGAATAAACGGACTAATGGGCGCTATAGTGTTATCACAGTCTTCTCTTCTAGGTTGGTTATACTGACTTCGAATGGGCGGGTTGTTCGTAAAGTATGAACTAATCAACGGCGTTTTTAGGAGTTGATGGACTTCGCGATCCAGTAACTTATCCATAATTCTACAAACAAATTGTTCTCTGTGAATATGAAATCATAATTTTTAGTTTTTGTATAGTACAGTTTTTCTTAACTAGGGGACTTTTAGCATTTCGGTTAATACATGCTTTTTAGATAGAGCCAAGTCCAAGTTCTATAATAAATGGTAGGAAACCGTCCAAAACGTAGTGTACATATATACACTCTGTTCCAAAATAGGTAAGTTTTTTTGACTGACAATTCAGAACTAATCTTTACTTTTAGTTTATTCAATTCTACCCTTTATTTTGTGGCTATTCGTTCTCATTTTGGATATCGCAACAATATGATCGTATTTGTCCGTACACGTGCCTTAAATACATACGTACATGAACCGTAACATTCTGAAAACACAGAATCAGATTTACTTCTGACAGTTACATCATTTTGGGCTAATACGGATACGTTGGTGGTACTGCGTTAAGTGTCTATTATTGATTCAAGAATACCCCCTTAATATTAGTCTTACCTACAAATCTTGTAGCAGTCGTCTTTATAAAAGGTCAATAGGGCTATAGCTAATTCACCCCTTTGCCGTCTCGTTCCTTCGCATAACAAAGGATGGTCAGCTTCCGAAACATTGGCCTTAAGCCCCAGCGCCACTACCGCTGCTTCGAATGCCAATACCTCGTCAGTGGGCAGCCGCAAAGTAATTATTTTCGATCGGTCCCGTCCTTAAAATTAGTATAAAGGTTAAATTATCTGTATCAGTTGTAATTGATCTAGTGACATACCTACAACAGACGGTATAACCAAAGCATCAAAAATAAAACTTGCCAACATAGTCGGCAACATCGCTTCGCCTCTGGATTTTAAGGTACCCTCTAAAAATAAAAGGGAAAAACGTTGCATTTAGACACATAAAAATGTTTCAAGTATAGTATTTTTCAAAATACATAGTAGGGAAGGGCACCCTTCACTTCATTTTAGATGTTGGCATTCAATTGAATGATCCCGACTATACCCCAATATTGAGTTAGGGCCAATTGGTTTATTAAAATAACAAACTAAATTATTGAAATGTATTTCTTTAAACTGTATGAACTGCATGAATAGGGTTAGCCAATAAGAATTAGACAAGACAGTTTTCCTCACAATGGGCTATTTGATATGAAAGAATGAAGAAACATTAAATAGGCATATAACGTTTCTTCTGGTAGAATTCAAAATGATAAATTAAAAACTACTCAACATTACATAAGATTTTCCATTTTTTAACATGTTGCTCATTTGTCTAAAATAAAAAGTTGTGTAACATTTTTTTTATGTGACATATATTTGTTTTCCACTTACCACTTTATTCTACTACTTATTGCTTTATTGTATTAGAACCATACTGAATCATTTTATGGGCGCAAAACAGCACCAAAAAGATCCCAAAAACTTAAAACCTTCCCAAACTTATTAAACTTTGAGTGAATCCATGTAAATTATACTATTCGGTCTATAAATTAAAATCAATATCTAACTTACCCTTAATATGTTCAGCTCGCTTTCTCAAAATTTGGAGCTCCTTATGTCCTAACGGCAGCCGTTTTAACAAATTCACCAAGTCCGTTTCTTGATTAGCTAGCTTCACTTCCAACGGCTTTGTGCTGGCGGGCGGTCTGGCCATCTCCAAACCGAACATTCCCACCCGGAAGGCCAAATGAAAATGTTCAGGATTCTCAGACAATACCGAGCAGAGAAAAGCTCCTTTGGAAAGTGTAGCTGAAGCTAAAACGCTCAGCTGATGGGTGGCGGGATTTAAAAGAGGTTTCTTGCCTTTCTTTTTTGGTATTTGAGGCACTTCTATCATTAGATTAGGTGGATTTGCCAATAGTTCCTCAGCCAGTTTAACACCTGAAGTTTAAATTATATTTTACTTGCCACATAATTTCTGTATTTCCCATATTTTATTCAATTGTAAAAGAATAGATAATGATTTTTTTTGTATCAACAATGTGGCCATTTTCTACTTAGTATTAATAAACACAAATTCGTACAGGCAAAGAAAAGACTGGCATTTTACGCACAATTTTTTTCTACTTTTAGAATAATGAATAATTTTAAAACAACTGAAATATGGAGAAAACGCGGAAAGCAGCAATTATTTCAATATTAAATATCTCGGGAATTATTACTTTCTACAGGAAAAATTAAAATCCTCATTTGATAGACATTTTTACGTAGAATACAATGGAATTCTTAATATAGAGTATAATAAAATTTAGTAATATCATCTTAATATAGAAGTATAGCCCGTGAATCATTTGCGCTCTATTTTTCAAATCAGTCAGGTATATAGAAGAAAATAAAAACTAGAAAGAGATCAAGCCATTTCCAATGTATTTGATCGAATTAATCAAAAATTTAAATTAGCGATATTATCTGTAAGAACAAGAAATGTTTCGAAATTGAGCATCAGAATAACGAATTTGGTGGAATTTTGAAAGGCACCTACTCCATACTTGTGGAAAACTCTGCATACCTACCGACTGCCTTCAGATTAATTCGAGCAAAATGTTAATTTTTAATTATTAACATTTTACAATAAGTTTATTAACACAAAATGTCAACCTGTATTTAAAACAACTGTTTTAATTGTACATAACAGGGATCCTTCTTCGTTTATGAGAGTCAAATACATTTGCGTTTGTGATATTTTTTAAGTGTTTGCTGTTAAAGTTTCATGCCGTTCTGCTTTTTAATTAAGCAAACAGTAGGAAATCGTAACGTAAAATTTTAAAAACTGATATTTTCCAAAAAAACAACTTACCCAATATGCATGCTTCTCTACTATGACCATGAGCGTGTAAACCTTCAGCACGAGCGAAAAGCACGTCCCACGGATCATTACATTTCCGGATTTCAGAGAAAACGTCGTCGGTTTTGTTGTATGATGTGTCAATTGCCGCGTGACTGGTACATAAGTCAGGTTTGTCCGACGATCCATTATCCTAAAAGAAAGACATTTTTACCCTCCAATTAATAATGCTTTTCTATTGGCAAACATAGTTTTGCTCTTAACACTAAAAAAGTGCGGACTTTAGGCAATCAAGGACATTTTCAAATAAACACGAAATTTATTATTTTTTTGTAGCAACCTTTGCAAAAGTCGTAAATAATATAAGTCTTATTCTAATAATGAATCACAAGACTTACAAGGTATAAATGTAAATTAATTTAAATAAAAAGCGCGTAAGATACAACAGGAATAAGTAAAAAAATATTTTGAAACGTAAAACTTGCATTTTTTAGTACAATAATTTCTAGAATATTCATTTTGAGGTTTCTCCAATCATAATTTGTACTTAAAAAGATCATTTTGCCTGTATACAAAATTTTATGCTATACAGTAATACTTCCACAAGCTTTTCAATCTCGTGGCAAGACATAGTACTAGTTTAATCATTTATTGCATTAGTTTTCTGATAGAACCACAACAAAACATTAAATTTCGGTAACAAGCTTTATTCTTTTTTATACTAGGATTCACACAATCTTGAAAAATTCCTGCAAAGAGCACAGTTTTTACCTCTTTAGTGTTATAGAAATACATGCTGTACTCATCGCTGGAGTTTGGAGATTCAGAAGAACTCCCCGATTCATCCTTTGATTGAATTCTAGATTCCTCTTCAGTGTCTGTGGACGGGGGTATGTCATATGTAGACCTTAAATTAAAAAAAAAAGTAAATTCAAGAGTTTTAGTGAGGCCTAAATGAACTACAACTTCAATTTAAAAAAAATACAACTTTATGTTATAACTGAAAAACTAATCGAATAACATAATAACCAAACGAAATAGTAATTATTGATAAGGGTTTATCGAAAATAACCAAAATCGAACTCTTGCTGCTAGCCGGAAAAAAAGTAGTTGCATATTCCCCCAGTCGATCAAAGATCCAAAATCGAAAAATTTGTAATAATTTGTTTTTCTCTCTTTTCCATATGAACATCAAAATTAGTCCACACTGCACGTACCATTTTCCAGATGCTGCACCAGAAGTGCTCGCGTTCAAATCGTCATTATCCTTGATAAGCAAAGAAACACCGGAATTGTCCAAAGTGCACTCCGGCCGCGTCACAGGCGTGTTACTGTCTCGGCTACTGCCGCTGGTGCTTGAAGAATCGCTGCCACCTCCTTCTTGAAAATCCGAATCGTTGTAGGATTGCACTCGAAGGATGTTTATATCATCATCAACCTAGAGCAAAAGCAATGTTTTCAAGTAAGAAAAATGCATTTTTCATTCACTTTCCACCCTACCTCACAAAATCCTTCACTGCTCACGCTCGATCTATTCCCGTCTCGATCATTTAATTGACTTATATGGGGATGTGGAGGGTACTCCACCGGATTAAGAGACATTACATTGACGTAACCAAATCTGTGGTTTCTGAACGAATGGTAATGATGCCTGTGATGAGCGTGGTGGTGCGACAGAGTCATTAAAACGGCATTAGAAGAATTTACTTGGGCGACCTAAAATAATTCAAAGTTTTAATTCATCACAACCAATCGCACAAATTAACTCAGCGGTATCAAGAATAAAAGTATCGAGATATATAATTAAACAACACCTATATAAACATTGTCTATTCTACATAATTTTATTTCATATTGGCGCCTAATTTACAAAGGAATTGTGTTCTAGTTCAAAACAATTTTTCGATTTGATTTAATATGGCGAATGCAGTAACAGGGAGTAATACCTGACTTTCTCCTCTCGCACTATCAGGTCCGTGTCTGAAACAGGTAAACGGGCAGTGGTACATGGGATTGATATCTGGGGTATATGTTATTCCTGGCATAGGATAATCGTCCCAATCCAAATAACAAGCCTCGATTGCTGGTTTAAATCCTGTAAATATTTCCAAATCAATCTTTAAACTGCTGGAATTCTTGTAGTAATTCGATGCCGATGAATTCGTCGAATTGCGACACTTTGAAACTTTTTCTAATATCTTCAGATGCCAGGTGGTGAACTAGAAATAAATAAAAAATGTGTAAAAAATAGAACGACTCTTGAAAATTAGCGATTTACTTGATTATGCAACATGTCTCGTTCTGCAGGAGCTAGTCCAGGGTTCAAAGCGGCTAGCCTCCACAAAACGACAATTTCATCACACAAAGATGAGCCTGCATGTTGCGAGGCATGGGTGTTGCTGTTGATATTATTATGTTTACCGCCCCCGGCACCGCCATGCCCAGAGCTTCCGCTCAATAAAGCCACCTTGGTGTTGAACCACCTAGACAAAACAAAGAAAATAATAAGTTCTCGTGTTTAATGTGTGCTCATATTACTAATTTTGGACCCTCCTAAATGTTTTACTCTAGTTTTAAAATCAAGGTATAGTTATTTCGGATCTGACGTATAACATTCCTTTATAAGATCCATTTCATCACATCACATCATAAAGTTAACTTTTTGGCATGGCGAATTTTTGGCTATTAAGCATGTCACTGTTTTAAAAGTTAAATGTACAACCTATCTCGGTGGACTGCTGGGAAACGTCATCAACCACACCAATAAATGAACGATTTTATTTATCTATCTAAATTTTAATTTTGACCGAAGGTGAAGTTTCATACAAAATAGAAAAACAGTTTTCATTTTTATAACTATTTCCCTTAAAACGTTGCAAATCCATATTATTTGAGATGTCCACTATGAAAAACAAAGCATTGGGTTGATTAAAAATTCAGTTGGACTAAAACTCTTATAAAATAGTAAAATAAAAATCTGCAATTGCCTCCTTTGCCTATTAACCTCCCTAATCTGATAATGTTTTACTCAAAGTTTAGTATTCAATAAGATCTCGAACATCCACCGCTGAGCCAGGAAGAACCTAACAAATGTTTTGTTATTGGGAAAGTACCATTCTGGGAATCAACGCTCATATTCTCTAACAGCATTAAATGCATCATCATTAACGGAACTATAAATAAAGACCATACTAACATACTCTTCATGGTTGGTAAACATTAGTAAACGCTTTTCCCATAGGACGCCTTTCGTTTAACGCCATTAAAATGTAATTGAGCACTACCTACATGCCAACTAGATTTTTTCTCAAAATGATGAAACAAATAAGACGATTAATTAACCTTCTTGTATTTGATGTATTCATAAAATTAAATAATAGCTTCAAAGAAATTATCAAATGTTTTTTTTACTCTATAAAGGTATAGTTTAAAGATATTTTTCTTGTATTTTGCCGACTTGTTAACTTCAAATTTACTAACATACACACAAGAAAAGTATGAGTAACAAACTACAAGAATTATCTATTAGTGTTTTAAACACTTTTAATTTAGTTGTCAATAATATTAAGGTACAGCGTAAATACTAAAACTTTCCAAATTCGACAAACCAACAAGTTCCATTAAAAAAAGCGAGAAAATAATATTATCATTCGAAATAAATAACTTGAAAGGTGAAACGTGCCAAAAGAATATTAGTACCATTTTTGAAACTCGAAATCTGCAAAACGGTTTATCGGATTTTCTTAAATGAAATTAGATAGGCCACTCTTTGACTAGTTTACGGAGTTATTCGAGTAAAACTTACCAAATCAGAATTTGTTCGCAAGCCATACATTCCTCGGTAATAATCTCAAGTAGAGGAACTGCGTTTCTGTCATTTCTCTTGAACATTTCCCGAACTATACTAAGTAGATTCCACATGCCTTCAGGTTCCCTGCCCCTGAGAGGACGCAACAATGATGTCCATTCGGCCGCCGCGGGTGGAGCGACAGTACTCAGATAATTTACGTCGCTGAAAACCATTGGAGCAGGCACGCAAAATTTGATTAGGATTTTTTTTATGTTGTCGTGTAAAGTCTTCTCGTCCAGATACCACGAGGTCTGGTCCATCGCTGATGCCCCAGCTGTTGGATCCGGCGCCCCACATACTGAATTTATTGCTGACGGTTGCGAACCGAGTAATTCGTCTAACAATCTTTAAACAAGGAACACTTTTAATGTTATAAAAATATACAATATTTTTCCTGACACCCTGTATATTTCAATTGAGCTAAAGTAATGCTCCGTTAACGTACCGTTGAGCGGTCGGCAAAATCTGCTGAGGTAGTTCGCTAATTAAATATTGGGCAAACTTTTGAAGTTGTTCACGATGTAATCTTGAAAGAGATTCGGATACTGGTGCGCGCAACGTAACCAAATGTGGCTGGAAAAGGAAAATACTTGGTAACACATTTTCTATATAAGACACTTCTATACAACAAAGCGAGAATTCCAAAAGATTAATCTCATCCAAGCAAAATTGATAGTATCAAAAAAAAAGTTTATAGAATTTTACATCAATAACACTTCCTGATGAGTGTCATATATGATTTTTTCTAATTTTGCTATTGCATGAATAAATCAGAAGCATAAAGCGGAAATTTAAATTTGCTCATATTGCGCCCTGTATCGATAAAACTACTGATGATTTCAACCCACTTTATTTAGCAGCTACAGTTATTTCTGAACTATTGTGGTAATGTCACTTAGTGGCTTTAGTCCATTCGTTTGGCCAATTTTCGTTATTTCGACAATTAAAAAAATTGCGGGTTATTAAAAAGTTGTAATTTTTTTATTTATAATAATTACCGTGTATCTAGAAAATAATTCACTTTATTTAAACAAAATTAATTAAATCTGAAAGACCACTTCTTGCTAAATCAGTGATGTAAACTAGTTTATATTAAAACATTTTCTTACATTTAGCGAATAATCTTAAAATTTACAAGAAATTTCGTTGAAATCATATTATTTTACAATTATATTATTTGATAATGAACTTGATGAATACTCTTAATAAAAAAATTGTTAACTTACCCAATGGATTCGTGTGAGACACACAGCAACGATATGAGAACACCAATACGCTTGCGACTGACATGTGCAATTGCATGACGATATTTTCCGCCGATCAAATGTGACAGCCACATTATGGGTCGGAGTCGTCGTAGTATTATACCTCGCCTGCTGTACACTTGCAGATAGATGAAAACCTATTTGCAATGGATCTTTGACCATGTGGGTTCTATGCAAGTTTTCCCCTCTTAAGAATTCCTCTGCTGAGCCATTGGCCAAACATGAATAAAGTCTGAAAATGATAATATATTTATTAGAAAAAATAAAATAAATAACAAAAAAACAATTATTTCTTGCTAGGTTCTGAAAACAGTGATACATTAGACAACAAAACGTTAACAAGGATTGTCGGCAGAGTCCTTAGTAAAGAGTTAATGTTATTTTCAGTTAATCTTAAAACTTAATTGAAAATGGTGTGCAATTCTAACGCTCCAAGCCCTACCTAAGTGTAAAGTGTTATTCGCTATCAGGAAAAAAATGCTTATGTTATGAAGTAATACAGTTTTCTGCAATTGTGCATAGTTTTCGATAACTCCAAATTTATGAGAGTTAGTGAGTTTCCTTCTAATTTGATTTATTCGGTACGATATAGAAGGACCTATTAGAAATTGTTTATGCATTTTATGCTAAGAATCCCCTTATGGTATTACCATTACATAAGAAATTACGGTTTACACCTTATTTTGAAAGCCCTCGAAATTGCATTTGTTTACGTTGTCACCGCAATTATATAAAGGATGAACAGAAAACATATTGTTTTCCTAAATTCAAATTAAAACAATAGTACATATCTTTTTGATCTTAGAATAGCGAAATTTAGAAGATTAAGTATTTAGATTTATTAAAAAAATAAATATGATAATTTTTATGTAACATGACGTTATGTTAAGGTCCTGCTATCACCACTAAGATAGTGCAAAACGTTAACGCCATTAACTATATGCGCAAAAAATTATAAGGAACTAATTTCAGTTTTTCGTTATCTTATAATCGAAAAGCAAACAAAAATTGAAAAGGGCTAATTTTTAAAAATCTCCATATATCGAAAACAAATGAAGTTAAAGTCTTTCACTACTTTTGCGTCTTACCTCAATTTGCATTAATCACACAAAAAAAATACGTCACCGGCCTACAGAATATCCGAAATTTGAGGGAGACCATTGAGACCTCGAAAACCGTAAAAAATACAAGGTCAGTTAAAGTATGGCAAAATTGTGGAATTACCTACTTACCAACAGCAATTTTAAGATTAAGAAAATTCCTAATGAAAATACAAAATTTTGCAAATTCATATTTACTATGTTTAAAATATCAATCCTTTTATTATACTAAATTAAAATTAAACTTCGACAACACCGAGAGATGTATAAAAAAATATACATTTTCTTGTCACCTTATGTGTATTTAACATTGTGTATTATGTAATTTCTAACATTTCAATTTGTGTCAATTAAAACTGAATAATTTTAATGAGGAATACTTGAAATCATCCTGTTTTGTAAATTTTATATGTTATAATAATTAAATTATAAAAAAGATATTTCGGAGCAATAAAAAAAAAGGAAATTATTAAGAAAATAATTTAAAAATGTACATATCTAACGGAGGTAAGATAAGCTACTAACAACAAAATTAGGCCGTTTCGGAACATATGCTCAACCCAAGGCTCAACTCTGGCTAACGTTTCTGACAACGCTACTTAAAAGTTCGCATAAAAACAGTTTGCCAAACTAACCTGATATCTTCCTCATTGTCAGGAAAACTCCAAAAGGCTATTCTTAGTTGAAGTTGCTCAGGCACTGGGGGATAAACATGTTCCACTAACTCAAATGGTATATGAGATGCTACACATTTGGCGGCAAATTCGGTTAAAGATGGAACCGGCTGTTCTTCTAATATGCACAAAACATCACAATACTGAACTTGCGAAGATCAACCAAAAATAATACTTACCTTCGGAATTTTTTTTGCCACTACCGTAAAACCCACTTTGTCCATTTGACGGCCTTTTCCACCCTCGCCAATTATTACACACACTTTCTGGCTCTGAGCTCCAACTGCACATTGAATCTTCTTCAAAACGGTCCGAATCATCAAAGCTGAGCCTGTAGTTTCACATTACTTGTAACTAAAAATCTGTATCCATTTTATGAATTCCACATACCGGTCTCCAACAATATTCTCTCCTCGTTCTTCCCATTCTATATCATCCTCCAGGTCCGGTTGGGCCTGGGGGCCCCCTTGGGCACCCCGTCTCGCCAGTCTGAATGATTTTCTTCTAGACTGAAAAAAAAACATAATATACAGGGTGCGTTTTTTTCAATGGTTAACAAAGGAGTTGTGGAACTTATCAATTACAGAGTAAATTCGATTTAGAACCGACAATTCGTCGTCGTTCGTTAGATCAATCTTTGGGGACTATTCTTTATGTTTACAGAGAGAAATAAAGGAAGACATATTGCTAACTGTACTTATATCATGATCTGACTACCAAGCATGCGGTATGTCAAAAGGCTACCGTTAAAAAAAATTTTTTTTTCGTTATTTAAACTCGACAACAGAAAAAAAAACAAAAAATATATATCCAAGTACTATTGATTGGCATATTAAAAAAAGTGGTGGTAAAATAGGTAAATTAAGACTTCAAATCTTACTTGTGCCAAGTTTCATAACTGCAGTTCTAACGGTCAAGTAGTTAATGTGATGTTAACTATAATATCAAAATCAATGAACAAGAAATGAGCTTGCAGTTATAAGAAAACAGCACACCACAATTTGGCCCTAACAGAGCCAAACTTAACGTAATAGTAAAAATTTAACATGTTGAATACTAGTTACGTATTAAATAAATGTATTGTATGACCATAGTAGAAAATTCTCAAGCCAACCCTCAAAAAATACCATAACGCTACTTAATATCTACGAATGCACACTTTCACAAAGAAATACGGAAGGGTAAATAGCGTTAATTTTCTTTATCTAAAGGGAACTAGTAGAACTTTACCATAACACTACATTACGTCAAAATTGTCGTAGATGGAAAAACCTATTATTATTTTAACTTAAATTCATATAAACAAAATAGTTTCCTTCTTTCTTTCCCATTTAAACGACTTCATAACTCTCCTAGTTTCCGAAGTATGTTCATTAACCATTGAAATAACTTACCTTATACGAAACAATACAACGTTAATTTGGTTATTATAATAATAAAATTGTGTAATACTTGGGGAAAATTCATTTTACCATTATTAGAAATAGAGCAAGATAGAAAAACATTTTCAAAACCAAGTTGTAATGTTCATAAAACAATGGGAGCCATATCAAACACTCGAAACAGTTTCTTTTTATTTAGGATACAATAATTCTTAATTTTGTGACATAATGGGTCATCAATGTCTAGTTATCTCTATAGGATAAATGGTAAATATCGACTGAGATAGACAAAACAGCTGAAAGTTCGTTTATCAGGGTTAATGCATTTTGCATCAATTACCAAAAAACTTTTGTATTTAACAAATTTTTGTAAGTCTTCAAATAAAATACTTAAGGAGGGTGTACATTCTAAGGAGTAAATCCTGTACTTTAAAATAATAGAGGCAAAAATAGGATTAAACCAAATGTGGATCCACTTTAAAACTTAGCTTTTGCTTCAAAGAGTGACCAAGGTGAAGTGCCCAATTCTTACCAGTCAGAGTGACCAATTCAGCAGAAAAGCATAAAATTAAATAGAAACTTTGCACACAAAATTCCCTCCAATCCAGTTACTTTTCCAGTCATACAAAATAAATGACCATTTAATAGTTTCTAGGAATTGAATTACAAGGAGAACCAATGTTGCAAGCTTGAAATATAAATACATTTTTTCTTTTATTTCTTTAAAATGATTTTTTTTGTAATGACTCTATTTCAAAGATGGCTGAAGTAAACGTAAATAAATTATATATTTTTGAAATTAGAAAAGGAGATCTTTTATTTTAAAATACAATACATGAGGTGTTTTGTTTAAAAAAAAAAGTTAGTAATGTTTTGTCAGTTTTCTATGATTTATCAATAAAGCTGTAAGGTAGGGCAAAAAAACAAAATTGGAGAACCCTAGATGATATATTAATTTTAATATTTTTTTTTATCATTCTTTAACATTGATTTAACAACTCTGGTTCTCATTGTAGAACATTTATGGTTATCTAACATACATACCTAAAGTCTAGAAAATAAGCATTGACACTAACCAATAAATAATCCCTGTTTACATATTCAATCAAATTGATGTCAAGTGAGATACAATGTGTCATATTATAGTCAATTTGTATTTCTAATATTATATCAACATTCTTTTGTGAATGAAATTGCTAAATTATAAATTCCAAACAATGTTAAAAATGTTTAGTAATTTATTATATTTAACATAAAAAATCAATATATATTCGCCATTTTTCCAAAAGATACATTCTTGAAAATCAAAATAAATTTGATTAATAAAACCAGACATATTTTCAAAATTTGGTGATGCTACTCAAAATGTTTGCTAAGTTGGCACTGGATACCATCACATTTTAGCTGAACATAATCAACAGGATTATTCCCAAACATTTATATTCTTTATTCAAATTAATATTAAATGGTTTTGTGTTTGCAATACATTAACTTTTAAAATTTGTAATCTGGGAACAGAGGGTGTTGCACATAGAAATGAAGTGCATAAAGATCTTTTAAATGGTACAAGATATCGTCGCATAAATGGGAAAAAGTTTGTGTATTTTAAAGCCCAACAAAAAGCTTTTTTTTAAACACTCCTGTTGCTTGGGTTGAAAACCCTCAGAAAATCACACAAATGACAATATTGATTGCACTCTAGCAAAGTACAATTTCAAGATATTAAGAATCCACATGTCTCAGTCTTCAAATCAGACAACAGAGGGTGTTTAGGTGACTTGCTTTTTATGCAAATGTTTTATATGTGGTTCAAAATTTATAGAGTGGTTACAATGTATACCTTAGAGACTTACTACATCTGCAATTGGAATAGACTTTCCTCTGAGATGAATATAAAGTAATTCTCCTACTCCACCCACATCACAGTTGAATATAATTAAGCTGGTTTTTGTAAGCTAATTATTTTTAGTTTCAGATTATTACCTGTGCAGCATTTATCTATCTTCCTCGTCACTCACAGGCAACAAAATTTTGCACATACTTATTGCTAGAGAACCAATCATACCTTTCTTTTAGGCACTAAATTTAAAATTGCCTATAAAAAATTGATAGATCTTTTTTTGAATGATTTCCTTGCTTTATTGTAGGCAAAATACCAGCAACTATTGATATGTTTCTCAAGACCATTTAATTCAGTTTTGTGGAATACCCTATTAGATGTAAATTTTTAATTAATTTTTTATAGATGAAATAAAGGTTGAAGTTGCATTTAATTAAAGCTTAAATTGGAGAGGGTGTTCAATGGGTCTTGGAGTTTTTTGTATTTTAAGGTCATAATACTGTTTAAAAATCCAAAAAGACTGCTTTTTGTCTTCTGCATAAAATGGTTTATCTAAAATTCAACAAATTGAAGACCTATGAAATTTGGGTAGAAGGGAAACTAATTATAAAGAGGCATTAAATTATAATATGCTTGTTGCCTATCACAAAAAAATATTCACCCATTTTACATTGGCAAATTGCTAATTTAGATATAATTGAGCAGAAGTTTAAACTAAAACTTCAATAGCAAGGTGACAAGGTACCCAGGTACCTAAATGTAAAACTGCTAAAATAAAAATAGGTGTACAAAGAAAATTTCTCTTTACTCATTTTCAATTTTCTGGTCATCACGCAATGCGAGTAAGATTAATTGGAAGCATTAACCTTCTACAAGAAGGCCATAAATGAAAATGATAAATTTAAGGATTATAAATACCTACCTAACAACCCCTCAATCAGGACAAAGGAACAGGAACACAAAGTCAATTTGGACAGTTAAATCGGGCTCCTACGAGCCCTTTCACGAAACATAGTTAAGACAATTACTAACTAAAGCCAAAGAACAATAAAGTTTGCCAACTTTCACTTAAAATTTGTACAAAAAGGGTTTATTTTTAAAGAACAACCCGTCCTTTCGTTAAAAGACAACAAACATGGCGACAGTCCAACTGCTGTCAAGAGAAAAAAAATTGACCTGGAAGCAATGTTGCCACGTAAATGGTATGGGTTGTAGACGTTGTCCCTTCTTTCAGAATATCCATACTTTAGGGATCGATTTAATAGGGAAGTCCACAAAAAGTTATTCTATTTAAATATTATAAAATTGTTAGAAATGCTCGTATAATTACCTGTGTCCAATTTCATGAAAATCAAATAGATTGTTTTATATAGAATTGGTTAAGGAGTGTGATTTAAACATGACTCTTTAAAAAATAATATGTATACTAAACCACCTTCAGCGCATCTAAACCACCATGTTTAGCCAGCACCCTCAGGGCATGACATGCAGATAGCAATCTAATATCAAATTTCTCAATGTGTGAACTGCATGATAGGCATCATTCAACTGCAATCCCAAGACTCTTTTGGAATTATTGATCACTATATCTTACTTCTCAAGTTTGACACTTTCTGACAATGGCAGTTGAGTTGCAGCAACTTTAAAGCAAATGCACTTGCACACATTCAGAACCAATTTATTCTGAGAGAACCATCTTTTTAATTGATTAAAATGGTGCTGGCATAACTCCTCTAGCAAATCTATGTATCCAGCAAGCATTAAATAGATCATTCGCATAGTTTTTTTCACAATTTTGAGAGATTGTGGTTGTGGAAAGACAGTTGAGAAATGCTGCAAAGAGAAGCGGCCCAAGTGTATTGCCCTGAGGGACACCAATTTGAAGTAGAAACTTGTTAGGAAAGATTCTGTCCACGAACAGACAATTTCTTGATTCCATAGTCATTTAATTTTTTAAGGATAATAGTGGTATCAGGTTTCGACATTGTAACTTCTTTAGGGGTATCCGTGATCTAGGGATTGATTTAATAAGGAGTCAAAAGGAAATTAAGTTCCATTTAAATAATATTATAAAATTCCTAGATATTGTCACCTAACTAGCAATATTAAATTTTACATAAAATAAGGAATTTATGAGTAAACGCCAAAAAAAAGTCAAAATACGCGTAAACATGCCAAGTGCACTCTCAGCGCATGACGTCACAGAGCGGTATGCACCGAAGAAATTTTGCATTTACCGGTTTACATTTATCTTTCTATCACCTAGAAAAATCGCGTTTTTTTAGCGTTTTGCCGCAAACTTCTCACGATCGCAAATCATGGGATCCTCCGTTTAATTTATCCCCGACCCGACGAGAAATACCGCAAACGTGCAAACGACGGCAACAGCGACGACGCCGCGATGACGGCCCGTGCGGCGCTTCAAACTTAATCATGACGCGTAGTGCAGGCCCAAAAAAAGATCCTGGATCAGTTATGATTGTGACAGGATTACTGTAATCTCAAAAACTTTCATCCAAATACTTTACGACTCCACATATTTTAGTAAATTTACACGGTTATACGTTACAAAATTTAATAAATATATGTACAACCACTAAAATATGTACTAAATGTTTTCTTAGTGTTAAACAATAGACCATAGTGATCCAAGTGAAGTGTATTGAAAGGCGCTATCGCTTAGGTATCCCGTCTAATTCTCCTTCTTTTTTGCTTGAAATAGTACTATATGCATTATACGCAAGTTGTATAGTGCACATCCTGTTAATACCCACCTTGCATTGTTATGAGTTGATTCGATTTTTTTAATAACTGTTCTAACAACATATCGCAAGTAACTTTCTCCCCATAACCTGTTTCGTTCTTTCCGCAGCATCCCTAGTAGACATTGCTGACGGTACTTGACAGCATACGTGATGGATGGATGGATGGATTGTTGATTGTTGTTGAAGTTAAAGTTAAAACTTAAAAAAAAAAAAAAAATACAATAGTAAGTAGTACGTCCACGTCCTTGGTAGTGGTCAGTTGCGGTGGTTGTGGTTTATTATAAGTTTGTTATTCCAGGCTGTTGACGAAATTCCAAATATTTATTATTATCCTAAGCCAATAATGGGAGGAAAGCAAAATAGAACGAGGAACAATGTCAGGGTAAGTGTATTCTTTTGAAACTTGTCGCGTAAAATATTGTAAAAAAATTCTTTATAAAGATTGTCTGATATAGCATCTTCCATGTCTTGTATAAACATTTAAAAGAGTTCAGGATTCGATAGGTTGAGATTTGGCTTGGTCTCAAGCCTGCAGTTTGCGATTCTGGCTGCAATTAATATTAATTGGAGCGAGACATTGCAAGTGGAAGTATTGCATTAAAAGTTTTGACAGATTCCTTGACCATTTTAGAGTTTGTAATTTTTTTGTAAAACTGGACTAATTCAAACTGCACACACATATAGAGTGTGGTTTCTTTATTTCGTTCCTGAAATGCTCTTCTGAATATAATTTGAGTATCAAAAATTCCATATAATTTTACACTAATATGCATTTATTTGGATAAAAAAAAGCAACCTGGATGAGAACAAAGCCTTATATATTATGCACAC
This sequence comes from Euwallacea similis, assembly GCF_039881205.1. Lineage (NCBI taxonomy): Eukaryota > Metazoa > Arthropoda > Insecta > Coleoptera > Curculionidae > Euwallacea > Euwallacea similis. Next base: position 1,716,355 of record NC_089632.1, on the reverse strand, counting down.
TCATTCTTTTTTTATTCCAAATTGCATTCATGTATATTGCCCTAAAATTAATTAATTATTTTCAATGCACTTGATACATTAAATATGATTATAGCTCTAGAAAGCCTTTTTCCTTTTATAATAAGCTGAATAAACCAAAATATACATTTTTTAAGTTGTTTTAGCATAATGATATTATGTGGGGGCAATATATTTCAACTTCATGGTCAACTAAGAAGAAAATGAATATTAAATTTTCTTTACTAGGTTTATTTCCATTCTATTCTTCAGTTAAATAATAGTTTTCTGATTGTTTCAGCCATCAAACAGTGGGAGAAGTGCAGCCATGCTTCACTCTTCCCTGACCCAGTTTTCAGGTTTTGTTGGGGGTAATAAAACAAGTCCATTATCCACATTGGCTTTCAGCCCAGTAGATGAACTTGACAAGACAATTGACAGTAACTTCCAACTAGTATTAAAAAAGGTTTCTAAGAAGGATGCCACAACTAAGTTAAAGGTATACAACAATAAAATTTTACAAATGCAAATTAATTTAGTAAGCATTTATTTGTTTTTCTTCACAAATATGCTTGAACTTGACCCCTGAAATTGCACTTCTAGTTAAAATAATGTTACATTTCAATGTCCACTAACATCAACATCATGGCTTCTGTTCTAAGTAATTTACCTCCTATGCACCATATTTACTGAATTTTCATGTCATGGTTAGGTGGTTACAGGGCATTCTATTTACAAGTGAACAGGGCCTATTTCTAAGCATAAAAAACTATTTGTTAAAATCTTGCCATAATACTTAAAAAGCCCTTGAATCAAAAATAAAAAACGACGATTATAAGTTGTATTGTATGAAATGTTGTATTTTTTAATTTTTGTTTGGAGAAAGCTCTCCTTTTTCCATATGTGTTGATTTCAAAATTGACCCTCATTATTATTGATTCTTTTAATTTTTAAATCTATGTTTTAATTTATTTCTAAAACAGACGGTTGGCTTGTGGTCTTATGGTTTCTATTAAGTCTGAATATCTACTAAAAAACATGAAGAAATATGAAGTTATTTAAAAAACCAAAAAAGTATTTTTTCTAATATCATGTGAATAAAGACAACTTTCATCATACTTTACCTTAACTAAAAACATCTTCATTTCTAAAGAAAGAATATCCCAATATTAGTTTTCGTCTCTAAATAGGAAAGTTTGACAGTGACGTACGAACGCAGCCTTCCATTCATGGAAGTATTGCTGGAAGTTGATTATTGACTGTTTTCTTAATTTAGTATAGAGTTAACTGCCTATAACAAAAACGTGCGCTGTTGTATGTTAATAATAATTAAATTGTTTATTATTTAATTGCCATTTATATTACGCATAGTTGAGAAAAAATATAGTGTTTTACTTGTCAACAATAATTTTCTGTAATAAAGGAATATTACCAAGCTTGGCTTTTCCACATTTGGTAAACTTTTCTCTTAATCGCAGAAAATCTTATTTTCATATCTTGTTGAACAAAATGCGGCTTTCGTTTCAACACTTTCATTATGAAAGTGTTTGCGGTAAATTTTATTTTACTGTTTTACAATTTACATTCATTTTTAGTTAGTATTACTTCTGTTATATCATTTTTACTTTTATATGCTTGTTATTACTTATTTGCAATGTTAATGTTATAGTAGAGTCTAAAAATATATAATAAAAGTTTTGACTAATTTTGTTTCTCACTACACAAAGCATTTTAACTGAAGAACCAATCTCCATAAATGCCCTATACAGTGTGTCCCAAATTTGACCTATATGTGTGGGTATTTTAATAAATAAGAACTAGACAAATCATATAGTATAAGTAAATAAGAAAAATTTAATGGCCAGTTCGATGCCGTTTTGAAAACGATTTTAAGTATTTTCGTTTTTCCATCTTTGCATTCAATCATCAGTTAGGTATCATTTAGTTGACGACAGAATTTAATTTCTTCTAAGCTGACTATGAATTTGGCAGACTTTAAAGTATAAAACAATTTGCTTTTATCTATGAACGCAACTCGCAATAGTATAACAGCAAAGAAACATTTGATATCGTAGAATGTTATAGTTAATGCAATAGTCATGTGTAAACTCCTGTATGTCAACAACGAATCAGCTGAGCCGTAAAAGCACGATATAAAAAAAATTTTCGTTTGAACCCGAGAATTTAGAATCAAATTCTTCTGAATGGATTTATAATACCCTATAAAACATTGAAAAAACGCCAACCTATAGCGTCTCCTTGACCCGAGCTTGATCTTCATTTCGCAACTAAGTTAACAAATGGATTAATACAATGGTTGAAAAATGAGAAAAAATCATGTTTCAAACTCATTAGTAAATGTTATATTGTATAATTCGAGTAGTATTTCGGGATCTCGCTTCCCTCGTTCTGCAAAATTCTTATCGCTATACGATATTCTGCATTTCTCAACTGTTTACATAAACAGCTATTTATTATCGATTTAATTATAAAGGTCATTTTATGATACCGTTTGACGGCTATAAACTGCTTCATTATAGTCCTAGTACAATTTAAAAATAGTAAATCGTGACCTGAAAAAGTAAATAAGAAAATCATAGGTCCTTTCTTTTTTAACTAAAATCTTTCATCAATTAATTCTTGTCCATCTGTCCTTTTTTTTCTACAATGCTTTTTCTTCAATTAAATTTGGTTGAACTTTCTACAACCTTGTGTTAAAAAAAAGTGATAAATAAAAATAAAGAATTCTCATTGTTATTATCTTGGCAATATGTAGCGATTTATTTTTCTACTAACACATTTCTTTTTTTTTTCAGGGTTTGCAAGAATTTGCAGAATTATTAGAAAATTCCGAGCTCTCCACCATTAAATCTCTCCTTTCAATTTGGCCAAGGTTTTATGGTGTACTGGTAATACATCCTGATAATAGAATAAGAGAAGCTACACAAATTGCGCACTCTGTCATAGTGCAAAAAGTTAAGCGAGAAATTGCACCGTATTTGAAACAGTTAATGGCTCCATGGTTCACGTCTCAGTATGACAACTATCCTCCAGCCGCAACTGCTGCCATTAAGGCATTTCAAGTAAGTAATGGATATATATTTATTGATTATTGTATACATATTGAAGCTTCATTTGCTTGTGTCAACTTAATTTTGTGGTATCAAACAAACAGACTTTAATACATATGTCAGGACAGAAAAGACCAAATGGTTGATAGGTCGACATCTGGAATTTAAAACTGATTGCAGCATTAACTCATTTCATTTAAATTTTGAATTTTTACTGTTTACTCAAAAATCGGTACAATGAATCTGAAGCAAGTAATAAAATTGCTAATTGGAAATTTGCAAGTAAGTTTCTTTTCCGGCTATTCCATAAATTGCAGGTGATTTATATGTATAGATAGATATGAAATGCAATTGAACATAAAACAAATTATTGAAGAAATTAGGCAAATAACATTTGGTTTTGAAATATGAGCTGAAGCCAATATATGGAATAAATAAATAAATAACTTATCCATTTTTGAACAAAATAATTGAACATCAATTTCTACGAGTGCCCCTGCTTTATCAGTGCTCTTTCTTTAACTAAATTTAAATTAAAAAATGAAGAACTAAAATGTGATTTAAAATTTTATCATTGTTGGAAATGTAAAATAAGGTATTAAATTATTTCGCACCAATTTCATAATACCCTGTAATTAAACACGAATTAAAACTGAACACTAGGAAACCGCCACAAAATATATTAATGATATTATCACAATGAAATGGAATCTATATTGAAAATTTGTCGTTGAAAAATCGGAGCACCTACTAGTTAAAATGTTTATTACTTAAAGTACATGCACAATATAGAACAGTCCACAGATCCATAATATATGCGCACATGAGACATATGTATGTGCCGTGACGTCTCCTATAACTACTTTGTAGGCATCATGGTGAATCCAATAAGTAGAAACATGACCCATTGGGCTTTTTTGCTTGAACGTTTATAAAAACTTGTTGAAATGTTGTCAACACTTTTCTCAAATGTCTATTATTCCACGCAAACACTTCCTTACTAGTAATGAAAAGTGTTGAACGTGTGTGCACGCCTATACCTAAACAATGTATTTGAGTTGATTATACGGTATTTTATTATTTAAATATGAAATTTCATCTACGTATGTTACTTTTTCATTATTTGCCTTGTAACGTTAATAATTACCGCACGCAAAATAGTACGTGCCGGTTTCAAAAATACTTGTGGATAATAATAGTGGATGCTCTGGAGAGTAAAAGTGACAGGCGTAACGAAAAAAATATTGTACTTTGACACGTGGGAAAGTGACTTTACCTCAGTCGACTATTGCAACTGCAATCAGCACGCTGTAACTCAGTGCACTTTCGATATTTAATAATTAAATAAATAGCTATGATAAGAATTTAGATTTCAAAATTGTATTGGATTGTTATAGAATTCACCCCGAGTCTTGTATCTTCTATCTTTTCTGATATCTGAATATGTGATCCAATATTGATATACCTTCTATAAGGCATCTCAAATATGAACATGTAAAAATATGCCACTGAAATGCTAGTGTAGACCAATTTTTAAACTTTCATAAAAATGGTTAAAATTGCATATCAACCACGATTGGAAAACTCAACTTTGCTTTTATTTAATTGATTCTTCGTTTATTGCGTTTTTCGAGGTCCCTATGTTGAGAATTAAATTTGTGACACCCCGCATATTATATGTATATATTTTTATTTTCAGGACTCATTTTCACCTTTGAAGTTTAAAGAAGCAATCACATTCTGCCAACAAGAAATAATCAATTACATACATGACAACTTAGTAGTTCAGTCTGCTCAAACAGTTTCATCTAGCCAATTGTCACCTCAAGAAGCCGAAGCTAGATATGAAAGAGTCGTAATATCATGTTTGCAAGGGTATGCAATGTACTTAAAAGATGTCCCAGAAGAAAATATCGCCGAATCAATAGATTTAAACGTCCAAATCGTATCCCACAAAAAATTTTGGAAGCTTGCCCTTAACAAAGTTGCCTTGATTAGATCTTCTTGGTTCCAAGTGCTGTCAGTAATTTTGCAAAGGGCTCGTCGTTTATTGATCGGCAAAGAAACCCAAACATTCTCTACTATACTTAATAATTTGGGGGATCAAGAAATTACCGTTCTGCCCAACGTTTGGGAATGCCTTCTTCTTGCCTCCTCAAAGTCTGTAAGTACAATGTTATTTCAAGTCCAAAGTTAAAAAGACGAATTAGCCGTGAAAATTAAACGGCAAAAATAATACTGTTCACTCTAATGTAAATCACTGTAATCTGTATGTATAGCCAAAAATAATATTCCCCACATTCTTAGTATCTGTATCTAGCAAATTTTTGAAAACAAAAATTAAATGCAAAGATTGTAGGATTTTAGTAAAATTAAAGTTTTAGATATAAAGGGTCTTCCATAAAGCGGGGTGTACCTTTTTTTCTAATAATATGCCTTGTATATTGTAATATACAAAGTATATTATTAGAATATATGATATATGTTATTGGTTTCTAAAACCAGCTTAATATCTTTTAATAGTAGATTATATTACTAAAGGTCATTATTAGATTGAAGTCTCGACGCGTAAAAAAATCAGACCTCTTGAACAATCCTATAGTATTTCAAATATCTGGGTAGTACCATGTTTCAATAACCTTCATTAAGGTCTATAGTGGGAAATCTGTCAAATTTCCATGGCCAAGGTCCAAGGTTTTTAAGCTTGGAATATCATATCAGGTAACAAAGAAGACCTGTAGCAGCCTGTATCTTTTATGAAACTTTTTGAAGATATGTGAACGTCCAATCCGTCGACATTTCGAAAATAGATGAAAATCAGAATGTTTACAATTATGTTCAACCTCTGTTTCAATCTTACAACTTATTTAAACTGTAAAAGGTATTTAAATCCTTCTTCTAATTCTATAATGTTTTGAGAGAATTATTGTTAACTCAAATTTGGGACACTATTATGGATTTTTTCCCTGCCTTATAAATTGATAATTTTATTTACATGAAGAATTTATATTGTTTGACATGCTGTATTATTCAGAATTAAAAAAGCTTTTATTAGAGAGCACAGCCTAGCTGCCATTTAAATATGTCGGTAAAAATGAAAGTCAGCATTATCAAAATGAGATATTATAACTAAATCTTCTGACGTATTTGTGGATTTTGATAAGAAAAAAATTATGTTTCCAGCTCTTTCTTTGATACCAAGTATAAAAAAAAGATGTAAAAAAGTTACAGATTGCCACATGTCTTCAGTGTCACTCGGTATAGAGCAACCTAATCTCTAAATAATAACTTTTATATTGGATACATTTTAGGATTATTGGGTATCGATAAATATCGATCAATTATTTGTGCCGAAATTATTAAATACGCTTAAGCAAGCCGGAGGTGGCAATGCCTCAATTATTTATCCAAATCTGCTCCCGTTGTTAGCTAATCTGCCTTCTTTCGAGGAAAGGAAGATGCACCAATTCTACTTCAATTTTTTCGATAATATGGGATCAGGGTGAGACATAATTTTACTTGTTTTATTCTTATCAAATTATTTTTTTTTAGGCTCAAACTTAAACAAACTATTAGCAATGCCCAAGAATCTAATGCAATTTCACAGGCATACATAGAATGTTTGCAGCTTCTACTGACGCGAAATGCAACAAATTCGGAACTGTGTAACACATTAATAACGCAGTTTTGTGGTTTGCTTGAATGGTGCCTAACTAAGGAAGCCACTTTCGCATCATGCAAAGTTATTTTTATTCAAGTTTCTAGTTTGCTTGCGAGTCTGTTGAAAAATAACATCAAGGAAACACAATTGCTAATCGAATATTTTCTTAAATGTCTGGGGGAGACTTTTGACAAAGCACTTAACAATACCTCAAATTATTCTGATATTTACCAAGTATCGATGAAGGAAGTGGACTTGTTCTTAAATGTGAAAAGTTGCCAGTTTTCGAGTAATCATACAAACCCCGAATTCTACACAGAACTAATCCACAACTTTGGCGTGATGGTTTTGAAACAGCACATTCGATTTATCGAGCAATCGTGTTCCAGTGATTTATTTGAGTCACTGTATTTATTGCTAAAAAGTTTTGATAAAGAAGAATCATTCGGGACTTTATTATACCAGCTGCCAAGTGAGAAAATAAAGCCAAAACTAATGGATATTTATGAAAAGTGGTTCAAAAAATGGCTTTTTTGTGAAACCATGTTTGGAAAAAATGTATTGGATTTGGTGTTCCTTTTATTAGAAGAATTGGATGGTGCAGATCAGCAATTGGTTTTAGATGATCTCTTGAATGTGAGTTTTTTTACTACAATGTTAATTATTAATGTGAATAATAGAATTTTACATCGCTTATTAGAAGAGTCCTAATGTTGTTGTGTGCGCATATTCTTTGGATTCGCTAAAAGCGTCACTTGAAAATGACGCTTTTTCATTATTTGATATCTACGAATTTTGTTTGTAATAAAAAATTCAATGGTATGAAGATTTGTAAGTATAATTAAAACTAACTAATTCAGAATAATTCGAATTGAGTTTTTATATTTGTCTTATACTTTCACTATTTTGTAAAAAAACAGTAGGCTGTTAATTCAATTTATATCAAAGTTGGGATTGAACTAATTTTGACAATTAGGGATTAATTTATTATTAAATACCAATAATTAAAACGATGTTTTCTATTTTAGGTTAATAATCCTGACTGCATAGCTTGGTCAGTATCTAAGGCACTCTCAGACCCGCATGTTACCAACAGAATTGTTCAAGACTGGCTTAAAGGACCTGCAATTGGAAATTTTTTTGTTTCTATTGTTGATAGTTATTCTTCTGGAAAATGTTCTTCGGAACAAAGCAGTATCTTAGAAGCTGCCTTAAAGGAAACTTCTCGAGAGAGTATGTTCGTAAGGATTTTTTTGGAGGTCCTTTTCATGTCCATTTGCTATTGTTTAGGTCTTCTCATCGGAAGAGAACTTCTTGATAAAGTAGTTGATAAAATGTCCACTATAATTTTGCTTGAGAAGCAAGAGAAGGTTGTGTTGAACTCCACTTGCAAGCTTGCCGTTGACATGTGCAAACTGATTTATACACCGAGTCGACTTTTGGCTTACGGAGACACTTTACTTTTTACTTTATTTAACCTATCTTGTCAATTACTTGACGGCCAATTAACCGAAATCATATTTGAAGAAGTGAATGCTACTTGGAAAAATTCACTGAAAATTCTTCTTAGAAATTTAAACGGTACTGATAGTAAATCACTACTGGAGAAGTTTTTGAGGCTGACCGAGGAAGAGTTTACACTGGTTATAACAACCAGGAATAGAGCGCGGTTTGGAAGACTAAAGCAGCAAATTTGGAATATAATTGAGATGGTGCATGATGGACGTCCATGGTTGCTTACCTGGATTGTGGAGTTTTTAAATAAAAAGGTGGATGTTTCCCGTGATAAGGTCATTAAACTTTGTCAAGTAAGTAACCAGTAATAATCAACTGTATCGTTAAATTTAAATATTATAAGTTACTAAATATACTAGAAAGGGAGATATTAAATGATTGAAATTTATTCCTAAAGTTACTCAATTTTAACGGTCTCATCGATAATAATAAAAATAGCCAGATATTTGTCTTCGTGTTTGTTTTCAAAATTCTGAAAAAATGGTATCAGAAGAAACACCGTATGAAAAATTTGAAACTCGAAGTGCATGAGGATTTTGAATCAGTTAAAATAGGAGAATTGAAAAAATGAAAGAACAAAACTGTGCTTTAAATAAGGTACTTGATATTATATTGGAGTCTCTAGGGTTTTACTATGCATATCTAGGGATTATTTTCATATAACTCACTGTTAGAATGTTTAATCTCGATGTTTGAATAACTAAATAGGTTGTGAACTTAATTTATATTGTTTCTGATATGAACGATTCATTTAATATTCTATGGTGAAAATCAATCTTAGTTTCTAGAATAACGCTCTTTGCTTTACTGGCTCAAGTTCAGATTAATCTAACTTTATGGAAAAACTTGGTAGTACAATATTGCTTTCAATCTTCGGTTTCTAGACCCCAATACGCTCATCAACTTATGTTATACTGTATGAGAATTATAACATTTGACCTTAATTAGCCTTATTATTTTTTTTTAGATGGCAGAATATGTTAAGGGAGCGATGCAGAGCCCCTTGCTTGAAATTACTGTTGAAGAATCCCTAGATAATGACGAAGTTCTTAGTTATTTCGTATACAATTTCATTGTTTTTGAAATTTTGACGATTTCGCTACACCATCAAAATGAAGATAATATATTTCCTGAAGTTACATCCAGGACAGAAGATTGTCGCGGTCCTAAAATAGTGACATTGTTCGAGAAACCTGAAGAAGTCTTAGTCCAAATGGTTTATTCTTATACAGTCAATACTTCATTTTTGACTCATTTTAATAGTGTACGTATACTTGGCATGTCTTATATACTCAATTTATTTAGTGACCTTGGAGAGATTTAAGTTAAATATAACTAATTTTTTTTTATCATTCTCTTTAACCGAGATTATTTATAATGTTACCATATAAGCAAGTTTGTCACGAACGATTGAAAAGCTATCTTCATGGCAAAGTTGTTATTGAATTACTGATAAGGTTACTAGAAATGTAACTCAATCTGTCACTCCTTTAATAATAAAGTTTTACAATTTTTTTGACTTCACAGAGCTTAGAATCTTCCAATCTGGCATCTTTGTTACATTTATTTATGTTGTGAGACTACATTAGGCAGAGCCCTTAAAGCCAAAAGGTTGGTTTATTGTTAGGGGGGTGGAGCATGGTCTAACTTAATTTTTTTATGGAAGTTAAATTTTTGATCATTTCAATTTTATAATTTAATTTAGATATTAAACGCTTTTGCTTACTAATCTTTTTGTGTTTTTTCTATTGCAGATAAAATTCTATAGCGAAATTGCATACTACCATAATTATTCAGAAACCTGTATTAGTGATATTATTAAGGTATTTGGGTGCAGTGACCAATTGAATATAAAAGAACATTTCAAGAGTTTAGCTCTTTCCAGTGGCTGGTTTTGGAGCAAATCAGCCCACAACTATTATGTAAATTTCGAAAAAAGTGAAGAGTGTGTAAAGGAGTTCAAATTCCTATCCGAGACTGAATCCTCAAATTCGGAGGGTTTTTTTTACTTAAAGCAGATTTTTGGTAACAATGAGACTGCCGGTATCAATGTGCCCGGACAATTCATTCGACACATTGAGGGATTTCGTCAAAGTAATATGGACCAGTTCTTATACAAAAACAGGTGAGCCTATTATTTCATTTTTGAGAAACTTTTGACTTTCCAAACCTCGTGACGTTATGCTATTATCAAAATTAAGCATATTTTGTTCTGTTTAGGAGTGAATTCCTGGTTGTCAATTCTTATAAACATCTCAAAAATTTATGATGAATAATCAGAGGGTGTCGTAAAAACAAAACGTCATATCTGAAAATTTTTTTGACGACGACAATAAAATCTCAAGGTTTTCAAAATAATCAGTAATAAGGCCGCCAAAAAAAACCGACAAATATTTATTAAAAATTTTTATAAAACGATAAAATCATTCGTATTTTGTATTCATCAAGAGTGTCCTGATTTGAATTAATAAACTATTTTTACTTGGACATTTGCAAACTTGATTTCAAAATTTAAGATGACCATAATTAGCCAAATAACATTTAAAAATTTTGTTGGTCGTAGTGTCTACCCTTGGCGGCTGGGGAGTTTATTTCGGAACATCCTATATAAAAAATGTTATTCGTTTTAGTAAAATTTCGTGGCAAGAAACTAATCAGCTCATCAATGTGGTTGAGAAGTGTATATACCTAATGGAAAATTGCGAATTGATCACTAAATATTGGGATTTAATAGTATTATCCATGGATGCTTGGACTAGCAACTGCTTCAAATATGCAAATTCTTTGGTAAATGAATATAAGGTGAGTTTTGGATAGCAGTTGACAGAAATAACAAATTATTGGCATGATTTATTTATTTTACAGTACCAACGTTTGGTTGTAGCAACAGGCGAATTATTTATTAAAACCTGCGAAAAAATCAAGAAATTAAAATCGGAAAAGTCAGAACCTAATTATGTTGAAGAGTGGGAAGATATTATCGTTGAAAATGTCCATTCACAATTAGCTCAAATTTGGCTCTTCTTCGCAGGTAAGTGTTAGTATTTCCTAGCTGTCTACTTTCTAATAAGATTTGTTTTCTAGATTATTTTAGTCATTCAAATGAAGACCATCTACTAAATCTTCCGTTTCTGCAAAGTTTCGGTAAGATAATCGATTATCTCAGGCATGACTTGATTTTCAAAGAAAGTCGCATTTTACCCAAGTGGACTGGGTTTTTGAAAATGTCAAATTCACTGTTAACCAACTCCAGAACCGTTTTACAAATGTGGGGTTATAAATTATTGCTAGTCTTGGTACCTGGCTTAATAAAAATTGAAGAAAAAACCATTAACAGTAGTACACTGCATAAAAAAGGCTTGATTTTTGAACAGTTTAAAGGAAAACTTGTCGAACTTCAGGATATTGTTAATAGCATGCTAATTGATTTTAGGTAAGTATTTCTGATATTTTTTAACTTCCAGCTATCAAAAAACTGCGCTACAGATTTTGTGTATGCGGAGGTCTGGAAAATGGTTTACGTTATGAGATTAGTTACATCAGTCCGAGATGAATAATTTTTTACATATATTTAATTTTCTAGGCGACGAGCAACAAATTGTTAATATTAATTATTGAAAAATTCTAACGGGTGATCATTGAAAAAAAAACTTACAGACCTCGGTTAACCGTAAGTGAAGGACGTTGAGTAGTAAGTTATTTACTATTACCATTGAACATCTGACATTGACAATAGTTAACAGTTGAATTTACCCACCTCTTATATGTCAACGCCTACTTTAGGTTTTTTCAATAATTATCTTTTAAAATCTCTTTTTTTTATTTCAAAAAATATATAATTTTTTCTACGATCCCCATAATTCCACAAAATTTTGTAGCATCACCAAAATTGTTACTGAAAAGTTTATCGTTTTTAGAATTGGCGAAAAAAGCTGCAGAGTTGAAACGTCATATGACTCTTTTACCTACACATTTGCCTACTTGTTACTATGGGATATTATGGTAAACTTTTTTGATATGGCATCACCGGAATTAAGGTTCCAGTACTCGGATTGGCTAAAGTATGTTTTTATTATCTCTAAATATTGTTACTATACACTAAGATAATGTTTAGAAAAGTCTACAGGATATTTTTATCAAAATTAAAAAAAAATCATTTTTTGAAATATCCTGCAGAATCACAAAGAAGAGATTGTACTAAAATTTGATAAACTCCCTATATCTGTATGAACTTGCAAATTTCATTTTATTTTATTTCTAATTTTATCATTATTTATCTGATTTTCTGTTGAATCTGTGGGTCTGTGAGCCAAAAAAACCTATAAATACATTTCAGAAGTGGTTCCCTTCTTCACGAACTTCTAGCAAATCTTTTCAAACTGATGCCAGTAGGGTCTCTCCTAAAGGAAGAAGGCAGCGACATAAATGCAAACAACTTTCTAGATAATCCACTGAGTATGGTGGGTTACGGTGGATTTTGTGGAAGTATCACCATCGAGTATTTCGCCTGTTACCTGTTTAAATCATCGCTTGAGCAATTTCCAGCTTTAATAAGGCAATGGTGGACAGTTCTGGACGTCAGAACATCTCAAATAGTGGAAAAAATCACAATGCTGCATGTGTCGCCGATTTTATGTAAAATGGAATTGAACAATGTGGTTAAACATCAAAGCAGTTTCAAAAATTTAAAGGTTTGTGTATTTTTATAATGCCATATTAAAATTCCTTGATAATTAAGTAATTTTATTTACAACCGGGAAGTTAGTAATTTTTTTCCCATTGATTTAAGTGCAGTAAATGATACATTACCGCTTGTCGTGCGATTAACATATTCTCGGTTTTTGGATGCGTACCCATTATACATCGTATGTTACATTTCCTAGTAGGTACACAATATATTATTTTCTTAACAAAAACGTTCCTTATGAGGAGAGAAAAGTTCTTAGCTAATATCAGCTATATTAGTGGCTGTTGTTGACTGAAAATAATTTGACCAATTCCATATTACACTTCGTCAAAATTTGGCATTAAATTAAAAAATAAGTGGCTAAGGCTTAGAAGTATTCTCGAAACACATTAGCCGCAAGAAATATTACACTTTAATGCTTTTGTTTGAATGGGTTCTTGTTTCATAATGTATTATTTTTACAGGTAAAAATATTGCCTAGCGTAAGAGAAATTCAAGCTATATATACGGTAGACGAGATTCAAATGGAGTTAGCGATAAGTCTGCCATTAAACTATCCGCTAGGTAGTCCTGAAATTGCTTGTAATCGACAGCTAAGTGGATCCACTCAGAAGCAATGGTTGCTCCAATTCAAGAAATGCGTTCTCCATCAGGTGAGATCTACATTTAGAAAAGTATTCTATATTACACTAGATTATTTTTATAGAACACTTTAAAACTTAATATTTAATCAAATTTAGTTTTGGAGGAAAAGGACAGAAAGAGTTTACTTGACAGTTACTATTTTTTTCCAGATACATTTTTTTTACGTCATATATGTTTTCTTATTTCAAACGAGATAACAAGGATATTATAACATTTTTGGATTTTGTGGGCGATCCTACATATTTTCTCTGAAGCATATTCTAGGTCTATTTTCAACTAAATAAAGTCGCCGTCGAAGATAAACTAATTTTATCCTTTTGAAGTGCTCTTAACAAAACCGTAGCATGGCGTCGTCGTTCAATAGAATCACTTGTTAACGACACAGGATTGCGTTTTGATTTTTGAAGAAATGTCAAACATCAATTTTTTTTCGGAGAGAAATTAAGAAATTCTCGGTAGATTGAAAGAGAGATATCCTCTTCGGGCTAATCCCGAGAACTTGGAGGCATCATAAGTAAATAACAACATAGTCTGCAACACAACGCCAAATCCAACTTTAGTATTATTATTTCGGCTGTTAAGCTATGCTACGAATACATTACCCGACACCGAAGTCATATCCAATGTTAAGTTTATAAAACCGGGTTAGGATTGTTCTAAACAATCACAGTGCCTATAACAAGTATTAGTTCGTTGACCTGTCACGTGTTAAAATTATATGCATTCTTTGTTTTTTGGTTTTTGAAATATCTAAGAAAAATAATTAAAATAAACAAATTAAGTCAGTTTTTGTTTAAATTCTAGAATGGGAAGCTATGGGATGGACTTTCTCTTTGGAACGCATATTTAGATAGAAAGTTTGAAGGAATTGAGGAGTGTTGTATATGCTATGCAGTGTTACATTCCGGGTCCTATCAATTACCCAAAGTTAGTTGTCGAACTTGTAAAAAGAAATTTCATTCACCATGTTTGGTAAGATTTAGTGATGCATTTATATTGGAAAAAAATTATTTGCAATATTTTTATTTCTTTCAGTTTAAATGGTTCAGTACCAGCAACAAAAGCAGTTGTCCGATATGTCGAAATTTGTTCTAGATTTTGTCACACCAAGTTTAAATGGAACTGTTTATGGTTAACATCGGCTGGTTCAATGGTATGTTCGAGTGTTTTTTTTTTGTTTTACGAAATTGTTTAATGTATTAAGAAATTAAAAGTCTATCTGGAAGATCCGAAATATGAACTTTTAAGGTATTTTCTAAAGAGATAATCATATTAAGGAAGATTTGAGAACAGCAAGTATTTCCATGAGGTTAATATAACCGCCTTCCATATAACTAGGCGCGTTATGTTCTATGAACCAATAAACAGGGACCAGAGGTCCCAAAACTTTTTTTGGGACATGGACAGCTGAAGTTTCATAGAATTTATTTAAACATTGGTCAACAAAAAAACCTTTAATATCGTGTCTGTATTTTAATGGTAATTTTTTGATTTTTTAAGGTCAAAGACTATGTCCCTCGTTTGTTATTAAAGCAGATTACTTTTGCCTCTTTTACAATAATCAATAGATAAATCACTTTTTATGGCCGTTTTAAATACAGATTTTTACTGTCTAGGCATTTAGATTAACGGGGAAAACAGAAGTGACATTTTCTCTTTTGATACATAATTATTATATAGCTCGTACAAGTTCTTACAATATGATATATCTAATATTATATGATAAAAATTTTATGCCAATGCCATTGCGCGCTTATAAAGGAAAATGTATTTACATTGCTAATTTAATGGTTTAAAAATAATAATTTCTAACTTAAAATTTTTTACAATTGAACTTGTTAATATTTTGTTTATATTTGCAAATACGAATTTATCCTGTACATTTAATAAATTTGTTCTATTTTTGCATACAATAAAAAATGAGAGAATAATAACATGTTTGTAAAATCAGTATTTTATTTCATTCTATTTGCTGCAAAAGCAAATTTTTTTAGTTTTTCTGAACAATTTTGCAACCAAATGAGTATCAGAACAGGATAACAGGTTAACAGTTTAATTTAAACTGATAGGCAAAAGGTAAATAAATGATCTTTTTTTCTTTTGCATGCCGTTCTGGTTATGGTTAACAGAAATTTTACAAGAATCTTGACAGCAGTCCTTATTAGTTTCAAAACGTTGACGTGTTTATGGCAAGATAACGATTTCAAAACGAACTTCTTTAGTTTTAGCTCTAGATCTTCCATTTTGTTTTTATGTACTATTTTTATTTTGGGTATTTTTTGAGCGGTTTAGTGTCAAGAACATAACAGTTTTGTGAAGCAAGTTGCAGGGTAAGTCGAAATAAATGTATTACAATTTTCTTAATATTATAAAAAATAAATTAATATTAGTGTGAAGTTTTTCTGGAACACTTTGTTTAAAAATGTCTTTTAGCCAGCTACCAGCAGCCAGATTACAAATTTAACGTTTATTGTTGTATTTTTTTGTTTTAATAAATAATATATTTTGTAATATTTTTTTAATTATTCTTTATTAGAACTGATGATCAAATTTAATAAAATTCTAAATTCTGATCTGGATGAAACTAGGCACCTAAATAAGCCACAGAAAAAAATCA
Source organism: Euwallacea similis (assembly GCF_039881205.1). Lineage (NCBI taxonomy): Eukaryota > Metazoa > Arthropoda > Insecta > Coleoptera > Curculionidae > Euwallacea > Euwallacea similis. The sequence continues at coordinate 1,700,162 of NC_089632.1, read as the reverse complement.
CAAGAAGTTAAGTTATATGACCTTGGTGAAAAATCATTTTTTACATTCATATACAGGGGGTTAATTTGAAAACTATTTACCCCTATTATCTTGAAATAGGATAGATATTTTTAAAAATCGCCGGAATATGTAGATTTTCTTATCAATAGGGAACAATTTTATTTCAACATATTTTTTTTTCATTCACTGTCTATTTTAACCCTTTACCCCACAAAGTCACCTTTTCAAATGTTTTAACTGGCAAAAAGGGGTTAAGTCATACATTATTTTAAAAAGCTTCTCATTCTCTACATTTTGGTACCTCATTTGTTACATTCGACTGTTGTATAAATCCATTTACTAACCTATGGACTTTGATTTATTTTTTGTTGGGACTACCATCAAAGGAAAAGATGCATTAATCACTGAAGTGAATGTTTTTGAATCTAACAAATTTCCTCTGTATTCGAAAAAGAAACATCTATGTAGAATATTAATTTTTTTATCGTTTATTTCTGTTTACTATTTTTATAAATTGTTATATTATCTTGTATGGAAAATATTTACTCAACTGTGGCACTGGTCGAATAGATATTCAAATCAGCTAAAATTTATTGCAATAATTCTGTGTAAGTAATAGGAGTAATTTTAAAAATAGCATACGCAATTCAGTAAAGATCTGAAATTATTTTTATTTCTGGGGAGCAAGGAAGATACACAAGAAGTATTTAATATTAGAAATCCTAATTTTAATGTGAGTCATATCTATATTTTGGACTTACCACACAGTTAGGACTTGAAGTCCAAAAAAAAAATCAATATTAATTCCTGAAAAAAAGTTCTTAAAATCTTCAAAACACTTTGAGTTTGTAATTAATTTCGGTTTTAAGCAGAGGCATACACAGTTGAAATCTGACACACACAAAAATTGAACTTGAATTCCTAAAAAAAAATGTTATCTTTGAAACAGTTCCAGTTTCGAATTAATGTCGGCTCCAGGTACAACTATATACAGTTGAAACCTGAAACACAAAATAAAACCGTATTAATTCCTGAAAAAAAAAGTAAACATTTTCGAAGCAGCTCAAGTTCTTCGGCCACGTCCAAAGATGGTCCAAGTACTTTTTAAAAGAGTCAAAACTGCAAATGAGTTTGACTTTCAACTAAAATTCTAATTACATCGATCTCATTGACTTGAAAAAACTTAACTGTGCACCACAAGAAACAACAATCAGAACTCACCCCCGTGCACCAAAAGCCTGAGCCAGAATTACGTCAGCAACATTCACTTTCACTCAGAAAAATGACAATAAAAAAGAATGAAGTTAAACGCCGCCCACTATCACTCACTAAATTATGTATATATTAACAGCGTATTTCACGAGTCTTTAAAATAAAAAAAAAAGATTATCCCGATCATTAGTGTAACGCGCATTACGAACGTCTTGTTCATCACGGCGGTAACACTCAAGTGAATCATCTACGAAGTGATGTCGGTACTACCTGCCTTTTGTAAAGGTACAGCTGATCGGTCTTACAAACGATACATGCGACGTTTTCAGGTTTAGTAAAATGGGAGAAAAGTTGCGAATTCGATACAGCATTTTCATTGTGCAAACATACCCCGACGGAATAAAAAATTCATTTCCTATTGCAAAGAGAATTTGATTGAAAAAGATGTCAGAGACTTTTCAAGAGCAATACTAATTTAGAATGTCTTACGTCGTGTTCATAATTAATATAAATATACATATAGTAAAGATAAAGCCACAATTCACTTTAACATTTTGTTTCAGTCTGTTAAAACTTAACAACTTGGACGGCCGAATGATATGTGTGATCTAATAATTTTAATTCTTTGTTGAACAATGAAACCGGAGTTGCCGGAAACCATTAGAGTTGCCTCCGGAGGAGCCAACATTGACAAGTAATATCGGCTCAAACCAGCTACCACATAGTTGACACTTGAAACACAAGAACACCGAATTTAATTTCCTAAATTGTTATTAAAAATCTTGAACCTACGTTGGCCATGGGATACCACCATTGAAATCGTGGAGTCTTGGAAAGGCACTTTTGAGACCTTCGTTTTTGACACCAAAAATCGCAAATTATAGAGACCAAACTGATACGGAATCTCGGAAACTAACTTTATAATGTGTCTTTTGCAAAGGTACGAGTCATAGCATGAATGATAACGATACGATGGCCTCCAAACATTCAAATACCTTTACACCTTTTTTGCGAACGTACAGCTCATCGGTCTAACCATGGAAACGATACGCAGAACGAAATAATATACAGTGTGTATATGCTTGAGGAAAGACATTCAAACAATGACAAAAGCCAATAAGAATGGTCACGAACACAGAAAAAAAATTAAACGAGGTTAAATTAGGGACAATCATCAAATATTGATCACTTACCGCAAATAACCCTTCTGGAATTATGATCCATTTCGAATCCTGTCAACAAAAGCTGTGGTTCCGTAGCCATTGGAAAGAGAGATTTTATTTATTATTGATTTTCGACGTAACACGCACTACACTGCGCGGTTTCGCGTCCGCCTATGGCTTTTTTCTTTTCGATCGTTGAAATTTTTACTTTTATTTAATTGGAACTTCTTCCAAGTATGCCACTCAGCGATTATGCGAATTCAGAGATCCGAATACAAACGAGACGATATTTCAGGAAATGACAAATTAAATCGCATTTCAAAAATGCGATTTTTACCCGTTTTGAGTCAAGTACAATCCATGCAAGATAATATTAAAATTTATCGAAACAGCATTTCATTGCGAACAAAAATAAAGAATAAAAAAAATCATATTCTGCATAGATGTTTCTTCTCGAGAACCGAGGAAATTTATTAGATTGATAAACATTTGCTTCAGTGATTAATGCACCTTTCCTTTTGATGGTAAATTGATTTATTGCAACAATTTTGGAATCAATTAAACAAATTTAGTTTCAACTCTATCTCAAAAGACTAATAGGAAAAATGATTTTAGTGTTGGAATATCCAGTCCAAAACAACGAATAAAGCGCATTCCTATTCACAGATATATGACGCAATGTTATCAATGCCTCAAAGAACGACCGGCCTAAATATGATTATTGTTTAGGTTAGTGCTTTTATTTTCCTTCTCTGGCTTAGCGATAAGGGTAGTTAAAAAATCTAGAGTTAGTCTATCGCCTGTCGGGTATATATAACGATCGTTGATAATAAGAAATAAAGGTTTAATTAATTACGCCTACAATTTGATTTTTACTGTCACACCATTAGACGGTCTGGTTAAAAAGGATTATTCAACATTTAGAATGATCAAAAACGCCTAACTTGATAACAAAAGAGTTGAATGTAACAGATGAGGTACTAAAATATAGAAAATAAAAAACTCTTTAAAATGATGCATCATATAACCCTTTATCATTTAAGATATTTAAGAGGCTCTGCGAGGTAGAGGGTTGAAAGAGTCGCAGTGAATTGTAAATACATACAAAATTTTCCCCCTCGATAACAAAATCGACGTGTTGTGATTTTTTAAACAACTATCCGATTTCAAGATAATAGATGTTGGAAGTTTTCAAATTGATACCTTGTATTGATTAATCCACCATCAAAACACTGTGTTAAAAAATTCACAGATTATTCAGTAATACAGGAAGCAGTTTCATTATTTTGCTGAAAATATACACTTTTTACTTATTGGAGGATGTATCGTGAAATTTTTCAAGCAATGAAGTTAAAATTTCGGTAGCATTTTGCATTGAGTATAGAAATAATACTAACATTTTTCAAGTAATAATATCATGAAAACAAACTAACTAGATACCATAAAAATTCGACTGATAATTGTTAGTTAGTTTATTGTTGCCTAAACTGCTACATTCTTGGGATGTAAGGGCTTCTTCATAATTTCGTAAGGATTTTTCACTCCAAAATTATTATATTCTGAGAATTTACATGGCCAGTAGTATGAAATAGCACTTTTTAAAAGGAATGTACACGATAAGCATAAAGCAATGTCTTTCCAAAGAAGTTGATGAATTATCTCAACTGAAGCCTGCATTTATTGAGGTAGGTAAGTGTGCCTAATAGATGGATTTTCATGAGTTACGTCTTGGGTTCAGCTTGAACGACCTCTTCTGTGAGGATTGTTGTCCGCCCATAAACATAAAATGTTTCCTGTTTTACGAAATAAGTTTACACTCTTTTCTAGAATATTTTTAAATGTTTATAATTGACTTTAACAACGAGAACAATTTTTCGGGGCTCTTCAAGACAAAGCTAAACGTGATATTGCCAAACCCCGTTTAATTTGCTGGCCATTACGAAAGCAACTTTCCAACAAAAGGTTTCTTTTCAAAATTGAAGTATCCAAAAATAATGATTTTTGTGAATGGTTTTAGTGGAATATTAACGAAATTATATAACAAGTAGGCTACTTTGAGTTTGAGTAAGAGAACTGAAATTTGTTGAGTTTTGAAATTTATGTCATGGTATTAAATAAAAAATGTACAGCTTAATAAACTTAAATTTACGATTCACCGTCTTCCCACCTACTGCAAGGTTTTTTTAATGATCAAGTGTTAATGGTATTGCCGATAGCATTGAAAAACTAATTGATAATTACCTACTTACTTTCTTTATTATTTATGAAAAATATTTTACAAGTGCCTCTTTTCTATGGCATTTAAAGGAGATAACCAAATTTAATTTTCGTAAATTTTAGTAAATAAAAAACTATTAACTTAAAAAATTAAACTTATGATCTACACATTGTAAAATATTGATACATAGTACCAGTTGCCTGCCTAAGCTTAATACTATTTGAGATTCTCAATTAATTACAATCTATACTCACCGCCACATGCTGTAAAACAAAAACAATAAGAAACTATTTAAATAGCAGCGTTTTTTACTTACTTGAGTTAATTTTATTAAGGACTGTAAGTGTAAAATAATTGAGTAGCTACAAATCTAATCAAATAGTGCATGATACAGCAGTGATTTTCATTTATATTAATAAAACCTAAAAGTGATTAATTAGTAATTTTAAAACATTTCCTCTAACTTGGAGGCTGAGATTTTACTTCAAAAGAAAAACTGGATTGATTATCATCGATCCTCAAAAGTCGAATCGATTCGCACTGGAATTTTCTCGTGAGCCATTAACTTGATTTATAACTTTTATTTAATTTAAGTTTATTTTTTTAGAAATGACTGGAAAAAAAATTAGAAACCAGTTTAGTAATTGCTTCATTCTGTAACTGGATTACTTAAGAGATTTCGATAAAATATTCGAATTTAATGTTAAACCCTGCCAGTTTAGGTCTGCAGTTACATAAAGCAAGGCGTGGACAATTGAGTAAAAAGGTCAAATGGAGTCGTCACTGTCACTGAGCTCATCAGCAATTTGACTAGCAGCAAGAAACTTATAACTGGAAAAGTTCAATCATCTTCTTTTTCAAATCTATCATCTCACACTGCCCAGGGCGATACATAAATGAAGTACCACTGATTTTTCTATAAGCAACCTGATCTTTTGGACTAATGTCATAAATCTCATACAGTCGTCGTAACCTTAGCACAGTGATAAATTTGAGTACATTAGTTTCTGTATTTCATTTAATGATGCAGATAAAAAGCTGCATACAAGAACAATTTCAGAAAGGATGACGCTAGTTGTAGCTTGGGTGAAAACTCGCCAATGCATTTGCATTGCATTACAGAGCGAGGCAAATATGAAATATGAAATCGGTTTCTATGCAAACAACTTGTATATTCACAAATATATTTTATCTCTGTTTCATTCCTAAAGAAACAAACTTCAAGTTAAAAAAAGAATGATTAAAATCCAGTAACTGGCTTGCGGGAAAACTAGCATTGACCGACACGTTAATTTTACTGTGAAGTGTTTTATTTATCTAAGTATCTAAAAAATATTTGCATTATGAAACATACTGCATTGCAGCGAAACTAGTAAAAAAACATTTTTCAAAATCCTTATGGAAGCAATCACTTTCGTTCCCAGTCATTCAAAGTGAAAAATTCGATTATTTCTTTTTTCTTTTCTAAAGATTATAATATATTAAGTGCTTTCTTACCCGAAAATCTTAAACGTGAAAAGGAATTTTAGGGTAATCGGTCAGGGCTCTGAGTAAATAAAATTCTCGAGCTACCAAGTCTTCAGCAATGTTTAATACAGTCGTTAGACCTACAATGTTGAAGCAATTTAAGGGAGACAACAGGGGGAGAAGATGATCTGATACTTATTGCTAAATAATTCTTTTAAAGGTGAGAGTCGCAACATAACCAGATTACCGCTGCATTAACCAAACAACATAAGTTACTCACATCATGATTTGATGATGAATTGAATTTAGTTCAGGTACACATAAGAAAGTACAATCAAATTTCGAGTAATCAAGTGTCTTAACTCGAAATTTAAAAAAAGTTTCAAGATTTGTGTCGACTATTTCGTTACTCTTTAACTTACGTAGTTTGTTTTTGATTTAAAGGAATCTATAATAATTTCCAACTAGGTGCCTAATTATAGAGTATAACTGAAGAATATGAACAGATGCGTAGCTTTGGAAATACCAAACGTGAAAGTACGCAAATTTTGATCAAGTATTTATTAATATTATACAGGGTGTCCCAAAAGTGTCAAAAATGTTTTTCATTCTGTATAGGTATTTTACTAGAGACGTCAAATAATTATTAACATTCTAGAAAATGACATTTTTTTATAAATTATTAGCAAAATATGGGACAAACCATCGTTTTTATTACATTTGTACAAAATACGGTATTAACAATTAAATTTTATTATTACCGTGTTTTGTAATTAACCGTTTAAAATTGCAAAAACCGTGAAAGTTTCTAAATTAAACAAGGAATTGACCTTTCAAAAAAAATAATCGATGAGTGGCTTACTATAAGAAAATTTCGGAGAAAAAGTGAGTAGATGTTATCTTTATTATTAGTATGACATTTTACAATTGATCAGAACTACTCAGTATATGAGCAAGACAATAACTCCCATTTAATCTATGAATTAAAATATCCAAAGTTGGCCCACACACTGCTCCCATCATGCGACTCTTTTTCGGTTTTCAGGCTTAACAAAAATTTGATACAAAAGTCAACGCAAAATGACCAAAATAAACTAATTTTTATTCACCTTCTTCTTTTAATCACTCTATAGTAAGGCATCATTAGAGGAATTATTGTGATTTGAATGATTAAGCTTGTTTTGGATGGGTCACTATTTCTTATCTAATTTATAATTTAATATGTTGTACAATATTTGTATATCCTCGTACGCGTATTACTGATAATGACAATGCTATGCAATTTTTAAAACTATTTTTTAACAATACCATTTTTTTATATTAAACATTTCTTTTGCAAAAAATTGAATAGGTAATCTAAAACGAGCTAAAACAAATCATAGAAATATTTTTGGGTCATTTTGTAGTTCCTTAAACTGACAAAACTTGAGTGAGTCAGTTTACGCTAGCAGGACTTTGGCACTCGATGCAGAACCTTATCGCAAATACGTATGTGATATTAATATATAATATCTTGCATCTTTGCAAAACCCTTCAATTTTGAGGTACAGGATGTCAAAATTGTGTATATTTCTTTCTGAATTCTCCATACAGTAGCTATTTTTCACTGTAAGGTACCTATTATGATCAACATGCTATTTTTAAATTTACAGGGGGATATTTTTAAGGATGTTGGACTTAGAATAAGGTTCTCCATTGCATATCAAAGTCCTCCTAGTTGAAACTGACTCACCTTACATACATTAATTTCGCATATTCAAAAATTCTTGAGAGTTATCACTTATGTAATATTTTTTGTGTAAGATGGAAAATGCAATTATATCTAAAGTTAAAGTTCATAAAGTCAGCAACATAAAAATGAGGTTAATTTTTGCTACCGTGGTTTTGTTAAAATCAGAGTGTCAGCGTCTAAGACAAATACGAGAAAGAATTCTTTGGATTATAAATATAGCAAGATTTTTGAGAATATGGAAAAAGGCATATAATATGTGATTTTTTCAATACGAAAGTAAAAAAATATATCGTCTGGTTTTGATACTATTTACACATAAAATTAATTTATTAACAAAAAAAAGCTGGTCGCTACATCTATATTTGCACTATTATAAATTGAGTCGCTCTCTATGCACTATCTTTAAATAATCATAACTATAAATATGTTTATTACACAATAAAAAAACAAAGATATCGAACTCCATCGAAAATATGTTCAAAGTTATATAAGATTGTAATCTAAACATGCAAAAATCTTAAAACTGATATGATTAATTTTTCTGCTTTAGGGACCAATTATTAATGCGCCATCAAATTTTGCAATCCAATTTGCACAGCAACATTGAAATTGAGGCTCGGTATGGATCGGACAGTTAATTTCTATGTTTTACAATAATTCCGCAATTAATTGTTGAAGAGCAAAATTGAACTGGCTATCCTTAACTCAAATTTTATATGCATTTAGGTTTGTGTTATAAACGGATCTCAAGATCCTATATGTGGTGGTTTTAGATATTACGGCGGTTTTTACGGGATTGTTTGATTCAAGGCGAATGCAATATGGCCAAAGATAATTTTTTAAACGCGGACGTTAAAATTCCAAACACAAAATTATTTTATATTAATTCTATTTAAATTCATAACTATTTACTTCAGAGTATATGGAGTCGTCTTTGTCTACCAAATAGTTTATTACTTTGAAAAGTTTTGGTTAGTTTTTTTACAAAAAATTTTAGCTGAATATTCAAAACTCAAACAAACAATTTATTTTTTAAATATCTTGTTAAAGGAGGCAAAAAATTAAAAGATAAAACGTGTCGGTTTTAGACACAAAGGTTCTTAAAATTTTATAATTAATTTTGCTCGTAAACTAATGATTGAAATGAAAAAATAAATACGTTGCTGGATAAAGCATTAAATTCCCTTTGATAAGAGGTGTCGCTCAACCCTTGCTTCCATTTAAAAATTTGTAAGGGGTTGTTACCATTTCTCTTAGGGAGTTGAAAGGGATGGTAAAACATTTACATAAAAAAAAACTGCATTTTCAAAATAAAAATTGACGTGTTTCACGATTTTTTCCACAAGTAGCTATTTCACATCTTATTAAATTTATGCGGTATTTTACGATTTCACTATATACATACGTATGTACACGGTGTTCTATGACTAGAGGTAAATATTTCAAAGGATGATTATACAGGGTTATTCACCCAACCCATTCATTAGAAGTTTACTAGGATCTAAAAGTGATACGAATTTGAAAATTTGGAGTTATGTTAAGTTCGACATATACTATTTTTTTTAAATAGTTTCAACTTGCTGTCACTTCCGGTTTAACCGGAAATAGCTGTAACTTGCTTATTTCAAATGAAACCCCCAGTATATTATTTTATTTTTAGATTCTACATAATATTTTGGGAACATTTTCTGTATAATGTTCTATACTTAGTTCTTACCGTTTTTGAGATATTTGACCTTGAATTAAAAATGTGCCTCTGTAATGGCCAATTTTAAAATTGCATATCTCCGCAGTTATTATAGACATAATCTCCATATTTTGCAGGATGTCAATACATAGTCTTAGTATTATACAAGGTGTCCAAAATTAAGCTCCTAACATTTGCATTTTTGAAGTTGCAAAAGTCGGTTTTTTTAAATGGGACACCCTATAACTTTAAGCAGTATCAAGTAGAAAATGTAATTTTCTATCGAACTGTATTAGGGTTACCTATACCTATTCCAAACCATTTTCGAGATAATTAAGTTTATGTGAAACTAATAATAGATATTCATTCTGGCAAATTTTTATTATTCGCGTAGTTGGCCGTGGAAAAGAAATAATGACAGTTATTTGTTAATAATGACAGTTATTGTACGTTTTTGTTTTTCGGTGGCTGTTAGTAGCAAAATTAGAGTGAAACTTTGAATCAAAATTGAGAATATCAGCGTTTGTGTATTCTTCCATTTTGTTTCAAAATTTCACTTGAATTTTGCTACTAACAGCCACCGAAAAACAAAAACGTACAATAACTGTCATTATTAACAAATAACTGTCATTATTTCTTTTCCACGGCCAACTACGCGAATAATAAAAATTTGCCAGAATGAATATCTATTATTAGTTTCACATAAACTTAATTATCTCGAAAATGGTTTGGAATAGGTATAGGTAACCCTAATACAGTTCGATAGAGAATTACATTTTCTACTTGATACTGCTTAAAGTTATAGGGTGTCCCATAAAAAAAAACGACTTTTGCAACTTCAAAAATGCAAATGTTAGGAGCTTAATTTTGGACACCTTGTATAATACTAAGCCATATGAATAGTGAAAGTGTGAACCTAAGACTATGTATTTACATCCTGCAAAATATGGAGATTATGTCTATAATAATTGCGGAGATATGCAATTTTAAAATTGGCCATTACAGAGGCACATTTTTAATTCAAGGTCAAATATCTCAAAAACGGTAAGAACTAAGTATAAAACATTATACAGAAAATGTACCTAAAATATTATGTAGAATCTAAAAATAAAATAATATACTGGGGGTTTCATTTGAAATAAGAAAGTTACAACTATTTCCGGTTAAACCGGAAGTGACAGCAAGTTGAAACTATTTTAAAAAAATAGTATATGTCGAACTTAACATAACTCCAAATTTTCAAATTCGTATCACTTTTAGATCCTAGTAAACTTCTAATGAACGGGTTGGGTGAATAACTCTGTATAGGTAATTTCCAATAAAAAATATCATATAACTAATGGTCTAATTTTACGTCACGTATTAATTCTTCACTATTGTTGTATTTGATGTCAATTTTTATTCGTTCAAATTTGAATGTCTTACACTTTCGACTGTAATTCTGGCTGAAATTTTAAAGTAATAAAAAGTATGGAACGGTTTTCAACTCGAGAAAAGCTGGAGATGAATGACTGCTGCATTTTGAGTGGGAGAAATACAGGTATGGTTCAAAATATACGTATTTCCAGAGGTATCCAGAGGCGTCAACACGAGCTCGTAATATTTAATAGGTTTAGAGTGAATCTATTCAAGTATGGATCGTTTAATAATAACCCCAGAATACGCAGGATTAATGAAAATCTAGAAAATTATGTCGGTGAAAACCCTCATATCTTACTGCCTCTAATAGAACATAATATTGCTATATCTGTTCATAGGGCTCTAAAGAAAACTAAAATTACCGTACTGAGACCATATTAGCCCAGGTCTTAAAGATGGCGACACTGGGAGAAAACTTCATTTTTGCAATTAATTTTTGACAAAATCTAGAGAAGATTCTCAATTTTCTCTTAGAGTTTTACGATCTGACGAATGAACAAGGAATTGAGACGTCAAGTTAAATGAAGCTTTAACATATGGCTTGGATTTCTTAATGGACATATGATATTTGTAACTTTTGACGGAATACTCACTAGGGAAAGATATTTAGAGTTTTTGCAGCAGAATGTCGTGTAAATGACCGAAGATTTACCTCTGGCCACTGTAGCTAACATATGGTTTCAACAAGACAATAATCCAAAACACTTATTTTGCCTTGTTAAGGAGTGGCTTTAAGACCATAATGTCCAGGTTCTACAATGGTCAGCTCAAACACCGAACTTTAATCCTATGGAGAATCTGTGAGAAGGGATAGAACGTTGGATTCCCTCTACAAGGTTCCCTAACAAACAATATTTAGTAGATAAAATAAACGAAATATGAACAAATATGTCTATTACTACTACCAAAAATTTAATTTCACCGATGCCGCGTTGATGTCAAAAAGCTATAGCCAATAATGAATACCCTACCAATTATTAAATTAAACATTGTTTTTGTGAATGTTGCTTTACTTATATCGTCTATAGTTTTGTCTCATTTTAGTAAAGAAATTATTTAAAAACCTAAATTACTACAGATGCTGATAAAACTACTTTTTTTTTAAATTTTAATTAGGGTGCCAAATTAAATAGCGAATACTTGTTTCCATATTTGAGAGAAATAAAAGACACATGCGGAGTTTTACATTTTTTATAAATAGTTACTTTACTTTTGTCCACTAGTGTGTAGAAGTTAAAGGAAAATGGAAAACAATTCGCTCTATTTAAATTTTAGATTTTAAATTAACACAGAACAGATCACCGCGTCAGCCACTTAGATCAACGTTCATATAATATATTGTTTTTTTCCGTGTGAACACGTAGAATTCGTGGTGTCTTTATTTCAAAAAACTGTCGAAGATAGAAAATACCTCCAGAACAAGGAGATAATAATATTACTACTGCCACATTAATAACAAAGTTTTATTTCTCATAAATTTTCGCCACTCTGTATATTCATCTATAATAACTTAAAAACCTAAGCCATTCTTGAAAATGCAACTTTTGGTTCCACTCTATATAAAACTAAGTCAATTTGAGTTTCTGTCAAATATAATATGAGATAAAGAAATGATAATTTCAATAACCCGCCAAAAACCCATTCAAATGCATGCAAAATTTGAAAGTTTTTTACGATGATTATCCGGCTTTTTCCCAAGGATATATTAAAGCAGAATCTAGAATATTTCCTGTATCAAAAGAACTTCCAGCCAAAGTCTTTTTAACGTCATCTACTCTATTACAACTAGGCTGAATTAACCTGCTCCTAAAATGTATTGAGAATTTATCGAATAACCTCTTCCATTAATCACTTATGCTTTGGTTGTAAACAGAAATTTTTTTAAACCACCATCAACCACTTCCTAAACCTCAGTACAATAAATCTAAAACGTTGCAACACTAATACAGTGGCGAACAAAAGTATGGAAACTTTTTCTAATTTTTAATGCAATTTAATTCCTATACGTAGCAACAAACATCAGTCAAGAAAAAAGTTGTTTTTTGGAATATTAACTTTATCTAGAATATGTACATAAATAAAAATAAATATATTAATGTATTTATCAGTCTTAAAAAAAACAAAATTGTAAAAAATGTATAAACTGACTGAACAAAAGTATGGAAACATTTTCTTCATTTTAGTCTAATCTCAAAATTTGTTGATTAAAGTGACTACATTAAGTTTTCTGCTTCTAAGATTTTGTTGAAAATGCCGAAGTGTAAATATTACAGTGCTGAGTTCAAGCGAAGAATAGTGACCATGTACACAAACAGAACAAAACAAATTAATATTGCAAATGCATTAAATATACCTCGGGAACTGTTCATAAAATAATTAAGAGGTATTTGCAAAGAGGAACAGTAGATCCAGCAATGAAATGTGGAAGACCTCGAAAAACAACCCGTAGAGTGGATAGTGCAATCGTTAGAAAAGCTAGAGTCGATCCAAAAAAATCTGCTGTGGCGATAAATAAGGAGTTAAAAGAGGAATTTGAAGATATTGATGTATCGGATATGACAATTAGGCGTCGGCTTATAAGTGAAAATCTTCATGGTAGACGTGCAGTTAAAAAGCCACTTCTTACAAAGCGACACAGACAAGCGAGATTAAAATTCACCAGAGAACATAAGAATTGGACCGAACACCAATGGTCATTAGTAGTTTTCAGCGATGAAAGTAAGTTTAATTTGTTCGGCAGTGATTCTACAGGATATGTTCGAAGACCTCCAGGACAAAGATATGACCTAAAATATTTAATTCCCACCGTCAAACATGGCGGTAGAAATGTGATGGTTTGGGGTTGTTTTACACGATCTGGTACTGGACCACTAGTGAAAATAAATGTCAAAATGGACTCCAAGATGTACTGCGACATCTTACAAAATCACCTACTGACATTTGAAGAAGATCTACTGTTGGCATGGATTTATCAACAGGATAATGATCCAAAGCACACCTCGCGATTAACTAAAAATTGGTTTTTAGAAAACAAAATACGGGTGTTGGAATGGCTGTCACAATCGCCTGATATAAATCCGATTGAAAATCTGTGGTACTATTTAGATAAGAAGGTCAGATCCAAAAACGTTAAAAATCGCGATGAACTTTGGGCAGTATTGGAGGAAGAGTGGAAGGCGATTTCCAGGGATCTCTGTACAAAGCTTATTGACTCTATGGGACGAAGATGTCAAGCGGTAATTGATGCCAAAGGGTATCCAACGAAATACTAAAACTTTTGAAAAACCTTTTAATAAAATAGTACATAATATAATTTATTTTCAACAATTTGTAAGTAATGTTTCCATACTTATGTTCGGTCAATTTATAGATTTTTCACAATATTGTTTTTTTTGAGACTGATAAATATATGAATATATTTATTATTAGTTATGTACATATTCTAGATATAGCAGATATTCCAAAAAAGGACTTTTTTCTTGACGGATATTTATTGTTACGTGTTGAATAAAATTGCTTTAAAAAATAGAAAATATTTCCATACTTTTGTTCGCCACTGTAGATTCCTCCAAATAACGTTTGACGTCACATATTACTAAAAAATTAGTCACCCGACACTTCCCCACAATGTCGCCATTATGCATCATGCTACATGTTGGGAGTGCATATTGAGCGTGGGTGAAAAGGTTTAAAAGACTTTGGGCACCAAAAGGTACCGTACTCGATTACAATAGCGGTCCCATGAGACCCCGTATTTTTGTTTGCAGTATACATTGTCTTTATCAGCGCGTTGTATAAGGAATAAAATATTGATATATTTTAAAATAACTGCTGGGCTGTATAAAACAAAAGGAATTGTAACCAATTCGCATAAAATATCACCCAGGTAGTTTGGATGTCTTACAAAGCCCCAGAGTCCTGATGTTAGCAACTTCTTGCCTTGGTTCGTGGGGATAGTTTCAAGTTCTGAAAAAGAAGGTGTGATTTATTTAGTTCAAGTTGCTACGATTAGATAAATGGATCTTTAGAGAGCATCCAAGATAAGGATGTGCAGCATGGAGACCTTGTAAACAATAATTGATATAGCTCTGGTTAAACATGAGAAAAATGGAGTAGTCTAAGGAGTAGCCTCATGGTGCAAACAGATCTATAAAATTACTTTTGATTTCTCAATTATTTCGAAAAAGAAAAATTTATTTGTTACCAAGTTGTGACAAGTAAAAACTAAAAGCACATTTCCATTGCAGTTTTTAATAAGCTTGAAAATAACTGTCTTAGCTAAATCCTGTTAATTTTTGTTTTACACTAAAAAGGAAATTTAGTTTCCAATAGGTACAGTTATGACCGATAATACTACTGGCACCAATATCTAGGATTCGAATCGGAAGGTCTGGAACATTTACAAAAGCTATTTAACAAATCTAATGGGATCTAACAAAGTGGAAATAGTGCTCATAACAAGCAATGCCTCATTGTACAATTGTTCAATGGCAGGTTTTAAGACAGATCGTTGTGCAATGATTTAATTAAATTAGGTACTTTGCTTTCTGTGCAACAGATGACTCATAATAATATTTTACCTCCGTCCACATTTATCGTCCATCACAAGCTCTCAAAATCGTATATAGGTTACTCATTCACCAATTTAATTATCTCACACCAATATGCAGTTTCGGCAAATATGTCTACTTATCTCAGCTTTTAGTAAAAATGCTGTCATTTGGTTTTTAATTTTTTCGACATTTGATTAGCTATTAATGTAAATAGAGGAAAAAAATTATATCTGCTTTCTCTAGTGTTATTAAAACTTGCCAAGCCATAAAGTAAGAATTTATGAATGTCCCATCAAGGAACCGGAAATTAAATGTCTCTTTAACAAATGTTTTAGCAAATGTCGAAACAGATCAGAAAAGGATGTCTTACTCTGTACATTGAATACGGATGAAATTACCGAAACTCGCTGCAATAAGTTTTCTGTTTCAGTGTCCAATTACTTGTTAAAATTTCCTTTGGCTTTCAATCTTTTACTACATGTTCGAACGACAACATTGGTTATTGTTAAAGTGAAAAGTATATTTTACTCTCTTTAAAATTTATAGAAAAATGTACAATCTTAAACCACCACTATTGGAGTTTTTCGTTAAAATTATAAAAAGTTGTATTAGTTAGTAGCATTCTTCAAATTTGTTATTTAAAGTCACCGCACGAAGTGTTTTACTATGCAGGGAGTAAATTTAGAAATTTTTCACCCCTATTATCTTGAAACGAGATACATTTTTGAAATATTGACGGAACATGACCATTTTGTCATCAAGTAATCCTTTACCCCGCAGAGCGACTTTTTCAAATATCTCAAATGATAAAAGGGGTTTGATAATACATCATTACCATACATCACCATTATATTTTTATTTTGTACATTTTGGTACCT
The DNA here is from genome assembly GCF_039881205.1 of Euwallacea similis. Taxonomy (NCBI): domain Eukaryota; kingdom Metazoa; phylum Arthropoda; class Insecta; order Coleoptera; family Curculionidae; genus Euwallacea; species Euwallacea similis. Next base: position 1,683,833 of record NC_089632.1, on the reverse strand, counting down.
CGTTGGTTACATTTGACTGTTGCGTTATTAAATTACGCGTGTTTGATTATTCTAAAATTATTTGTCCTATTAGTGTTTTGATAGCGTTCAAGCAAAGATTTTTTTACTCCAACACGTCTTATGGTTAGAAAATGATTGTAATAAATCAATTTATCATGAAAAGAAAACATCAATTAACCTCTGAAGCACATATTTATCAATCTAATAAATTTCTTCGATCCTTGAAAAGAAACATCTATGTAGAATATGATTTTTTACATTGTTTATTTTTGTTTGCAATGGAATCCCGTTTCGATGAATTTTAATGTTTTGTTACATAAAAAATATTATTTATTTATTTGTGGTACTGGTCAATGTTAATCGATATTCAAATCAGTTAAAATTTATTGCGATAATTCATGTATTATTGTGAGTAATTTTTAAAATATTAGGTTGTTTCACGTGAAATATCTGATTTTAAGTCTTAACTTTTCTTCCGCCTTTTTTGCATCAAGACTTTTTTCTAGTTATGCGCCAAATATGTCGTTTCAAACCTGAGAGTGTGCTGTTTCTTATTTGATATTTTTTGTGGGATTGTGTACAGTTCTGACACAAAATTTTGGACCGATCATGTCTAACATGTATCCAAGAGATTTTCGCGTTTTGTACTTGTATAAGTGGAAAAGTGGGCATAACGCCGTAGAAGCTGCCCGAAATATTAACTGTGCGTTTGGGGAGGGTTCTGCAAATGAACGCACTATTCGTCGCTGGTATGCCAAATTCGAATCTGGAGACGAGAGCCTGGAAATTGAAGACCGTAGTAAACCAAAGAGTGCCCTGAATGATGAAGTTTTGCAGGTGCTGGTTGAGGCAAATCCCTGCCAAACAGTCCGAGAACTTTCAGAAGAGCTAAACGTTAGCATCGCAACAATTTCTCGGCACCTAAAGCTGATTGGGAAAGTAAAGAAGATGGATAAGTGGGTCCCGCACGAGCTTAATGAACGGCAGAAAATTACGCGCCAGGAAATTTGCAATTCTCTGCTGATCCGAAACGACAGAAACCCGTTTTTGGATCGCATTGTAACGTGCGACGAAAAATGGATGCTGTATAACAACATCTCTGCAGCTCTGCACAATGGTTCGATGCCGATGAGAATCCAAAACACATGCCTAAACCGAGTTTGCACCCAAAAAAGACGATGGTTACTGTATAGTGGTCAATGGGGGGCGTAATCCATTACAACTTCTTAAAACCGGGCGAAACCATTATTGCAGAGAAATACTGTGCCGAACTTACCGAAATGCATCGAAAGTTGTCTGTTAAGCAACCGTCATTAGTCAATAGAAAGGGGCCAATCCTTCATGACAACGCGCGACCACATGTTTCGCAAAGAACCGTGAAAAAGCTCAGAGAAATGGAGTACGAAACACTACCACATCCACCATATTCGCCGGACTTGTCACCGACGGATTATCACTTTTTTAAACACCTAGACAACTTCCTCGCCGGAAAACGGTACCTTGATCAAGCCACTATAGAAAGTGCCTTTAAGGAGTTTATTCAAAGTAGAAACAATGATTTTTATGAAAATGGAATTGCAAAACATGTCGCTAAATGGCAAAAATGTGCAGATTGTAATGGTGCATATTTCGATTAAATATAATAATTTTTGAAAAAGTTATAGTCTCTTAAAAGTCACGAGTAAAATCGGACATTTCATGTGAAACAACCTAATAGTATACGCAAATCGGCAAAGAATTGCATTTATTTTTATTTAAGAGGAGCAAGGAAGATGCGCAAGAAGAAGAGCAGAAATTTTTAATGCTAGAAATCCTAATTCTAATGTGAATCGTAGCATACGTTTAGGAGTTAACACACAGATGAAACCTGAAGCATAAAAAACTTCAATATTAATCCCTGAGAAGAATTCAAAACGAATTCCTGAAAAAAAATCTTCTAAATTATTCGAGTTTCGAATTAATTTCGACTCGAAGCGGAGACGAACACAGTTGAGATCTGAAACACAAAAAAACTATAAAGTCGTTGAAAGAGTTCAAGTTGCGATACCTTCTTCGGTCACGTCCAAAAATAGTTTTAAGTATCTTCCAGAAGAGCCAAAATTGCAAATAATTTGGACTTTCAATTAAAATTTTAATTACGTCGTTCTCATTGACCTGAAAAAACTTAACTGTAAACCACAAGAAACAACAATCAGAACTTACCCCCGAGCATTAAAAACATGAGCCAGAATCACGTCAGCAACATTCACTTTCACTCACAAAATGAGAGTTAAACATCGCCCACTTTCATTCCTCAAGTCATGGATATACTAACGGCGTACCTCATGAGTCTTTAGACCAAAAGAATACCCAATTATTAGTGCAGCGCGCATTACAAACATCTTGTTCATCGCGGCGCTAACACTGGAATGAATCATCTACGATGTGATATCGGTACGAAAACATACAAAAAATTTACAACTTGCCTTTTGTAAACGCACAATTGATCGGTCTTAGAAACGATACTTGCGATGTTTCCAGATTTAAGAAAATGAGAGAAAAGTTGCGAATGCAAGGTAGTAGTTTCATTATACAAACACATCGCAATGGAATAAAAATACATTTTCTATTGCAACGAGGATTTGATCGAAAAAGAAGTCAGAGATTTTTCGAGAACAATACTAATTTAGAATGTCTTACGTCATGTTCATAATTAATATAAATATACATATAATAAAGGTAAAGCCACAATTAACTTTAACATTTTGTTTCAGTCTGTTAAAACTTAACAACTTGGACGGCCGAATGATATGTGTGATCTAATAAATTTAATTTTTTGATGAACAATGAAACCGGAGTTGCCGGAAACCATTAGAGTTGCCTCCGGAGGAGCCAACATTGACAAGTAATATCGGCTCAAACCAGATACCACATAGTTGATACTTGAAACACAAGAACACCAAATTTAATTTCCTAAATTGTTATTAAAAATCTTGAACCTATGTTGGCCATGGGATACCACCATTGAAATCGTGGAGTCTTGGAAAGGCACTTTTGGGACCTTCGTTTTTGACACCAAAAATCGCAAATTATAAAGACCAAAATGATACGGAATCTCGGAAACTAACTTTATAATGTGTCTTTTGCAAAGGTACGAGTCATAGCATGAATGATAACGATACGATGGCCTCCAAACATTCAAATACCTTTATACCTTTTTTGCGAACGTACAGCTCATCGGTCTAACCATGGAAACGATACGCAGAACGAAATAATATACAATGTGTATATGCTTGAGGAAAGACATTCAAACAATGACAAAAGCCAATAAGAATGGTCACGAACACAGAAAAAAAAATTAAACGAGGTTAAATTAGGGACAATGATCAAATATTGATCACTTACTGCAAATAATCCTTCTGGAATTATGATCCATTTGGAATCCTGTTAACAAAAACTGTCATTTCGCAGCCATTGAATAGAGAAATTTCAGTTGCTATTTATTTTCGATACAACACGCACTACATTATATTGCCCAGTTTCAAGTCCATCTATGGCCTTTTTCTTTTAAATCGCCGACATATTTACTTCAATTCAATTTGGGTTCCTTCTAAGTACGTCACTCAGCGATCGTGTGAGTTCAGAGACTCGAACACAAATGAGACGATATATCCAGAAATGGCAAATAAAATCGCATTTCAAAAGTGTGAATTTTACGGGTTTTTTACCGATCACAGTCCATGCAACATATTAAAATTTATCGAAACAACATTCCATTGCAACCAAAAGTATAATAAATAATAAAAAAATCATATTCTGCATAGATGTTTTTTTTTGACGATTAGAGAAATTTATGAGATTGACAAACATTTGCTTCAGTGATTAATGCATCATTTCTTTTGATGGTCGTCTCGACAAACAATAAGTCAATAGGTTAGTAAATAGGTTTATTACAAGAGTTGAATGTAACAAATGAGGTACCAAAATGTAGAGAATGAAAGCCCTTTAAAATGATGTACCACTTAATCCCCCTTTATCTGTTAAGATATTTAAAAGGGTGACTCTGCGGGGTAGAGGATTGAGAGAGGCGCAGTGAATTCTATATAAAAATTGTTCTCCCTCGATAAAAAAAAACTACTTATAGTATATCTAGAGTAAGAATGGTTGCACTTCATCGCGGTGAAAATCCGCTGCGTTGCAAACTTGTAAATATACTTGAACATATGTATATCTTACGGTATTTTCAACTTTAAACTTCTAACTAGTCAAAAACGTTTTGCTGAAAAATGTTTTCGCTCTACTATTTAGTGTAGTATTAGCAGCTTACTGGATAAAAATGTAAATAATGATAATGTAATGATGTTTAAGTAACGGCAACGTCGCAATATTTTGCCAACAAAATTTATGGCGCGAAATTTAAATTCCCATAACGATGCATATTGTTGTTCCGTATGGTCGGTTGGCAATGAAATTACGTCACTTGTGACGTGCAACCATTCTTAAGCTGGGTAGACTATACGTGTTTCGGCGATTTTTTAAAAATCTATCCTTTTTCGAGATACAAAGGGTGAGAAGTGTTCAAATTGATACCCTGTATGATTGAACATTTATAAAATGACAGAAAATAAGAATTTCCAATACTTACTAGAAAATGACGGGTTATACGGGTTTTTCCTAAAACCATCCTTTATATTATTGCTTATGCGAGCTATAAAATGTCCAGTGAGGAAAATTACGGCAATCACTGCTAGCTGCCAATATGGAAGCTGTACATTGTGCTCCACGATGAACTTGATTAGGAACGACCAAATGAAGGGACAAAGGAAGCAATTGAGTGTGATGGTGTATCCAAGTCCTATAAAACAAGTTTTACGGTTACACTCTAGTATAAAACCACATATACTGAAATCAAAAGGCACATTTTTGGAATTTTTTTGAAATGATTTTGAAATTTTTAGCGTTGAAATGTGAATAATTTTTTTTTCGATAAGTCAATGAACTCCATTCTGTTTACAATTAAAAAAAAATTATAAAAAAATTAAATTTTGGGAATTTGGGTGGAAATGACTACTGAAAAACAAAAAAATATTCCGATTTTGAATTTTCTTCATAATTAGAGTGCAAAACAATAAAATAAAATAATTTTATAAGTTAAAAGAAACTCCCTCCCTCACTTGCGCTAAAAGAATATTTTTTAAAAAGAAATTAAATTTCTAGAAAAACGTTTTGAAAATATAGGGTAAGGTGACTTCCAGCTGAATAGGTAGTAATGTAATATTCAAAATTGTCTAGAAAAATTGTAACACCATGTACATATAACTGGTCTAAATTTAAATGTTATGCAGAGTATTCCATTAGGCTGACATAATCTGAGTGCGTCTAAGCGGTTAGGGAAAAAAATGAAAAATGCGAGCTACATTAATTTTAAATGTCAGTCAGCCAGAACTGCCTTAAATTAAACCGAGTCAATATTACTGATGAGGACAGGAGTAATGGCATTATATATTATTAATAAACTCGAAGATAGCAACAGTGCCACACAGTATATGGAATTTTCAGAATATGATATAAAGAAAAATGTCTTACATACCTTCCTGTTGGATTGTTTTTGACGTGACCCAAGCTCTCTCATAGAACAGTCTGTCGAATAGACGAATGATTTGTAGAGAAGCATAAACCACTAACGTCGGTTGAATACGAAGTAAGCGTTCGATTAATTGTTCATTGGAAGTCTCGGAATTTTTAGTCGCCTCAAAACTTTTATATAAGTAAGCGGCAGTGAGAATCAACTGAAATAAATAATCTGCTCAAAATTTGTTCCTACAAGAAATATGTAAATAAATGTCTAATAATATCACACTTCTGGTAATGAAATTTTGATAATGATCCCATCGAATAACAAGAAAATGGAATAGATTTACTGGGTCCCTATGAGAGATGGTTCCCCTTTATAACCTTCTCATTTGTGCGCCAATTAAGATAAAAATTTTAGGTTAGCTATAAGACTTTAAAATACATTAAAGAGGTATAATTGATCATTGTACTACTTCAGATTAAACTATCTGATTCTAATATTTTTCCTATACCTATTCGCATTCATCTTCATAAGCTTTATTGTCACATGATTTTTACTTGTTCAATGGCAAAAAATAATTTATTTTTTATTTTGATACTTTTGATGAGACAGAATACTTGCGCAGTGTATCGAGTTCTTATGACTTAGCTTAAGTTTCCGACGTTATCATAGATCATAGTTGATATAAGCATAAATCTACCTTAAGTGTAACCCCTTTTTGTCATAAAGAAGTTATCATAAAAATATGGTATGTATTATGTATCTCAGTTAAGTTTCGTCAAAGTATTTGTGATTCACTGCCTATAAGGAATATTGGTTACCAGTTAGAGGATTTTAATAGATTTCAACTTTGAACAGGATTTTAGTTAAAATGTTAACAAAAATCCTTGCCAATTTATTTTTCCAAGCCAAGAAATAAAAAATAAATTACACATTATACGAATTATAGGCAACACTTGGACAAAAATACTAAAATAAAACTTACCTTAGAAATTAACACGTACTTGTTGATGAACATCTTCAAATCAACTACGTTGAAAATTCTGGGATGAAGCTCTCTCCCAATGACGAAATTGTGCATCTTATTCTTGTCGATTATCTGCGGATTGAGGGCGCTGATTGGCGCGTAAAAGCTCCGAATGTAAGCAAAAACGCTTATAGAAACTCCAACTATGAAAGCGGAAATGAAGAAATGAAATTCGTGAGCCAAGACAAATCTAAAAACTTGAATGTCGGAATACTTTAATACGGCGCTAAAGGAAAAAACTACGACTGCACTGAATAGGCCGTTAATAACGTAGACAAATTTTCCATGTTTGTCCGGCAAAGCTGTTACTTTCCAGCCGCTAAACGGCAATACATCAAGAATAGCCAATAGCAATATGTAAGAAAGGAAGGCTAGTGCAGCCTTTAAATCAAAGTACGTGGAGGTACTCAAAAATTTACTTGGGTTTGCAGGAAGTAATTTGAATGAACAGTTGCTTGGATCGCATGTGCTGTATAAATAAAATCCAAGGACAGGAAAAAGAAATAATACGAGAACAATTCCAATTCCTTCGGCTACTTTAGAAATTACACTTTTGCCAGTTTTTGTCGATTCCGACGATTCCTTTACGAACTCATCTTCGTCGGAAAATCCAGAACGCTTGTTATATGCTGGTTCGAAATGTTTCAAATGGACAATCCTTTCGATTTCCTTTTGTTGCAAACGTGTGACCCTCTTGACCAATTGAGGAGTTACTATTTGAATTGGCTCCTTGTCTATTTCCAGCTGTAAATAATGTGAAATACAACTTTCGCGTCTCTTAATTTTTTTATAGTTCTATTACATGCTTTATGACTTTATTACATACCTTTTCTATAAAATCAATTCTAGCCCTACCCTTAATCGCAGCTTTAGGTTTTTCTTCTATTTCGATTTTTTCGTCGGCAGTATCCGAATCTGTATCGGCTTCGAAATGTTTTTTCTTTTTATTCAGAATGGGAATAGAACTCTCTGAAAGCAAATAATACAAGTCACATTATATTGAAATATTTCTAAATAAAAAAATAAGGAATGTGAAGTTATTTTTGAGTGATTTAATGCGATTCATCTCTTCAGTTCATTATATACATGGTGACGTAAAAAATAACTACGATTTGATGAAATTCCAACTTTGCCGAAATTCTATGAACCTGTTTTATTTCAAAATGGAAAACTACAAAAGACTTCGAGTATGACAAGATAGAGCCTTTTTGTAACAAAATGATCAAAGAATTGAACTATGAAATAAAAATGCAAAATTTGGACACTGTTAACCTTGTATCTAGTACAAACTTAGGGCAAAAAGAGTATTGCAGTGTTATGTATTGCCTAATTCTCCACTTACCTTTAAGCTTCTCTTTCTCTTTGACCAGTTGGGACGATGACTTCCTAATGGGACTTCGTCGAGTGGGTGTCAAATGTCCGGCTCTTTTTTCAGATCGAGCGGGAGATTTGGAAAGCTCTCTTCTTTTCAAACGGGTACTTCTTTCAGACTTGGGTTCCCTTCGTGTCCTGCTGGTACTTTTAGGTCTACCTGGACTTTTAGATCTACCAGGGCTTCGTGATACCTTAGAAACAATCTCAGGTTCATCCTTTAGAGGAATTTTTTCTGTTGCCGACTTTGGAGTCGCCAATTTTTTAGGTGGCGCCATTATTGTGCTAAATACCTGCAATAGAGAAGTAAACAATGATTTGCACTTACATCTAAAATATTTGATAATTCGGGACAGTTTGAAGATTTTTTCAAATTGTTTGCAATACACATGCATGAACTATGAATGTTTCAAATTGTTGGGTAGAAAATAAACTACGGGCTCCTAGAAAATAAGCTACTGACAACCAATTAGTAATAAATCTTCAAACTGCTCTAATAGTTGTTAAATTATATGGAGGGAAATTACATAACATGATGAATTTAAATATTGTAGGGAATAAGAAAGGAATCAAAAATCACCAATACATCTCTCTAAGGTTGCTTATTAGGTAAGTTGGGATAAATTATCATTAATATAGTAACTCACGAAATTTATCAAATCGCATGTAAGTAGCGATCAACATGTTTTTCACAAATTATACCAGTTAAATTGCAACATCATTGTTACTAAAATATTATTTAAGAGCAAAATTAACAAAAATTATAAAAAATGAACAGGACTATTTTTTTACTGAAAAAAGAACCAAACATTTTCTTTTTTTACATATTATGAATTTCAATGTAAAAGCATTAGTATTAATGTATCATACTGCATTCAAAATTATCAACAAAAATCAAAATTCGTTCTTATTATTTTAGATGCTACGGAAATGTTCAATTATTAATAATAATTAACATTAATAGCATAATTGAAATTCACAAAATCAATCAAGTGGTCTTGTCAGAATTATAAAAAAACTAAGTGATTTATGTTTACAGCAAAGATGGGAATGTGTTTGAGGATTATAATAAAAGACTGGACAAAGTTTTTTAATCAACAATAAATACATATTGACAAACAACACTTTCGATTTTTGATAATACTACAAACATTTCATTAATTTCGAGAGTCGCTGTATATCGACCTTGAGGTTGCAGTTCGTATGAACCATTTAGACATTCCCTGTATTTAATTTAAAGATTAACATTTTCTAGATGAACTTTCATTTTTAAGCTAGAAGAAAAAATTAAATTTTGACAATTTTCAGTAAATTCTTGTCATTTAGTTATTGTTAATTATAGAAATATAATTATTACTACATTATTATAACACTTTTTTGAGTAGATTTTCATGATGTTAAGGAATTTTTTATAATTCGCTCAATTTTTCACTTATAACATAAAGTTATACTTTTTTAATTATTAGTCTTAATTGGTTTAGGCATCATTAAATAGAGGGTCTTTTTCGCCTCAAAATGAAATATGACACACTGGAACTAGTGCGGACCAAAGTTACTTATTTTTATAAGATCAAATTTTTACAATAGGCACAGCCGTTTACGTATTCCCAACACACTTTATTTGTTATTTATTTAAATTAAGAATTCCATACTGGTTATTTAGTCTTATTTATCCTCTAAAATATCTTACAAAAACTAAGTAAAAAATCAAATGTTGAAATATTTTATTTAATGTAGTAGTAACTGCCTCTGAAACATATTTCTATTGGTACCTTGGAAGAAGACAATCCAATAAATCCATTTTTTTTAAGATTGAAAAAAAGGCTATCAAATGGACTACCATGGAGCATTTAAAACAATTCAAAAACAAAAACTTAGTATATCAAACATTTTTGATGTGAATGAACTCATCATTTTCAATATTGTAAGTCTTGGCTTGTGTCAAATGCTTCATGATCAGATAGAAAGGTATACTTCTATAGCTGTTGAAAAAGCTTTTATTAAGTAAGTAATATTGGTCCATGCTAATTTTGACATGTCACAGTTCATTTTGAAAGGAAAAAAATTCTCTCTCCAGTGATGCTTAAGTCAACTACTATTTATATTTAAAAAAATACAACTTTACATGAAAAACTGATTGAAGTATCACAATTCCCTTAATATCATCTTAATCTACTCAAAAGAGTGTCTAATAAGATAGTAAAACAAAAGTATTCAAAAATGTTTAATCACTCCTCTAGACTTCTCTCACACAAAAGATATTGAGAATACTCTATTGTTTTCCTCTATCTAGTATAGTTACCAAGATTTCTTACATAAACACTGAAATCTGTCTACCCTGTACAATTGATATAATTTTTCAAACCAGTGTTCATATACCATACTGCTTTATTTGTAGATCTCTCACATTTGTGATAGTGCTGCATCTTATCTCACTTGGAAATGAATATAAGAATATGCAATCAGATTTCATTAATTTATTATTGTTTTGCCTATACCCCATAAATCCATCAAAAAGGGACCACTCTGTATGTACATATGGATGATTGCCAACTTTCTATTACTTTCTGAGAACCTTAACCTTGAAAAGATGGGATCTTCCATGAAACCATCTTTCCAGGAATTAGCCCAATTATGGTATTCAGATAAATATTTTAAATAACTACTTCATAAAACCATAAAAGTATTTTTTTGTTGAAAACAAGGGTCTGTCCATCTAAAGAAAAATAGGGTGATATCTTTCATCATATGGGTGAAAACAAGGGTTTTATCTTATTAAATGAGACAAATTAATATGAAAGGGTATTTTAGTGAGTCTAAATTAAAATGTATCATAATAAATAATTACTAATTCAGACAATATTTTAAATGTTAATACTGGTTCCAGACTATTCCTCTATGGATCCATATCTGTCTAGAATGGGCTTAATAAAATAAAATTTTTATAGAACTTATTATATTATTTGTTTGTAACCTGTATGAATCGAGGCGATTGTTCATAGCACAGCACACAAATTCTGGATCATCCAGTATAAGTATTTATATAACAAAAAATAAAATAAGAAGTAATCTTATAAAATTGACCCCTAATGCCACAAATGTGAATGTTTTTCAAAACTTAGATAAAATATTGGCAATTTGCCTAATAACTAATTTATATAAATAATGAGTATGTATGGATATGTCTGAAAATATGTAATTAAGCAAATCACAGGAAAGTCCTTAACAAAAATTATGTAATAACTTTTAGAAGAATTCAGCAGGGGTTTTGAAAGTAAATTAAAATAGTTACAAGAACTATGTTTATGACAAATTATCTATGGAAGTGTTTGAAGAAGATTTTTAAAAAAGTTTCTTACCTAAATAAGTACAGAATTCGCCACTGAAAACACTAATAATTAAACAATTCTGTAAAATTCTTTAAAAAGATCAACGCGAAGAAGAGACGCTACCTCGTTTTACCTAAATAAACAAACAAAATACAAAATAGACGCTATAGCTACGCTAGACGTATGAAAGGCGTCAAGTGGCGTGGCGTCATGATGCCTTGATTGGTTGAAAATGTGGAACTATTTCAATTTCAACCAATCAAATTTGTTTTAGCACTGAGCAAATCAAAACGGCTTTCCTGTTGAGAGAATTAGAGCATCTTTTCATCTTTGCCTATTCCCATGTTTGAGATAAGGACGAAGAAGTGTCAACTGAAATTGTTAAAGTTGAAAAAATGTTAGCTTGATGTTTGATTGCAGATCTATCCCTTGTCACGTGTCATCTCACCTGTCGCCTGTCCTTTTCATCAACTCAAATTTTTATTTTGCTCTGAATTTTTTAGAATTTTAATCGATATTACATTTTGTTGGCTTAATTTAGATCGTAGGGAATTATAATTATTAAAATGTCTTTAATCTTCAGGTATTGTAAATTCGTAAAAAACTTTTAATTTAAAAAAATTGTTATATAATTCCTATTACAGGCTAGCTGGAAATAGACTGGGCCAGGGACATAGGCTTCTATTCCAAGACAGCAGTAGATTGTTAAATTATGTAAGACCGGTTACTATAAAATGCACACCAGCTGTGGCACCGCTAAACGAATCCCACGATGAGCGTAATCTCAGGTTGAATAGACCTCAGTCACCTCATCTCACAATTTACAAATTTGAATTACCTGCTATATTGTCTATTTCCCATAGATTTACAGGTTAGTTATACAAAAATATGGGAAAATAGTGTATCGTACTCACTGGTTATTCATTGGCCTAAGCCTACTACCCCTATTAAATTTGCTCAGGACTACCTGCAAGAATATCTCTTAGTTTGTAACATGGGATATTATACAAGTTGTTTAGGAATATCATACATATATCTTAAGAGGCAATTTCTTAGGTCAAAATAAAAACGAAAGTTGCTATGAACTTGAGTCTCGAAATAAATTTTAGGTAAGCTAGAACTTTTTAAAAATGCTATCCCGTTAATGGTTTTTTTTTAAATATCTCAGAAGCTATATGAATAAAGTACCACAACATTTGGGAATCTCTATAAAGTTGTGTTGCAAAAATAACATTTAAGAGAGATGTTAACTTTGCATTTTAGAAAATCAAACCCAAAGTTCAGCATACATTGAGTTACAAACTTATAATTTTTTTGAAAGTAGTGCATCATATATGGTTTTGGCAAACCCATATTTTTATATAGAAATTTTTAGAACATTGTTTTTTGCTGCCAAAATGTCCTGTAGTGCTCAAAATAAACAAATTGTACATGTTGAGTTGAGCCCACCTAAATTTGACACCACAGAATGCAATGAAAGTTTTTTAATATTCACAGTAGATTTATTGTGAAAAATAGGTTCCAGATATATTATAAAATTATATGCGTGTAGCTTGAAGAGCATCCAAGATTTTTAGACAATACCATTTGTGATGATACACCATTGTCAAAGAGCTCTAGTATGTGTTCTTCATATAAAAAATAGGAAAATTCATTTTATTCACTATGTAAACCATACTTGAAGAAAGGCTAAAAATATGCATTTCAATTCTTCCAATTCTTTATAGTTTTATAACAAATATTTCATATTATTATTTATTGGTTGGCTGTCTCAAAATGCAGCAATTTGATTTATTAAAATAAAGATTCATGTGTTCCTTAAGGGAATAATGGTGTCAAAATCACATTTTGATGAATATCTTATTTTCAATTCCAGTATAACAAAATTGGAACAAATCGCGTAACAGGCGAACAAATTAAATATCCTTTTTTGCATATGAAGAACAAGATTTAAATCTCTATAAAGTCATTGTTCATAACTAGAATTTAGGCACCATTAAATTCCCTAAAAGGCATACTGAGTAAAATCACATTTAAAAGTTTTTTGGTATATGTGGTGCTTAAACAATTAAGCTTAGTGTTATTTTTTAAACGTTTTGATTGCTGGTACTGTGATTAACTATGATGGTACTGGTCTTATGTGATAGTGATGACAGTTTATAAAGAACTGATTTTCTATAATCTATTATCTTACTTACTATTAGGAATACCTACAATCTGATTTAAGTTAATGGTGACCCTACAGCTATATCCTCATTAATATTATTATCATTAATTTTGTACAAATAGATTTTTTATGTAGGGCTGATTTTGACTGCATACACAGTTGCTTTAAGCGCCGCAGCTATTTACCTTGACTGCCCGTTGGAGTTTTATATTGAAAAGCTCAAATCCGCAGAAATTGGAGCCGGTCCTATTTATGGATTAAAGTTTTTGTTGGCTTTTCCCCTCACGTACCACTTTTGGAATGGAATTAGGCACTTGTTGTGGGACACCGGAAGATTCATGACCATAAAGGAAGTTTACATTACTGGATGGGCCATGTTTGCAGTTACGATTGTGACTGCCGCCATTCTTTCTGGAATGTCTTAAATTTTACAGTATTTTTAAGAGGTATGTCTGTACATAAATCATTGTTCTTTATACCTTCTGGCTATTATGATTCACTCTTTCAGAATTATTTATGTTAGCTTATCGAAGAAGCGTATTAAATTTTTTTGTGATGAACTGAAATAAAAGGATTTTTTTTATATTGACTGTTAACAAATGGTTATTGAATAGAATCTAGTTTTCACTGTACATATAGGGTGTCCCAACTGTGATTTTTGAAAAGGAAATAGTTATGAAGTCTCCTAAGTTTTGATTTTATTTATTGCCTACTTTTATGATAATAGAAATTCAAGAGAAAAGAAATGATCTAGTCAGACTTATATCAAATCAAATCTTCCTTTAACGAAAATTGACAATGGGCAACACAGCATAGACTCGCATGACCCTGACAGTATATGCAGGGTGTAACATATCATCATGGAGATTTTTCAGGAACCGATAGTATTCTGTGAAATAATTACAAGATGCTAATAGACCCAAGGTCAAAAATGCACCATTTTCGATATACAAAGTGGGAAAGTTTCCTTTCAGCGGATGTGAGATTTTTGCCCATTAACAAACCCTGTGTGTTGAGGATTTTGAATCTAATACTTATGAATCCTTGATTTTACCTCGGCTTTCGCCGTTGGGACCCTCCTTCCTTCTCTTTCTCTAAAAAATCTCATAGCTCTTCAGTCGTAGTGGCTGTGACATAACGTATCTTACAGGTTGATGTTGCCCTTATTTTTCTAGGCGAATATTTTTGTCATTCTGATGCTTTCACGACTGTGAATTCTACAGCTGATGCCGTGAGCGCTTGCATATTTATTTCGGGTTTCGGTGCGTAATTCATCCACCAGTACTCTGAGTAACTCGTCTGGATGTGCTTCAGTCTTTTTAAAGGTTCTGTCGACTTTGGCTTTCTTGAAGTCGCGCACTGACTGCCAATGCAAATTGAAACGAATTTTTTCGTTGTTAGTTCGCATTGGAGCATTCACCACTATTTGGAGGTAAATGTTTTCAGCCAAATCTATCTATCTAAGATGACGTTCCGCAGTACGTCTTCGCGCAGCCGATCAGTACCTGAGGATCCGCTTGCATAACGCATTTTATTAGTTACAGTTTTTCATGGACGAACATGTGGTTTCTTCTATTGAACAGGGGGTGTAACGAGACCATTATTTACTTCAGGCATTAGCAGCGGCGGCCCTTACATGGGGGCTTCAGGTCGGTCCTTTATTCAGCTTTAATCCCAGAGATTGGACTGTGTCCAGCCGCGGCACTTCAATGTCATCAATCTCTAAAGGATCTGGTGTGTCATCCAAACATCTTCCAAATAGGTTTACCTGGCACTTAGTCGGGTTTACCTTAATCCGACAAGTGAACAGTCATTCCTGTAGGTGATCTAATACTCGCTGTAGATTCCTCTTAACAACCGCCCTATTCCGGTGTTTGGATAAAATGGTTGTGTCGTTAGCATAAAGCGAGAGTGTAGCCCTAGCTGTGCTAGAGATAGCACTCGTATGCAAGTGTGCTAGAATAGCTCTCTGTATTACTCCTGCCTCCAGGTTTCTGGGGGCAGAATAGACGTCACCTACTTTGGCGATGACTGTCTAATTCCTGAGATAACTGTGGATCAATTCGAACATTTTTAACGATGTATCTAAGATCCTCAATATATAGATAAATTCATTGTGTCATATCTTGTCGAATGCTCCTTTCATGTTCAACAGGACCAGTCCAGAAGTCAACCGGTTAGTCCTGTCTTTCATGACGTTTTCTATGGTCTTCAGAAGTTAAGAGGGTTTCCAAGTTTTGTAACGTTCTTAAGTACTAAAATTGAGAGCTAACATACACAGGAATACTAAGGCTAAAAGGCAAATATTGGCTAATTTATTATCTATACGAACGAACTATGTATTATCTAACAAAAACTTTCAACCACATTTATTTTTGATAATTGTGAAATTATCATAAAATGCGAAAATATGTCGATTATGTCATCGAGAGGAATACATAATGGCGCGGATTTTAAACTTATTGAAATAATTCCTCTTGTCAGGGTGCAATTAGCTTTGAACTTTCAAATGGGACCATGAGTTGAATACCTCCTCATTTTATAGGTAATAAAATTCTCTAATGTAATACTCTATTTTTTTTAATTTTGACAACCATTTCTGAGAAATAATTCCCAAAGTACCTATTCAAACAATTAGATAAAATTAAGTAATTAAATGTTTAACACGACCCCCCCCCCCCCCCCCCGCACATGTTAGAAATCACAATATTAAAGATGGTTTATGGGAACAGTCTCCCATTTTCGGTAATAAATACTTAATATTGATTACCTTTCGTCTAGGGAGATTGTTTATGTTTATGTCTGATTCTTTTCTGGCTACGTTGTGTTTTTATTTTTGAGTTCTATGTACCCTTTACTTCTTTGCATATGATATAGTTAGTCGTCGTCTGTAAGAGGTTACGGAATCACCTCAATCAAGCACTTTATTTCTTGTATAATATACTAATAGTTCATATACTATCAACGTGTATCATTCTGGTCACTCACGCCCTGCATGGTTCATTTTACCAACACCACACTCTTTCATGCAGGTTGTTCCATATTTCTTCGAACATTTCTAAGAACTTCAGGGATGATTAGGCGACACTCTTCAAATATCTGTCTTTCTAATTCTTTCAGTAAATTCTGCTGGGTTAGATAATTTTTTTTATTTTAAATAGCCCCCAAAAGAAATCGAGAGGTACTAAATCGGGTGACCTGGAACGCCATGTCACCCATATCTGGCTGACATGACTGGTTCGACGTGTTAAAGCGTAACACTTAGATGAATAACAACAATTATTTTTCATGTTACAGTTTCAATGTTACAGTTATATCGGTTTAACAAAACGTGGGTGTATTTAAACTGTAGTTCGTATAAAAAAATTAAGTGAACTTTATATTTGACAGGGCAACCCTTATTTGAGAATAGTGAGTAATAAATACCTAGCCATGCCGGGTATATTATCAAAAAATCGTGATGTACATAGGAGTAATATAAGGGTACATTGCAATGGGATTAAAATTTAAACACGCTAAAAATCTTATGTTGTAGTTTAAAAACATGACTACAACCGCTGTTGCAAATCGAATCTCTATGATTACAATTGCCGAGCTAAACATCAATTCATCACATTGAATGTACAACCATCTTCAATATGATTAATAAACTAATATCCGCCAATCTGATTTTTTTTTTCAAATCGAAATTAGTATTGTTATGTACACCAATGGTGAAACTCAGATGAAATTTGCATTGCGAACAAAGAGCTCTTGGTAACAGTTAATATCCATAAAATTTCATAAAAATCGTAGAATCAGTTCAGTAGTAAGTTTTTTTTATAAAACTTGAATATCTTTTAGATATCTCGAAAATTACAGATTCGCGGACATTAGTTTTTAATCACACTTATCGCAATTTTTCGAGAATCTCCTCATTTCACTTTAGCAATTCACAAGCACCCTTTACATGTATACCTTATGAAGTATAGTTATTTTAGTGGAAGAAACTGTTTAATTGCTTCAATAAAATATACCTTAATTTATTGAGTTCTTAAATATATGACGATTCATAATAGAGCGCTATTGTGGAGGTGAAAATTTCAACCGTAACAAGTTACCATTTTTGGAGATTTTTAACATGCTGTAAATAGCGTTGCGAAATGGTTACTGGTTTGGTGGAAAAAATCTTAGATGAGATTTAAAAAAATTGAGTTGGCATCAATTTCTTGAACGCCAAAACGTCCTCAAAACGACATGGGACGATTTTGAAACTGCTCTTTTTTTAATAGGGGTATTTTATATTTTCATCTACAGGATGAGCCATCCTTAGTGGACCAAACATCAGAACTGGATTATTTATTCGAAAATAGTGTTAGTTTGTTATTGAATCCATAGTCCTGAAATGCCTCGTTATGAAAATACAAGGTGTTCATTTAAAAAATTCAAAATTATTAATATTTTCAAAAGTAATCGAGATATTTAGATGACATTTTGCACTTTTTAACAGTTAATTATGACGATTTTTTTAATGTATAACCAATCATTTTAATTTTACCAGTGGCGTGCGTACGGGTGCATTTTACACACAGAATACAGTACACACAGAATTTTATCCAAAAAAAATGGTACGCCGTTGGTTTTTCTCAATACAGAAATCATTTCAATTATTCTCCTCTTTTATTATTTTATTATGTGTTAATTTAAATGCATAAAACAGCAAACAGGAACTTTTAAAAAGCAACGCAGTTTTCAGTAACAAATATTAATGTAGAAAATTACCGATTATCCAATTTTTAAGATTAACAATTTGTTGTCATAGAATTGTTATAAACCTACCATGATATTTGTGAAATAAATTATCTATAGTATACGTCCACTACTATTAAAGTTCATAATTCTAAACTGCTGAGCAAACTTCAACTGTCAGTATATGACAATTACATTGACGCATTTTAGAAAGAAGCAGTCATATTCTTTTCAAAAACCAACTAGAATATTTCGAATGATTAATATCTAATATTAAAAAACCGCAAATTACAGCAAAAGCGTTAATTTTAGGTATAGGGACATTTAATAAAAATCGATTCAGAATTATATTTAGAATCTAGACATGTAAAAATATACGAGGTGTTCCATTTAAAATAAGTGACTTTTTTGCTTTCAAAGTTCTTTAAATTTGATTTTACTTTTTGGAAACCCTGTATAATAATTATAAACACTTTTTTCATTAACCTAATCTACCATGTTTGGTTAACATATTAGTAAATTTTCATAAAGCCAGTTTCACTAATAGTTGAGAATTTTATATTTTCAAGAAATGGTATTTTAGAAAGATTTTTTTTTTAAATTAAAATATCTTCTAAACGGTTAGGTTGAGATATAGAGATATATATCTAATAAGAACTTAATCAGGTTAATCCCTAAATTCCAAAAATGCAAAAATATACCGGGGGTTCCATTTGAACTAAGGAAGTTGAACTTGATTTCTGGTAAAATCGGAAGTAATTTGACCTTGAAAATATTTTTAAACAGTAGAGTGTATTTATATTAGTTTAACCCCAAAATATAAAAAATTAAATTAAAATAAAAAAAAAAATTAGTTACAAGTCCAAAAGTTTCTAATGAAACAGTTACGTGAATCACCCTATATAAGAACGTATTAAGCGAAGCTTCACTTTTTTGCAGAGAACAGGACGCATTTCATTGTGTAACTAAAGCGCAAAATCTGCAATAAACAGTGTGAAATTTAATTGATTTAAACAAACTATTAGCTTCAACTACCTTTTTTAATAAGTTGTTACCCACATGGCCCAGTAAAGCAACTGGCACCTCAAATTCCTTTGACATGTTGGTCACCATTATGAGATAAAACTTCTGGCACTCTCTATCCCATTCATACCATCTCAATTCATAGACGGCGTTAATAAAATCCGTACTCTTAAGTTTAGAAATTACTTACTATTACTTAAAATTGAATATTTGGTACTACTTACATGATTAACATAATTTTGTGCCACATAGTTGATGCAGTAACTATATATAGAGAAAACAACTAAAAGTACCACTCCATTTACTTTGTCAAAACCTTGCTGAAAAAAAGTGTCATAACTTACATTCACTAGATAGCTTTTGTATATACAGAGTGTCCTAACGAAAAATTCGCATCTCGATTTAAAACGAAAATGTGTAAAAACGCTTGAATCCGACGATTTTTGATTCGAAAGGGACAATTTTTTGTTATTACATTTTCAACTCTTCAAATTCAACCCCTGAACAGATTTATAGTCACCCTAAAAAATTTTTAATGGGAAGGGATGTCGAGTGATACATAATTTTAAATGCAGTTATGCCCTGATTATAACTTCTAAGTCTGAAGTCGCTGCCATTATTCTCATTAATATGACAGCTTGTCAAAGGCTGTAAGGAAAAAGCTTTTAATTAATAATTAAATTATCATAATAAGAACTGCAGACTTCAAAATGAGGGTAGGAAAACCTTGAAAAGTGAGATATCACTGAATCTGAGGTGAATTTTACCTCTAATCGTATGATTAATGAATGCCACCAAATTACACCCGAAATGTTACGTAACATAAGACAACGCTTTCAACAAAATTTATTTTATAGTATGGAAGTAAATAGCGGTTATTTTCAGCATTTAATAAATTTATCAGAAAAGTAACTTAAACACTTTTTTTCATTTACTCACCTTTTTTAATATAAAAATTACAAATAAAGAAACATACTCTTTTAAATTTGAGGGGTAAAACTCATCTTTATCGAGAGGATTCAGTAATATCTCCCTTTTAAAGGTCTTCCTACCATCATGTTGAAGTCTGCAGCTCTTGTTGTGACAAACTAATTATTGAACTAAAAGTTTTTCCTCACAGACTTTGACAGACTATCATAACAACGGGGATAACGGTACTGACCTCAAAATTAAAGATTATAATTAGGGTACAACTACCTTTAAAATGAGGTATCAATTCGACCCCTCCCTATTAAAAATGTTGGGGGTTACTGTTATTTGTTTAGGGGTTGTAATTGAAGGGTTGAAAATACAATAAAAAACTGTCCCCCTCAAACCAAAAATTGACGGGTCCGAGCGTTTCCACACATTTTCATTTTAAATAAAAATTTTAAATGAAATTTCAAATAGAATTATAAAAATGTATACACAATTTTAAATAAAAATCGAGTTTGAAAGTTTTCGTTGGGCCACCCTATATAATATGTATAATATACCTCTAGCAATGTAAAAAGTGACCAGAAATTGATCATAATTCCATTTACTACATAAATCATATTGAAAATCTCATTCGATTTCAATATGCTCCGGTTATATCTAAAGAACAATGAAAATTTTCAAAGAAGTTTGCAAAAAGTTTAAATTTTACTTTATAATTTGCAAATGCGTCTTCACTATTGATTTCAGGTTCTTTGTAATTAACCCAGACTTCTTGATGCCTCTTTTCTTGAGACAATTGACATAGTCTGTTAAAAGCAGGAGTTGAAGATCCATGTGAGATACTACATAAACGAAGCACAAAGGCATGGCTGAAGATGGGTAGGGAAGTGTAAGGATCAGTAGGGAGATGATCCTGTTTATTGCCTCGCAGGTATTGTAATCTAAAAGAATATCATAGGCAAACTTCATGCAAATCCCATAGTTTCCTTCACCTAGAGAAAAGTAGTAATTCATAATTCTCCATATTGGGTTAGATTCGTCTTCAATTTGGGGCCAGGTGTAAACAGTGGTTAAAGCTGTTACACAAGCAGTGGAGATAAGAAGTACTTGAATAAAACTCAGGTACGTAGCTTTCAATTTTGTACCATATTGTCTCGTATTTATAGAAAATGCTTTAATCCTCGGCATGTAAAATTGTATTATATACAGGTATAATATGTTTGTAGTGAATGTCTAAAATGGAACAATTCAAAAGTAGCAAAATCATGTATTTACTATAGTTTATACGTGTACACTGTACTGATAATCTTACGTAAAAAAATCCAGTATAGAAGGCAGAATATTTCACGATGGAGACACTCTCTAAATGTGTTAAGAAATAGAGAGTTTGCAGTAGTAATATTGAGCCAGAAATTAGAATTACCAGAGTGCTAACAAAAGGCTTATAGTATTTATTCAGCAACAGATATTTGTACAGTAAATTTAAGGATGATTCTAAAAAAACGAGGAATACATATAGACACTTTAAAAATCTTAATTATCCCTTACCATTACTATTAGTGAGATATTTCCTTACTAACATCATATTAGCTGAAGTGTGAAGCTTCGAATAACTAATCTAAGCTAAATCATGCTGGTTCATTATTTCCATAAAATTATGATAGTTTTGTCAATATCCCAGTCCATTTTTTCAGAAATAATTGATGAATATCGTGAAAATGAACGAATATAAAACCGCTATCGTCAACTGATTGTTTTTTTCCTGAAGTACTTCCACACAAAGCGTTAGACGCCTTTTTATCTTAACTCTGTTTCATTATTTAACAGTTCAATTTAAAATATTGCTAAACAGTGGCGGCTCGTGATTATTATAACTGTGAAGCCACTCAAATAAGAGCCAAAAACGAAAGAAATCTGTGCATATTTTCCATATTATTACTTCACTAAACGGTAAATTAGAACAAAGTAAACTACTCAAATTGATATTGACAAAGTAATGTGTTTTTTTATAAATCAGCGAACGTACTGATTTAGTGGCATTTTGACTTTTTCCTACTAGCGGGTGGTAAAATGGCTTTATAGTAGACATTTGTGAGGTGAAAGGTAAAACTTTTTACCGCACGTGTGCATGTAAATAATCTATCACACTCTAATGCCGGAAGTAGCCTCTCGCTGAGATGAAGCAAACATAGCTGAGAGCGAAAATGTACGGGACACACTCGGATGGTCTCACGACTTCTTCACTCGCCTCATGAAAGCTTCATTGCAAATCGGTTTTTTGGCACGAGTCAAAGGACTCAAGCGTAAACGAAATGGCATAGAGAGACGCCTGAGTTTATTTCTGTATTACGTTCGTCGCAACTACTAGACGAACGTAAGAGTGTATTGGAAACACTCAGGTAGAGCACTTGCACAATCTCGCCTTATGGTAAAAAATTTTTATCCCCAATAAATGCAATGATATAAAACTTTATTCAGATTAAATGAAGCATGAAGAAGTCGAGAATATTGATTATATAAATGATGAATACTTTAGACCGACTTCATCATTATTTAGTGATCTCGAATCCAACTGGTTCTTGCAGAAGAGGAAATTTTATGGTACAAATTCACCAATTCCAGTTCTAATGCTAGTGCCGAATTCTTCTGATGAGGCCAAGGTGGGCCATAAAAGGTTCCTTTTTATTATTGTTTATAATTTCCTTGTACGGAGATAAATCTGTGGATGATACATCATAATCCATTCAGCCTAATATCACCAATTCATTGTTGGTTCAATCTAAGAACATAGAAGGCAATACTTATCAGTTTCGAACTAAACGAGAACACCGATATAACGACCGAATCGTCTTCTGATTCGAGGATGAGGGAAGTCAATTCCTAGGAACAGAAGACACAGAAGACCTTCGAGGCTCAAGAAGTGCTGTAAACTGACATTGCTTTGGCTGATGATAGTAAGTACACTCATCGACCAAAGTCTTGCACCTCCATATTATTTCAATAATGAACTATTTTTTGAAGTAGTTTCTTTTTTATTAATTGTTTTGTTTATTTGCTTCCTCGGTCTTTATTCATAGTCATCCGTACTGAATCACTATCTCTGCCCAATATACACTGCGTGACATAGAAAAGAGAACACCCCGTAAAAATGATTTGATTTAAATAATTTTTGGTATGCATGTTGTTTACGCCAAAACAAATACTTCATTAAAAAGTTGAACAAATTTAATTGTTAAAAACTAAAAAAAATTTAATAATTTGTCGGTCCTCCGCGGTGTCTTTTACATTCTTGTACACGTCTAGGCATGGATCTAATGAGGTGATTGATGTCCTCTTGGGGGATCTCATTCCAGGCTAACTGGACAGCATGACACAGCATCGCTAGGGTTTGCGGGGGATGGGGTAAATTATGCAACCTTCTACCTATAATATCCCATACATGTTCGATCGGTGAGAGGTCTGGAGATCAAGGTGGCCAAGGTAGCAAATTGACTGCATTTTGTTGGAAGAAGTCCATAGTCACTCTAGCCACATGTGGTCGTGCATTGTCTTGTTGGAAAACTGGATCAACAAGAGTTTCCAGATAAGGCACAAGATGAGGTTCCAGGACTTCTTGGATGTATCGCTGGGCTGTCATACTGCCTCTGACGAAAACTAAAGGTGACCTGCTACCATATGCAATGGCACCCCAAACCATTACCCCAACAGTCTGATGGACATGCCTCTGTATTGCAAACTGAGGATCCCATCTTTCACCCCGTCTCCTTCGTATTCTTGCCCGACCATCATGCATACCGAAACAGAATCTGGATTCGTCACTAAACACGATGTTATCCCATTCCAGAGTCCCATGTATCCGTTCTTGGCACCACTGTAGTCGATTTTGACGATGATTTAAGGTGAGGGGTAACACGAGATAGGGACGGTAGGAAATCAATCCAAAACTTCTTATGCGGCGATAAATGGTTCGTATCCCAATGGGCCTTCCATACTCAGCGAACCACTGATCCGCCAGCGTCCTCGACGAGACGAACCTATCTCTTAGGGCCATAATTCGGAGTCGGCGATCTTGGCGTTCTGTAGTTCTTCGAGGTCGTCCAGTACCTGTTCTTCTGCCTGTTTGCCCTTCTTCGAACCATCCCTGACAGCATCTCACTATAGTGTTTACACTACGGTTCAATCTAGTGGCGATTTCCCTAAATGACAGATCAGCCTCTCGTAGACCCACTATTCGACCCCTCTCAAACTCGCTCAATTGATGAAAATTTCGCTCTATTCTGGTTCTAGGCATATCTCTACGCAGTTTCTAAGCACACTACACTCCAATAAATGTTATTTTCCAGTTGTATTGTTGATATTTTATTGCAATTTTTATATTTAAAAAAAACCTAAAATTCCGAATAACTCGTAAATACGTAGATAAATATGAGTGAAATTTTGATCGTTTCTGCTATACATATAAACAAACATGCATACCAAAAATTATTTAAATTAAACCATTTTTACGGGGTGTTCTCTTTTCTATGTCACGCAGTATACTTATTATTTACGTGCATAAAAATTTAAATATTGGGGAGGTGCAAGACTTTTGTCGATGAGTGTAACTAAACGATAAAGTGCATTAGTTAGTATGATTTTAATTTGAAGATATATTTTATTCTTCGTTGTTCTGGGCATTTAATAGGTAATAAGGGGAATAAATATACCAAAAAGTATGCTCAGCAAATTGAGATAAAAAAATCAAGAATTACCACACACATAAAGTGGGTCTTAAAGTCAAATAAAAACGAGTTTCGTGCTAATTCTCTTATAATTTTCATACGAAGAAAAACTTCTTCAAAGATAATTTAAGGAAAGTAATTCGAGACAACAAGAAAATTAAATTCATACAGACTTTGTTGGTAAGTTTAGCCTATAAGTAACTCACTTTCGCCGTTTAATAAAATTTTGTCTCTTAAAAAACAATTTCGTATTTTACGAAGAAACTAAAGCAAAGAAAAAGAAATGAAATCTTGCCGTTGAAATGAAATACAATTCGCATACGAAAGAAAATATTGATAAGAGGATTAAACTACAGTGAATCCCAAAAATATTCAAACGCATCCTGTTTAAAGATTTTACAAGTTTTAATTAAATGTATTAGTTATTTTTTTTTTTTTGCATCAAAAATGCCTTCATCAATAATTTATTTAGAGATCTGCATAAAAAACATGGAATCTAAATAGCTTATTTTCCAATTCGAGGAAAAAGTTCAAAGGACAACTAAATGTGCCACAAAAATATTCGGACAGTATGTGCAACAAAATTATTCATAATAGAAAATTTTATTTATTAGGTATTTGTTATGCATTTTTTGCTTGCTGAATGTAGATAGCACAGAATAGAGTTAGAAATAATATCCATAATGAGTCGGATACCAAGCAAAAGTAATGTTAGTTTCGATAAAAGACAATTAGTAATATTTCATTAGGAAAAGGGTAAATCCTATAAAAAGATTGACGAAATGTTCCAATTAAGTAAGAGCACAGTTGGATAGATAATCCAACGTTACAAAAATGAAAATACAATACTTCTAAAGGAACAAACAAGTCTTCTAAAATTGTTAAATGGGAGGGACAACCGCTTCATAGTAAGAACAATTAAGTAAAATCCCAAAGTTAGTGCTCCAAAGATGAAAATCCTAATGCAAAATCATTCTAATAAAATAGTTAGTATTAAAACCATTCATCGGTATATTAGATGCCATGGATATCACAGCAGAGTATCCAGAAAAAAAACCATGGTTTAGTACTAAAAATGTAAAAATGCGATTAAATTTTGTTAAAGAATTCATTTTTAAATCAGATAATTACTAGAGTTTTCTGTGATAAGTCAAAATTTAATATTTTTGGTCCAGACGGATACCAAATGGTGTGGAGGAAGGCAATTGAAGAAATAAAAAAACAACCTCTTTGGCCAACGGTGAAAAATGGAGGAGGTTCGGTTTTGGTTTGGGGGTATGTATCATCAGTAGGAGTCGGTGAATTAGTTTTTATTTAAGGAAATGTGGACAAAAATGTATTTTTAAATATTCTAAGATAAAATCTAAGGACAAGCTCGGAAAACATGGACATATTAAATTCGTTTAAACTATACCAAGACAATGATCCAAAACAAAACCTGTATTGTTCGCGAATACCTTTTGTACAAGTGTCTGAAAGTCCTTAAAACTCCTTTTCAATTTCCGGGCCTCAATCCAATAAAAAATGTACATATATGATTATTTGAAACAACAACTTAGAAAACATGAAATAACTTAAAAAATAGTATTAAAAATTAGGTTACAGGAAGAACGGAATAAAACTTATTCGCATTACTTAAGAAAAATTGTACCTTCTAAGTTTAAACCTTTGAAAAGTATAGCTGAAGCAAAAGAGGATCTATATAAAATACTAATTTAATAAATTATGTTGTTATTTATCTTTAAATCAATTATACACGTATACTATAGTAGTTATGTATGAATTATTACCATACGAATATTTTTGGGACACGTTTAGTTGTTCTTTGGATTTTTTCTTCAAATTGGAAAGTAAGCTATTAAGATTCCGTGTTCCTTTTTCATGCAAACCCCTAAATAAATGATTGATGAAGACATTTTTGATGTAAAAAAAATAACTAATATATTTCATTAGAACTTTTAAAATCGTAAAAAAGGGTGTGTCCCGAATATTTTTGGGATTCACTGTTCGTAATAGTAATGTCAGTCCTAGCAGGTTAATATTTTGTTTTAATTTGTCTACTTACATTGGTATTGTGAGTATTGTTCCTGGTATACAAGTATCACCAAGTCAAACGGAAACATAGGGATTGTGTAAGTGGGAGAAGGACTGCCTAAGGTTTCACATACCTCCGACAAAGACCAATGAAGTGGGATATGAGGGTGGCGGCTGACCTGGGCGGAGTCAATGCAGTCGACGTTTGGATATTTAGGATAATATCGATTTCGGTGCTTTCGCGGCGATGGAAATTTTTTAAAATGTCAGAAAAAAAAGTAGTTATATAAATAAATAAAAAAAAGCGATCATAATTATATATTAGTAATGAAATTCTGAAACGGTGAGAGATTTGGTAACACTGCACTGACTCCGCCCACTTCAACCGCTAGCCTCGCAATGTCCTTTGCTCATTTTCATCGGAGGTATATTAACACTTATGCGGTCCTTCTCGCACTTGCACAATCTCTATGTTTCCACTTGAAGTGATAATACCTGTATACGTGTTCTCCTTTCAATGGTCTCTATTTATAGTTACAATAGGAGGTGTTTCTATATCCTGGATAGAGTTACAATTTACAAAAAATTCCGTAAATTTCACGATTTTCTCCTTTACTGTAGCAAATAAACCAAATGATGGCTGAAGGGATCGATTAGAAGGAGCTACATAGCAATTTCATTTCCATCATTGGTGAAAAATTTTCATCATTTGTCAATGAAATTACCAAAAAGCAGATTTGCTTACTAATTGAAAACATTCACGGTTTGATGTATGAGAATTTGTTATTCCTCAGTTTTCTTCAGATAGACGTCTCTTCACAAATTTTAGATTTTAGCTATTTTTTCGTTCATTCCCAGTGCCAACTTCTGCAAAGCTACTCAATTAATTTCGTATTGCATTGACATTTCTGGAATGACACTAACTTCATAATATGTGTTTCATTAATTGATTGTCTGCAAATTAAGTGCCTTACTGGTAAACACATAGGTTCCCATGGATTGAAGAATTTGCTGATCTTGTTCCAAGTTCAGCCTTTTTTTTTTGCCAGGTTCAGTAAACTGGCAAGCTTACTGAACTTGACATAAACACTTTCACAGAATTCCTATTAAAACAGATTTTTAATCAAAATCTCTAGGCGAATATTAATCAATAAAATAATCAACAAATATCGTATATCGTATCGATTTAGAATTTTATGCTGACTTTCTCATGAACTGCATTTTAACTTCATTTTACAAATTAATTTACTGTACCTCATGTACATATAGCAAACCAATATTAATACATCCGCTACATGTCGGCCAGTATGGTACCCTCCCATTTTTTGTCTTTTCCCGTTATCTCGTTTCGTTTCTTTCTAATTTTAATTTTAATCGATTTTTCATTCGACTTCGACTCGACCCGAATCGACCTTGTTAACCTTGAGACTTATCGAGTCGATAGAGCGTTTGCGACTCGTTCTGACGCGTCGTCGGTGACATGCTTTGCAATTCAGATTAAGATTTGGTTGCGTTATATCGCTCATCTACAGCAGGTACAATGTAACTTCAATTTTAATTTAATTTAAATCTTTTATATGTTAAGTTGATCGGATCATTATTTTAGCTTTTGGAAGTTTTATAGACTTCTAAAGTTACCAAAAGGGAAAATGAATAATAACCACTTCGCGATAAATGTGAAATTTTGTAAATTATCCAGAAATATTTTTGTTACTGGTACATTTTTTTAAAACTTTTATATTGGATTTAAGCAGAATGTCTTGTTTGCTAAAGAATGCTCTCATTCAGCGCTTCGATATTAAGCATTTACTCTCCAAATGTAATGAAAGTATAAGGTACGGCAAAACATATCGAGCAAGGTTTTTTTTATTAAAAAAATCAATACAAAAAAATCCCTATATACCTCGAACATGTACAAGTTGTTCGTTTTAAAGCTCAACTATGTAGATTTCCGTAACCATAAACCGTTTATGGTAAAGTTTTTGAGATACAACATCATTTTGGTCTCTAATTTTTGAGAATTTTTGGTGCCGAAAATTACGGTTCATAAGAGACACGAGGTCAGAGAAAAAGTTACAATGATGAAGCTCCAATAATTAAATATTACCTGTTCAAATAAGCTAAGGCGAAAATCAAAATATTTTCCAAAATTTAAGGGTTTTTCTAATATTTACCAGTCATCGAAATTTTTAAAATGTAAAAACGACATATTCTTAAACTCCAAATGGCGCAATTTCGTCTCAATTTAACCGATTTTGCGTCTTTTATGGTTACTGAAATCTCCATGATTGAACAGACACCCTGTATATATGTACATTCGTATACAATATAAATAATAAGTTGCTTGTATTAAATGAAGGACACCTATTCAGATAGATACATTTTTGGAGTTTTTGAAATTCTATATGACGCGCAAGAAATTTGCCACAGGGTCGGCGAAAAGATTTGGCTGATTTTGGCAAATTTCTTCTATGCACAACTCCCCGAAGAAAAATATCAGGCTACGCCTTAATAAAGCACTATATTACTAATATTTGATAATGCAGCCTCGTCGCGACGCAAAATGGCGCAAATATAGCGGAGGCCGACGCCAACGGCGACGGCACCGCGTCAGAGTGAATCGCTACATACTATCGAGTTATGACAAAGAAGTCGATTCGATAAAAGATTCGGCGTCGAAACGTCGAGGTCGAAACTCCACTCGAAACGGAACCAGACGAGAAACCATAACCGGAATTAATTCGAAATTAAAAATGTGGTGGCACCTGTTGGTTATCCGTAATGTGAGGTGAGAAAACTTAAATTAATTTACGTATTACTCAAAAAATTTAATTAAAATGAAGCTCATATGCAGTATTTCAGTATAACTTAGTATTTAGGACCTTTTCTTTAATAATTTCTCGTGCTTTTGTCCATTTCTGAGAGTTCCTGTGGTTACTTCCGTCAGTTCTGTAAGTAATCTCAGGTTATTTACTTATACATTTCAAAACCAAAATTTCGACTCTACAGTTCACTTGTAAGCGAGGTAACCCATGTTCTACCGGGGGTTTTTCTAAAAAGGCCTTTTATCAGAAAAACTCAGGTACAAGGCCAACTACAGCAGTTTCAGATATCATTTTCTCTAGAAATACTCAAAGAACATGTCAGTAAACACTTAGTTTACAATCAATCATCAAACCTTTCTGATAGACATCAAACTAGAGCGAAATTCACAGGTCCCTTGCCTAAACAAGGAACCAAACAGAATCAAAATATGTGAGTTATCCATTTTTCATTACCTTAACTGGGTATAAAGCAAGTAGGGATAGAAAAAAATTAGATAGATGTTAAACGTTTGATTTTTGGTTTAGTTCATTGGTCTAGAGAAAATCAGGCTATTTCCAGTTGTTTCTGGTATAAATAAGGGGGATGTGTGAAAAATGGCCGTTTCCAGGGCTTCTTTCTAGTTCAATTATTGTTTAATTTAATGAGAAATTAAGTGGTTCCTCACAGTAGTTTTGCTGTAGAATCCAGGGGTGTAGTTAGATTTTTTTATAATGTTATTAATTTTCAAGTTTTTAAGTGAAATTACATTCTTTAAAGATGAAACACCTGTATAATTTGACATCATTAAATAGTACTTATTTTTCTTTTTTCACTGATGTAATTTTTAATTTATTTTTGAAGAAAACATTTTCTAACATTATAAAAAATCAAAATTTATTTTTTAATGATTTTACATATTTTATACCTTTTGAAGATTAAAAAAACTTTCTATAGTTATTTTGAAATTATTTTGAAGTACTTCAAGGAACTTCTATTATAATTGCTTTTTATTTAGTTGTTGTACAAAAATTTATTCGTTTTCACGAGAGTGATCACGGAGCTTAAGAGCATGTTATTACTTATTTAACTTTTGCTACTTTACTTAACCCATCACTTGTTCTATAAACATTTTCCTTACATTTTCAGGACAATATAAAAAGTATGTAACTGTAAATATAAAAAATTATGGAAAAACCTTTTTCAATGATTTTATGCGTTTTCTGTGGATATAAAATTAATATTTTTGGTCTTATTAAATACTATTTTAGAATTAAAAAAATATTAATTTGTTAAAAAGTTAAAAGGAGGAGGGGAGGGGAGGGGGGTCAATTTAGAGTTGCACAGTATAAGAAAAGCAAGAAAAAGGAAAATTGAATAGTCAGAGTAGGTCTTGGTATACTTCCTTTAACTACAAGCAATGAGAATTAACATTTGACAACATGGCATGGAACACAGAAATTGTTGCTATTAGAAGAACTTACAACCGTATCGACATCTTTTATTGCTTCAATGTCTATTGAGACATTGACAGTTACCGTTTTAGCGTTTTTTTGCTTTAATTCATGTGCGATTTAAGTAGGTAAAGTTAAAAATAGTTTTTTACAGCTTAGATCATAAAAGTAGCACTTTTCTCTCGGTTTTGTGGGATTAAAACGTTACTTTTCCTGTCAGTCGGCGAAAAACATTTTCTATCTATGTCAATCGATAGACTCAATTTTTATTTAGATAAATTTTAAAAGGAAGTGTTATAGTGCGGAAAGCGCTAATGTCGAAATTGTGTGCATTAGTAGATGTCAGTTAATACTACATTGGTTTTAACAAGTTACGTTCGATAGCTTTCTTTTTTTTCTAGAATTTATTAGAGAATTAATGTTTTTAGAATTCCGTTTGGTTGGTTACAATTAGAAAGAAATTAATATTGAAATTATTTGTTCTATGCGATAGTTTCATTATTGTTCAAATTCGTTTAGGTTGCGGCGAATATCGGTTTTACTGCTGTTATTTAAACAAAATGTTTCAAGATACCCCCTTTGTTCAAATTTTATGTAAAAGGAATCGTCCTAAAAAGTTATTGAATTTTTTTTTTCCTCAATTAAAACCTGAAATTATACATTGAGATTTTACACACCTATACCCTCATTGCACCAGTGAATTGTTAAATCGTGACGTTTCTTTTCACAGAAACAAAGAATCTGATAAGACAAAGGCTTTATTTTAAGGTTTTTGAAGAAATTCGTTTGCAGTTAGTCAACAGCACACTAATATTATAATTTGGCCCTAAATAAATTAAATGTTGTGTGTTGACCTTGATTATCAAGAGCCTTAGAGAAAGAAATCTTATTTCGAGTCTTGTTTTGTTGTCATTATCACTTTGATATTGTTATTTTAATGTTTATAGCGACGATCCCTTTCGTCATTCACAAACGAGGAGCACGCAGTTAGCATAGCGATGGATATGACAGGCAACAGATTTTTCATTTGCTTTAAGGACTAGATAATTTAACAAGCCCTATAAGGGTTATGTTTTGAGAAATTGCGAATAAAGAAATGATTTTTGTCGGTTGTTTTATTGATTAATATTTATTAGAGATTTGAATTGAAAACCAATTTTTATAGAAGATTTAGCGAAGTGTGTATTTTATATTAAGTAGGCGAGCAATTGTTGGAATGGAGATCAGTAAATCAGTTATTCCAAGCGTACCTATCTACATACTACCCGAAATCTACTGGATTTGGATTGAATTAGATGGCAGAATATCAGTTAAATTGATTGGATATGATGAGTTTAGTGTCATTCCAAAAGTGTCAATGGAGTGTGAGGTGAATTGAGTAGCTTTGCGGAAGTTGGCACTTGGAGTGAACGAAGAAATATTTTACCCAATCCTGAAGTTAATGAAGAAAAGTCTAATTGAGGAAAATTAAGAACTAGCAGATTATCATACATATTTTAGGCATTGGATGTCTTGAATGCTATTTCCACAAATCAATAGAGTTATTAACTATTAACTTGAGTGGTAGATTTACTGAGAGTCTTATTTAGTTTATGGTATAAAAGCAAAATGTTGATTTTGTTTTTCAATGAAGGAACCTTAGACACAGTTAATGTTTATTTGAATGTAACAGTAATACATTTTATCAGTATATGTGCTGAGAAAGTATGGAATATAACTAAAGAGATGGAAATAGAAAATATTACGGCCATTTTTCGAAGAAACAGGACATTACCTCCTGAGAGCCTGATGTTTTACTTCCGGTTGGAAGTGACCAGAAGCGTGCATAATCCGTCTCTCAGGGCCAAAATCCTTCTTGTAGGACCAAAAATTTGTTATTCTGATCAAAAGACTAAAGATTTTGCAAACATTAGCGGAATTCGGGAATTTGCAAAATGGTCGCCAAACTACCTAGGCACTGGACAATCACGTTTGAACCACCTTTAGGTCACAGTTTCAGAGAAATTGTCTCCTGTAAAAAATAATCGAAAACCTTTCTAACTGTAGCTAACGTTTATCCGTATCCAACAATAATATAGGTATTAAAACAATATTGAAAAAAACAAGCAATGACGAAACAAAGTGAACTCTAGGTCACTTTCGAGACCAATGGTGCTAGCTAACTGCCTAAGAAAAGGCGTATGCCATCGTGTCAACATTCTCGAGTCTATTATACTCCTTCTGTTACTATAGGGACAGGCGGATGTTGTGAATGAAAAGTGACTTCTGAAAATTTCATAGGGCTTCTCGGGGCTAAAATACGAAGATAATCCCAAAAATAAATTCTACTGGTTTTTAGAAATAAAAAAAAGTTAATTTTTAATAATTAATACATAATTTTAAAACTTGAACATTTAAAATTTTTTTTACATAATCACCATTTCGGTCAATGCATTTTTGTAGCCCCTGTGGTATTTTTCTACGTCCATGTCATACCAACTCGCCGCCTTGCTCTTCAGGAAGTTGCGGACTATTTCTTTCATCTCTTTACCATTGCTGGAGTGCTTTCCGCCCAAATGTTCTTTCAACTTAGGAAACAAGCG
This sequence comes from Euwallacea similis, assembly GCF_039881205.1. NCBI lineage: Eukaryota > Metazoa > Arthropoda > Insecta > Coleoptera > Curculionidae > Euwallacea > Euwallacea similis. The sequence continues at coordinate 1,650,123 of NC_089632.1, read as the reverse complement.
GTAGTCACTGGGTTCCGGTCTATAGGGTGAGTGGGTTACGATTCCCTGTCCAAACTCTTGCAGGAGAACGATGGTCGTACATACGACGTGGTGACAAGCGTTGTCATGGAGAAGGCATACTCCCTTGCTCAACTTTCTTTTTCTTCTGTTCTGAATTGGCCGTTTAATTTTTTTAAGAGTCTCACAATATCTATCTGCGTTTATTGTGGTTCCATGATCTATAAAATCAACCCCCTTTTCATCCCAAACGGTTGCCATGACTTCGCTGGCAGATTGTGTCACCACTTGTGGACATTTGTGACATCTATGCACAATTCTCAATACATTTTCGTCAATTGTCGGTGAATTTCGATTGGATTAACGTCTTTTGCGTTAGAAACCGAATGACTGCTTGAATTTCGTATCTGGTGGTAGCAACAAGTAGGAACTCCATTACAAACGACTATTCAGTCAGTACTAAATAAAAAGGCAAAGTAAACGATAGCTTGCTTAAAATTAAGAGAAGCAACGAACATGGTACAATGGTTAACAGCTAGGCGAAATGTGTCCATGCAGTTATAGCGCTTTGCAGACCTTATTTTTAAGTTTGCCCTCGTATGTAAAAATTTTTATAACAGAAGTTCTGTAGCTTAGATTTTCTATTTACGTCCTGCAAACTTTAATTTGGATGTACTGATAACCCCATCGTGTCCTTTTTAACTGATAAAATACTTCATTTCTGTACCTGGAGTTTAAGTTTGTGAAATATTGTGGTGGTATATGAACAACAAATAAAGTTTTGTGTATAATTTTTTCTAGTACGCAGATATCCTTCGCTTGGGGACCATGAAATGAAAAACATGAAGTTCTAAATTGAAAGGAACCTTATTTGTCTTTATCTCACCTTCGCCAGAAATAACTTTTAGGCCCTATTTTCTCCCAAGATTCTTTTGACTAAGTCATAGGGGTACGTGTTAATATCCTCACAAAGTGTTTTTTATGCGCGTCTGAACATCATAGTGAACTTGGTAGGAAAAAATATGCTAAAAGAAGTAAATTCTTTATGATAAAGTTTAGCTTTACAATAATAGATTGTTAACTTATTTGGGAATTTAATTTTTAAATTCGTTTTGCTCTGAGCGAACTGGTCTGTAAGAATATGTTCATGTTAGTTCAGGTTTTTTTACAGAAAAATCACGGAAAATGCTTAAAAAATAAGGACCAACATCTTTACTCATGTGGTTTTTTTCCATGTTTCCAGAATCGGTAACTATATAAATATATAGTCAAATTTTGTAATTTTTTTCAGTTTGTGTTCTAACATATCTGATAATACTGAACGTTCAGGAATATGTTGATTTTTTTATAGGATCTAAATTTTGAAGAGTGAACTTAATTGGTGTGCTATAAAAGTCTGAATTGGCATCAATATACGTAATTTTTTTAAATATTTTTGATAAATTTCTTCTCTAGCTGGTACTAACCATGATAAAACATTGTATTGCAAAGGAACATTATTGGCTGCACAAATAATGCTCTTTTTTGGGTGGGAAATCAATTTCAGCACGTTTTGTGTATTACTGGTTTTTGTGGTGGAACGAGCATTAAAATCCTATCTTAAAAGGTATTAAATAATTCCAAAATTTCCCTGAAAACATCTCGGTTGAGTTTTACATTGCAATCAATTTTACCACGTGTGATAAAATGGTAAGAATAGAAAGAAAATTTAGTTAGCGTAGTGTCTCCCAACATTCTTACTTTCTGATTGATCGGCTGTTTAACGTTAGTAGCTCTCAAAGGTTATATAAAATCCTCTTAATTTCCTCAAAAGTACTTTCTTTTTTTTACCAGGAAAATCTTCAAGAAGACACCCGGACATGTTGTTTCGATGGTCGGATAATGTGGGGTTCGTCGAAGCGTCTACTGACTAAAAAACCTCGGGACACCTAATGAACCTTTGACGACTCGGAACTGTCCCTGAGGGATAATATATCCGCAGTGTCAAGGAGGTGTTAATACTCTGCTGTTTACAATTCTATAAATCCAATCGTTATCGTCTTTCAGGGGACAAGGGTTTATTACACCTTTATTATGTGGCATATTCTGAGCGATTCTTTTTTTTATTGAGTTATTCCGTTATTGTCCTATTGTCCTTCTTCAGTAGCGGTATGTTCCATTCGTTCCTTTTCTTTGACCGTCATAGAAATGGCATTACACTTTGTTTTACTTTCCAACGTTCCGTTGACGGGGGATGTTAGAGTCAGATTGATCACGCACTCTTTTAGCGTTTTTGTTTGTTTTTCAAGTAACGAATGTTAAAAATATAGTGCTCTACAGTCTCGTCGACTACAATTCGGGCTCTTTTTTTTGTATATGGTGAGAGTAGCTTCTGAAGCTTTCGTATCCGCTGAGTGCCTGAGTTAGGTAGTAATTCAAGCGCCCATGTTCACATGAAGTCCATAAATTTAAGTTAGGATTAATTTTTTTGTCCACTCACCATTTTCCTTGAGACTTAAACAGCGATTCTGCCGTTTCTAGATCTGGTCGTACTTTTGGCTGCTCTTCTGTCCACTTCCTTTACCAGTGAAAGAGCGCTGAGGGTTGAGCGTTTCTCCAGGGGTAGTTTTTAAAGGTGGTACCTTAGTTAATATATTGGGTGACAGCAGAAAGTGGGTATAACTTGTAATTTTTTTTTAATTCCATATAAATTTAAATATAGACTATCTATACAAGACGACATTACGAACTTTTTTTGGATGGTTTTGAATGTTATGTTACTTCCGACTAGGACACAAATGGTCTTATTTTTTATATAAATGGTTTCTGTTTTGAGTTCTAATTAAACAAAAATTACTAAATCTAAATTTTTTTTCAGAAATATTCACTACTGGATTATAGACCTCGCTTAACTATGGCGCATTCTCTTTACATGAGTCGTCAAGTTATTTTCGACGACCAATGAGACTCATGATTTTTCTATTGATCGAGCAAATAAATCCCCTAATCAAGAAACTAATAATATTTGACATGGATAGTATATTAAACATGAAATGGCATAAAATAATCTGTCAAATTAATTAAACTAAATATCATATTTACTCTTTTATTCATTGTCTTTAATTTATATTTATTGTTAATTTTATTATTAAGACCAAAAATAAGTAGGCATAACCAAATTTATATGGAATCATTTAGTAATTACAAGAAAACAGTATTACACTTGAAAAGAATTATTTCAAGTAAAAAAGCAGTTTATTTAAAAACATTTTATTCCAGAAAAAAAAACTATCCAAACAAATTCTAAAATAAAAACAAAAAAAAATTAATTATGATGAATCGGAGCACTAAAACCGACACCGTACAGAAACAAATCTGATCATGTTTTTATGAATTCAACTGTTTTTAGTAATAAAGATATTCGATTTTTATTCACTTGTTATGTTTTTGTAAGATAAACATTTTTTCCCGTAAGTACTGAGTGAATCCATGTAAGTTTGGATGTGTGTATATCAATTAAAATAAGATTGAACACGAATTTTTTTAAAGCAGTAACCACCAGTAATATGGCCGTAAATCTGAATATTTTGGTTTATTCAGAAGTTAGGTTTGTCAAAAACGGGCATATTTCAGGAAAACAATGGTAATTTAAAGTTCCAGAAACATGTTGCTCTTTTTTACAGAGGATTGGAAAATTTGCAATACACATATGTATGTAAGCGTGCCATTGGGGTTCAATCTAAGTGGCTCACATAGTGTCGGGTTGGTTTCTCTGCAGAACTCCATCCCTTTCTTTATCCCGAATCCACACCGGGACCGCCTCCAGACATTTCGTCAGATAGGGGATGGCTCCTTCCGTTTTTACGCGAGGCTACTGAATTATTGAAGTTCGTCTGTATATCTTTTTTCATTATTGTTTTCAATATATTCGTTACTGCTGACTGTTTGTTTGTGCCCAGTATTAGGTTATGCAAATTGGTTTTTGTTATGGAGTTATTGTTGCATGCCTCAGCCACCGCATTTCGTTCTTTTTTGCTTGAGATGCAATTAAAGATTGCATACTCTGGGGTGTTAATTTTATTTAATATACGCATTCTGTGTTTCCCTTGCCGATCTTGTTTCGATATGTTTTCAACCTACTGTGTCCGATAATTGCCTGCATTATGAAAAAGTTTGCTTTTGACCGATGCTCACATCAGGCAGCGCACATATGTTACATACATATGTAATAAAAGGTTTCTCCGTACCATCCTCTTTTTCCCAATTGTCTTTCCATCTATCAATGATATTATCATGTATAACTACAGTGCAACCTTTTTAATCCGAACACCACATTGCCAGGCCTGATTCGGACTATCGAATGGTTCGGATTAACGAACACAGAATGAAAATGCATATTTTCTAGACATGTATTCATTTGATCTTAACAAGATATACATAAATCCTAACACTAGCACTTATGTACATATATTACGTTTATACATTATATGACAAATACAACTCAAAATAATTTTTTTTTAATTTAAAAATTATCAAATATGTATTGTATGTATTTACTTACTGACATATGCCTAAATGAATATCAACGAAAAGTAACTAAGAATTTTTTTTTTGACGTGCTGGTAAAAAAATTAGTTATTTGAGTCTGTTTTTTATTTTTAAATGCGACATCTTGCGCTTGAACCAACAGTTCCTGCAGAAAAATCATTCGATGTTCAGGAATATTATTTTGTTTTGCTCAAGCAATACAAGTGTTAAAAGCTGACACTGCATCAGTACTTGTCACTAAACGTGGAATTTCCAAAACATCGTCAGAGTCATTATCAGAATAGGAATTTCCATCTATTTCTTGAATGATATTAGCCTCAATCAATTCATCGCTGAGTGCTTTGTCGTGTACTACCCACTCTTTCATCTCTTCTTTAGTTAAGTTTTGGTCAATTTTTCTTCCCAAATCTACAATCTCTTCAAATTCGTTATTCAGCTCTGTGGGATTAGGCTCAGTGATTTGTCTAGCTAACCTAGCTAATGGAATTTCATCTTCCTCGTCACTGTCACAAGCATTTGCTTCATGCGGTAATATCTTACTCCATTTTGTATTAAGTTAACACTCACATATCTCCATGCTTCGTCCAAAAAGAAAACAACGTTCTTCAGATTTATGTTTTTCAGTGATTCTGATATATCACAATCAGAGTCGACAATTTTTTTCAGCAACTTTTTGCGATAGAACAATTTTATTGCTTGTATAACGTGTTGGTCCATTGGCTGTATCAACGGTGTACAATTTGGGGGAAGAAAAAGTACAAAAATTTTATTATTGTTGCTAGTCAACTGAGTGGGATGCTCAGGTGCATTGTCCAAACTTAAAATTGCTTCTGGACTAAGGTTGAGTTTTTTCATTTTACGTGGTACAAACTCACTGTGAAACAACTCAGTAAAAATATCTTTAGTTATCCAAGCTCTCGGTTGCTCTCTATAACAAACGGGAACTTCAACGTTTCTAAACGCACGAGGTGTCACGCTCTTACTTAGAACCAATAACTTTAATTTGTAAGATCCAGATGAATTGGAACAAGGCATAAAAGTGATTCGTTCTTTGTTTACTTTTCGTCTGGGGGCAGATTTTTCTTTGGAATGGGCTAAGGTTTTTTTTGGTAAAACCCTCCAAAAAAGTCCGTTTTCATCAGCATTATAAATTTGATGCGGAACCAAATTTTTTTCCTTTATCAATTGTATAAGTTTTCCACGAATGGCACGACAGCGTCATAGTCGCTAGATAGTGATTCTCCACAAATGCTTAACTGGCGAATACCAAATCTAGTCTTAAATTTATGAAGTCAACCAGAACTTGCCTTAAAGTCATCTTTTTGTGTAATTTTTTTATGGAAAAACTGAGTTTTCGGGCGAAGAATTTCTTCAGAAATTGGAGAACCTAGAAAAACAAAAGGAATTCCTACAACCTGTATCAAAAATATGGAATATGTATAAGAATTTAACTTTTGTTCTTTCCTACATAAACCTCGTAAAAAAAACCTTTTTAACTCTAGGATTTGAACTGAACTTTAAAGTTTTTCAATTTCAAGATCCAAAATCATTTTCATGGAGGTATGCCAGGATCTTGTTTTTGTTTTTTTTTAAATATCAGCCACAGTAGCTTTTCCGATGCCATATTTAGATGTAATACTTGAATAGCTTGTACCGGCATCTATATCTTTTAACACTTCAATTTTTTTTTTAAATCAAGTGTTACGTGCTTTCTTTTTGACATTTTTCTGGGAAGCAAGCCCAAACCGGATCTCTTACTACCCGCACGTACACGTTAGGGACGCTAAACACAATGACCTTTATATTCAAAGGTTTAACTTAAAACAGAGCGAAGGGACTCCCCGATAGGGCGACGGGAGTCCCACATTACTAACAGTGGTGGCGTAATTCAAGCGGTGACAACCACCAACGCTTTTCTGATTAATGTTCGAATTATCGAGGTAGCGTTCGGGCTGTAACTCATGATTTCGCCGTTCGGATTATCGTGTGTTCGGATTAAGAAGGTTGCACTGTATTTTATTATTATTTATTATTATTGTGATGTTGTATTATTATTAGTTTTTATTATAAGTGACTTCCTCATATTTCTGGTTCACTTCTGCTACTGCAAAAAAAAGTAACAGTTAGTGTTTGGGTATGGTAATGTAATAAGTGCAAATGCGGTCAAACAATTGTGACCCTTTTTTTCACTGTTTTTAAGGCGACAGCAATTTTTCAGTTAAAGTTTTAAAAATTCTGTTACAAAACACAAAACGAATAATTAAAACCCTTTTATTTTTTTATATTTCTCATTTGAGTCAGAGTATCTGTGAAAAAAGGAGTTGATAATGCTTCTTAGCTAATGGCATTAATGTCTAAACAGAAAGCATCTACTTCCTCCGGGGTTCGGAAAATAAATTCAACGTTACCAGCATCCTCATTCAGCACAATAGTAAGTCTTCTATCATTATGTTCATATAAATACATTTTTCCAAAAAAATTGATTTCGCTTCGTTGCTATTATTGAATTTAATAAATATAAATTTATCGTCGTTGAAAACTGCAACTCTTGCTTCATGTAGACCTCGATTTTTCTAATTTACAAGTACGTGCAGGTAAGTGGTTGACATTTTGTTATGTAGTATTCGAGGCTTTCTTAAACCAAGTTAAAAAATAGAATAAAATAAAAGAATAATTAATATTCTCACTTGAAATTAGGTCTGCCAGTTTTAGTTAACGTGTTCATACTCAAAATTGATTTGGTACGACTAGATTGCAAGAATATATAGAGAGGAGATAATAAACCACTTTTTTTCAGAGCTGTTCTCGAGCTCATTCTTTCACCACATGCGCTATGTGTCTTTCTTTTTTCGAAAGAAACCTTGATCATTACAGGGCGCCACGCAAAACACAACATACGTGGTATAGATGACGCAGAAAATAGGAGTTTTATTAAATTACTTTTTTAAGGAATAAAATTTCTTTGTTGTAAAATTAAAAATTAACTATGAATACAACATTTAAAATTCTTAGTTCGTCCTTATCTTGTGCATATTTGATGTTTAGTTACATACAAACACATTTGTGGTTTGGTTTTTAAATTTCTAATTACATATTGATATTTAAATAAATATTACGAGAAATTTAAAAAAAAATTATTTAATTTCAAGCTGTACCCTTCTTAAACTCTGCCACTGGTACTACATTTCATTCGCACTACTATTGTTTAAATTTTATGACCTATTGTGTTTCTTAAGGGTCTAGGGTAAGCACGACCTTAAATTGCAAAAATTGCCTGTTTACTATAAAAACCGTCCATTTTCTTTTCAAATTTTGGCGACTTACCCTGTTAGTAAAAATGTGTGTTTATTGATGTTCTGTGCTGCCAAACATTTTCAAATAGACTATAAGTTTATTTTGGTAATAAACTTGCTCTCATCAATGAACAGAAAATTCCATAGAGAAAAAAATTGAATTGATTTAATTTAACTTACGTTACAAAAAGCAAACACAAATTACAGAATATTTGAATAAATAATGTATTTTTACCATACATACGTAAATATAAATAAGTTAGAATTTATATTATTTACGTCTTATTATTTTTCTGTTATAGTTTTTGATTTTTTCATACATTTTTACGTTTTTTTTTCATATTTCTTTAATCATAAAAAAACAAGTCTTGATATAACGACCCTTTTTATTCGGTCCCCTCGCTGTCATATTCAACTGTCACTGTAGTTGTAAAAATAAATTTAAAAGAACATTACTTTTGCTTATAAAGTATAAACAATTTTATTGAACTTTAATTCTTATATTCATAGGATATTTTTATTCTTAGTAAATTAACGAAAGGCAAACTACCGAATTTACTACTACTTGACTACGCCTCTACCTTTCTATATTATTACAAAACCTAATACCATAATATTAAAACTTATAAATTACTAAATCTCCGGTATATATTTTGTTTGTGTTTTAATTCTGAAGCTTCGTTTTGTTTACACGAAAAGTGTTATTTCAGAATGCATTATTGTTACAAACCAAATAATGACCAATGATAGGTCCAACCTTACACAGTATCTTACATAAGCTTATAAAGTCAACCGATCAGTGACATTTGGGTATTTTATAAATTTATTTTTTAGGCTAACTAGCCAACTTAAACTAAGAGATCCCTCTAAGCTTTTCCCTTTTAATACTTTCTTCAACATCGTCAACAACCTTTAGTGATCTAAAGGGTTTTACAATTATTAGAGTGAGTGAAAGTGAACATAAGTTATTCACTAATTAAGTATAGGTCGTAAATACCAATAAATTACTTGAAAAACCAATAAAAAATTACCTCTAATAGCTATTTAATATACAAGTGTATTAATAACAGCGATTAATAATCGAAGTATTTATGGAAATGTTCATTTTTATCAGTTTTGCATTAAAACCGCTCGATTTTTAAAATTAAACAATTGTGTAGATAATATGATAATATATATTTTTTTATATTAAGGTATATTTGATGATATCGTATTCGCAACATAATGTCGCTCAAATGTCTGCAACTAGTTTTGTAGCTATAAGTAACATTCTTATGTAAATACGGCTTTTTAAATCTGGATTTCTCTTGTACTGTTTGAAATAGTTGTATCCCCAGTATTCTTTATAAGGAAAAATGCTTTGCAGCGTTGTAGATCAACAGATCATAATTTATAACAGGAGATAGAAGTATTTCCTAGGAACAAATGCAGTTGGAAGCTAATAGGCAAGAAACCATTATCCACGAACGAGTTGTAAATATCGGGTGTTCTATTAACAACGCTTGAACTTTATCTTCAAATAAAACAAGTTGTGTATGGTATAAAGTTATGATTTTGTTTATTTGAAAGAGTATTCGATGCCATTATGTATGGAAAAAGATATCGGCCAAATGGCCTCCGCGGTTTCGGTGGACGGCGTGTATCCGAGAAGTCTAATTTTTGATGACTCGACGGCATAAATCGGGTTCGATATCGTTGATGGCATTGGTTATATTGTTTTTTTAAGGTATTAATCGTTTGTGGCTTATTCGTACCCCTGATTTCACGTAGCCCCATAAAAAAGTCTAATGGGGTTAAATCACAGAACCTCGGTGGCCAGCGGACGTCGCCAAAACGCGAAATAGCCCTACTGTCCTCGGATTTGGCGTGCAGAAAACCGATTGTCGCTTGGGTTGTGTGGCACGTAGCGCCATCTTGTTGGAACCATATGTCGACGAGATTCATATCTTCCAACCGAGGCCACAAAAAATTGGTGATCATCGACCTGTACCTCTCACCGGTGACAGTTATGACGGCGCCAGTATCGTTTTGGAAGAAGTACAGGCCAATGTTCCTGCCGGACCAATATCCACACCATAGTGTGACTTTGGATGCATTGGCAGTTGGTGGGTCACGTGTGGATTGGTTTCTTTCCAAATGCGACAATTTTATTTATTCACTTGGCCATTCTTCGAAAAATGGGCCTCGTTGCTGAATATGATTTTTTGGTCTAAATCGGGGTGCACTGTTAATTGCTTCAGAACCCAGTCCGATAACGCTCGACGCAGTCTATGGTCGTTTACCTTCAATTCTTGGATTAATTGAATTTTATAGGGATGCAAGCCCAAGTTCTGATGCAAAATTCTCCACGTTGAGGTGTTCGAAAGGTCAAGTTCCTGGGCGCGACGACGAATTGACTGCCTCGGGTTATCCTGCACATTCTCGTTCTCTGCAACAATATTTTCTACAGATCTCACGGTTCGAGGTCGCACGTGCGTTGTTTGATTATTTACGGACCCAGTTGCTTCGAATTTTTCCACCAAATGACGAATTATCGACTCAACAGGACGATTGTATCTACCGTAAATATTCCGAAGCGCACGGAATGTAGCCCGAACTGAACAATAATTTTGGTAAAACAATTTAATGATTTGCACACGTTGTTTAACACTGCAACTTTCCATGATGATTTGGCCAACATTCGTTTCTTGAATATCAAAATTTAAGAGCTGTAAGTTTATCAACATGGCCGCTACATACTGTTAAAGTTCGAGTGTCCCTTTTGGAACACCCGTTATAAGATTCTACGTTATGCTTGTCATAATTAACCACAACCCAGCACCTGCTTAAGAAAAGGTTACTCTGCAACCTCATTTCAACAAACTGTTACAAAAACGTTGTCTAATCTTTTGAATTTCTTGTGGACATTTATGCGATTTTAAAGATCATTTGGATTGACAATTTGCTACTTATTGTTGCTCCAATTTTCGTATTTTATCAAATCGAGAATCTTTTGATAATTTCAGTGAGCTTAAAGCAGTATTACAATACTCAATTCCCGTTCAAGTAAAAATGTTTCTTTTTTGAGTTATAGTGCTGTGCCATTTAACAGTTTTCAAATGTAATAAAATCTTCCTTGGTACGCAAAATATACCTGATTAACAAAGTCGAAATATAGACCGGTTTGCCACAAAAAAGGTGTTTCTATTATTATCGCAACTTTAATACCAATTAAGGATATTTTTATTCGGTACTTTACGTACATTTTCATCTTATCAGGAACTATATTGAAAAGTACTGGAAGATATAACTTAGATATAATCGAACGAGATACCAACCTGCTATATCCAAAATCTTACTTAAGTTGACTACACAATAACAGGGTATTACTCTAGCTTCTTTATCTTTGTTAATGGTCTCCTGAAGAACCGCACAAGTTAACTTTACCATTTTTATTTGTTGGTAATAACCTCATGGCCATAGATCCTTTGAAATCAGTAAATAACGCAAGTATTAGATTCAAGGCTTAATTTACACATTTACATAAACCAATTTTCTCAATAGAAGAATTCGTTTTTGAGTTGAGGATTGACTTACCTGAGATCTATGACTTTTCCTTTGAGGGTTTAGTAGTGCTATGTATTACATATGTATATGTATGCTATGTAATACATATGTGTAATAATTCCAGTAATAATTTCACTTTTCATTATTTTCCAGAAAGTATTGATCCTCTGAGTACCGCATTACCGATCAACACGGTAATAGAGGAAAAATGATATTTCCAGAAGCATTTTTAGATATTCATTTATCCCTATTATTTCTGGGGGCTAGACAAGCTGAAAATTTGATGAACTCCTAATTGAAACTGAAGACCCAGTCAGTGACAAACAACATTTTGTCACACTTCAAAGACAGGAGATAATTTCTTAATACTACACCTGTTAATTTTTATCTATACATTTCATTTGTAAAATTATTTAAAACTCATCCTGTAGTATACTCATATTCCCAGTCACTGAGACTGGCGGCAGTAATCACATTTTTGCCTACCTGCATCAACAAAATACAATGAAAAGAAAAATACCTGTACCCAAGGGCTAAAATTTTATTGAGGTGCCTTGTAAATATACATTATCTCTAAAAATATAAAAACCTCTGCAAAGAATTTTCTAGTTTAGTTTGCATTCAGTTTTCGAGTGAAGCTGAAGTGCTAGAGAAGTTAGAATCACGTGCTTACCAGCTTATCATTTATTTTCTTATTATATTTTATTAGTTATTAGTGTATAAGTGATATTAAAATGAGTAGTACTCAAGGTAAAGAATATTGGGGAGAGGAGATGAATGTTATTCATACATGTAACAAAGAAATTTTGAAATGCTGATAGGAAGAAATTATTTGAATTTTTAATTATCTGGAGTTGTAATCAAGGGGAACTTTTTCTTTTATTTTTGACTCATCCAAATTGAGCTAGTTTCGGAAATATTTAATTCCATTATTTTTGTTTAATCGCAGTCACGTAAAAGCATTTTGAGTATAAATATTACATATGAGGTTTTTTGGATACTTTTTTGTTTGTTGAACAGAATATTTTTGAAAGTAATTTGTGTAATTGTCCAGAATTTTGTGTAACTAAAAGTTAAATCTATTGTCTGTCCCTGATCACTTACAATTCAGCTACTGAAATCAACAGTTTGAGTGTAATTTTCAGTAGATTTCACTTTATCCGCACTAATTTAATGTACGTGCAAATTTAATGTGTATGTACAGTACCGAGCAAAAGTAAAGCAACTTTTGTTATCTTCGTTCAATTCAACCAAGATATAAGATATGGGACAATTCAGTGCAGGTAATATCTACTTGGTAAAGGTAAAGTAATAACATATAAAATTTAGTTTCCTAACGATTCGTATTTTTTGTAAAAAAGAAACAAAAAGTTTTACAGCGAGCAAAAATAAAGCAACTTTCAAATTTACACATAATAATTAAGCACAATATTAATATTTTGTCGGACCTCCACCATTTCTGATGACCTCCAGACATCTCTTTCTCATAGACGAAATTAAGTTTTCAATATACTCTTTTGGGATCGAGTTCCAGGCCTTTTGGATGGCGTCAAATAATTAATCTGATTTGCGAAATTTTTCAGTTCTATTAAGGCGAATTTTCCTTTCTACCAATTCCCATAAATTCTCAATAGGATTGAGGTCTGGACTTTGAGCGGGCCATTTGAGCACATTCACTTTCTGATCCATTAAAAATTTTTTAACGATTTTAGCGGTGTGCTTTGGATGGTTGTCGTGTTGAAATTTCCAGAGAAGGGGCATATTAGCTTCAGCATAAGGTAGTAAATGGTCCCTTAGAATATTTAAATATTGATATCGATCCATAATGCCGTTTATTCTCACAATAGGGCCCACACCTGCTTTGGAAAAGCATCCCCATATCATGACATTTCCACCGCCATGTTTGATCGTGCTCAAAGTGTATTTGGGCTGATATCTTTGGCCATGCGGACGTCTCACCCATTGAATACCATCAGATGAATGCAAATTAAACTTACTTTCGTCTGAGAAAAGCACTGTATTCCATTTCATGTCGTTCCACAAAAAGTGTTCATTTGCGAAATCCATTCGGGCACGTCTGTTTTCTTAGATATGAATGGTTTTTTGGAAGGCTTTCGTGCTTGAAGTCCAAAATCTTTCAAACGAGGTCGGATGGTATGCACAGATATATCTTGTTGCGTTTTTAATTCGCGTTTTATATCGACGGCTGTTTTAAACGGTTGATCTTCAGATATTTGTCTGATGCGACGATCTTCACGAACAGTGGTTTTCTTCGGTCTTCCTGTTTTAATTGGGTTGTCCAATGTTCCTCTTAATTGAAATCTCTTTATAGTTCTTGAAACAACACTTTTAGTTAAGTTTAGTTGTTTTACGATGGTCACTTGTTTAATTCCATTTTGATATTTTGTTATTATTAATTGCTTTATATCTAGAGAAAATTTTTTTCCTTTTGGCATATTTTTCACTAAAAGGCATTTCAACGACACAGGCAGAATTAGAATGAAAAATAAATAGGCTGATTTTACATTGAAATGCTAAAAGTTGCTATATTTTTGCTCGCGTTAAAAACAAATTTTTTTAACAATAATAAAAAACGAGTTGGTAAAAAACTGAATATTAGTTGTTTATACTCTACTCTTAGCTAGTAGAAATTATCTGCATTAAGTTGTTCTATACCGTATGTCCTGGATGGATTTAAAGCAAATAACAAAAGTTGCTTTACTTTTGCTCGGTACTGTATATACAAGGTGGTATTTAACTATGTGGCCAAGCTTCAAGGCGTGATTCTTTAACTGTGTGTTTAAGACAAGTTTACATAAACATGCATCGGTCTCGTAATGCTTCGTTTTCAAGATATAAGGTTTCTTAACTTTTTCCTTAACTCTCTTAAATAAATTTGTAAGTTTCGATTATTTAAGTATTTTTTATTTTTTCAATTCCACATTGAATTTAATTTAAAGAAATAAAAACTTATCTGTTTCCATTTTTTCTCATTTAACAAATTCTCGATATCTTGTATTAAAAACTTATACTCTCCGTCCAAGCATGTATTGTTTTGTTCCAACTGCAAGATCTTTGCTCAATTAATTCTATAAGAGTTAAAGACTCATATGAAAACTTTCCAGATTTGTTGAACGTTTTGTCTTCACTACAACACTGCTTCAATAATGCTGAACAAATCGAGACTGTTTTTGGTGATACATGTGAAAATATACGTACATAAATTGCATTATGTAGAGAATGGGTACGAGAAAAAATTGCGCGATTTTAGAGTGTTTTAACATGACACCATTATCATACCATTTATCGAATGCGATAAATATTATAAAAATAATATTAAAAAAAAATTTAACACGATGCCCGAAGTACAGGTTAATTTTTTGAAACCAATCCATTTTTGTATTCGAGAAAATGGTCAACATTTTTGAAGATTTGTTATAAAGATTAAACTAAGTTGGTAGGTATTTAGAATTAAAATTTTTTTCATGTTTTCGTTCCGACTAAACAACAATGATGAAGTGTAAGGTTTTGTAAATTTTTTTTTATAGAGAAACTGTATGTCTATCGAAAATTTTGCAAAAGTGTTTCAGAATGAAGTCAGCTAGTAGCAAAAAAAAGTTTAAATCATTTATACAGGGGGCAACAAAAATACAAACTTTTATTTACGAATCACGCGCCATTTTTAATATTTCCTGTGCCACCTATGCTTGTATAACAGAGCCTGATGTACATATGTAGGAAATTAAAAAAAACGTAAAATTTAATGTATTGTTTAAATGCATTATTCATTGTTTGCTTGTGTGTAAATGAGTGTTAGCTAAATTTTCTATTGTCAAATGACAAAACTTCTATAATCTAATGCTAATAAACATGATGATGCTTTGTATGCCATGGTATTATTATAATTCAGTTACTGTTTCAACCCAATGCGAATGATGTGTAATCGTAACTTTGACACCAAAGTAGCGGGTGGTTTTTGTTAAAATACCATACTACAATCCATCACTTTTCTAGTATCACAATTTTGCATCAAAACTCAGCAACCTGTTTCATCTACAGAAGAGGTATCGTGGAGCAGTTCGGCAAAAAATGGATTTTGGCGGCCCCATCGAGAACCTAAAAAAAAGGAAGTTCTCAAGAAAGTCAGATTTAATTTAACTCCCCAAGTTTGTGGTATTGAGAGGCTCTCTTATTCTTGTGCCAATCTTGAACAGTCGGTTGCTTGTTTCAAAGTTAAATATCATGAGGTACGCTCCCTTTAGTCTACTAAAAACTAAAAATCACCTTAAAAATGATTTTTTTTTGTGTATACTCAGGGTCCAAGTCTTCAGAGACCAAAAATAATGCAACTAAAACTCAATGGAGACCAGAGTTTCGGTGATGTTGTAGCGTTGAAATTGCAACGATCCCAAGAATCTCGGAACTTAACAGAAATAGATGCTCAAATCCAACACAAAACCGTTAGAAACCCAGAACATCCTTCTCCTGCTGGAAGTGATATTGAAAATATCTCCAAGAATACTGCAAGAAAAACTATACAAATTTATTCCTAACACCAATTAACCTCATCCGTTAATGATATTTATATACAAGAAGACTATCGTTCGGATTGTCGACAGATCGTTAAATATGATTCATGAAATTCAACGGATTTTGAAGCGTAATGACGTTTTAAAGGAGCATGACGTGAGATTTATGGTCAACTGCTTTTAAAGCCGACAATCTCAGGTTTGAGATAGAAAACGAGGGGAACTTCAGAGGGCCAGAAATTTCCAAGAGAATTTCTCGAAGAAGAAGAGGAGCAGGAAACTGCTGCAGGAAGGTATCATGATGATTAGTGGCAACTTTAGAAGAGTTAATTCAGAGTTTGCAAGGACAGCGTTTCGTAATGCTCAGGTAACAAAATTCATGGGTTCTAGGAGTTTTCGTATGTAAACTTAATAATACTGAAGTTTGAAAATGCACATTATTCTTTTTTTAATTTATAAAATATTGTTTTTAAGAGTAATTTTCAAGCAAAATCCCCTATCTATAAAATTTTAAGTACTCATGCCAATCTTTAAAAGCCTTCTTTCGATGATTTAGAGAAGCTGCAGGGGTACAAAAATCTGGTCTAAACTTTTTGACGTTTAGTTTAAAATCCTAAATCTCCCGGATTATGACATCTTTTTTAGTTTGTTAGATACAGTCATTTCGGTACCTGCAATTTGTGATTTCAAAAGTTTAACAAAAACGTGTCTTGAAGTTCCAATCAAATATGCACAGTATATTAATCAATATGCACATAACATTTCAAATAATTAAATGTCCCCAGTAGGTATTTTAATTTTTCTTTTCTTTTATCTATTTTAACTTAATCTAGTTGCATTTCGTTATCTTATTTTCTGCTCCTTGAACTTTTCTATATATCTTCTAAAGCTCCTGATTTTCCTGTGATTTTATCTTCTCAAATAAGATTTACTCATAATATCGATAATTCTACTCTAAAATGTAAATACCTCTTTCTCATTATATGTTACATTTCTAGAGCCTACAAGTTTTTGAATCTCTTGATTCTATCCCATACCCTATATCCAGTTATAGTATATTATAGTATATCCAACCATTTATCATTTAAACAACTTCGTTAATATTCTGAGAGTAAAGCCGAACACTCGAAAATTGTGTATTTATTATGTTTAACTACCCGCCTTTCCAGATTTTTGCAGTAACTCAGAAATTCTGTCCAATGTTACCCTCTGATAAGTACAAAATTCCCCTGGAATCACTTCAAGTGTAACATAATTTTCATCCCAGAATAATTAAATTAAATCTAATAAACACTATATAAATAACATCAAATTCGTACATAGGACAGCCTGCAAGTACAATTAGTTGGCCCTTCCGACTTTGGTCATTTCTGCATCACGCTACATGTATCCAACTAGCAGAGAATTGGACAAATTAACAATGTTGAGCAACATTAGAAACATTGAGTGTCTAAAGACGTCCCAGGTCTTCAAAACTCGGTAACCAAGAAAAACTGGTTGGAAACGATTTTGCTGGAAACTTGTAAGTTTGGACTCTATTTTGTAGAAAATATACACTCAAGAGCGTAACACATAGCACCACCTATTATTTTTAATTTTTTTGAATTCACATATTTTTTTAATTCCTTGAAATCGAAGGTTCCTTTAAAATAATAATCTGTCATTATTGTTCAATAATTTGCGATGCCTCGTGGATCTTATCTTACTCACGTCGAACAAGGTAAAATTTTGATTTTTCATGAAGGTGTGGGATTGCGAACTATTGCAAGAAGAATTGGAAGATCGTATAAAGTGGTCATCGACTTACTCCGAGACCCAGAACAGTATGTCACTAATAGGAAAAGAACCAAAAAAGAAAGTGTCGTCACGATCAAGACAAAGAATCATTGCCGCGTCCAATAGCGCTAATAGCTTAAAAAACTGCCGTGAAATTACATCATAATGCCAAATCAACCTTTCTTGATGGACCATTAGACAAATTCTTGCCATCGACGGAAACATTGTGCATCGAAAGTTGCACACAGGTTCTAGGCTTTTACTTCGTCATAAATAAGCGCGAGTGGTGTTTGGTCGGGAGAACATGAACCATAATTGGCAAAATGTACGTTCATTGTTCACTTGAATTTAGTAGAGTCACCTAAATATTACCTTAAAGATTTACGTCATTTTTTCTCATGGAAAAAAAAATTAATTTGATGGTCGAGACGGTTTCAAATCATGTTGGCGTGATTTAAGAAAAGAACCTTGTTACTTCAATATTCGCAGTTTTAGAGGTCGCACATTTATGGTATGGTGCATTTACCATAACAGGTGTTCTTCGCATAGCCTTTCTTTCCACTCGAATAAATATCTGAAAATTACATAGGTGTCTTGGAGGAACATTTAATGCAATATTTGCATGAGAAACAAGGCAACTATCAGTTATACTAACAAGACAATGCCCGTATACGTCAGTAAACAGCCAGCGACATGGTTTAAAGACCAACAAGGCCAATTGTTAAACTGTCCTAGTTGTTCTCCAGATATGAACCCCATTGAAAATATATGAGGCATTTTAGTATGTCGTATTCATGCCGACAATAAACAGTATGACACTGATGTAGGTTTTTCTCCGTTGTCTAGGGGTTTATTAATTGGATCTTTGGCAATTGTGTTTTAGGGATAGTTAGGGTTCTTTCAATGATAGCCACGTTAACTTAACGATATGAATATATTAGATAAAAAACTGAGTAAAAAAGCGCGGGCACGACTCCTGAGTCTTCAGTCCACCAGGAAGCCAGGAAAAAAGAGAGCGATCCGCTTTCTCCCTAGCCTTAAGTATGAACATCCATGATCGTAAACCATGGGCGTACCATCTAAACAATACTTGAAGGCATTGGGACAGCCCTCCGCACGGAACCGCTGCGTCCACATCTGGTACCCAACCCTTGGCGAAGACCTCGCCAAAGGGAACCAGCATTGTACTTTCCATGCCAACAGAGCATTGTGGAAAAAACCCAGAGTACCGGGTAATGCCAACCATGCGTACCTTAGGGGTAAATCGCCCTCATGCCCTAATCCTTAATCCTAACTTATAGCAGGATATCTACAAACTATGTACACTAAGCGGTCTGACAAGCGGATCCCACACTCGGCCCTCCTGACTATGTATCCGCCTCGGATTCATCACCGTTCTCGATCCATGGCTTCATGAATTCGGCACAAGTGGATGTCTTCCCAGGTCCCTCGTGTGTTCCCACTTTCATGACCTCGTACCTTTCATTTGGCAGAACCTTGGTCACCTCGTAGGGGCCGAGAAATTTCCTGCTCAACTTTAATCCCCCACCAAACTGACTTCTCTTTATGGCGACCAAATCCCTCACCTTGTATCTCCGTGGTTTCTTTCGCCTTAAATTATATTGTTTCCTGTTCCCTTCCTGGACCTTCAAAATTAGTTTCTTGCTGTCCTTACGTAATTCTTCCCTCTGCTGGTTGAAATTCTTTATTACCTCTTGCTCTATCAATTCCTTAATCCGTATTTCTTCCTTGTATTTCATTTTGGTGCCAAATAATACCTCAAAAGGTGTAGTATCGATACTTCGTTGCAGAGTAGAATTTAGAACACCTTGGACTTTATCTAGTTTCTCGTACCACTTACTGGGATTATGGATGCTTAGTTTGGTGAGAACAGGTATGATTGTGCGGTTAACCCGTTCAACCTGGCCATTGCCTCGTGGGACTCCTGTTGTAATCGTGAGGTGCTGTATTCCCTCCTGTTCGCAGTAATCCCCAAATTCTTTTGAGGTGAACGCAGTCCCTTTGTCAGAAATTATTCTCGACGGGTTACCGAAATTTTTCTGCTGCTCTATCAACTTATTGTTGGTTTCCTGTAATGTGGTTGATTTAGTGGCATATAGCCACACGAACTTAGAAAAATCATCCACCACTACCAGGATGTGTTGGTAATTCTTATTTGTCGACGGGAGCGGTCCTAGATGGTCTATATGATAGGTGTGCAACGGTCCCTCGTCCTTAGGTATTCGGTGTAACAATCCCTCCTTTTTTCCTTCCTTTCGGCTCCCCAGGATGCTGGCTACACAATTCCTGACTACGTTGCCAATCTTTTCCTTCAGCTGGGGAATATAAAATTCTCTGCTCACGATTTCTTCTACCTTTGGAACACTAAAATGATCCATTTCGTGTGCTTTCCGAATTATTTCCTGTTGCATTGACTTGGGCACTACTATCAACTCCAACCCGTTGTCGTACTTGTACAAAATACCATTCTTCAGGACATAATCTTCGTAATTTTCGGTGCTTGCTATCTTAGAGACTGCTTGGATAAATTCGTCGCTTTCTTGCGCCAACTGCAATCGCTGTATAGTCCCATCTTCGGGGCCAATTTTATTCATAGTCATGACTGTCGGATATCGACTCAATGCGTCCACATGAGTCATCCGACGGCCACTGCGATGTTCTATGGTATATAAATATTCCTCTAACAGCAATGCCCATCGTGCTACCCTCGTGGTCAAGTCCTTTTTATCCATTGTCTTCTGGAACGCGGCGCAATCTGTTATGATCTTAAAATTAAGACCTAACAGATAAGTCCTAAACTTCTTTATTGCCTGTATCACGGCTAGAACCTCCAATTCATAGTTGTGATACCGTTCCTCAGCGGGTGTCGTTTTCTTACTCATGTAATAAACTGGGTGGAATTCACTGTCATCGCTGGATCTTTGCATGAGGCAGGCGCCATACCCATACTTTCTGGCGTCAGTATGTAGTTGCGTTTCGAGGTCCTGTTTGTAAATGTGAATAACCGGTTCACTGGTGAGTAGTTCCTTCAGTTTTTCAAATGCTCCTTTTTGATCTATCCCAAACGCAAATATTGCATCCTTCTTCAACAGATCGCTCAGCGGTTTCGCGATAAGTGCATATGAAGCGATAAACTTCCGGAAATACCCTGTTAAGCCCAGAAAGGATTGAATCTGTCTAAAGGTGGTTGGTTCCGGGAATCTCTGATTGCCACGGCCTTTTCTTCAGACGGCTGCACTTTTCCATCTTCAATTATGTATCCCAGAAATTCGACCCATTCCTTCAACAATTGGCACTTGTCCTTTTTTATTTCGAGCCCGAAATCCTTTGCCATTTGCAGGACCAACTTCAACCGCTGGACCCCCTCTTCCAGGGTGCTACTTAAGATGATTACATCATCCATGTAGTACAAAGCGATTTGTCTCGCGGTCAGACCGCGGAAAATGTGGCTTATAAACCTCTGGAATACGGCTGGACTGTTGCATAATCCGAAAGGGCACTTCAAAAACTCAAACTGTCCGTTATGGGTTACGAACGCGGTATATTTCCTGCTGGCCTCGTCCACTTGGACATGGAAGAACCCGTTTCTTAGATCTATAGTACTGAAGTACCTGGCGCCCTGTAGTCTATCCAACACGTCCTCGATTAGCGGAAGTGGGAAACGATCCTTCACGATTTTCCTATTAATTTTGCGGTAGTCACAACAGATTCTCGTACTACCGTCCCTCTTCTTCACTAGGACTATCGGACTTGCAAAGTCTGAATAACTGGGTCTGATAATACCCTCCTCCAGCCATTCCTGGGTCTGCTTCTCCACTTCTGTCTTCTCGCTAGGTGAAAGTCTCCGGGGATGTTGGTACACTGGTTCCTCGTTCCTTAGTACTATTTTCATTTTTACTTCGGTTTCTATGACCTTCTCAGGCGCGTAGTCCTCTATCAAGTCCTTTGCTTCGTTTCTCACCTTTATGTCTGGTATGTGGTCCAGTTGGGTTTCTTCTCGCTCCGAGTCTTCATCAACTGTCATTTCCATCAGAAAGTTTCCCGTCTCTTTCTTATGTACCGTAACGCATTCCTCGAATTATTACGTTCGCTGACTTTAAGAGGTCATTACCTATAATGATTTTAAAGTCTGAGGTATTTGCTGGTACTATATGGAAAATCAGGAATATGTCTTCGTCGTTGACCTTCACTTCCTTTTCAAATGATCCTTCGGTCTTCATTCGATTAGACCCCATTCCTCTTATAACTATTGTGCTTCGGGTTAAGGGGATATGTTTGAAATACTCATCATAAACATCTCTCCTTATCGCACTTATGTCGCTCCCGGTGTCCAACAGTGCTGTCAGCTGTACGCTGTCTATTTGTACTTTAACTGCATTCCTTGGTACAACTTCCATATAACGAATACCGCTTGTCGTGTCTTCTTTCAAGTCCTTGGATTTTTCCGGGCATTTAGCTGCTACATGTCCAAAATTACTACAGCTGTAACATTTTATCCCTCTTGGTTTTTCCGGACATCCGCTAGATTTATGCCCTCTGAGGCCACAACGGAAACAATTAGTGGACTTTCCTTTTCTGTCCTGCGGTTCTTCTCTCTTCACTTCCCTTTTCACGCTTCTACTTTGTCCTATTGCCCTGGATCCTTCTGAGCGAGACATACCTCTTCTTGTTTTAATCCGCTCATACAGCTTGACCTTCTCTTTGAATTCAGCAAAACGGCTAGCTCCATACAATATATTTTTATCCGCCGAATCATCTGGAATCCCGTCGATAATGTACTGTATCGTGACTTCAACCTCTAAAGTCGCTCGGCTTCCGATTTCTCGCATAACCAGTACGTACTCTTGGACAGTCCCGGATTGATCCTTTTGGCGTGACATTAGAAGTTGTTGAATCTGGGCACTGCTAAATTTCACCTCAAATTCAGTAACAAGTTTGTCCTTCAGAGCGTCCCAAGATTCAATGTCTTGTTCAGATTGGACGACCAGTCTCGCCAATCCCGTTAAAGATTTCTGTGCAAACACTAGCTTTTGCAACTCGTTCCAGCCTGTGAGCTTGGCCATTCGCTCGAAGTCCCTAACCCACTTTCCTACAGGGTAGCCATCCTTGCCATCAAATGGCCTAATGCTGTCATCTATATCACGGAAGCTCAGACTGAAAGAGTTATTCCCGCGTCTTTTGGTCGTTGTGCGAGATTGCGATTGAACTAAACTCCCTCGCCTGCCTTCATCCTCGCTCTCGGATTCGTCCTCGTATTCCGGGTGCTCAACAGCCTCGTCCTCTGTTTCGCCATCCTCTAGGTCGTCGCCTGTATCTTCGTTTACTGCTAGATTGTTCAGGAAGGAGCATACTCGATCTAGAACGTCTACTGGTTTTCCCGCATAGTCTAAGTTCAGAATGTGGCAAATCGCTGTCAGATCGCTTGCATTTAACTGTCTTTTAATTTCGCTTACTCTCGCTAAGTATTCTACCGATTCCTTGTCTAGCTTAAACCCAGAAAATTTTCTTAAGTTCCTCCTAGTTAACCTAGGCTGAGCTTCTTCACCGTAAGCAGTAACATGTAACGCCTGAACTGTCTTCAGCTTAGATTTCTTAATATTATGTGCAATGTCCTCAATGCTTCCCAAAGTAGCCATGTTTAAGTGTGAGGATCAATATCGTTTTATTCTGAGAAATAACGAAATATCAAGCGCGTTGCTCCTTACGTTGAATTAACAAAGGATGCTACCAAAAATTGGACCTACTTTGTTAACAAAGAAACTAGTAAAATCTACAGTTCACCAATATCTAATACAATTCAATGCAATTCTGTCGCTGGCACAGCTCGTCGTTAATAACAGTAACCAGCTTTCTGTTTCCTAAAACTTAAGGACTAATCCTACCTTAATTGCTCTTTTCCGCAACCTACGTGGACACTTCCGCACTACACTCCACTAGCACTATTTTGCTATTAGCACCACCGCTTCAATTTGGAGATAGCGTCGTCGTCGCCCTCAAATAGCCTGGTTGCTATCACCGTCGTCGTGATTAGCGTCGTCGCCGCCCTATAGCCTCGTTGCTATCACCGTCGTTGTGATCGGCGTCTTCGTCGCTCTATAGCATTGTTGCTACCACGGAGCCGCTGCATCCACATCTGGCACCCAGCCCTTGGCGAAGACCTCGCCAAAGGGAACCAGCATTGTACTTCCCATGCTAACAGAGCATTGTGGAAAAAACCCAGGGTACCGGGTAATGCCAACCATGGGCGTACCTTAGGGGTAAATCGCCCTCATGCCCTAATCCTTAATCCTAACTTATAGCAGGATATCTACAAACTATGTACACTAAGCGGTCTGACAAGCGGATCCCACACTAATGCTGATTTGAAAGAGGTTATTGATCGAACCTGGAACATAATTTGGAGCCCGAAATATTGACAAATTTTGTAAACAGTATGCCTTCAAGAATATTTGAATTAATCCGCAAAAATGGTGATCAGCTTCACTATAAAGAAGTTATTAATTCTTAATTTTACATAGTGGTGTTATTGTTATGCACTGTTAAAAAAATTAAATTTTGTTTTAAAATCAGCTAAGAAACCAATAATTGTAACAAAATTTAACCAAAACATTTATTTAAAAAAACCTTTGTTTTTAAGAAATATAAAAAAAATTAAATAGGTGAGTTCAAAAAATTTTAAAAATATAGGTGGTGTTCTAGTTATGTTCCTGAGTGTATTATTCATACTGTGTTATACCTTGTATTTCTGTCATAAAAATGTCCTTATTTATAGAAAGAAAAATGCAGCTGTTTCAAAATATCTTCAATTTGGTAATCTGCAACATTTCTGGACTTCTTTTTCTGAAAGACACCATTGCGCCAACCAATATTTTAATCCCGTTTATAAATGATCCCACGCAAACTTACAGTTCCATATTCCGCATTACCGAATCTACTTCTTGAAATACTCAACTAGGAAGCAGAAGCTGTTGCAGTTTAGGGGAAAGTTCTCTTTCGTGGAATTTGCTTGAAATCATGCGCTGAAGCTGAAACTCTTTTTGCCTGAAAGTAAGCCTTTTTGGGCAAGTTATTACTGAATTCTCTTTAGACCATATATTGTCATATTTGAACTATATCTCAGAAGCGATTGGCCTCTTCTGGATATTATCCGACGCCTAGAATCATCTATGGAGACTACCTGAAAGAAAATGAGGAACGATGTTCACAACATCGTCTAAGTTGTGTGCACAGATTACATTAATGAAACAACAGCTGAATAAATCATCCTTTCGTGGAGTGTTAGAGCACCATTTCCAATGCCATGGGGTTGCTTTAAACGATCTCATAAAATATGGAGTTGTAGAGGCGAGAAACATTATTGGAGGAACATTCTTTTCTTAGACAAGGCGCTGTATGTTAAAACGGACTGAACTCAGGATTTATAATAATCCTTCAGATCAGGATTTTGGGACGCCCCTAGAATAAATAAATGTGGAGTATTGCTATGGACCTGTTATCTCTAAGGTATGACGTAAAGCCTTAATCAAGCAATAATTACAATAAACACTTTTTGTGGTTTGTGTAAAAAATCCTGACAAGTTTGAGTTTGAGGCCAATTTCGTCTTAAGGAAGTCCTACTTTGCAGCTCCATCCCTCTCAGAACACGTAGAGTGGACAAATGAACTTCAAAAACAGTGGCAGTCTTTAAGAAGTTCTAAGAAGTTGAGTTTTTACCAGAAGAAACAACCAGGTGAAATATGAGGTTTAGGAGGGCGGTGAATATAAGGGTAAATATGTTTTATAGGAATTAGGTGGGGTTCTGCATCATTTGTTTTTTGTCTGAGTCGTCTTCTCCATAATTTTTCAAAAAATGCGGAAAAAAGGATAAGCTCGTATTGAATTAGAACGAGAGAAAAATCTAGTCTATATTTTTTATGTGAATATTTTGAGATATGTTGTGGGCCTTTCCATTTTACAACTTGGAATTTGGTCCAGAAATGAATTAGGGTAGATCGATAGCTACGGTCAAAACTTAAGGGACGCGACAGAGTTTAAAAGAACTTTATTGCATCCCTTAAATTTAGTATATTTGCAATTTTCACGTTCAAATGATTCTTTTGTTTTTAAAAATGTTGATCATGTGTAATATTTATTTAAATTAAAATAAATCCTGATAAAGCTATAACAAAAGTAAAAAAGAATGAAATTTGGCAAAGCTTCCTTGAAGAAAATGTTACTGGATATTTGTAGAGTACTTAGAAAACACCATAGAAGCATTTATTGTCCAACCTTTACAGAACCAAGTTAATGAAAATTGAACTCCACTTCATTATGCACATCGAGAAATTGCAAACACTAAGTGAAGAAGCGTTTAGAAGAGATAGGGCGATATGGTGACATTAAGCATTGAACGTTTTAAATAAAGTCGATATTCAGAAGGGACTTACAAACAATAGAGTTGTTCATAACTTTAAACAAGTGTCCATTAATAATGTCGAGTTACTGTTACGTCGAATTTCTCTAGAAGTTCAAAAGGAGGATATCAATTTATACTCACAATTTTTTAATTTTAAAAAAGTTCAATAACCAGCGCGTTTGACGATTTAATCGGTATACTGGTCTTTTTAAGTATTGTCTGAGAGGAATCCCTTTATGTAGCGTTTTATTAAATTCGATTTATCTATTTCTGAAAAACTAGGGCCTTTATTTAAAAACCGCGAAAGAGGTATTTTACAATTGAGCTACTTCTATAATCTACAAAACGAAAAGGTCTGTTCAATAGAAAAAGAGTCACGGTTTGTTAAAATTTGTAAATCGAATGTGTACAATCCCATTTCATTTTATTATTTGTTGCTTTTCAGAAAGAAGTTTTTGAAAATACCCACATCGCACATCATCTGTTGCTCAGACCGACTTCTGATATTTCCTCTCACACTTCTGAAGATTAAGAAAATTTAGCGTGTTTTGTTTCACAGCTACCTAAGCCCTAATAATCTATCATTTGCTTTCCAATATTTATGGGAATAACGTCAGAAGGAAGCAAAATCGAAACATCAGAGCTTCGGTTTTTTTTTGTACATCTAGGGAACCAGTCGAAATTTTTCGTATTTATAAACGGAATTTTATTTAGCATAAAAATATGCGATTTTGCCATAATTTAAACTTTCTCGTATCTTTAAAAGTTTCCGAGATCCCCATAGTGGCCCCTTGATTTGAAACACTCTGTACAGATCATCTCTCAAGAAGATGAGGCGTCCTAGGAACTGTTGCGCAAAACAATCATTGACAATCGTGCTGTGTGTAGGTGTCGTGGCACTGTTCTGCTGGAATCATACATCTCCCACATCCATCTCACTGCGTATTGGCAGGAAAAAGTCTTGAATCGTGTGGACTTAAGTCAGAAGTCATCTACGCTACCCGTCGGTTTTCTTCAAAAAAAACATGGACCAAGTAAATAGTTTCCCTGAAGTTGTTTACCCATAAAATAATCAACTGCCAGCCAGGAACATACCCAGGAGGCGCAATATTGAAATGTGTATGGAATTCACGTTGTGTGGCGATCATTGAGCAAACTTAAGAAAAGTATGCCTCGACAGCGAACCTGCACTCTATTTTTGTCCACGCCATGATACTAACTAAACCAAGCAGAGTAACAACTTTGTGCCCTGTCCTCTCAAATGTGCCTACCCTCACCCTCCTCGGAATAACCATCTCTTCAGGGCACCATTCAAATGAGCATGTTGTTCTGCCCCGCCCTGTACATGTCGTAAATGTAAAGGATCTGGAATTTCTAAACTTCGAATTAACTCTTCTAAAGTTGCAGTTGACCATCATGATATCCCCCTACAGCAATTTCCCGTTCTTCCTCATCTTCAGGTACTTTGCATGAAAGTTTCCGGCCCTCTCTTACTACTCTTATTTTTTCATCTTAAGCTTAAAATCACAGGCTCTCAAAGAAGTTGATTATAAATTTCAGATCAAGCTCCTTCAAAGTACCAACATACTTCAAAGCTTATTGAGTTTTATGAATCATATTTAATGATTTGTTAATATCCTTGTTTATCACAATGTTATTAACGGATGAGGTTAATTGGCGTTGGAATATCGTTGATTGCAAAGCTTTTGTTTAAGTATTCTTTGAGCTATTTTCAATATCACTTCCAACAGAAGAGGGAGGTTCTGGGCATCTAATGCTATTTCTGCATAGATTTCTTTTGTGTTCCGAGACTTCACACTAGCTTCTTAGGACAATTATTGTCTTGATGCTGCAATGTTACCAAATAGCAGTTCAGTGTAATGCAGGGAACTCTGACTTCCATTGCGTTATAGTTGCATTATTTTTGGCCTCTGAAGAGTCAGCGTCGGAGAAAAAAAAGAATTATTAAGGTGATTTTCAATCATAACTATAAAAGCATATCTCATCTCATTTAATTTTGAAACAAGCAATTTGCTGTTCAAGATTGGCACAAAAATAAGGTAGCCTTTCAATATTTAGAACTTTGGAAGTTAAGCTAAATCGCACCTTCTTCAGAACCTTGTTTTTCTGTGGTTTTCGATGGGACCGCGAAAATCCATTGTCTGTGCAACTTTTTTTTTTTTAGAGGTGGAAAACCTTCATATAAATCCAGTGTGGTGTTTTGTTAACCGGATTATGTGGGATTCACACCTGATAGGGGCGCCTATTCACAAAAACGTCCCCTTTTCACCCTGGAACCCCCTGAAACCGCTTCAAGGCATTCATCAGGAGGGGGTATGGTATGGATTTTTTCCCCTTAATCTATTGCCTCCTTTTTTTCTTCCTTGCCTTTTTTCTCATGATTCTTCCAATCATCTCCCTGAAGCTCCTCTATTTACTTTCATTCTCAACCAGCTTCCTCCCAATCAGAACCCTCTTCAATTTCAGTCCCTCCCTTCTAGCTTCCAGTCTCTCATTCCGAGCATTCCCACAGGGTGTTCTGGGGTGTCCTCCACCTCCTCCAGACTCCTTCAGCAAAGTCCCTCCTCCTATTCTTTTCAGGTATTGCCCGAAAGCTTCGTGTCCCTTGAGCATTTGTGTTGTTTGATAATTAATTTGCGTCCACACTGTGTCATGCCACTCCTTCAGTCTTAGGATGAACATTTTTGTCCATCCTTCATACTTCTTCCACATCCTTTCCCATTCGCACAGCATTCGCTCTCTGACTTCTTCTTTTCCCTCTGGGCTATTCTCCCATACTTGCCCTATGCAACTGCTCCTCAGAAGTATTTCTGTAGATGAAAAAGATTGTTAAATTCGGACATGAAGTTGTAAAACTGGAAAAATCAAGGATTGTATTATGATATTTTAGCAAGAATCAACTTTGACGTAAAAAATATCAACTACACTTCTTTAAAACCGGATGGAAATCGTTACAGAATCATACATCTTAATACCATTGTACTCGTAATCTGAGTCATGGTTATTACCTTTAAATTCTAAAAATTAAGTGTTGATATTTGATAACCGAAAATTTCATTAATATTGATTTGCCCAAAAGTCAAACAATGAGTTTAAAATTATATACATTATGAGTAAGTTGTATAGTAGGTAAGTAAACTATGTATATATGTATGTAATATTCAACGAGACATTGAAAAAACAGTTTTTAATCATTTTGGGTTTTATAATTATTTAAAAACAATGTCTGCTTTATTTTCTTATTTCTTATATTTATTAAGCTGTGTTATCTTCTTGATAGAATAGATGAGAAAATTTATTTATATTAGGTAATAATTTTATTTTTTACGTAAAAATGTAAAATTATATGTAAAACTTGTAAATAAAACTTTTTTCAATGAAGATATTTAAAAAACGTCTTTCTATTTATGCGCTGCAATAGAAAGTTATTGTTTATTGTTTATGCGGAACACGTCTTTCTTGCACTCGATTGCCTGGCCGAACTCTTCTTGTGACTCGGACAACGGCATTCACATGTGGAAAAACATCACTTTTCGCACTTGTTTGGAAAGTAAGTATAGTTCAGATTCATGACTAAAATTTACGCCGAAAATATTAATTTGTGTTTAACAATTAATCTTGATAATTGTTATTAGTCTCAAGTAAAATTATTACAAATTAGAAGCAAAAATTTCTGAAAAGTATATTCAGATTTCTGAATTTAGGTAAGTTGAAATTATTGATTCAATCGATTTTTTTTGCTAATCAATTGTTTCTTTACAGGTTTGCTACCGTGGAAATGACTTTTTTCTTAGATAAACTGGAATAGTTTCTGGATGAACGTGCTTTCCAATGACATTACAATTCAGCAGCCAAGGAGGGAGCACACACATGAAAGTTTTTTATTTATTTGACAATAAAATTTTTATTTCGTTTGGTTACTTTGAAAGGGTACCATGAACCTGTTTTATTTAATACTTTTTTGGTTGTAGTATTTTCAATGATTGTTTATTTTATATTTTCAATAAATATTGTTGACTTTTATTTTGTTTGAATAGTTATTTCTTAAATTTAGTTTATAACTGTCTCCTGTATGTTTTCGATTCAGTTCATGATTTCGCAGAACTATTAAAGATACATAGATAAATACAGCAACCTAACAGGTGTACGAATACTATCCCCCCCCTCTCCCTACCGTTTCTTTTTTAACAAATAATTTTTTTTATTGAAAAGTAGTATTATTTGTCATATTTAATACTATCTTTTGACGTTTGTTTATTTTTCTACACGTCGCTTACGCTATCAGTAAGATGGAAAATGGTCTATTTTTTAAATTGAAACATGGGTCCAGTGACACTTCTAATTAAAAGTCTTTCAAAACGACATTTAATGGTGTAATGTGATGCAAAATCTTTCGATTCGTCTTTAAAAAAAAAAACAGCTATAAATTTCGTAAAAAATACGATACAAACTCAGTTAAAGTGTGTAAACAATGAAAAAACTTGTTTATTGAGAGGAAATTGGTTTGTTTTTGATTTTGTGCTCATAAACAGCCTTTAGTTATTTTTATTTATTTACTTATTCTTATATTTTTTTTATTTTAATTGTTTTTAAACAAAAACCAAAAACTGAGCAGAAAATCAAAAACTAATCAATTTCCTACCAACAAACAAGTTTATTCATTTTTTTTAATACTATTTAACTCAGTTTATATTGCATTTTTTTGTTAAATATATAGTTGTTTTTCTCAAAAATTAGTCGGTAGATTTTAAATCGTATTACACCATTGTATGTAGTTTTGAAAAACTTTTAATTAGTGATGTCACCAGACCCATGTTTCGATTTGAAAAAATCGGCTATTTACCCTATCGGTGCCACAAGCTACATTGAGAATAATAAAACAAAGATTAAAACTTAATATTTTTTGTCTTACTTGATGCTAATTTAAAAAAAAAATTAGTTAAAAAGTTCACAGGTGGGGGGAGAGGCATAATTTAGGGCCGCACGATATGTATGTGTTGGCATCAAAAAGTAGAACCGAGGAGGCAAGGTACGTTTCTGACGTCATATCTTTAAATGTACATTATTTGATACTGTTTCGATTCTGGTTGGTTCAGATATATGACGAAAGATATATTTCAGATTGTCAAATCAAAGTGTCATAAGTGTCAACTGTCATCACTGACCAGTTCAGTGTGTTTTATTAAAAGTTACAGTTAGGTTGACAACAAAACACGTATAATCCTTTTATTGCCATAGTTTAAAAAAAAAATTAAGTAGTTATCAACAGACATTTCCGAAATCGTAATCGTAAAAAACAGTTAACTTATTTAAGTGTAATTAATGGTTACACTGTGGTTACTTCGCTGTGATAGGTTAAATTTGTCAGTACTAAGGTACCTACAAACTTACAAAAGATCCTTACAACCTACATGAATGATAGCGAAATTTGTCTATTAAAATTTGGGTCGAAGCCCAACAACTAAGTCTAATGGTAACATGACATTCATTGGACCTCAACACCTACAACAACCATGTGGATTTTCTTATTATCTATGTGTGTTTTTACGTCTTTAGTGGTATCACTAATATTCTGTGTCTGTTGGAAGCACAAGACGCCAAAGTAAGTACCACCCACACTATGTTTGCTTTATTTCATATGTACTTAAGAAATAAAAAGCATAGTTTTCATTAGAATTACTTTCTTATTCTTATTATTTTGTAAGACCCCCTTCAATGTTAAGGGGTTAGTATGTATTACATTGGGTGGTAAATTTGCCTCTGTAAGCTTGCTTAAATTCGCTATCAAACTGCTAAAGTTTTATTAACTTTTACTACGATCTGTCAGATCTAAAACTAATTAAAATCAGCTACATGCAAGTGATCAGTGTTTGCTCTCACTCTTAGAGCTCAGTTTCGTGAAAATAAATATACAAAAAACTTCCTTATTGGTATACTTAGCTTTAGCAATAGTTATTTTACAGCCAAGTTTTATTGATTATTTATTTGTGAAATTTTTAGCACACTACCACATACATCTGTAACTTATTTAATTAATCTCAAACTGATATTTTTTAATTGGGGGTAAAAAATGTATTAATTTTAACCATTTTTTTTAAGGTGTTAAATTTGACATTTCAAATGAAATATAGTACTTGAGGAATTTCAAAGTTAGCTTTTTGCATATCACATTCTTGTTTAGGCACTTATGAAAGGAAGTAATGTAATGTGTTGTCCAAAATCTTCTGGGGTCGTCAGGTTCATATTTCATAGAGAATCATTTTTGCTGCCTGCCTCAATTTTCCTACTAGGGTCGTGCCAGCTCCAATGATAAAATTTTGCTTACTTGCATTTGATGGCTTGTGAGGTTGCTTGAAGTTCCGGAGACTGTATTGTGATTGCCATTATTTCCCCACCTCTCTCTCATTATTATCAATTCAGATCAATGATGGTTGTGCATGAGCTAAGCTAAGTTTTGCCTTCAATCTAGCCCAAATTTTGGCATAAGTACTAAAAAATGGATTATAAATGGACAAGTCGAGTAAAATGTATATGTACATTACATCTGTCCTTGTGTGGTTAAAAGATGTTGATGATCGCGAATGTTGTAAGGAACTGTTTTATTTTAATCTTGACAACTACTTAAATAAACTAATTTGACAAAAAGTAACTATTCACAAAATACTCTAAAAAATAATAATAATTGGTGGTTTGCCAGACCTATCTATGACAACAACCAGATTATAATACACCTATAAATGAACTAATTATTAATAACGTAAAACAGGTACTAACAATTAGCACCTGAACTAAATTACGTGCACCACAATACTCCCCCCCCAATAACGGAGGTATAATGTTAAGGGTATTAATCGTTACAATATAAAAATATAATTTAATTATAATTAATAATTTATACATTAGCAAAACGTACGGTTTTATCTTTCTTCTTTGTATGGTGATGGATGATTGGTTGGTTGATAAGAGAATCGAATTGATTATTAATTTTTTGATCTTGTGAGATTAAAAATGCAGGTTTTAACCTATCCATGGAAATATTCACTTCCTTATCTCTGACAACAATTGTAAAATATTTGTCTTCACGTTTTTTAACAAGAAAGGGACCTTCATACGGAGGTTGAAGAGATCTCTTTATGGTATCATTCCGAAGAAAAACATGTGTACAAGTGTTTAATTCAGGAGTTATAAAAATTTTTCTGTTAGAATGATGAGTAGTTGGAACTGGTTGAAGAGATTGCATTTTTTGTTTGAGGGTTTGTATAAAAGAAGAAGGATGGTCAACGATATTGCTGTCTTGAAAAAATTCACCTGGTAGTCTTAACGTTGTACCGTACAACATTTCAGCAGGAGAAACTCCTATCTCTTCTCGTAAGGTAGAACGTAATCCGAGTAAGATAGTAGGTAAGATTTCTGTCCAGCGTTCAGTTGCATAAGCTTTGATAGCTGCTTTTAATGTTCGATGCCATCTCTCTACTTTGCCATTTGTATTCGGATGGTAAGGAGAAGAACGGGCACGTTTACAGCCTAAAATTTGGGTTAAGGATTGGAAAAGAGAGCTTTCGAATTGACGACCTTGATCTGTAAAAATTTTAATAGGGGTGCCAAAACGACAAATCCAATTGCTATAAAAGCAATTGGCAACGGTTTCTGATGATATATTGGTCATGGGATAAGCCTCTGTCCAACAAGAAAATCTATCAATAATTGTGAGACAATAAGTGAAACCGTTTGAGGGAGGTAAAGGCCCTATTATATCAATGTGAATATCATGGAATCTGGAATCCGGAATTTGAATTTGTTTGAATGGGGCAACAGTGTGTTTATGAATTTTGGCTTTTTGACAGTTAATACAACAACGAGTCCATTCTCGGATATTTTTATTCATTGAAGGCCAAACAAAACGGGATGAAATAAGTTTTGTTGTACCTTTAATACCTGGATGAGAAAGATTATGAAATTTATTAAATATAGCTTGTCGAAAATGTTTCGGTATGAATGGGCGAATTCTAGAGTTACTATCGTCGCAGTAAATCAAATTTTGTGTATTAGGAACTTGAAATTGTTTTAAGGTAAGTGATGTAAGTTGAGGATTTCTAAAAATGTGTTGAAATTCTGGGTCTGTTGTTTGAGCTTTTGCTATTTCATCGTAATCTATGGAATTCGGAAAAGAAATGGTTTGAATTCTAGATAGAGTATCTGCTACAATGTTGTTTTTGCCACTTATGTGAAGTATGTTGGTTGAGAATTGTGAAATGAAATCTAAATGTCTCATTTGTTTAGGAGATGCTTTATCAGATTTTTGAATGAATGCATAAATGAGCGGTTTGTGGTCTGTGTAAATTGTGAAAGGTCTTCCTTCAAGAAAATGACGAAAATATTTGATTGCTGAATACAGTGCAAGTAATTCGCGATCGTAAGTACTGTAATTACATTGAGTTTTTGAAAATTTCTTGGAGAAGAAGCTTAAGGGTTTCCATGAGGAATTTACCATTTGTTCTACAACTGCTCCCATAGCAAAATCTGATGCATCCACTGTTAAAGAAAGTGGGGCTGATGAACTGGGGTGATTTAATGTAGCAGCGTTTGCTAAGTCGTGTTTACATTCATTGAAAGCATTCACAGTTTCGTCAGTCCACTTGATTGGTGTTTTGTCATTTTTCTTACAATTTTTGTGTAAGTCATGAAGAACACTTTGGTGATGTGCAGCGTGAGGTAAACATTTACGATAAAAATTGAGCATTCCTAGAAAACGTCTGAGATCTGAAATTGATTTAGGAAGAGGATAGTTTGAAATGGTGGATACCTTTTCGGGAAGAGGAGAAGAACCTTTTTCAGAAACTTGGTATCCGAGAAATTGAACTTGATGTTCGCCAAAAACACATTTGTTTAGGTTTATTGTCAACCCATATTGGTGGAGACGTTCGAAAATTGTTTTGAGATGCTCTTTGTGCTGAGCTTCGTTTGTTGATGCAATTAGGATATCATCTATATAAGAAAAACAAAAATCCAAATCTCCAAGTACTTCATTGATGAAGCGTTGGAATGATTGTGCTGCGTTTTTCAATCCAAATTGCATCCTTGTAAATTCGAACAATCCAAAAGGTGTGATTATGGCTGTTTTTGGAATGGATTCCTCTTCAACTGGGATTTGATGATAAGCTCTGATGAGGTCAATCGTGGAAAAAATTGTTTTTCCTTCGAGAAAATAAGAAAAGTCATGTAAATTGGGGACTGGGTATTTGTCTACCACAGTAATTGAATTGAGTCTGCGATAGTCTCCAACCGGTCGCCAATCGGAAGAGTTTTTCTTGGGAACCATATGTAGAGGGCTGGCCCAAGGACTATTTGAAGGACGACAAATACCTAAGTTAATGAGGTGTTGAATTTCTTGTTTTGCCAATTTAAGCTTTTCTGCTGAAAGGCGTCTAGGTTTGGAAGAAATAGGAAAACCTTCTGTGAAAATAGTGTGAGAGGTGCTATGTTTTAGTGATAAGGGAGTAGATGAGAATTTTGTAATTTCTGGAAATTGAACCAAAATGTCAAAATATTTGCATGAAGAAGGAATTGCATGAACTGATGATGTAGAAAGACAAGAAATTTTACCATTGTTTGTCAGATTAGTTGTGCTGTCGATAATTCGTTTACTGCCCAAATCTAGTATTATGTTAAAATAGTGAAGAAAATCAATTCCAATAATCGCATGATTTGTTTGTGCCACAATAAAATTCCATGTAAACGTTCTTCGGAGACCTAAACTAACTGTAAGAGTCTTGGTTCCGAAGGTGGAAATACATGTGTTGTTGGCCGCAAATAAGGTGTATTGAGATTGATTTTGTTGTATTTGAAAAGATTTGGGTAACAACGAAACATCAGAACCAGTATCTATAAGGAAATGAATACCAGTTAAAGGGTCTTTGATAACTAACCTGTGACTAATTATATTAATGTTTTTTTGTCTATCTTCGTTGGTGTTCGTGGAGATCTTCACTTGGCAGTCCTTTGTACCCGCGCCGTCTGCTGCCCACGACGACGCGATCGTTAGTTTTCCTTCTTGTAGTCACAAGGAGACACACACTTGCGAGCTTTTTCTTGGTAATTTTGATGGTACCAGCACCATGAAGAATTTTGACGATCTCTGCTGGGTGAATTGCGTCGAAATTTAGAAGATCTTAATTTCGAATGGGATCTGATTTGCCTCTCTAATTTATCCAAACGTTTAGTGATGTGTTTGAATTCTTCTGAAGATGTATTTTTGTTGATTTCATTGGGACTGCTTGTGCATACCTCTGACTTGATTTGAGAAACTTGGGAAAACTTTATATCAGCAATTTTATCGGCTATATTCGCCACTTCTGATAATGGCAAGGAACATGCCGTTAAAATGGTCTGCATATTGTGAGGTAATCTCTGGATCCAAAGGGTTTTCAACATCTCTTCTTGAAGTGAAGAGCCTCCCAAACTGTTCATTTCGGATAGAAGTATGGAAGGTTTTTTGTCTCCAAGTTGAAGTTGCGAAAAAAGTTTCTTATACTTTTTTTCTTGTGATTCTACGAGGGCATCCAATACCTTTTGACGAAGGGTTTGGAACTTGTTGTTCATGGGAGGTTTAATAATTAGATCTCTAACACAAATCAAACTTTCTGTGTCCATAATTCCGATAGTAGTGTGGAATTTCAAGTCGTCTGAAGTCACTCCATTGATAAAAAATTGTGATTCCAATTGAGAAAACCACAATTCTGGATCTGTTCTACTAAATGGTGGAGCTTTAATGAAGATTCTAGCTTCTTGATCCATAGAGGGCTCGATGACGTTAGCTTCTGGCTGGATGGTTCTAGAACGTGGCATGATTGGATGAGATAGCTTGTGTTCTAGAGGGTTGATGCGTTGAGTTCGGAATCGGGGTCACCAATTGTCCTTGTGTGGTTAAAAGATGTTGATGATCGCGAATGTTGTAAGGAACTGTTTTATTTTAATCTTGACAACTACTTAAATAAACTAATTTGACAAAAAGTAACTATTCACAAAATACTCTAAAAAATAATAATAATTGGTGGTTTGCCAGACCTATCTATGACAACAACCAGATTATAATACACCTATAAATGAACTAATTATTAATAACGTAAAACAGGTACTAACAATTAGCACCTGAACTAAATTACGTGCACCACACATCCAATGTTTAATGTCTGATTTCAAGTTAACTTGTTAATAATTTAACTTTTAAGACCCAAGTAAAATACCTTAAGCACCTGTTTAAAGATATTCAAATGACCATTGGTCAGTATTCAGTTATAGTCAACTCACAGTAAATACATACATATTCTCTTAAGATTATAAATTCACCTGCTTTGTTGTATAATCAATCACTTTATGGCTGCAAATTAACTATCATAAACTAGCCATTAAATCTCCTTTAACTTTTCCCATTTAACTGTTTTTCTATATTTTATAGTTTTCAAGGTACAGGTAGGCTCAATTGGAATTACACTGTAATTTTTAATCTCTGATTTTTTTTGTGTGAACACAAAACAACAAGTGAAAACTATTTCCTCCACAAGAATGTGATATTCACCTTTTTATCCATTATTCTCACAAGCAAAATAATCTTTACATCCCAGAGAATGTTTAGAGATAATTATACAGGGAGGTTCAAAAAATTCACAAGCAATAGAACTATAAAATAAAAATTTTAAAAAAGTTAAAAAAACTTATATAATTTAGAGCTTCATTATACAAAAACAACAGGTTTAAATTTTTTAAATTTTCGTTTCTAGCTCCTACAGTTTTTGATATATTAAAGTCAAATTTTTAGCATATATGTATATATTATAGTATATTAATTATAATTAGGCTATCTAAATCATATTAAGAATCCACAGTATGATTACTTTTCTTGAGTCAATCACCCTTTATCCATTCAAATTTTTTTGGTGGTATAATACTGGCTGATTATATCATGAAATTTGAAATCCTTGTTCAATTTGGAATTTTGCTTCACTCTTGCATTTATTTTGAACCGGCAGCAGTGTCCCAACTATTTGAGAAAATTACGGATAATGCATGATGTTTTTTTTATTCATTTAATTCATATCCATGTATTTTTCATTCGAGTTTAGGAATACTGGTGAATTAGGGTACAAATGTTGTGTTTTCTAGCACATTTTCACACACAAATTCAAATTCAATACCTATTTATAGCAATCATTTTCTACATAATCACCAAAAAATATTTACGTATTCGGGCATCTGTAGCAATGAATACTCAGTGTGGCAATTGGTACTACCCTTATTTTATAAACGTGTGTGGTAACATGCAGAGATAAATAGGCTATAGTGCCTCACTCAGTGCACACTTTTTGAATGTTCAAATTCCCCTTAAACGATGATTTCGTTTAATATTTTGGTGCCTTCTGCTCGACTTTCTATTGACCCAACGAGCATAAAATTTTGTAGTTTTTGGGGTGTATTGCGCTTTGTTTGTTGCATTTATGGCTTGATTTTGCCAAAGTATTGCAGAATATTTTCTTCTATTCTTTTAAATTCTATGCTATTTCCCTGTATTGCATAAGGTATTGCTCTCCTAGTTGTTCTCATTTCTAAAATATTGCTTTGTATATTGTAATTTTTCTATGCTAAAACTTCCTTTGGGCTGTCTAACCATTTTCAACGGAATTTTGTTTCATTCAACTAAAATAGGAGTAATTGAGTTGACATCTTTCCAGAAGTAGTTATGTATGTATTTGATTTTTTCCAACACATCTTTAATTTTTTAAATTTCTACTTCAGTCACTCCCACACTCAAAAATTGATTATGTGTCTATTCAAAAATTACATTTGCTGTATTTTTAATTTTTTTGGTTTGTCAAATTCAACAACTGTTACTACTCTGAATTTACACACCAAACACATCTGCATTCTATGATGAGCCGATATTTTTAATAAGTTACAATAACATATTGTTTATTTTTAAAGTCCAAAAAAAGCGTCAGTTAATATTAAGTATTATTTTAATGTCATTATATGATACACTTGTTCTTATACGTCCGACTTGCTTTTAGAAATGAATGGCTTGGTGTTGATGGTATGGTCACTCAAAAAAATCCAGACGAAAACGTTAACCATCTTCCATCCGCAGCGTCCACGAAAAATGGGGTAACCCTTGCTGAGAATTTAGACAAAAGGTAAAAGATTTTATTCGACTTTAAAACAAAAGCGTTAACTAAATTTGCCCCAATATTGATTTTCACAGGGGTGGACTCACAAATTCCCGACGAAGCTTGCCAGATATTCCATCAGAAATGGTAGCAGGCATTAGTTGGGAAGCAAATGGAGACAATTCCTCGGAACATTACGCAACATTAGGTCAATACGCAAATGCTGGTAAATAAAAAGAAAAAAATCCTCTATAATGCTAAAAATGTATGTCGTTTCGTAACGACTCACCCGCTGTACAGGTTGACCCACTATCAATTTATGATTCAACAACATCTAAACTATTGTAGCTGGCGTTTTGGAATTGTCATTCCTAATGGGATGGCTGGGCGATATTTTAAAAATAGCAAATTTATATTAAATCCAATATTCGTTTTTTTTAAACAAAACATGTATTATTGCGTATCTGGATATGCCTGAAACTTTTAATATATTTTGTGCAGCATATCCTATTTCAGTCATCAACGATTTCAAAATTTGTGCATTGGAAGATCAATTATTATTGAATTTTCAAATTCTGCAACTTTTGAACGCTTGAGATCGAACGAAATGGTAATTACATTTGTGTTTTAGCTTTGAAGGATGTACCTAAAATGGCTAAGTTTTTACAATTTGACGGTTAAGATAACTTTACTTTCGGCAGATTCATTCAATATAATAAGTGCATGTTGGAATATTATATTTTTTATTCAAGAAATATTATTTAACAGGTGAAAAACTTTCTGGTGTAAAGTCCTCTGAAGTTCGAACTAGTGTTTCACAACATAGTTCAATGAGTCAAGCTGACGATGCATTTTCTCCTTACGAGCGGGTGAAATATGATAAAATCAAATCAAAAAAAGAACATCCGTATGCACAAGTTCAACCACCATCCTCGAGGACTGTCGTATATGAAGAGGGTCCCATTTCAGAGGAAAGGATTACTTTGTTAAGGTAAGATTGAGGGTAAGATATTCCCAATTTTTTTAAGTAACATTCATTTCATTTTTTCATTATCATTACGCAGGGTCACTTTTACGGTGTATATTTTTGAAACAAAAAAAAAATTCGTTAAACAAATAACTATTATTTAGGGCTGATATACCAAGTACATCAGCAAATACCGCCAGTCCTATTCGGTCGAGAAGAACTTCAGACGAAAATGCGGAATCGGTTGATATTCCTGCAGCTAGTGCGGTTGCAGGAGGTATCGCTGCTAGCTATGAGTTACCATATATGACCCCGCCAATAAATTTCAGCGGTGATTCACAAGATTCTTCAAGTAAGAATATCATTGTTTGAAAAGGATTCTCTTTTACTTATGATTTACAGAGGGCTATACAAGCATAAGTGTAAGAGAGCCTTTGGCCAACATTATTGCGCAAACTCAAGCTTCCAATAAGCAAAAGAGAAAATTAGATGTCCTTTATTCTACTGTGTCTGACGATTCAGGTTGGATTGGGTGATGAAATTGGCAGTTCGGTGACTAATTTGTTCTTACTACTTTTTAGACGATGTATACACTACCATTCCGGATCCCAATAATCCAATTTACACTAGTGAGAGTGAGACTTATGCCAGGATTCCGCCCCTGCCAATTACAGTTGAGGCCGAAATTAACATTCCGCCTGATGAAAGGCAAATTGTTCGTGATAGGTTTGTCTTTAAGAGCCTGCCCATTTATGAATGTGTAAGTGCATAGCAGACATTTTTTAGGGATGAGGTTGACCAATTATATGAAGCACCGCACCAGCCCATCCCCTCTAACTTAGATAGTTTGAAGCATGTTGCATCACACTCATATACCCATTCTAGACAAGGTAAGATTTATTTACTTTTTCGCAAATTTTATTTATTTACTTTATTTAATATTTCTTTAGCATCATCGTCCTCGAGTTCCGCTAACGTGGGATCTCCAAAACCAGAAAAAAGGCAAGCTAATTCTCCTCTTCCTCCGCCCCCCACAGCTTCGAATTTAGATTTTCATACAGACAAATTACAAGTTAAACGAAATTTGGATGATTTATACGCCAAAGTTCAAAAAAATAGGAAAGATGATGGAATAGAGGAAAGGTAAATCCATTCTATTTGCATATTTGCCCACTTAGTCCTAGTTTTGATCTTTTTAATGTTTAGTTTTATAACGTTTTAGTTCATCGGATAGAAGCAGTATTACCGACTCCTTAAGGGGTACTTATGGAATTAGCGCGAGTACGCCTGAAACTGGAACGGAGCACAATTACGAGACTTTAAAAAAAAGCTCAACAACGAATAGCGATTTTGGATATGAAAAAATCAAAGGTTTAACTATGACAATTAACTTTGTTACTGGATATTTATTAACTTTACTTTATCCAAGGTGGAGATGTCTGCGAACCGGGCTACGCCAGCATAAATGGTCCTGGAAGTCTTGCTAACTCCTCGGATCCAGGTTACGAAGCTCTTCGAGATGTCACGTTTGAGATTCCTCCAAATTACGAGGAATTAAGGCATCAAATAAGCGACCCAATCGCGGCAGGGTACTCGGTGGTTAACAAAAAGAAAAAGGTATGTTTTATTAGGATTTCCTCGTTGATTATAAAGCCACAGGTGAGCTTTTTAAAGAATCCTTCGGAAAATTACAATTATCAGGAGATTTTGGGACCTCCACTCGAACCGAACTACGCCGCTCCTAAATCAAGTGGCAGCGAAAGTGACCCAAATTACGAGTCCGTCAATCAATCCGATCCAAACTACGAAAGTGTGAAAGATTTAGAACCGTTTTATGAGATAAACGCAGCTAGGACTAAAACGCAGGATTTAGAGGCCTACGAAAAAGTGAAGTGTGACGTATCAGAGAGTTCGAATAGTGCCAGCAGGACAACGGAAAGTGAGCCGCCATATGAACGTTTAAGGAACGAAGCGGACAGTAGTGAAGTCGCCGGTTACGATAAAGTCGGCAGTCACGGTTCGGGGAGCTCCGGCAATGAAGTAGAATCTATACCGAACGAGGAAAGTGACGTGGCGTTAAATTTACACGACGAAAATGCTGTAGTTCAAGTTTAATTTATTAATAAAATTTGAATATTTATAGTTCTAGTTTCACTGACGATGAGAATGTTTAATATTTTTCAATTCAGCGCGGTCGTAACACCTTGTGTGAGTATACAGGGATCAGTTCTCGAGATGTGCTCCTTTGCTATATATATATCCTAAATAAATTTTCTATCGTGGCAACCAGTGAAAAGTTGCTCTAGTTTCTCTAATAGCACTTGGGCCAGCTCCAAGTCATAATTGTAAAGAGGTGCCTTAAGCGCGTCTGGGAATTATATCCATCTCTATATTTAGTGGATTTAAAATCTCTAATCTATCCTGTACTCAACTGCGATTATGTACGGAAGTTCCTCCAGAGACTGGATGTAGCCGTTGCTATCAAGGTTTCAATTCAGGAACTTCATGTGTGTACCTTTCACCTCGTCAGAACCTTCACGAGCGCAGTCGCAAAAATCAACCTCAACTCAAAAAGGCTATCTACTGTCTAAATTCCGAAGGTTAGACACTTCTCTATCACCCGAGTTCATAAACGCGTGTAAATCACTAAACAGCATATGATATGCTTTCTTCATAGATGGAGGATTCGCTTATTGCCTTATTGGGGAATAATACAAAGGCCTTACAGGTGACTAAAAAGTGAGCCATTGATGCTTTGAATGTCGCTATCTATTTTATCTTAATTATAACTGCTAGATAGCGTTAGTGTAAATGCAAGCTGAAAGTAATAACTAAAGATTTCCTGGCACCCCTACGTATAATTTGCTATCCGACGTGCACATTTACCGGACTCCTACTATCATCTTCCAGCAGTAAATTCCTAATGTGTGATCTGCGATTTTAGTAAACAAGGGAGTTAGTAAACGTTCAAAATAGCAAAAATAACACTTACAACTTCTAATTAGAACATTTTGTTGGGGTTAGAACCGTCAATGTTAATAAGACTCATAGGTAAACTGATG
The DNA here is from genome assembly GCF_039881205.1 of Euwallacea similis. Lineage (NCBI taxonomy): Eukaryota > Metazoa > Arthropoda > Insecta > Coleoptera > Curculionidae > Euwallacea > Euwallacea similis. The sequence goes on along the minus strand of NC_089632.1, from coordinate 1,606,832 downwards.
GTGCCGTAGAGGTAATTCATTAAAAATTTACGAAATTCAAATCGATTTGAATATATTTTGAAACTTCACGAATTTCATTTTAAGTCTAAGGCAATACGTCGGCGTTCCATGGAGAACTCATGAGAAAATAATGGTTGAATGTTATTTATTACATTTTTATGAAACCGGAAGTAAAGTGAGTTCAATGTTTATTTTCTCCCTAGGAGGCCACGGAATTCCGCCATATCGCGCTTATATAATATGAAACATATTTCCACACTTTTTAAGATTACGTTCGCGAGTCTTTAGGAGTATTTTTCCCTACATGGGTGCCAGAATTCTTAAAACAATAATTTATTACCGCGAAGTAATTCGATGCAATTTACTTAATTTATGCTCTAGTCTAGTATATTTTTTGTCTTAAAATGAGAATAACGAAACAAAGTTTTTTATATCATGTGAAATGTGGCCAAAAATAAAATAGTACGCACATCACGATGGAAAAAAACATAATTTCTGTTTTGATAGGTAAAAATGCTTTTTACCTGGATGTGTAATCTATTATTAATCTGCTATTAATTACTTCTATTTCTATTAAGCTGATTAATTTACTATTAATTTCGGAGAGTCGTTCATGCCGAAGGTGAGAAAAAAATCCATTTGACGTATTTTTGAGAGTTCGATACTGTTCTGTCACTCGAATGCTTGAACAAATTAATACTTTTTTCCAATTTATTCTGGTTAACAGATTTCTTCTATACCATGCAAGAATGTTCCCCATTGACTATTTAGCTTTTAGCTGATTACATAGGTTGCACGTATAGATGACAGAGGACGCATACTATGAAAATCAATAAAAGACGGTCGACTAGAATAGAAACAACACAGTGTTGCCAAATCTGCACTTTAACCGTTGTTACTTTGATATTCACAGCGCATAAACCTGAACTTGCTTTCGTATAAATGGCATCAATTTCGGCACAGGAATTGGATTGTTCTAAAAATGTTCTTTCTCTCTTGAACTTTTTTTTTTTAATGGAAACCATGGAAAATATCCTTGCAATAAAAATAAATTCCGCAGATATCCTCGATAATAATTATAATTAAATTTATTAGCTTTTGTCCTATGTCATTTTCTTACAATAACGCCAGAATATCACATCTTCCGCAGCATTTTATATCGTTTTGTTATCGTCACACAATTTTAGCTGGTCAAAAGGTCTTCAGCCAACGCTGATTTCCATGTAAAGAAAGTATTATATCCCCATTTTGTATTATTTTTCCAAAATGAAAAAAACATTTTTAACAACACTAAATACTCGATCAAAAACAGTTTCGAATTGTGGTTCTACAGTAACAAAACAATTATCGACTTTCATTTTTTCATGATACCTCTGTTATCTCAATTCTTTTCAAAGATCTGAAAGTGGCAATGACTGCCCATTTAACGAATTTGTCCCTTTATTGACCCTTAACTGGCCCGGCATCAATTTCGCCACACTAGCCGTCCAAAGTGCTTTGTGAGACTATTTTGCTTAAGGGGCACCAAAAGTTGAAAAATAGCCTTTACGCGTATTCAGTACACCAAGTGAACATTTCGGAATTCGAACGTGCAATTGTTAGCGATATTAGTATAAAATGTTAAAACATATTAGGGAGGAACTATCGTTGCGGCATAAAAACTGCGAAAAAAGTTTATTTCGCTGAAACCTCTTAAAATGAAAAAAATCGCTGATTACGTAATGTTACGTTTTTAGCACACGCAGAAACATAATTTCTCAAAGAAGTTGAAATTTTTCAAAAGTTAAATTTTTCCTCTTTCACATATCATTACTTCTAAGAAGGTTAACAAACTTTTTTAAAATACTGGCTATGGACCAAGCATCAATAGGTAAAGTAGGTACCAATAAGGAATAGCATACAATTATTTATATTTGTGAGCAGTTGTTGCAGTGCAGTGAGCAGACGCCGAACCAGTGAAGGTTTAACAACAAAGCTACCTATATAACCAGATAGGTGGTGAGTCTCTCCATGGTACCTTGAACGCTACAAAATATACAGGGGATGCTCGTTATAATATATTGCATTACAGAGAATAGTAAGAGAAGGAGTAAGGAGAATAGTAAGAAGCATATTACGAGCAAGGCGAAAGTTTGTGACTGAACCGCAAGCGAGGTCAGTAATTTCGTCGAGCAAAATAACATGCCGTGGTTTCGAGTAGTGCGAAATGCTTTTTCTATGACTTATCAAGCTCGATAACATTCAGAGAGTATTGATTGTTAATAATTAAACTTATTCGAGCTTTAATTATTATGCCAATCTCCAGAGATGAGATATGTTTGATTTGTATTTCAAACTCGTGCAGGAACAAATAACACACGCATCGTAGCGTAGGTGTCGTGGTTATGCTTATCTATCAGCATGTCTCAACTGGATACTGTTACGTAATATTATTACGTACAGTTTGAAGCTTAACACACACTTAACTGTAATTCTTGATTTTTCGTTGTAGGTTATCCTTACGTTACTTGTAATGGAGTGGAAAAACGTATGGAATAGGCTTTATAATTGAATCAGTGTCAAAACCTGCAATTTTCTGCGATTGTCGAAATATAAAAAGTTTTGGACGTGAATGTATCTAAAGTGCTGCGTTTGTTCTTTGTTACCATTTTTTCTCATTGTCCATGGCAATGTGTGCAAAGTAAAAATAATAGTGTGCGAAATAGGCATTTCGCACTGTTATTTTCAGGATAGAGAAGCGCTTTTACATTTTACTTCTTTTATGAAAATTTGCAGCTTGTGCGCGAAGTGCCTTTTTATTGCTTATGTTTTTTTTATTATAGTGATGTTTTCAACAATTTTATTGATTTATTATCGTGTGCTGACAGATTTCGATCCGATGGGTTTTTTTCTGCAGGGGCCCATTTCTGTAGGAAGATATGAGAATTAGAAGAAAATTTTTAACTGCGTTAATTTTTCAAAAAATTCAATGGGCAAAGTTGATAGGTCAGAGAATTTTATTCTCACTTTTACAAGTTCTTATAGAGTCAGGGCCTAGGACGGTAATGTGACCCTGCCTTCTCTTTTTCGAGAGTTACATTTAATAGGCTGAGAGACATAATCTATTCCCTTAAGCAGACCAAAAGTAAAGTCCCGGATGGATTAAATGTCTCTATTATAAGACCGATTGTAAATCTGATGCTTGGATCACCCCTAGATTCATTAATTTGTACGTTGACTGCGGCGTCTTTCCTGATTGCCTGAAGACAGTGGTTGTTCCTCATCTTTAAAAAATTTAATACACGTGATGTTGCCAATTATAGGCTCATATCCCTTCTATTTCTTCAGAAATCTTAGAAAATGTACGACGACTCAGATTCCGTTATACTTTGAGCCACCAAATTGTTTACAAATGTGCATTTTGGTTTTCCCAAAAATCTTCGTAGAACTGCAGGTACTTTGCATCTTCTCTGGGGCGTAATGCAGGAGTTTGAGGATTAACGAATTACAGCTACCATTATCTGTGATTTGAGTAAGGTGATTGTGAATATTACAAACATTTTATGATGTTCTCTTATATTTGTCCTACTGTTAGCAGCTAGTGACTATGAATGGTGCTGTGTCTGCGTCGAGTCTACTCGTTTATGGTGTTCCTCTCCCGGGCTCAGTGTTGTATCTCTTGTTTTTTTATTTATATCAAGATTTTCCACCTACTAATGCAGATGCTGAGGTCTTCTTATACACTGTTAATACCTGCTTTTACTGGATTGCGGACTAACTTCATATAGTCATGAGTAGCTCAGTAAACGCGCATTTTCACCTTAATCTGTGGTTAGACTCAAACAAACTATATCTGAATAATGCTAAAACTTAACGCATCACGCTTTCAATGAGAGATTTGGCATCTGATGATTTGGGTGAGAAGGTGCGGTTTTTGGGTGCCTAGTTAGATCCCTGGCTCACATAGCCCAGACATATGCAATATGTTAGTGGCAGGTTCTATAGGGGTATGTACATTATGTCCTGAAGAACTTGTGTTGGAGGTTTTCTATGGAGGTGCTGATCTAGACGCGTACTTTGCATTCTTTTCCACTGCTATATCTGATCATCAAGTCTTGCATGCATCTTGAGCCATGGAGGTTTTCAGTTTGACGGGCTAACAGGGTGAGTCCTGGCCAGGCAGAACTTCCCAGAATATTATTGACAATGTCCTGTATGTTAAAGGAATGCCCTATCTGAATGGATTCCATGGGAATGTCTATGAATGCAACATGAGCAAAAAACTCCATCTAGTTCCGGAATATCGCCGATTATTGCGATATCGAGACGAGCCTGGTTGCCTTATAGTGAGCTTCCTTATTTAAGGTTCAAACTTAGAGTTAGGGGTATATTGATTCCGGGTGCCCTCTTCACGTTCCAGGAATTTCTGGGCATGCAGCTATGATTTTGTGAGTGGGGGTGATTTCACACAGTTGTGTGTGTATTCTATTGTTAGGCTATATTTTAAAATAATTGTAGTTATTTTATCCGTTATTATGACGTTAATTTTTATAGTATATTTTAAAGTTCTATTCAAACATTTTGACGGATTTAAAGGCAATTTATGTTTGAACTTCTCCGGCTATTAAGGATAGATATTTGCTCTTTTGTATTCTTTTGAGTTTAGTTTTAGGTACATACTCTTTGACTTATGCAAACTCTGATGGTACGTTAGCATCCATAAAGGATTATGATTGTGATATCTTTAAATAATAATACGTTGTTGATGTGGTATTGTTGCGAAAATCAGATTATAAGTTTCAGATTTCCCTAAATCTAGAGAAAAGTTGCGCAACTTGGCAACATCGCATTGTAAACCTTTAAGCAAGAGAGATACTTAAATAACTTTATGTATTTTACATGAGCATCATATGTTATTACTTATGGTAGTTTGAAACACATCTGCCAGTTAATTGGTAACTGACACTTCTCACTTCTTAACTGAATACTGAAGAACTGATCATAAAAACTAAATTATTAATGTACTGTTAACTTTAACTGCATGCCAAGTTTAAAAACTGTTGATTTTTCTAAAACTATTGATGACAGATACACTTCATTATCAGCTTACAGAGGAAACGTCGATTTATTTGCAAGGAAAATAGTCTTTTAATATTATAGTGACTTAGTACCAGTCTTTAAATTTTGGAAATTCGATTGGGAAAATAATTCCGTATTCGAAGGAACAAAAAGCAATATGAGTGTTATACAATTAGATATTATGAACTATTTAAAATTCGTCATTTTGACACTATTCAAAGACGGATTTGTTTGAATGATGTTTCAAGAATAGACCCCCAGTTGAAAAAATTATGTTGAAAAAAATACGTTTTTTTCCCACTCTATGTAAGAAAGAGGAAATGCATTAAAACAATATTCATATAAGTTGGAATATAGAAAATGTAAATTAAATATAAAGAATAAATAACTGCTTGAGATTTTTTAAATAACTTCTATTCGAATGCTAGACTGAACGTAAAGTAATGTGTTAGTCAAAGCTAACTATCATTTAAAGTGTCTGCGAATTGCAGAGGCATTTCATGTAGCTGTCCTTGCTTCACTTGTTGGTTAAGCTTAACTACAGTTTAAAAATCACTTATTAGTTCATTGTTAACTAGCAGTTGTCGCTTTCTGACTGGACATTGAAGAACAGGTCCTAAAGGTCAAATTATTAATGTACTGTTAACTTCAATTGAAGGCTAAATTCCATAGCAACCTTAGGTGGTCAGGTTTCTATGAAAATTTTACTTTTAATACAGAGCATTTTCAAAGAAGACTTTATCTTAAACGTTTCTCAAAAAAGCTACGCTCGTAAATAATAATATAAGCGTCATAGTATTAGATATTATGAATCCTCAAATTCATGATATTGACACCATTCAAGGACAAAATTGTTTGAATAGTATTTCAAGAATTGTCCCTCAGTATTCTTACACTCATATTTGACGTTAATAGGGATACCACTACCTACTATACCAATTACTGTCCATCCAGGATACGCCCTTCGTGAGACATCCTCCGGAGCGTCCCGTAAACGTATGCATTACTATGTTTCGGTTTTGTTTGGGAACGAGGAATTGCGGCGGCGTCGAGGCGTGCGGCAGGTCGTGTCCCGAGTTATCAATCGACCTGCCGTAAATCTGGCAATGCGGGAGGCGCGCGTCTCGACGCCGACGTGCGCCGTCGCTCGCGCATCTCGCGCAGACGACGTCGGGGCCAGCAGCCGTAGCAGCAGCGCCAGCAGCAGTGATGTCGTCCGAGACCGAGCCGTGTCGTCTACGCTGAGAGATGAGTCTTCGCGAGTATGTAACCGCCTCCGCCGAAGACGCCAGCGCCCCAGCGTCGTTGTGCGACCATGTGTGCCGCCGCGTACGCTTCCGAGATCACGTAAAAGCGATCGACGTCAATCCAAAAGGGCCCCTTGGAGCGGCCGAGTGGTGAGCGTCATGGCGGGCTCGGCCGCCGACCAGGCGTCGGCGTGCGTCGTGGCCCACGGCCATGCCTTCCAGAAGAAGACCTTTCACAAGCCCACGTACTGCCACCACTGCGGCGACATGCTCTGGGGCCTCATCCAACAAGGCTTCATCTGCGAAGGTGAGCCTTTTTACCATCTCAGCCTAAATAGGTCACGTCACAATGCGCCCTGTACTCCCTGTATACGCTACATGTAATATATTTCCCTGCTGCACTAACTTCTCTATGATTCCCAGCAGTAATTCTTCGATTACGTTACGACGTTTCTTCATAGTGTTTATTTGATATACTAACTATATATTGTTACCCTATCGGTAGTAGATCGAACAAGAACTCCCTAACTGTTTTATTGACATTACGGGTCTCCCATCCCACCAAGGTTAGATTGAAAACTTATAGAAGATAAGTTTTAACATTTTAATGGTCTTTTCGGAAATTGGTAATTGCTCGCAGAATGTTTCAATTTTTAGTGGAATACAGGGTGTTAATGCGGTCATGTTACAATCATTGAAGGCAGACTTCTCTCGATAAATGATGAAAAAATCTAAAAGCACAAAATATTCATAAATGTGTCCTTTTCACAAGACAGGGTGTCAAAATTTAAAATTTCTATATTCTCGTAATAAATTTACTAAAAACAAACATTTTTGGCCACTCTTTGGTATTGGGGAGTTTTTTTAAGTCCAGAATTTCAATTCTTAGAATTTTTAATACTGATTCTAGGGGGCGCTGTATTCGATCCTTTGCATACGGTTAAATAATCACTACTTTTTTGTGCCTTGTATATTTATTTTTTTTAATAACTTTTCTCTATATATGTTTGCGCAAAAGATATTAGATATACCTAATAAAAATTCGTTTTGGACTTATATCACATTTCATCAATGGAAATTTGGAATTTTTAGCTTTTACGCAGAAGTAGGCACAATGTAATAATTTTTGTTTTGTTTTTCGGTTTGCGGCCATTGCATTGGTTGCAGTCGCTGGTTAAAAATAAATGGATTTTTTTTTAATTTCTTTAATTATCTACTTTATTTTGTGACTATTTATGTTCATTTCATTTTCTATCTATCTGCAATAATAGCCTGATGAATCTATAGAAGGCCGCAGAGTATTGCATTTTTGTAATTTTTTTTTCTTTTATTGTTTGGCAATAACATTTCACCGATAAATAGGGATTGTTGGAGCGGTGGAACTGCATACTATCCTCATTTAAAACTAACAGAATAACATTCATTGTTTAGTAAGGGCCTAGATGAATATTTTTGTTAACGTTTCTGCGAGAAATTTGTCACCGTCTTCAGAACCTATGGAAAGACTACTAGAAAAACGAAAATTAACAGTTAACTGAAATATAAAAGGAGAATATATAAAATGTGTGAAATACTTTGAAAATTACTCTTAATCGTCGAGGAATAACAGTGCTTTGACTTGAGTAATGTTATTAATCCAAAGGGTCGATTTGCAATAAGTGATTGGGGTTTGATCATTGTACCTAATTAAATCTGTCTATTTCTTTAATTTTATCTTCTGTGTTAGTGGCTCTTCCACTAACACAAAATATTTGTTAGTTTTTTTTTCTTTTTATACGTCTAGGGTTGACCCCTTACTCAAGCCTAGGTAAGCAAGTTTGATCCGTGTTACCTGAACATGAGGTCACACGTCGATTATTATTAAGTAAAATATGTGCACTTTCTTTGATTTTACGCTTTTTTGATAATGGTTCCTTGATATCTAAGATATACTGACATATATTTGACTTTCAAAAATAGGGGTCCAGAGGTGTCGCTAATATAAAACTTCTCACGTTCGCAAGAAATTTTATGATATTTTTTTTACATAAATTTTTGTTTTGTGGTTTTATTGTTGTAAGTTTTGAACGTAAGTTTCTGTCCTAGAAACTTTTCTAACAGTGAATTTAGTTCCTAATCGTTTGATTTGGTGTGATATACCTGTTCTCTATGGTATAAAAAGGTCGGTAATAGGTCTATCTTGTGTTTGCCTCACTATAGGCTGTTCGACATCGTGAAAATATTTGTCTATAAAATTATAAGGATAATTGTGTTCATATAAAACAGTTTTTATGTATGTGTTCCAACATTCAAATTTTGTTCATTACATAAAATATTAATTTGGAGCGATCATATAAACATTTGTGAATCGCTTTTTTACCATGATTGGATGGTTGGAGTTATAATTAAAGCAACAATTTGTATGAGTTTTTTTTTTGATAAACAGTTGTTTCGAATCTTTGCAAATTTTTTTTGATTAAAATACCTAAGAAAAGAAATTGTTTACATTGTTTTTTCCCAATCGTAAATTTTATAGGTTCTTTTAAATTTAAAAGATTGAAAAAATAATCTAAATGATTGTTATCACGCTGCTATATTGAAAAAATTTCGTCCATATATATCTTCACGAAAACTGAAGGTTTAAAATTATAATTATAATAATGATTAAATTCAAAATTTTCCACTAAGAAATATTTAAATATGGGAAACAATCCCATTTTATTGATAATAAACATTTTTTTAATTGAAAATAAGATTTTGTTAAGAAGGTAAGTGTTTCTGTTTAATTTAGTGCGTTCTTCGTTGTTGACGTCTTTTTCAAGCTTCGTCAGAAGAAGAAGCGTCAAAAATGATCATCGTGTGGCTTGGGTCTAAGTTTATATCTTTAAATTTTTTTACAAAATGTCTGAGATTTTTGTGAATATAACCTATGTTCCCTACTAATTATGAGCTCTTTTCCTGTTATAAGGTACTAATTTATATCTTTTTACAAGCATGATGCTATTATTATGTTTTTTTAAGTGTATTATAAATGTGTCTCTCTGTAGCTCTTGTTTGCTGGAAGGATTTTAATATTATTATTTTTACGTAAAGAATTGAGCGCCTTTTGTTCGATAGAGGGTTACTTTTTTTTAATAGGAAAAAAAATCTAAATTTACTTTTAACCTAATTTTAGACCCTTGTCGGAGTTTCTGTGGTTCGTTTTAAGATGTTTCTTTAATAGTTGACATGAGGTCTAGCTTAGGAACATATTTCAAAGTGACAGAGCAATTTAAGACTTTGAAAAGAACAAGAGTTTCAGCTTCAGAGAGCTTTTTGTTGGAGAGATTTAAATTGTTATAATTGAAACACTATATCACGGCTTAAAACACGTGTTTTAAGCGTATCTCAAGTGTGTTTGATTGAATTTAAATCGGGTGGTCCAGCTGCCTGTGGAAATATATTGACCACGTCCTGCTGTAGGAATTCTCGAACTGATTACGTAACGCGTATATAAGCATTATCATGCATCAATAAAAACTGTTCGCACATTTGTCCCTTCTATTGAAGGGAATGTAGAATTGTGTCTCCACAACAACAGGTTTTGTAATATTATTACTTCACGTTCATTGTACCTACTTCTGTATAAACGCTAAAAATTCCAAACTCAAACTATTTCTGGCGAAGAATAAATCCTCTATTAAATGTTATCAATGGTTACCCCTTTAATGCAATAAGCGTATCAACTTTGGTAGTGAACAGTTCCAGCAGTTACTAATATAATAATAAATATCGAGTACTAAATTTTGATTAAAAAATCAAATAAACTTTAACCTTTGACATCTTGTATTAAGCAAATGAAAAGTTTGCCAACATGTTCTTTCTTTCTTGTTTATTGAAAAAAGATTTCCCTTGAAAGTTAGTAATATTATAACATTAACACTCTGTAGATGAAACAAGTAACTACACTCATATCTAAGTGCGCATTTATCTTTCTGATGGTCTGGATAAACTATTTGGAATTGAATGTTCCAAATACACACATCAAAATAACCTAACGAGTTCACTTAAAAACTGAATTGAAGTTCATTTAAAAAAAATTTTTTTAATTATGAAATAACAACATCAGAAACTGATTGGCGTTGTTTTTTCTTGGAATGTTGGACTGCAAAAGGCAAAGGATGCAAAGGGGTAAGGAAGCTCACGGTACCCCTTTACAACAATTGTATTATTTACCTAAAGAGAGTGAATAAAGAAATATTGCGTCAGTTTTTGCAATGTTTGATGCCAACAAACATTGAAAAAACTATACTTAAATAAACGGTACGTATTTTTTTAGTAAAAAAATATTTAACAATAAGTAACAGGGAACCTACAATAGTTGTTGAAAATGTCCTTCAATTTCAACGCAAGCATTAGCTCGTCTCAACATCGATTGCCTAACGCGGCGTATATCTGATTACATAAATCTCGTATCCGTTGGATCAATTCTTCTTCAGTGTTGACCGGAGTTCTATAAACGAAGGACTTTACATGCCCACAAAGGAAAAAATCTAACGGATTTAAATCCGGTAATCTGGGTGGCCATGACTGGCCCCGCGCGACCGATCCAGTTTTCATAAGTTGCATTCAGAAATTGATATGCTGCTATACTAAAGTGAAGTAGGGCCCCATCGTGCATGAACCACATTGCTCTCCTTTCTGCTGACTTTTAAAAAAGTATGACACCCTATATCTTGAAAATGAAGTATTACCGGACTTATGTTTATATAAATTTTTCGTCTTAAAATCACTAAAAGAATCACGCCTTGAAGTTTGGCCACATACTTAAATAGCATCCAGAATATAGTGGCATAATTATTCGAAACATAACGGAGGCATTAAACTCCAATAAAAGTACCATTGGGCGCCTGTTGCAAAGTTATCTGGAAACTAGCGACATAAAGAAACGACATTTTGGTCCTGCTACTATAGATTTTAATAGTCTACGGCCTGTCCACTTTGTGGACTGCTTTTTGTCCAGTTATAGTTGCTGCATGACAATGCTTGTCTACACGTAACACGATCTGTTCGAGAATTCCTAGAGTAAAAGGTGCTTAGTATACTACCATGGGCAGCTTGATCATCCGATTTAAAACCAATAGGTTTGAGGAAACCTTAAGACATATACGAGGAGCTGTGTTTTTAAGCCGTGGGATAGTACTTCACACAAGAGAGGAACTCTTAAGTAGTTTGCTTTAGGGCAATCTAATCAGAAGCATGCCCAGGAGATATGAAGTAATGCTGCTAAGCATTGATATTACTAAAAATCGTAGTGGCTATATCCTAATATTGAGTGTTTAAAATGTTTAATTCTCTTTAAGTAAGCAATTGAAAAAAAATTGTTAATTTAAACATAGGACATTTTCTATACCCTGTATGGGGTTAATTCAGTTCCCTACGGGTTTAAATTCAAGCAATAGGTTTAGCAATGAGTTTTTATCTATTTTTCTCTAAAATATAACATGCATGAATTTGTGCCTTACCTCTTGGGCCATTTTGATATTTTATAAATAAGATGTAAAATAATATACATTTTTTTATTCATTATCTCAATTAGTATACAAATTATATCTTTTTCCTCATCAAGTGATGGCATCGCATTAAAAAAAAGTAATTCTCCACTGGAAAATAAAATCCAGCACTTCTTTCTATAACTACGATATTTTTCAATTTTTTTGCTTTAATTTTAATTCTGAAAGAGATATCACTCTGTGGCCATATAGTGTGAAAGTAATTAATTGTATTTACTCTATTCTAGTAACGAAAAAACATTTAAGTAAAACTATAGGCAGACCTATTTACGTCATATCAACTTAACTTACCCATATGGCAAAAATGAGAATGGAATCTCACCTTTTCATAAATTCGCCCCAGAGACATTTGGAGCGAATGAGTACTATAGGAACACTTTTCCAATACACTGTTAAGAATTGATGACATGATTTGAGAAAAATAATAGAACTTTTCAAGTTTTCAAGATTAACGTATCATTTTAAACTAAATATGTTATTCTCACTAAAATTAAAATGTTACTTATGAACTTGACCCTGTATAGAAAGCAGCAAACATACAATACCAAAGTAAATCAATATAATATTTAAATCAAATTATTTAATTTTCTTCACATATTACGATTTCACATCGACTACAATTATTTGGATTTATTAATAAATTTGTACACTCACTTGTACTCGCATTGCCTGTAGAAATGCAATAGCCCAAACGAATGCGGAATTTCAGTATGTATCTATTAAGAGCCAAAAGCTTCCGTATTAACATAGTTTTAGGGGTGATAGAATAAAACAAGGTTTTTTTGTCAATATAATATCTCTTTATCTCAATGCACTTTTCAGAACGACTAATCAAAATTTTTAAGCTTTTAAAAAAATAATCAAAAGCTATGATATTAAAATGTTCCAAAACTGTTGACTTCTTCATCATTGAAAAATCTCCTACCACGCAGGTCAGATTTTAATTTTGAGAAAAGAAAATAATCATTGGGGGCCAGATTAGGACTATAGGGTGAATGGTCCATTCCTTGGAAGTCGCATTCGAGCACTGCAGCTTTTGCAACCGCAGCCGTGTGAATTGGGACATTGTCATGCAATAGTCGCACACCTCGACTAAGCTTTCCACTACGCTTTTCTTTGATTGCATTTCATAATTTGCGTAAAAGGGAGGCATAATAGATCCCGTTTACCGTGGCATTCTTCTTTTTGAAGTCAAGCAAAAGAATTTCCTCATAATCACAAAAAACCGCAGACATCACCTTTTTAATTGATCGCGAGACTGGCTTTTTTAGGCCGTGATTCACCGGGATGCTGCTATTCCATTGATTCCTTTTTAGACAGAGAGTCGTAATAAAGGACCACGATTCAAGCCCCTGTCACAATTGTCTTCAAAAATTCGTCTGGATTTTCCTTACACACTTCTAAATATTGTCTACAGTTTTCTACACGTTGCTGCATTTGAATTGTTGAAGTATGTTTGGGTATTCGTATTCCACTATTTTCATATGAAAATCTTTTTGTAGAATTCTCTAAACTGTGGTTTTAGAAAGCTCTAATCTTGTGGCAGCTTCTTTTGCTTTCACAGGGATGTGTGAAAAGACTTTCCCTTCTACAGCAGCTGTTGTTTCCAGTATCAAAAGTTTAGCAGGGTGTCCTGAACGCGGATTATCTTCGATGTTTTCATGGTCTATACAAAATTGTCTAGCCTCGTTTTTCACGTGAAATAGGATGAGAACAAATTGCCGTATACAATGTCCATACGTTCTTTATTTCTTTTGGCTATTTTCCTTCTAAAACTAAAAACTATTACCGCATAATGCTCAATTTTCAGTAAATGTTAAATTTAATCAGCACTTGGACATCTAAAATTTTTAAATAAATAACTACTTCCTTGATTTTTACTCTTCAAATAAATAAAGGATTAAACTATGTAAGCATAGCTTTCTTACTTTTTGGAAAAACCGAAAATGTGTAAAGACGAAAACTTTTGGACCTTGCTAGGTGTCAGAAACCAATTTGAATGCATTTATAGAACTAGTCACTACTTTAAGTGATCATTGTCATCCACAATAAAAAGCACTCTTATTCCAGGCACTGTCCTTAAAGTCTCTTGCAGGTAGAGAGCACTTTAAATTTATCGTCTAATAAATCAATCACAGAACAGGAATTAAGCTACTTTATCTTGCAAAATGAGTTTTTTGAAAACTGTTTTATTGCACAAAAATTAATATACAACGATCGCACTTGCAGCATAACTGATCACAGAAAATTATGAGTAAGGATGATGTCTTTCCAATGGTTAAAAGCGGTTTTATATTGTTCCTTCTCGCTGGGTTCTAATTGGCCCCACTTGTCCATGGCGTCTTTGTACAGGATAATATATCTGATGAGACAAAAGATGGGGTGAAAACCAGATGATCATAAGATAATGCAAATGATCCCAGGACGAAAAACATGGTTACATACTTCAGATCACTAAAATATCGTCAATAAATCATACAGCTCTGCATTAACCTTAACTTAAACTTCGTCAACCCTTCACCATGCTCTATGAAATTGATCCGTTCTTTCAACTCGGTCGGCTCCGTGATGATATTATGAGTCTGATGAAAAATTATGCGTTAATCGGGATCGTTAATGAGAGATACATGAATGAATTTGAATGTATTAAAAAATGTGTTAATACTCGGTAGACGGAAAAAGGATTTGTGAAAAAATGTACGGGGTTGCTCATTAGAGCGTGAAAGTGCTATATCTCAATCAATATCAGTTTTAGAAGAAAATGTTTCATATCAAACTTTTTGGTTATTCGAAGGTGTGTTTTCAAATTATTTTTCAAATGTATAGGGTCCGCCATAAAAGTGTGGTAGACCAAATTATGTTTTTTTAAATAGAACCCAATAATTTTTTTACTATTTTGGAATTTATCGTCAAATTTTAAGGCCAGTTTATGTAAAGGATCTTATGTCAAAAATATATCGTTTCTGAGTTATTCGGGAAAATTCGAAACTTTTGATAGCTGCAAGGTTTCACGGAAATCGGTGTTATATGCCCCAATTTTCTCGACGGCATCGTTTTCAGAATCCAAAAATGCATAAAACTACGGGAAATTAATTTATTTTTATGCAGCGGGGTATTCACGATAAATTCTCAAATTGTCCTCCATTTCGATCAGAGCACAGTTGCAGTGTTGCCAGAAAAGATCTATTATACTTATGAATTAAAAAGATAATATAAACGAAAACTATATTGGAATTAACGTACGATTCTGAAAATGAAATATTAATACAATCAGCGATAGTCATGAAAAATGTCAAAATGACACTGGCCGTCACCGGGCGTTTGCTTATGGTGACATTACCGGTGCGACGTTTAGAAGCCAAGGGGGCAATTGTCTTGAATCGAAGAAATGGCTCTGTTTGGGGATAGGGTAATATTAATAAAAGTAGATTTTTTTATTATGAACACGATGCTGTCGAGAAAATTGGGGGATTCGTTTGAAATAAGCTGGTTATTAATTTGAAGTCATGCAACTTCGGAAGCGTATTTTGGGGGTGATGAAAAACTTTTTTTTAGTTAAAACACGTCAAAACATAGCTTAGCTAACGTCAAACATGCTTATTGAGTCTTTGAAGCTCCACAAGACCGATTCCGAAATTCGCATCGGTTAGGATACAGCACGGATTTCCGCGAGACCCTGCAGCTATTAAAATTTTCCAATTTTCCCGAATAACTTGGAAATGGTAAATTTTTGACATAAGACCCTCTTCGTGAACTAACCTAAAAATTTAACGATAAATCCGAAAATGGCAAAAAAATCGGGGATTTCATTAAAAAAAAAAACATAATTTGATACTATCACACTTTTATGGTGCACCCTGTACGTTTGAAAGTAATTTTAAAATATGCACCTTTTAATGACCAAAAATTTTGATATGAAATATTTCCTTTTAAATCTCATATTTACAGATATATCCCCCTTTGACGCACTAATGAGCATTTCTGTATACATAGACTAAATATATGTATAAGCAGGCTTTCGGTTAACTTAAATTGGGCGTTCACGTTGTTTAATTTTTTCTACTTGGTTCAAGCACTGGCGTAAATGTGTAATGTTTGGATACATCCACACATGCATAAATAAATGACGGACGTTAAGAATGAGTTGTAAAGTCCAACACATGTTACGCGATTTTGTTACCATGAAGTATATAAATCAGCGATTTAAGAGAATCATTGCATTACGTTGAATTTGAAAAAACCACGTCGATTAATCGTATAGCGAGCAGGCTTTATTGGATTTTGTAAGAAGAAGGCTTAGGCTTAGCGAGCACTTGCGACTTTCTGTCGTGCGACTAAAAAATAGAAATCGCAGGTGCGCATAAACAAGCAAAAACCTGTAGGCGCATTCGCGAATTTTTTGCCGCACTGCAATAGCAAAATGGAATTCGAAGAAATAGATGCTGCAATGGCTCTTGCTCTTCACTACCGGAAAAAAGGTAAAAGTACTGTTGGGTGCATCCAATTGTGAGCAGTAGATTGCTGAAAGGGCAATTTCATACACTTCATCACAAGTTCACAGAATATCCTCGAAAATTCTTCCAGTTTTATCGTATGGGTGCAAATAGTTTTAATGAACTGTTTTGACTAGTGGAGCCTCATAAGTATAACTTGCCAAAACGCTAGATGAAGGAGGACTGTCAGCAGAGGAACGTTTGTCCCTTTATTTTTTTACCATAGAGTGAAGGACTGTTTTCTACCCCTAGTGTTAATTATTTACTGTGGATAACACCTAAAATTAAATTAGAGTGTTCTAAGATTATTTTTTATCCTGTAGTTGAAATTCAAATTTAAACTCGCTTTAGCTGCTAAAACACAGGAAAATGTTAGAGCTGCGGTTAAAAAACAGCAAATGCGTGCAGGTCCATGGTAGTATGAATGTTTCATTTTAACTTACGACAGTCGAATTGTAGGGAAAATAGAGCGAGTTGCAACTTTTTAATCGCTGCGATTTTTTAATTGCAAGTGCGCGCATCTGTGTTTAAAAATGGGCGTTTCGTTTTTGCGACTAAACAATCGCACGACAGAAAATCGTAAGTGCGCACTAAACCTAAGTACGTTCGATTAGTCAGAGTCAATAATATTTTGGCAACTAAATTTTCTACAAATTCCATAATAATTTACGTTTAATTTCCAAGTTAGTTAAGTACGTTCAAAAATGTTTTATATATTTTTTATAAGCATTTTCCTAGCAAAGTTGTTAAGAAATTTTAAATCGACTGCTCTAATCGAAACATAACGAACGAAACGAGCAATAAGTAATAAAACTCAGTTTAGAGTGGCTAAAATAAAGCGAAATTTTGAGTTATATAAGCTACTGAATATTGGAACGAATAACTTAATTGTTGTGTATGATTAGTAAAAAATTTAACTTTATTGATCCCGAAATAGGAGAATTGCATTAAAAAAAACAATAGAACACATCTCAAAGCTGCTGAAAGAAATAGACAGTCCAAGATATTGTTCCATTTTAATTGAAAAAAAAATCCTAAAAGGACCTTGTTCACTGCTAAACTTTGGAAACAATTCCCGCTTGGTTGTTGTTATAAATACATAGTGAAATATGGAATTTGAATGCTCTTGGAATATATTTATTTTGAAATATTTTTCAAATAAACTGCTTCACAAAAGTTGGTCAAGTCTTAATAAATAACAACTAGCGTACTAGTAAATTGGATTTTTTAATTTTGCTGGATCAAAGCAATAGAATGTTGCCCAATTGTGGCACCTTTCTCAAAGTGTGATATCCAGACTATTAACAAGGCTTCAACAAATTGGAAACCTCGCAGAAAGACGACGCACGGAGTGACTGAAGAAAACCACGGCTGCTCAAGACCGACTTATTACGGTTTCAGAGAACTCCTGTCAACATGTAGGCATTTGGCTGGTAGCCCATCTAACGCTACAGGGGTCCAAATTTCCATTGAAACAATTCGTAGGAGACTTAGAGTCGTAAATATAGTCTCGAGACGCCTTTTAAGAAGAGTTCCTCTTAACCAAGAAAATAAACTTGCAAGACTAGATTGGACAAGAGAGCTCATCAATTGGGGTGAAGAGTGGCATTCTGTATTTTTCACGGACGAGTCCACATTTTGGCCGTTACTTTGATAGTTAGCGTATTCATGTCTGGACAAACCCTGAAGTACGCAGAAATTTAAGAACTGTACAAGAAGTACCTCCTTTTAAGGAGAGCAAAGTAATGGTCTAGGGCGGAATTTGCTATGGTGGGAAAAGTGAGTTGTTCGTATGTAAAAGAAACATGAATGCACAAATCTATGAAGAGGACATCGTCTGCCAAATTTTCAAGCCGTTATAGGAGAAATTTTCCGATTTTTGGAAGATAATGCCTGATCACATCGTGCAGCAATCATTATAGATGCGATTGAAAATGTAGATATCGAACATTTACTACACTTCCGTAAAGATTGCCTGACCTTAACCCCATTGAACATGTGTAGTACATGTTGGAAAAAAGTGTTGAAGAAGCCCCCAAAACGATGCCACAGTTTCGAGAACTTCTTTCAGAATTATGGATAAATTTACCAAAAGACAAGATAAATCATCTCATTGAAAGTATGCCAAGACGATATGAAGCAGTTATACGCGTTAGGAAAAGCTATGCTACGTACTGAATTTTCGAGATGTGGTTTTTATGTTATTTTTGATTTAGTAAAAATTCTTTGTTATTTTTTTAGTATTTTAAATGAATTAAAAAATATCATCAATAATTTTTTACTTATTTTAGTTATTTGTTGACAAGGTTTACCAAAAAAAAAAAATTATATTCTAAGCAATATCCCAAATATCCTAATAACCCTAACTTTTGTGGAACAGTTTAATTAAACCCAAGCATTAATTAAAAATTGTAAATTTTGTAATTGTAAAGATAGGTAGACAAGCTGATATGTAACCTGGGCGAGAAGAGAACATGACTAGATACATTTTAGAGACAAAAAGCCACTTGGTACTTAATGGTAACGGTGACTGAATAGTAGTAGTTTCCCTTTCTTCACCACGCTTGAGGTACCTATCCAATGGACCAAACTTTACAAATAAATTAGTTCCGCAAAATTATTACGATTTAGCTAAAGGACCCTGCATCACTCTTAGAATGGTAAATTTGATGTCGGTCGATTTGTCTAAATTTTTGATATTTTGTAATCCTTGGGTTTCTGATTAATTGTCTCCATAAGCACAAGAAGATCTCATCATTAGTTTCCGAAATACAAGATGTCAAACGTTAAAAATCGATAATATACATACAATTTTAAGAAATTAGCTGCAAAATCTATTAATAACTTGTTTATTGGAAATAACTGATATATGAAGTCTACGTTAGCTCACCTAGAAAAACGGAAGAGTTTTGGTCACATTTACAAAGTTGTATAAAAAATTTGAACAACACAAATATTTCAATGAAATAGATAACCTTTATTTATTTATATTATTTACCTATTTATTTTTTACTTTGTCTATATAAATGTTAACCATTTTCTACGTATAGTGAGCCAACGTTTTTCAGTTATGTTATCAAATTTTACCCATAGCTGCGACAGTTTTTTAGAGATTTATTTCAAATTGAAATTGGATATCCAGTGAGGTTTAAATAAACGAATTAACGCATTAAATACCTAACTGTAACAAATTACAGTAAAATATTATTCACTAGATTTGACCCATCCATACTCTAATAAATTTTCTCGAGATACGCCACTGATCATTTATGTCTGAAAACTTAAATTTCGTGCTTAATTAGAAACTTTGACATCTTTGCCAAATTGAAAAATATGTAAATTGAGCATCAATTAAAACAGTATACAGGATTTTTGTACCTTTTTTGAAAATGTCGAATTTTACAATTGTTTAATTGATTTTCGAAAGTGCTACCTCTCAATGAGTTTTCTTACGAAGTCAGGTGTGGAGTCAGATTTGCCATCTAATATTCCATGCAATCAAGATATTACGAACACCATAAAGTTTCAAGGAGTGATCTTGTAACACTCAAGTAGTAGAATTCTAGAAGTTTCCCAATATTTCATTCCCAGGATTTATTTTATGGAAATCCATTTCCTCTGTCGAAATTTACAAAATTTCAATTTTATGTGCAACACTGTAGACGAGTCTAAGATTATGGTGATTTCTGGCACACTTTTTGGCTTCCTATATGTCTACCCTCTATCTAGTGGGTAGCTTTTACGAAACTTTTTATTACTAGTGAAATTAAAGGCCCATTGTTAAAGAAACGCACTTTTTTTGAGAATTTCTTTAGTGAGTCAAGTGAGATACCGAAGAAACCAACTCTCAAGATACGGCGTCGGTCACTCTACGTTCATGACTCCCTAAAGAAAAAGATTTTTTTAGACAGGAGACATATTTCAACCATCGTTTGTAGAACCTTTTTTAATAACTTGAGTCAAGGACCCTTAAAACAAACGGAACACGCAAAATAGTACCTGTAAAATTATTTTTCTTGAGCTAATGGTTAAAGTGATTGATTGTAAACACGTGAATTTTAGTTTAAAATATGAACAGTACTTTAAAATTAAAAATTGAATAAAATTTACTCATTTTCCATGAAGAAAATGGAATTTCATTTTGTGCTTCGCTTTGACCCAGCGAGGTCATAGATACTGGATACTTCCATAATGGTCCTAGAGGGTGGTCTCGCTTCACTTTTATTACGATGCGTGATCACAACTGGTGGTAATGCGATTTTGGCGATGTTTAGTTATTGTTTTGTTTCAGAGAGGTGTTCAGAATATATAGGGTTGTTCTAGTAAAATGTAGTGTCTCGCTCTGTATAATCCAGACAGATGTGTTTTGGTAGTTATTTCACCTTACATCAGACTAAAAAAGTAACAATCTAACAAGTTGTCCAAATAGTTTACAGCCCCTGCTCATTTAAGTTGCGTTGATCCGGCGAGTTTTCGTCTAACACTACAGCTATAACCAAAATAATTCTTGGTGGGCCGCATTAACCCACTACAGCCACTATCAAATTAAAGTTGTTATAAATGATGGGTTGGCATCACTCACCACTTTACGAGTTAATTATGACTCACCCTGTATGTATAGTCTTAAAGTTTTATGTGGATATAATTCTTTTAATCGCGCCATGATCTTGTTTCATTCTTTATAAGTTGGTAAGTTTAAATGCACTATTAGGGCTGTAATAATAACTTCCTTAGCTTATAGTTGGGAGTGGAAATACAGAGGGTCTCACAGACAATAACAGGTTTTCCATTATTACTTCCCTTATTTTTAATGAATATTTTATGAATGCATCTCGGACCTGGACGCTTTGCAAAGGCTTTTAGTGCTTACAAAAGATTCTCATTAAGCCTTGGTATTGAAGTCGAGGATCATGTGCATATCATATACTGTTGCTTTTTCTTATTTTGCGGGCAAATTGACTGTCCGATACCTACCGGAAGAATTTCATACCTACGTCTTCAACGAAAAAACGAAGTTTTTACACGATAAAGTTATTTCGGTATTATTCATATAAAGATCACTTATATATTCTAGGATGCATATGGGTTACTATGAATAGCTTAGGTCAGCTATTAATAGCGCATGGCCGTATGAAAGTAGGCAAAAATCGTTTATAAAGCTATTACCACGTTTAACCGTAAACTCGGATAATTCGGCTTAAAACGGTTCAGACTGAAATTTTATTGGTAGTTAAATTTGAAAAGTTTTGTACAAAATTTGATTTTGCTTTCAGCAAATTTGCATTTAATTACGTCATTAAGTATACAAGAAATTGCTTGGTGCAACCGGCCGTTATTGTCATTCTTTGACTAAAGCTGTATTTGTCGGAATGGAGATTCCATCTTGAGAGTCACGTTTGTAAATTATTATTATTATGCAATTTTTTATTATTTGCGAAACAGCCTGTCATGGGAATCTCCGGTTTTAACTGCTTACATTTTATTTTCAAAGTTTCAATGCTAACGAAAATTAAATTAAATTAATTAAGAAACTAAACAGAATCTCTATTATTTGTCCATTGCGTTTTAGCATCTCCTCTTGGTTTGGATGGAATGCTCTTGTGCTGTGAAAAACTTCTCGTCATTTCATATGAGTCTTTTCCTGTACTTAAAACCCATGCTCAGCCTCCTTGCTTTAATCGTTTAGATGTAATGTATCTGGATAGTTTTAATATAAATCCATTAAACAATTTGCTTTCTCTCTTCAAAACTATTATACCTCTCATAAACTCGAAAAACTGCTAAATTTGATAATCTTCCTTGGAGGACTATAATTATGCCTGTCCTCATTCATATATAGAGTTTTGCTGGTTTAAGTAGATTTTCATTTATAAAGGTGAAACAAAATTTTCAAGGTTAAATCTTCCATTGATTCCAATGTTCTGTCATGCTCTTGTAACTCAAATTTCGAGGAGATATGGGTTTTACTCAAAATCAACGAAATTAAAGTGATTGCCGCCAATGTTCACTCCTCACCCAATTTTTGAATTGCATTGAATCTTACAGAAATTTTTTTTATGGTGGAAATTTTAATACAGAAACTTACCCATATCAAATTAGTTTTTTGCGGTCGGTGTTCTCTTGAACCTCTCATTCCTTTGAGCTGATGTCTTAGTTACCGCCATATTTCTTAGCGAATCTCAGCACGCTACTACAGTGCCAAACGAAAATAATACAATAGAGGTTTTGATTTGGTTGTTGAGAATGAAATGTTGGATTTAATTGTAAAGTCCGCCGAGTTTTTGCTCAGCCGCATCGTCCACCATCATGTCTGCATTGTACTACGTTTTTCTCTCAAAAGTTCCTGGTCTGGACAACGAAGATACGGTAATTAATAACTTTGCCATAGATGACTATCAATGCCTAAAGATACAGGATGATTTTAATGGCGGATAAGGTCTTCGGTACGTTTTAGAGATCCGTTGAGGGAGTCTTAGAAAAATAATTTTAAAAAATCCTTCTAGACAATCCGTCAAGATATGAAGAGGTAAATATGGGAACCCATTTTCTCTATTTTTTGAAAATGTAGCAATTTCACATCATTTTTAACAGAACGTTATAAATTTTCAATTGTTCTATGTAATAAAAATTACTTAAAACATTCTCTTTGGGTTAATTTTTTTAATTTAAAAATCGGAATTTTTCCATTAAGATGCTGTGAATCTGCGTTTGGTAATGATGTTTTGAAAATGTTCATCGACAATTAAAATGGTACTGCAGGTATTCGATAAAACAAACACCGCTTTTATCTGTACATCAGCACCATATAAACTATTTTCAATATGTATGTTGCCAAAATTCCGGTTCTTCATTTCATTCGGTCAATTCGGTCAAATTTTTAATGAATAACTAAAAAAAGGAAGCAGATAGTATTTTTTAATTATTTTTCTAAAATTCTTTCAATGGTCCCCACCAACATAACGAAGAGCTTATCCGCCATTAAAAAATCACTCTGTATAATTACTTATCAGACTGTGATTGAAGACTTGCGGAGATGAGTATGGTTGTAGATCAAGTGGTGGATCCTTTCTATTAGGTTATTTGTGAGGAAATTTAATATACTTAGAGGAAAACTAGATATGTTCATCGGCAGGGGTTGAGGGGAGCTGAAAGGGTGTGCTAGAGGTTCTAAAAAGAAAGAGCAGGCTATCAAAAATTGAAGAACGTCAAAATGTAGTGGTTCTCGTCCCAAACCTGGGGACTCGATATACTTTAATAGATCACAGCTAGGACACGTATAATAAATATTTTGTTGACGCGAAATATAAGGGTGCAAAGCTGGAAACACAGCTTTTAGCGCTAAAAATTGGGGTTATTGACACACAGCTTTTAGAGCTGCAAATTGGGGTTATTGACATTTCCATCAGAAAGCACATTTAATATCAAAACAGAGGATATTAAAGATTTTTATGGACATAACATGCCATTTTCTTGCTTGACCAATTGATCATAAGCCCTAGACTGTAGTTATCATCGATTTTGCGATATGATCGCTTCAGCGAAATTTAGTCGATAACCCGCGATTTGGATCTATGATGAGAAACCACCTCGAGAGAGTCTTATACAATATTGCTTCTCCGTTTTACAACTGTCTAAGAAATTGTATTAATTGGAGATTATTACGAAACAATCAACAATGAGATTCAACAGAGTCAATAGTTGTGCAAATGCTGCCGAATGACACTTTATCTAGATTTAAATGAGAAATTCACATAATTTTTATTCACAAATTCAGTTGCAAAACCGTTGCACAACTGTTATCTCCGCTGAATGTGGCCAATTCTTTTTTTTAATAAATAATTGTTGTTCGTCTATACAAGTTGTAATTCAATGATCTAGACTAGTAATTAATCTCTAATTTGAATTTGTTACTTCAATTCATTGTAAAACTGTGCTGAGTAGCAAACTTACACAACACAAACCGATGATTATGACTTGTCTGGCCTTTTTGCTAATCTTCTAATTTTTTTAGTTTGCAACTTCGTAGTGCATGAGCGCTGCTCAAGGACCGTAATATCGCCGTGTTCCAGTATAGCAGCAAGTTTAGTCAAGGTAAAAACTCTACTTACCTGTATTAAACTTTTTCTGTAATCCTTGAGGTTCAATTGCACAATCGAATTTTAAATCCCATTAATTTTAAGCTTGAGGCAGACTTTACGTAAGTTACGTAGTACGTAGTAGTTTACGTAGTACCTAAGTTAAGGTTAAATTCGGATGAAGTTTAAATGCCCTTCGTTGTGCCACTGGACCTTAGTATCACATAGATTAGCAGAATACCGAGCGATAATGAAAATAAAGAATTTCGATAACATAAGTATGTAAATGCAATCTGAAATTTTCTGTTAATGCTTGTGAAAAATCTGTGTCTACCGTTTAAGCCTTTTAGGACAAACGAAGAATATATGTGGCTTTTTTACAGGACCCAGTTGGGCACTGCTGGTCGGAAACACTCCATCATAAACGGAAGTTTTGTAATGTCTGCCGAAAGAGACTGGATGATTGCGAATCAGTTCATTGCGAAAGTAAGTACAAAGTATATTATAAGGTGTAGATGATTTTTTAAAATTTTTGATAATAACTTTGAAATAAGTTTGTCATCTGGTAAATGCCTGGCAATGTGACCGTTCGGAAGGCATTATATCACATAGATCCAGGTGCTTGTGAAATGCCTCATTAAATCCTCCTTCCTTCATAAAATGGGCAATCATGGGTAATCAGTCCTGGGTCAGCGAAGAAAAATTTGAAGTTACCGAGAATTCGATAATATTTATTATGCTCATAAGGGTGCGCATGTTTACTGGAAAAAAGGCAGGCCCGTAGAGGTATTGAAAAATGTTATTGCTTCATATTTTTTTAAAATTAGAAAATATTACGTTTTATAAAAAGTATGAAATAGAAGTTTCACGCACGGCCGAGAAGTGTTTAAGATGAACTGAAAATGCCGACATCTCGGAAAATCAAGGGGCAATTGCATTAAAAAATAAACCAAATTAATCGCCTCGATGATGCCTATAAGCCTGCTCTGGGCGGGTTGCTCTATCTCTTTTAGTTCTCGGTATATAGGGTTATTTTTACACTGATTTTCGTGATTTTAAAAGAGGCTGCAAAGGAAATTCTTTAAAAGTTCCCTATATAAGATGAACCATGAGGAAATGCACATACTTTTAACATAGAACAAGATTACCAAGAGAAATATTAAATGAGCATTAAAAAGTTGCTCGTATTTTTTATTGTTATTATACAGGGGGTTTTACACATTTTGTCAAAAAATGGTTTTGTCTATAACTTTGTATTGCCAATTTACTTTTTTTTCATTTTCTGGTGAAAAAGTACACTGTTGTGTATGAATAAGATAATGTATTCAGAGTTTTAAAAATCCAGGACCGCCTTCAAAAAATTTAGTCCGTGTTTTTCTAAACCAAAAAAATCGCTCTGTATAAGGATTTTCGGAAAAGCATTATCCAGATTTGCTAAAGGTTAGATGAACTAATAGTTATAGCTAATCAATAAATTTGTCACACTGTTCATTGCTTTGTATAAAAATGAAATTTACGAAAATGTTTTGGATATTCGGATATTTGGGTATACCTTCCATAAAATCTAGAGATTTTTATTTTGAAAATATCTTTAATTAATAATTCTTAATAGTAAATAGCAAATTCCCCATGTAAGTTTTTGAGTCACTTTCCAACAATAGTCAAAATAAGTTTTCTTTTTCTTTTCTCTCGTTATTTTAATTTTAAACTGGTATGTATGTCGCAAATAACTTTTTCCATTATGATTCCATTAAATATTGCAGTCTCGCGTTTTGTTATTAATTGTAATATTTGATTTTAAAATACAGTATATTCAAAATAAGGATGGTAGGTATATCCAACTATCCAAAACTAACATTTTTGTAAACTTTTAGCAAATGTACATAGCGCTTTTTTTTCGAAAATTTGGATACAAGGTGACTTTTTTGATTTGAAAAAAACTTACTAAATTTTTTTAAGACGGTCCTGAATTTTCTGAACTCCGAATTTATCCTACTTATGAACAAAAGTGTACTCTTTCAACTGAAAATTAAAAAAAGCAAACTGACATTACGAAGTTATAGCCAAAGCCATTTTTCGACAAAATATGTAAAACTCCCTGTATAATAACAATAAAAAATACGAGAAATTTTTTACTGCTAATTCAATATTCCTGTTGATAATCTTATTCTATGATAGAAGTATGTACGGTTCCTCATGACGCACCCTGTATAAATGTAAGATTTCAAGGCAAATAGAATATTTGTTCTTTATTTATTCGTACAACTTAAGCTATTATGACATTCAAAGTTACCCAATACATTATTTTTCAGACAAGCACAGTTGTTCGATCGATATTTAATTTGTTTTTTTTTGCTAATATGGTTTGAAATTGTTTACAAATATCGTATTTTTATGCTACCTGCTGACGCCATATGCGAGTGTTTTTAAACCGTTTTCTAAAGCATCCATGTGTTTGGACCAGGAAGGAATAAAATTGATGGATGCGACTCAATATGTCGTTTTCAAAATCCTACATTTTCGTGGATTGGATTAACGACGTTGCAGGTCAAATGTGGTTTGAAAACATGGATGAATATAATTTAATCCTGCAATAAAATTTTTTAAGACCTTGGCCATGTCCAGTAAATTGAGCTCTAGCTTCCAATTAAGAAGAACTTCCTTGTGTTTGGAGACTTGTGCAATTATCAAAATGTTGGCAGAACATGCACTAAATTTTGAACCACTGTAATATGTTGTAATTGCTTGCTGTTTCTTACTCAAGCAGTAAAAGCAGCTTCTGTAGCTTCTAACACAACTATTAAAACTGACCGTGTATCTATCCTGGCACGACTGAATTTTGGAATTGAAATTCTTACAATTGATCCAATTTTTGGGTGTGGATGAGTGTTATCGTGATATTATTTCCATTCGATTTAGTTGTACCTGTAATTCATAATAGGCACTTTTTCTGGTATTTACTGTTTCTTTTTTACTATTAGATATTGCGAATATTCCTCGAATAAGCTACCTGTTTTCAATATTTCAAAAGTTATGATTTGCAAAATTAATGCAAATAGTGGATGTTATACAGGGTGATTCTAAAGTTGGAATTATCTTTTCACCAGCGAATAGAGCTTCAAAAAATCAGATTTTTTTTCCTCTGGCGCTTTTTTGAAATATCAATACCAACGGAGACGCAGAGTGTCAAAGTTTTATTTAAAAAATTAAAATTTATTTATAATTGCCAAACTACTTGAGATAATTAAACAAAATTTTGTACGTGACAATAGCTGCATGGAAGGGAAATTCTTCGATAAATAAAATTATTTTTAGGTTTACTAGTGACGCGTGTATAAAAAGTTGTTTAATATTTTTGAAAAAAAAACTTGTTTTCCGGTAAAAATCATTGAAGTGACAGTTCCAATGCAATTTGACATCACTAACACCTACAAAATTTTACTTACTTATCTCAAGTGGTTTAGAAATTATTAATAAGTTTTAATTTTTTAAATAAAACTTTGACACTCTGTATCTCCGTTGATGTTGATATTTCGAAAAAGCGCCAAAGGAAAAAAATCTTATTTTTTGAAACCCTATTCGCTGATGAAAGGATAACTCTAACTTTGGAATCACTCTCTATATGAAATATCTCGACCGTCATGATCAATTTTCTGGTGGCCTATCTTCACTGGTTTGTGATTACTGTGATTACGATTGCTGGGTTAGTGAATTATAGGTACCCATGGATCCAAGCAGCTTATGTAAATCTTCTTCAGTTATAACACACTCCGGTGCCGGTGAATGCGATAACAACTGACCGGTTTGTACTTTTTCAGTAAAAGTGGATCTAATTTGATTTTCCACAATCTTCCTTAGTTGTTACATTATCCATGGCTTTTAATGGAATATTTGAATTTTTCAATTCAGTTATTGGTTTGTCTCCTGAACATGGCTTCATATCGAGACATTTTTATTCCATTATGCAGAAAAGTGTTTTTTGTATAACGTATGAAAAGTTAATTCAATAAATAAATTGTATGAAACTTAGATCTTGTCTCGAATCTCTGTTCCAGCCTTCAGATAGGTAGCATATGCTCCGCATCTTTTTTGGTGTCTTCGAAGCTGAAAATCCTGAGATCGATACGGTTCCCTTCTTTTGCCTTTTTTTTAACTTGACCACGACCTGAAGTCTGATGGGGCCAACCGAATGTACCTGCCCTGAACTAGTTCTCCCTTAGGATGTATATTTAAGTACTCCGCAAATCAGACCACCTCTCTAGGTGACGTCATGTTAATTTCTTCCTAATTACTGATCTGCCGAAGAAATTAAACTTTTATCTGGAATTTCTTGAATATCCGCGCAGGCTGTATACCACGATCTTGTCATCAATACGAAACCGATATTCTAACTCCTCAGAGATGCTTGAGGTCAAATACCATGCTTAGAATCTCATGGTCGTGGGGGTCTCATAGGGCTTCAATGGTTTTCAAGATGAATGACGGTGGGCCCTATATTGCTGTTTGCTTGAGCCTGTATGTCGCATTTTTTGCTTTGCAGAAAGATTGAAAGGGAAAAAATTGAGAGGACAATCCAGTATAGCGGAGGGCGTGGTTCTTATCGTCTGTGTTACATAGAGGCATGCCTGCCTCGGCAAGGACACCAGTTTCACCACTATTGTACTTGTTTTTTTGTTCCGTTCTGGGGCGATAGTTTTGTTCGAAGTTCAAGTTTCCTCGGTTGTGTAGCCATCAATAATTTATTCCAAAGTTTTCGCTATAAAAGATGTCAAAGCTACTGGTATGAAGACTTTGGCGTCGTAGTCGCTGAGATCTGCCTCAGAAGAAGATTTTTACTTTAGCTGATTTTTTTCAACTAATGAAGCACAACTTCACTGAACTGTTAGTTAAGTGAAGTTGACCACTGCCACTATTATTATTTATATAGGGGGAAACATCTGCTTCTCTTTATAAGCCGAGATTATTTACGTATTTTAATCATATATTATAGTATATACTACTTATCATAAAAATTGTAACACCTGGAAATAATGTATGTATTTTAATGAAACTTTGTAAAAATATTGACAACACTATACAAAATAAATTATGCAATTTGCAAGTGAACCAAAGTCTAGGAAATGTTTAAAATTCGAATAATGTGTATAACCACCTTCTGAATTGACACCCTCAAAAGCTTGCTGAGCTTTTAAGCAAATGGTGGATTTCCTTTTGAGGTAGTGTATCTCAGGCAGCTTGAATTACATTTCGTAATTCTGCTAAAGTACGTCATGGGTTCTCCAGTGTAGTAAATCTTCTTCCTGTCATGTCCCACACGTGTTCGATGAGGGAAAGATCAGGAAAGCACGGAGGCCAAGAAAGCACATTAATATTGCAACGTTATAGATGAGCCATAGTTATACGAGTAATATGTGGCCGTGCATTGTCTTGCTGGAAAAGCACGTTTCCAATATGTTGAATGTATAGCTATTGGTTCTAACACTTCCTGTATGAGATGCACGGCGTTATATGTAAAAGCTAATCAATTGTACTACTACTACAATTATACATGTACACCAATTTTGGTTGAATTTGATTTGATGTCTTAAATATAGGTGTTGCAATTATTATGATAAGTATTGTAGTATATTACATATCTAACTATTGTTTTGTTCTAGTTTGCCAGTATTATGTTCACGTGGAATGTCAAGATTTTGCAGTCCCTGACTGTAAGGAAACAGCAACTTATACTCCGGGCAAAATAATGAAGGTTGATATGGAGTATGGCCACCACTGGCGTGAAGGAAATTTACCCGCTGGTGCCAAGTGCGAATATTGCAAGAAAGTGTGTGCCCATACTGAGTGTCTGTCCGGATTTCAGTGCGAATGGTGTTGGATAACAGTAAGTATTTTGGCGTTGTGCTTCTATGTCAATAAAGGGTAATAATCCACAGTAAGATAGTCACTACACAAAATCCTACCTCCGTGACTGAGGTTTTGATCCTTTTTATCAAATGCCAAAAATTGGCATTTAATATAAGATCATGATGTTTAAGTACGTCGTGGGTGTGGGTATTTTAGTAAAGGTAAAAGTTGAGTTTACGCCCTTGGCATAATCAACATATCAATACTTTTTAATTCACAAACTGGCTCTCTGAATAGTAGGAATTTTTCCTTTTTTGACTATATACTGTACGATTTTAAATTTCAGTGTCACTCATTATGTTTTACCTTCATGGAAGAGCAATGCAACTTTGGAGTTTTACAGCCGATTTATCTACCTCCTCACGCTGTCAGTATTCCACGTACTGAAATGCCTCTAGAAGCGATCATTGGGGTTCAAGTTCGTCGGAAGGAAGCTATATCGCGTAAGTTATGTTCTATTACCTAATATGAATTTCTCAACCGTATTTGTTAATACCGATTTTCTAAAAGTCCAATCTTTAGCACATAGTACTTCTGAAGAATTCAGTAGTGGCGACGCCAGTAGGTACAGAGAAGTGGATGAAAACTCACAGTATAGTTCCAAAGATAAACAAGACAAGCAAAAGAGAGGAGATGATGAAAAGGATGATGGTAGGTTCAATATTAGGTTTCTTCGTGGGTTAAGTATCGAACCTCGAGGTCTAAAAGGTATATCGACCCTGCAGATGAATAACACTTTGGAATCAGTTGGAGATAAGTTATCCTTTACAATTATTGCACTTGGGAGTTTAGTAAAAAGTTGGCCAATTTAAGACTTTATATGAATTTAGTTAAACAATTTCAAGAGTTTTTCAGTCATGATAATGTGTGATTCTCCCTCAGTGCTGCGAGTGTTTGTCATATCATAATAATTATTCTGTTAGAGTTATTAGTAACAAGTTCCACTAGTATCATTCTCAGCATGATTTTGATCAGTTTGGAGAGGGTCTAGTGACATATATTGTGGTGAGTGCGATTCTGTGCCAAAATATCACGATTACCTCCAGTATTTACTGTCAACCTGAAGAGGCATTTGTGGATTGTTGTTGTGGGTCTTTGGAGTGCTGACTGATATTCAGTTGTTATCAGATTCCAGTGAATGCTCGTGTTTGGGGAGAACCTCCAACCCCGCAACACTTTATAATGTAATAATAAGTATAATATAATTTTTCCTACCCAACGTCCAGTTTGTCGGGTGTAAGAAGGAATTTTTGGTGTTTTTTAATGTTGTAAAGTTTTGGTTGTAAAAATTGTTTTTTTTCTTACGAAATATTAGTTCATACTTGGTGAATCAGTTTCTGTTATTGACTATTCTGTAGATTCATCCTACTACAAGGTCAATAGTACTCGTGGTAGGTCATTTGTGCTGGTTTCAAAGAGAACTAAAGGTTTTCTGTCTATCAGTTAATTTAACGATCTTGATATTGCTAAGGTGTTTGATTCTGTACTCGAAAAATTTTAATGTGCATGTTTGTATATCGTTATCCTGCAGGTAGGATTGGTCTGCTTTTGCAACCTTAAATTCCTGCTATTACACCTTCCACAAAATGTCTGATTGAAAATTTTCAAATTGACTACCTGCACTTTTCTATTGCCTTCTACCCCCTTCTACTCCATTCGGAGTTCCGCAGCCAACCTTCATTTTCTTAGCTTTTTAAAGAATTATTTCTCAGACTCTGCTTTTCTTGTGCATTGCTATTATTAATTAGCCCTAGTTGTACAATCATGATTCAAAAGTGAGGTCAGCTAAACCTGCCCTGGGACTTGAACCGCCCCTTAAGAGCAATGCTGTTACAAAAATATAAATAAAAATTAATTTGTCAGTAAACGTAGGTACACACCGACAACGGTCGTGTCAAAGTTAACTCATTTGAAGCATGATTGTACAATTTGGCCTTAAAATTGAAAAGAAACTTCACTATAGTAGAATAGAGAATATTGTCTTCTGGAGTAGGGAAGTATCGGGGAAAGGAAACATGGAAGGTATTTAATTATCTGAGGATCAAGAGGGAGCCTGTTTCCTTGTCTCCTGGTCTGACTCCTGGTTGCCTGCGGTTTGGCTGCCAGCGGTAATCCCCGAACTACTTCAGGGGTTCGTATATCCATTACATTTTTTCTTCTTCTCTGTGAATATCGGTGAGATCAGGAGTTCTTTTGTCTCTACTATAAATAACGGAGCATTCCCAGTAGCCACATTCCCGTTGAGGTTCTCTTAGCTTTTTTACATGTTGCATTATCTCTACGGGTTGAGCCAATCAACGCATTTTTTGAAAGCGATGTCTTCACTTATGAGAGCCTCTGTTACTCCTCTTTAAAGAAGGATAGGGAGCGTAGGGCGGTGCTCATAATGCTGCTAGTTTGAGAACGATTTCGTTCTTGATTTTTCTCCATAAACTGATCGAGACACTATTTAAGATCAGAATGATGTCCTTTCTTGAAATGCATAATATTTTGCACGGTTATCAGTTGGGATTGCGTCCCTATATGAGCATAGATGTGTGTGTTAATTTAGGACTTTTGCTCTGTATGACACTACTACAACTTTTGAGTATGTCAATGATTAGATCCTCTTGAATAAATTAAAGGTGTATGGGTCTAGAGGCGTAGTTGAGATTTGGCTGAATTCATGTCTCCCTGGTAGGGTCCAGTTTTTAAGGACAGATTCTGTTGTCTCTTCCAAGTTGCTCGTGCATTTTTGTGTACCGCAGGGTTCTGTTTTGAGGCCCATTCTGTATTTTTACTTAAATTAATTATTTCTGTTCACTCTCTGTCAAAAATCTGCCAACTATCCTTTGGATGGTCATTTTTTCCTTTCTTTCTCCTGCTCTTCCCCCTTCCCCTCAACGATATGTAAGAAACTAGTTGTTGCCAGCGCGGCCAATTGGAAGCGTATTCTTCTTAAGTTTTAAGATGCGCAACTTTGCCGAAATTTACCCATCTTGTATTTAATAAGATATACTTGATTTAAATAATATGTTGCGATATGAAAATGAAAAAATGAATAAATGAAGATTGCGTATTCTTTGCAAAAAATGTAAATGGAATATGTGTCTAATACCTGTTCCAATGGGACCGTCTGGGACCCTCTATGTTCAGCTCAATTCAAAATAGTTGAATTACACTTGAGAATACAGGAAATATGGACGTTTTCCATTTCAATGATTTGAGATAATCTGATGAAGACCACTATGTCTTGATTTCGCACGCACACCGAGTTCGGTATTAAGTTCCGAGCATTCGAAGCTAAACGTTTGTCTCTTTTCTTGTCATTATTTTTGACAAGCTGGAGTGAGATGAACTAACGTCTTGAGCGCAGGATTACGGAACTGAGTAAAAGTTAACTAAAAATAGGTAGGTATGTTGTTTTTTTATTTTTCCTTTGCAATCCCTCCTTAATTTTAACTGCAATTTCTTTCCACCCTTTTTACGACCATGATATCGTCCATTCAATAAAAACTGAATGCAACTGTATTTCCAATTGAAATGTGAACTTCTCTTAGGCCTTTCGAGGCAAAATAGAGATGGTTTTTTATTGAACGCACGTTACCAATCGTTTATTTAATTATTTAGAAATCATGATAAAAGTATTCGATGGCAACACCTCCCTGCGAAGACGAATCTTCCGAGTACTCATCGTTAACAGATCTGCCTCTGTAAACGAGTTGCTTATTCGGGCATTGCGAGCTTTCCATATCAGCAAAGATCTGGATCAGTTCTACTTGACCGACATCTATTCGCAGGACGAGGATGTACTTCAGGATCCCACGCCAGCACTAAATCTGCATAGGAAAGAAGGAAAAAGACCCGCAGTGTTTCTGAGATTTAAGTAAGTAGCTATTTTGTCACTGTTTATTCAAAGCCACCTCAAGTTGATGGGAATAGGCTAAGATATTTATATGATAAAACAAGAGTTCTGTGGATGTCAGGATCATTTTGTTTACTAACAAAATGACGTGACAAGGTCATTTTATCAACTTCAAACTTAGTTCAAGCAAAATGTGTAACTTCATATACAGGGTGAGATGTAACGGAACCGACACAGAACAGGTGCGGGTAGAGGCCCTCAAAATATAGCGATTTGTTGAATTTTTCTCTGTGGTTAATAGTTGAAGAGATATTAACCTCTGAAGATGGTTTGAAAATAAAAATAAATAAATAAATAAATAAAAACAATCGCGTTGATGTAATACCAGATTTACCATATTTTTCATTAATATGAGTCATCAGTCAAAAATCGCATAATTTAAATTTCTTTAAATTTGGTTTGGTGCTATTCCACAAATCTGCGATTTTATCAAGAATGATAAGTGTTTCGATAAATTCTAAAGGAGATAAAAGTTTTAGAATTAAATTTGTTTTTAAATGGTATTGTTCGTTTGTTAGTGACTTTACAGATAAAACAATCCAAACTCTATTAGATCTTACCTTACCACTAATTCAACTTTTATTGAGCATCCATCGATTTCACATTTCTACCAATTAAAGATGTTCAAAAGATAAAAAAATATCCAAATTTGGTTACCTTGTGATGACGTATTATTGAAATTGCCGTTTTTCAGAAATTTACAAGCCAATTTTGGAGGTCAATATCTCCTCAATTATTAATCGTAGAAAAGAAAATCAACAAATCATCATGCTTTGAGGTTCCCTACACACACCTGCTCTGTATTGGTTCCATGAAAACTGGCCCTGTATGAAACTCAGTAGGAAACGCTATTTTGTCTAACGAGTGTCATATTGTGATATCTCACTTCGTTCGCTTTGCAGAATCCCACTCGTGATACAAAACTATGCCTTTCTTACTGCTATTTAACTTTATGCAACTAACTACAATAGTTACCTAAAAGTATGGAAACTTTATTTATTTTAAAATTCTACAGTTTTATACCATCGAAAGAAAGTAATAAGTATTTAATGGAAAAGATAATATCAAATAACACTAAACAAAAACGGAAATGGAAATAAAAAACAATCTACACTGGCTTTATTGCACTTTAATGACAAACTGCTGGCCAAAAATATGGAAATTAAAATAGTTACACTCCTTTAATAGCTTTCGTCAAACATTCAGTACTTTGTTGCATAACTTTTTGCCTTAATGACTGCTGCACATCATCGTGGTATAGAATTTACCAGAGAAGTACAATATTACTTAGAAATCTTTTTCTATTTTTCATTTAATAAATTTAATAGTTCATTAACGCTGATAATTTTATTTTGATGGACTTATCAGGCTAAATGCTCTCAGAGATTCTCTATGGAGTTTAGATCTGGTGACTGGGACGGCCAATCCTTTAAAGGGGCGTTATTTTCATTTAACCAATATTAACTAAATGCAATTTGTGTTTAGAGTCATCATTTTACTGAAAAATCTATTGTAACGATATTTCTTTTTCAGTATAAGACAACATATTATTTTTCAACACGTTTCGATAGACAAAATGATCTATAATACCTTTAATTTGAATTAACGTCTTAGTACCAGATCTAGAAAAGCAGCCCTACACCATCACGCTGTCGCCTCTGTGTTTTACAGTAAGTAATTGATATTTATAAACATATCTGTAGTATCGGGTTTTGATACTACTGTAGATATAGGATGGTGTTTATATTTTATAATAAAATCGCAGATAGGAAAGGACTATAAGTATGCGTCTATTAATGTAAAGTGAACAAAAGAGAGTATAAAATAACTTGTGAGTTTAGCGAGCGCGGACGCGACTTCTGAGTTACCAACGACAACCGAACCCAGAAGAAAAGAGGGCTTGTATTTTTTTTTTTTTTTGGGGGGCGCGACCCCGGTGAAAATAAATCTTCTCGGTAAGACGATACTGGTAGCCCGTGCTACTAGCCTGTGTGGGATTTTTACCCACTAAAAAACCCCGTGTTTTGTAAGGAAGTATTGGCCCGTTGCCTTTAGATCCTTGGTCTCTTTTTATGGGTTGCTTTGTGTTTTGGTCTCAGTCTGCAGAGTCAAGTGGGACTATCACTTTTTGCTCTGTCTTCTCTTCGATCTTGGGGGGATCTTGCGGAAAGTTTTCCTCCTTTTCATTCAACGTTTACTCTTTCGAGTATCTGCATTGAATCGGAGGGGCTTTCGGGGCCTTTGGTGTTGAGGTTCCCCGCCGTTGGGGACTTTTCCGACCTTGTTTATATTTTGGTCCTTTGTTTACTTTTAATTACGGCTCTTTTCTTTGCAGATTGCCGGGTTAGAATGATGAAATTTTAAAACCAGAAAGGCTTTTTTGGTTTTGTCCTTTCATCATTCAGTAGTGATTGATTTTTGTTTGGTTGGATTTTTGTTTTATCCGTTTCCCAGCAGCTGGTATCTCGGCCTTTTATGAGGTATGGCGTCCTCTGGATTGTAGTCTGTTGCTTTTTTGATCAGCTCGTTTGAATGTTCTTCGGTCGCTTGGAACGTCTTTTTTGCATGGTTTTTAATGACGTCCGTCATTGTTTGGTACTTTAGATCTTCCCTTATGGTATCATTCCTAACATACCAAGGTGCTTTTAGAGCCGTTCTCAGTGCAATATTTTCTACTGCCTGGAAGCTCTTTAGGTGCGTCTTGGCTGCATAACCCCATGCTGTTGATGCGTAAGTTAGTTGCGGCTGTATGACCGTTTTAATGAGCGTGATCTTGCTTTTCAGTGGTAATTTCGATTTTTTCCTATCATGGGGTAAAGTATCGCTCTTGTCACTTTTGCCTTGTGTCTAGTCTTGGCTATGTGATCTTTCCATGTCAACCTTTCGTCCATTGCTACTCCTAGGTAGGTGACTTGCTTTGACCATTGCACTTGTCTTCTTTGTATTTCTAATCTGTCATTAGTCTTAATTTTTGCTTTTCTTTTGAAGACAATGGCCTGAGTTTTCTCCACGTTGATGTTGATTTTCCATTTGGAAAACCATTTTTCCAGCGCTGTGATTTCCTCTTGCAAATATTTGGCTAGTAATTTCCCATTCCAGGATCTTGCCATTATTGCCGTGTCGTCTGCATATAATGCTAGTTGTGTTTTTTCCGTTTTTGGGGGGTCTGACACATATACGTTATACAGGAATGGAGATAGTACCGCTCCTTGGGGTACTCCTGCTTCCATTGTCCTATAGGTCGAGTAACACCCGTCTAGTTTGATGCGGAATTTCCTGTTGGCGAGGAAGGAGCCGAGTAGCTTGACAAGAGGTACTGGGAGTCCAACAGTCTCACCAGCAGTCCTCTATGCCATACGCTATCGAAAGCCTTTTCGATGTCCAACAGTACTACTCCTGTGGCTTGATTTCTGTTGAAACTGTCGGTTGCATATTCTACCAGTCTCAGTATTTGTAGTTCAGTGGAGTGATGCTTCCTGAATCCAAACTGTTCTGATGGTATAATTTTGAGGGTTTTCTCGTATTCTTGGAGTCTTTTTAGGATTACTTTTTCGACTACTTTTCCCATTAGCGGTAGTAGACTGATGGGTCGGTAGTTTTGTGGGAGATTATGATTTTTCCCCGGCTTCGGGAATAGGATAATGTCGGCTTTCTTCCAGTTTTTTGGAAAATACCTTAATCTCAGGACCGCATTAGTAATGTTTACTAATGAGGCAATCCCTCGTATTGGTAAATTCTTCAGGGCCTGGTTTCCGATCTGGTCATATCCTGGTGCTTTCCTGGCTTTTAAATATTTTAGGATGCCTTTAATTTCATCTGGAGTGGCGTGTGCAATGATTTCATCTTCTTGGGTGTCTTGTAGGCTTTGAGTTCTTTGGTCTACTTCGTTTTCCCAGTCTTCTGCTTCCTGGTTCTTGGATTTGTTTTCCCTGAATTGCTTTTCCAGGCAGTCCGCAAAGGCTTCGGCTTTGTCTTCTGTTGTATACACTATTCCTCGTTCCCCTTGGATGGGCGAAATCGGTTTTGGTTTTGATTTGATGGCCTTGAGTGTTTTCCACATGCTCCTGTTTTGGGGATCCAGGGATTCCAGGTGCTCTTGCCACTGTTGTTCCCTTGCTTCTTGTAATGCTGCCTTGACCCTCCTATTTAGTTGGTTTAGGGCATTTTTGTCTGCTTGGGTGTTCGATCTGAAAGCTTTCTTTTTTGCTTGCCTCCTTTGTTGGATTAGTCTTTTTGTTTCTTCAGGGATACTTGCTAGATAGTGTGGTATCCTGGGCTTTCTTATTGTTTTTGAGCTGGCTTCCATGACTGTTT
The DNA here is from genome assembly GCF_039881205.1 of Euwallacea similis. Classification (NCBI taxonomy): domain Eukaryota; kingdom Metazoa; phylum Arthropoda; class Insecta; order Coleoptera; family Curculionidae; genus Euwallacea; species Euwallacea similis. Next base: position 1,568,306 of record NC_089632.1, on the reverse strand, counting down.
TGATGTCCGTTTCGAATGTTCTGACGGCCGCATCAATATCATTTTTGTTTTCCAGTCTATCGATTGGCGATAGGTTCTTCTGGAGAGTTTTATTGAACAGTTTCCAGTTTGTTCTTGTCGTAACGACTGAATCCTCTTTCTGTTTTCTGTTCCCTAGGACAACATATATTGGGTTGTGGTCTGAGGATCCTTCGTTTATTACATCAATTTCTGCCTCCATGACTAGGTCCCTGGTGATCATGATATCCAGCACATCACTGGTTCCCACAGTTGAATATTGTGTGGGTTTTTCGGTTGCTGAAACATGAACGTCTGCTCTGCTTTCTAAGAATCTCTTCAGTTTTCTTCCGTTTTGGTTGGTAGTTCTGCTGTGCCAGATGGGGGATTTAGCGTTAAAGTCTCCGATTGATATGTGCTGACCCTCCTGTTTTTGGAAAAGCGCTTGGTCTATATCATTTTGCAGTGAGTCTGTATCTGTGGGAAAATAGCAAGATGCGATCCTTAATCTTCCCCTATCGGTGTTGATTTCTATTGCTATAGCGTCCATGTGTTCGGTCTGGATAGGTGGTAGTTGATTGTGTTTGAAATTGTTTTTGACCAGTATCGCTGATCCTCTTTGTCCTGGAATGTTGTTGTCCTTTCTGTGGATTTGATATCCCGTGATTCGGAAGTCGCTTGTGGGTTGAAGCCTCGTTTCTTGGATCGCGGCTACGTCAATGTCCAGGCGTTCTAGCAGTTCTTGTAGTTCTGTTTTACGCTTTTTGATACCGTTGATGTTCCACGATATTATCTGCAGTGCTGTAAGTTGTTGGTGTAAATTCATTAACCTTGCGACTTAGGAAGATTCTTGAAGAATGCACTCATTGCTGAGTACATTACTTGCATTTGCTTTAGAGCTTGCTGGAAGTCAACCGGTTCATTTGTGGTGTCCTTTTTTATTTGAGTATTTCCTTTTGCTACCCCTGCGTAGCTCATTCCTGGTTTAATGGATGTCGAGGTGGGGGTGTTCTTGGACGTCTTTTTTGGCTCCTGACTTTTGATTACTTTGGGCTGTGTCGGGATTTTCTTGCAGCCTCTGTAACTGGCCGGATGGGCACCTCCGCAGTTTGCACAAGTGGCCGGGATATTTCTGGCTTTCGTACATTCTCCGCTGTGGTGATTTCCTCCACATTTGACGCATCTTGCCGTTGCAGTGCAATAGCTTTGAGAGTGCCCGAATTTTTGGCATCTATGGCATTGCACTGGTCCTGGTTGTTGCCGCTGTTGTTCGACTTTGACGATCAAGTCGCAGCATGTTTTAATTCCAAAGATTTTTTCTTTATCTTGCTTTTCTACTTGCACGAGCACTAGTGGCAAGATCCTTTTGTCTACTCGACTCTTCATTCGTTGGACCGATACTGGTGTGATCCCTTGTCCTATTAAATTTTCTTTTACGTCCTCCTCGGTTACATTTTCCGGTAAGCGACCTATAACTGTTCTGACTTTTTTGTCTTCTGGGAGCGCGAAGGTGTGGAACTCCTTCTTTTCTTCTCTTAGTAATCGGGCCATTGCCCGATAGTCCTCTGCTGAGTTTGGAGAGATTGCTACTCCTTGTCCTGTCATTTTGGCTTTATTGTAGCCTATTTTCTTGGTCCTCAGTCGGTTGCTGACGACGGTCCAGTCCTTCGCATTATTTATAATGATTGGTGGGATTTTTTGTTTTTCCCGCCTTTCTGTACCTTCTGCGGTGTCCGTGGTGCCGGCCTGTTTACTTCGTTCTGGTTTCCCTTGTTGGGTTGCATGTTGTAGTCGTCTTTCTTTTTCCTGTTCTTGCTGGATCTGCTTTAGGTCTGCTTCCTCTTTTTCCATGTCTTCGTCCTCTTCTTCTTCAGATTGTTGCTCCTCTGATTTCGTGTTGGTCCTCTTCTTTTTCCTTCTCAGCTCTTCTGAGTCCTTGCCGTCTACTGAATTTTTGATGCTTTTTAGCATCTCCGTTTGCTCCATGAGCATTTTTTCGAGCTGCTCGACTCGTTTTATGAGCGTTTTATTTGCATCGAACAAATGCTTATTTAGGATCAATAAGGCCTCGGGATTTCGTTTGATCTCATCTGACCTCATTGCCTCCTCGGCCTCTGTGATCCCTTGTTTTGTCAAGAGATCCATGTTGAGGGGTTTTCCCTGGTTTGCGACACGCCCTAACACGTGTCGCTGGGTGATTTTGTTCGATTCCAGTCACGTGTCTAGTTTTTAGAAAAACATAGACTCGTGGTTGATTTTTCTTTGGGAGGTGCTTAATTGCACCGCTGCACTCCTTTCACTAGGTTTTACTCGTGCTTGTGTTTTAATAAAAGCATGTACACGAGAAGTCTGTTTTTGATTTTTTAGCACTCACGCACTAAGTCTCTCACATTCACTACACTCCGCGTTAACGAACTGAAATACATCCGAACGTTACCGCACCGCGCACTGAACTACTCAGGGCTTGTATATGCCCTGCAAAATCTTAAAGACTAAAACCCATGGTGATAAACCATGGGCGTACCCTGGCTAGGGTGCCGTCTGCACCACCCGCCGCATCAAACCGTTACGTCTTAAGCTGGGAATTGGAACTGCCACTGTAGGGCCAACGAAATTTATCAAGGGCAATTCAAATGCCGACAAAGTATATTACAGGCAGTTCCAATGCCGACCCGGTTTATTGCAGGGATTTCCAACACCGACAAGGCATGACATGGGAAGTTCCCATGCCCCAACTAATGCCCACCAGAGTCGTACCCCAGGGGTATGACAATCTTACAGTTAATTCCTACTATCTAATATGTATCCAACTTAACAGTAACACCTATCTACAAGGGACGCGAACCTACATATCTTTTACATTTTGGTCTCCTGACATATTTTTTGCCATCACTTTCAAATAGTTGGAACTTACTTTCATCACTAAAAAAGACAATATTCCATTTGTTTGGTGACCAGGATAGGTGCTCATGTGCAAATTGAAGTGGCGCCTTTCGATTCTTTTTTAAAATTAAAGGTTTTTTTACTGCAACTCTTTCGAATAATTACTGAGTAGTTAAACGTCGTCTAACAGTTCATGATGATACCAAAATGTCCATATCGCTTATTTCTTTAGCGATTTCAGTAAAAGATTTTCTTAGATCTGCCAATGACATTCATTTCATAATTTTTTCTGCTCTTTTACTCTAATCTTTAGGTCTTCCTGATTTTAAAGTAATTCTAATTGTGCCTCTTTAATTGTACTTTTGAATTATTTTTGACACAGTCCTTTTTAAAATATTTAAATTTCGACTTATAGTAATTTGCGTAACTCCTCCCTTGCGTGGCACTACTATTTTATTTTTTAAGTCCGATGAGAAATATTTCTATTGTCCACAGCACTTGAGGATATTCACAAAAAGATTTATTCAAGTCGAAGTAAAACAAAATACGACCCATTTTGTTCTTAGTTTCCATACTTTTGGCCGACCAAATTTATTCATAAATTTATCTCCAAAAAAACTTAAATAGCTATCATCGAACGAATATTTTCAAGAAATAGTTTGTTTATTTATAACATATGAAGTTTTAACACAGAAAGATTTAAAGTAATGGCGTTATTGTCATATAGCTTAAGAAATAATAAGTTTCCACACTGTTGGTCATCACTGTAGATATTACATGGGAAATCTTAAGATCCACCTAAGCTTATCTTTAGAATTAAAGGGTGTAATGACCCTCAATGATGTCATTAATTTTCTGTAATTCACATTTTACTTTAATACCTCATTAATGACCATTTGTCGAGGGTGGAAGACAATTAAAACAGATAGGGCCAATACATCAGGGTCCTGTTAATGTTAGCAAAAGCATAATTCCCATGGCAACGGGGGGCCAATCCTCCTCGTCGATTTCAGCGTTTCTATAGAAAATATCTCGTGGTAACTATCAGGATTGTGATATATTACCACTTGAAGGTGGTAAATTGCCAACGCTTCGACCTACACGCTCGGCCAAAAGTATGACACTGATGGTTGACCAAAAATTCGAAAATCAATGGGTAGGTAAGCTTAGCGCTTCAGGTGAAGGTGCTCATTATTAATAAGAAGTTTACAAATTATGAAAGAATAGCACTTAACAATATTGGAAACTAACAATGGCCACAATCGTCACTCCGTTAGAAAAAAAAGTAACACTACAATATTTCTTGGCAGACGTATGAACTTATTGTATAAGACAATGTTCTATTCATAGAGGCAAAGAAAATGGCTCAGGTGAAGCACGAGTCTATCCAGGCAAACTCGAAGTTTCCGAAACTTATTGTCAGATCATCGTGGATCCTCAAACCACAGTCGCAGATCTCATAAAAGAGTCTTTAGTAAGGTTCGATCTTGACTTCAGATTTGAAGAATTACGATGTTTGGAGGTTCTTCTGGATAGAGGCGGTAAGTTCTGCGAGTTATTTCGTGCCAACAAGCGTTGTCTCAACGACTAGTATTTTTAGTATCTGAGCGTGTTTTGTCGTTTAACGAAAGACCGTGGGAAATAATGAAAAATTTAGCCAGGGATAGTATACGGCAAATGGAGTTAATGCGGTTCTACTTACAACCCAAGAAAGACCCTCATGGACCGAATGTGGCTTTGTTTGTCGGGAATTTTCCTCCTAACTTGTCTGAACGAAACTACGAAACCTTGCTGAATGATGTGCTTGGAAGAGGTACGAATTGACTACAAGTCCCTGATTGAGACTGATTCAGTTAATTTTTCAGAAATAAAATACATGAGAATTGAAATAATTTATTATGAATACGGATCAATGATTGTTATTTTCGAAGACTCGGACACTGCTGTTAGGGCACTCTACACTATCAGAGAGGTGAAGTACGAGGACAAACAGCCGTTGATTGGTAAGAATTAACATTCATGTTTCAGTTAATTGCTATGGTCGAAAGCGATCTTCTTTGGCGGGTCTAAAATATTCAATCAAAGCTGAAATGGCAGATATCATCAAAATGTCTGTTAATAATGCTAATCAACCAAATGAAAAAAAAGTTTATAGTTGAAAAATAGAAAGACTCACCAGTTACGATTGCTCTTGATTACATTGTTTTCGGTATTTATACGTATTATGGCATTGATCCATAGCTCGCAAATAAATTTGCAAATGGGTCAACTCCATGATTATGTGTTCTAGAAGAGCTATCATCGCAGAATTGCTTCCATGACTTCCCCTTGGATTCCTTGATTGTTTTATTATACTTCGTTAGAACAGCACGATATTGCTTCCATTCGTGCGTTGCCTTTCCTCCGTTAACACTTTAACTGCTGACTAGTCTAAGGCTTAGCACTTCTAAAGGCGGAAATCGTTGGTTTGAGAAATAAAACACAATTTTATTTAAAAAATAAAAGATACGAATGTAGATTAAAAACACAAGAGAATGACGGCTTTTGACGTCGTTAGCTTCTTACAAAAACAATTTATGTTGAAGACCGATGATGTCGAAAGACGTCATGACGAGTTAGTGTACTTACATTGTTTATTTAGCGTACAAGGTGTCGCATTAGGAATCACCATTAGACGTTTTGAGAAAACTATGAATGGCAAAGATATAAAAATTTAGTGGGTTGATAAAAGCTTGAGGGCGAACTCATCTAAAATATTTTCAATTACATTACACTTCCGGTTGTACCGGAAGTCGATGCTTGTTTACTTTAAATGGAACACCCTATACATTATTGCATTTTTGGAATCTACGTTCGAGTTTAAAACAAGTGCACTACTACGTTGTCTTTCTTAGAATTAATAGTTTTCGAGAGATATGCAATTAAATGTTGAAAGTAACAGATGCTGATGTCCGTCCGAACGGAAAGGTATTTTGTAACTCGTTTTTACTACAATGATGTAGAAAGTCAATATTTTAGTGTGTTGTCAAACTTCCACAAATATTTTCTATAGGGTGTCTAAAAAAATAGAGTCAACCTGGACATCAAAAAATAGCCAAAATTTAAAAATTTTTGGTGGAACCCTATTATTATTTTGGAACTTTATGAAACTATGTCGTAAAAGAACCTATGTTCACCTTTAATTACTTATAGTAAAGTTGCATATTTTTAAAGTAATTTCGTTTTATATTCGCATTATCCCTGCATTAACTTATAAAACGAAATTATTCAAAAACTATGCAACTTTACTACAGGTAATTAAATATGAACGTGGGTTATTTTTCGACGTAGTTTCATAACACATTAAAATAATAGTATTTAATAGTATATAATTCTATTTAAAAAAAATTAAGTTTTGGCTATTTTTTGATACTCAAGTTGGGCCTATTTTTGTAGGCACCATATAGAAAATCTTGGACACAGCTTGGTAGCACACTAAAATATTGACCTTCCACAGTATTGTCGCAGAAATGAGTTACAAAATACCTTTCCATTTGTTAACAATTTGCAATTCTTCAGATATCTGCATCTGTTACTATCAACATTCAATTGCATGTATCTGAAAAACTATTAATTCCAAGAAAGCCAACGTATTAATAAACTTGTATTAAAATTGAACGTAGAATCGAAAAATGTAATAATATAAAGGGTATTCTATTTAAAACAAGCAACCAAATATCGACTTCCGGTACAACCGGAAGTGTGACATCATTGACAATATTTTAGATGAGGTCGACCCAAGGCTTTTACCAAACCGCGAAATTTTTTATACTTTACGATTCATAGTTTTCCTAAAATATCTAATGGCGGTTCCCAGTGGGATATCCTCTATCACACACGAAAAAAGATAATTATTCTTTGTTGGCTTTATTTTTATGGCAATTAGGGCACCTTCGATGTATGTTTTTTCCTTGTCCCTTGTTTGTAGATATTTAGCAGGAACATGATTTGTAATTGTTGTATATTGTAGTCACAGTTGTACTAACTGATATTTGGCGGATACTAAACTAATTACAGCTTTGGGAGGGAACTATCACGCAGAAGAGAACTATCACGCTGTCAGCCTTAGTGACAGTAATAGCAGTCGTGATAGTTCTATAAGTATCTTGAGAATATTCTCAACTATTTAGTTAAACGTGATAGCGCTTTCACGTTGTCTCTACGGTCGATTTTTTTGTGATAGTTGCCATCACGCAACCAACTATTGCAAAAAATATCATAGTGAAAATGAGCATCAATAATTTAACAGCTGAAGTTATTATCATTTAAAAAAATCCATATTCTTTGCAGTGATGTTGTTGCCCAATATCGAGGAATCAATGATCACACCGGGTGTAAATCCTCTTCTTGTCTTCGTCAATATCAAATCGGGAGGGTGTCAAGGATTGGAGCTGATTTCCAGTTTTAGAAAACTTCTGAATCCTTATCAGGTGTTTGATTTGGACATGGGCGGCCCTTTGCCGGGTCTGTACGTTTTTAGAAATATCGTGAAGTATAAAATTCTGGTGTGTGGTGGCGATGGAACTATTGGTTGGGTGCTACAATGCTTGGATAATGTTGGACAGGATTCGAAATGTGATTCACCTGCTTGCGCGATAGTGCCACTGGGAACTGGTAAGTGTGAGCTTGACCATGTTTATATTTATTGCCACTTTGTTTTAATTATGTTTTTAGCCCCTTAGTTCATGGACCAACTTCTGAACCAATTCAGGTTATGAATACAGTACTTTCATTTTGAGAGCAATTATAGCTAGCTACATAATTTATTTTCATTAACCAAATTAAGTAGATATCAAAAACAAGGCAGTGAAAAAATCTAAGACTTTCACGTCTTTCATCTGCCTTACTAAAAATTCAATGGGCGACTCCTATTCAGCAATCTTTGCATTTTAGTCATTTGATTTTCACATAAGAATCGCAACAGCAACTCCTTCGCAATTTCAGTTGTCTATTCATGTATTGACTTCAACTCCTGCTATATTTAAACTGCTGAAAGAAATAATTTTTAAAAAGGCACAATTATTCTCCTCTTAACTGTAATGTCAAGCTAGTTTCCATAGAATCGAAGAATGCCAAAGAATGGGCAATGAAATCGTTGTCTCTGCGTGGTACTCTTACCAAAAAAGCAGCTTTTTGTTGTGCAACCAGTCAGTGATAATGAGGGTAAAAGTACAAAAAGAAACTGATGGTGCCAATTTCATTTTGTATTTTTCCGAAGTTGATCATATAAAGAACAATGCAACATGAAATTAGATTATGAAGAGGAAAGAAGAGGGGCCTTAGTGGTTTGTCTAGGGTGTCCAAAACAATACTGATATGCGTCAATCACATCAAAAACTAATACTGACCCGAGCTAAGGAGGTACTCTACTATAACAATAGTAACTCCAAGAGGCTTCCCGACTAAACAAATTCAGTCAGTGATTGGTCAATAACATACTGGTACTTTGGACAGGGTTCGTTTTGTCTGGTGGGCGGAGCTTTTTACTTGTAAGCATTGCACCAATCGGAAGCACTGTATGTGCCGATCATGCAAATAATGTTGTTCTAATTGGCGATCGTATGGCTTTTGTTTGTACTATACAGGGTGTCTCTAAATGATCTGTATGAAATTCTGCTTCCTAAAGTCTCAGAGTATAAGGTCAATTTGCTTCAGTTCGAAGATTGACAATTGGAATTTCGAAATACAGAGCATTAAAGTTAAATTAAAAAAAAAGCGTTTAACTAATTTTTCTGCAATGACAGTAATTGAGTAAAATCTTGTACTTCGAGGTTTTTAAAGGCGACAAGTCGGAATCCATCTACATTTTTGTTGTGCAATATAGGTGAGCGTAACTTCTTTGTCCCCTTATACGATACTTTGTTGTGATAAAATGTTTATTTCACAACATGCAAAAAACTTTACCCTTTCTCAGATGGCGATTTACTAGAACCACAGGATACCTTCGAGTTAGTAGCCAATCAAAACATTGTTTTTAATCTAAACTTCTCATAATAAACACAAAAATAATCATGATAAATGCACACTTATTGCGAGTAGGTGTCTATTTAGTGAGAACTAATAGTGTATACCTTCGAATAATTCTAAAATGTAGATTCTTTGTTATAAAGTGAATATAGACTCCTTTTGGTGGATCTCCTGATAATCTTAATCCTAGTCCTAATGACCAGAAACAACAATGGCTACGAAATTAACGTTTTGACTTTAAGTTCAAATATTTCAAGAAGTATATTTAATTGCACAGAATTTGTTGGGAAATAAAATTTTTATGAGTACTAAATTTCGTACAGGATGACAAAAAAGTTGTGCTTCCTGAAGAAGGTCGACATAGCGTCTCTATACCGTATAACAAAAATGTCAACGAATTCCCATTTGCCGTTCCTAAAAATCCTTAAATGCGAGATTTTGCCCAATTACTCTCATTACAGAAGAAATAATGAAAATAGCTTTAAAAATAAACTTAGAAGCCCCGCATTTCGAAGACCGTTAACTTTTCGACCAAGGCAAGGGGGATTAAATCGTTGCGTATCGACTTCAGAATTCTGTAGTAGAGTTGTGGACAGACTGTTTAAGTACACCTTGTATATCGACACTTTTGGGATGTGGTTCACTCTTATAAGTTATTTGTTCTTGAGCGGATTATTTAAATTTTCGGGTTAGGTATATGGTATTAAACCAAATTTTAAAATGTTTTAGCACCGTTGGTTAAATGGGAAATCCTAACGAAATTTTAAGTTTTAAATGATGCATCCTGTATATGTGTAAAGAATTCTCCAAAAATACTTCGTCTGTAATTACCGAGATTTCTTATACAGACATCGAAATTTTCCGACTCTGAACATTCAAAATTTCAAATTAATAAATTAACTGAAGGAGCTGTTTGCAGCTACTTTAGTTAATTTATTAATTAGCTGTTTTCAGCTCCTTCAGTTAATAACATGTAAACAACTCCAAATTCAGCAAACAATTCAACGAATTAAACAATGTACTAAAGTCACTTAGATAGTTTTCATTCTTGTTACTCTGTGACTTCATTTTTTTATTCTCTAAATTGGAAGTACGTCTGAGAGTTTTTGAAATACAGGCTTGAAACTGCTCATAGGAGAGTTTTTTCATACGATTAACTGACTTAAAATGTCTGTTCCAAGCCTGCTCATAAGATGTAAAAGTACAAAAACTATTTTATCATTACTGATAACTTGGTTTTTTTTTAAGAATTCTAATACTCGAATCTGAACTCCTTTACATCCAAAAGGTATTCAAAGAAAACCTCAACGATCTAACCGTTTCTAATATTTCAATTCAATTCAAAATCGATGAAAATTTGCAAATAAAGGAAAAATTAGTAAGTATACCTTGTGGGATAAAAATAAAGCAAGTTTTATGAAAGTCATGTTTAGCTCAAATAATCTATTTTTTGGCATTCAGCCTCCAACTCATATTTGGACCAATATTTCTGGGACATTCTGTATAGTTGGTATAATACAAGAATTCTTTATTATTAAGATAATTAATCAAGTTTGGTTAAATTTAACGTTGCGGCTGTAAATTTTATTGAAGTTGATTCAGTTTTAAAAGTCTCTTGGAAATGCAGAGAATACGTTTCTGAATATTCATAAACCTATTGCAAATTGAATTTTTTACGAGGTGTTGAGGTTTTCCGGTTCATATTACGTTGAATTCATGGCCATATCCTTGTAAAACTCTAAATTGTGTTCTACAGAAAAATAGTACAGCAACCCTTTTTCTCGCATACAGTACAATACAATGTATTCCTTGTTTCAGTTGTCAGCAAGAATTTTCTTTTAAGCGGGAAGCCAATATTTCACTAGCTTCTTTTGAAATATTTAAGTCCTTGATTTGCCCATTTAATCGAGATTGATTGGAATATTTTGAATCTACTTGAAACATATAAAATCTTCTTTTATATCCCTGTTCTCTTCATCAAAATCTATATCATGCCTTTCTGAAAAGGATCACGATCCTTGTAGAATTGATCTTGTAGACTCAGGTGAAGGAAGAACTGGGCTTTGAACTAAGGTTGAGCGGAAGTTAATTTGCGATATGAACATTTATTTCTGGAATTTCTTCATTTTTGTTCTATTTTTGAAATGAATGCCATTAATGTATGAATTTCTGAAATATCAGTCATCAAAGTGCTTTTCAGATTCTCTTTTAATCATACGTAAATTAAATTTTAAAATATTTTACTGAATATTTGACCTGCGTTGAAACCCGCGAACACGATACAGAGCTATGCTCCATACTGCAAAAGATTGGAAACAAACATTTTGGATATACCCTTAAAATTCGACCATTTTTTTAAAAATCAGCACCCTGTATATCATGAATAAAACGCTTTTGAAACTTTTTTTAAGACTCTCCCCCGTTCATTTGACGAGTTCTATCACCTATCGAAGTTTGCCCAAACATTTTAATAACACCTTGTATATTTATAGCACCATCCACGGTTATGGCAGTAAAGGACCCCATAGTTGATTCGATAACCTTATATCTCCATGTATTACCATGTTAATCACTAGGAGACGCCGAATCTGCCGCTCTATTTTTATAGAGCAAAGTATATCTGTTTACGGGAAATTTATATTAAACATTTATTTTATTTTAACTGTGGCTTAGGACCGGTTCTCCAATGCCCAGTTAGAAAGTGACAGCTGCTAGCATTTTTAAAATGAAGTTATAGCTAACAGTTGTAGTTAGGATAAGTACCCTCTACAATTGGCACAAACAGGAGTGGTAGTTATCCTTGGCTGCAAGTTACTTTACGTGTAGTTTTGGCAAGATATTGAAGAACTGACCTTTACTTGATGTAATATTTAGGCTGCTTTAACACTCGTCTTAACGACAAGTTTGTATTATCATTTAAATGAAATTATAAATTGCGTTTGAAGTATTAATGTAACCAGCATTTCACACTATTAATCAAAATATTAATCAATTTCAGGAAATGACCTAGCACGAGTGTTGAGATGGGGTCCCGGGTATTCCGGTGGCGAGGATCCCTTAAGTTTGCTGAAAGACGTAATTGAGGCCGAGGAAATCCTTCTCGATCGTTGGACGGTCGTGTTTCATCCGGACGACGCTCAAGGAAAGCCCGAAGAAAATGCGAAACAGGTCAATTCCACCGGTAAGAAGAGGCAAAAACTGTCGAGAATGAAAGTGACCAATGAGCAAATTAAAAAAACAGGTCAATCATCCAAACGTATTTAGATGTTGTTTTGCGGTAATGTTTGTTATTAATTCGGATTTCTTGTGCCTGCTAATAACTAAGTATGTGCGCTTTTGACTAATATGAGAGTGGCGTAAAATACTACTTTTTTTCTTAAAGAAAACTAACTCACCTTTTGGTACACAAAAAGGAAATTTCGCGTTTTTGTGTTAATTTATTAAAACAATAAACAATTTTCTTTTCCTCGTTTCCGTCTGCGTAAAGTGTAATTCATAGTCACGTTTGAAGAAAATTCATTCGAAAATTATTTGCACCATTTCAATAAATAATACGTTCAAGTCCAGACCCGGCGGCCGAAATGACTCGACCATTTACACACGATAGTTGTGTAAATTATTTTTTCTATAAGCCTTTATATCTTGATTGTTAGATCAAATACCACCAATAATGAGAACCAGTGACTAATATTTTTTTCTATCCTTGTCCTTTTGCACATATTTGGAAGATAAGCGCGTGTTCGTATCAAACGTTGATGACCGTCGCTACGCGATTCATTTAGAAAATAGGTATTTAATTGCAACTTTTAATTAAAAAAATACTGTCAAGGCAAAAAAAGATACATAATTTACGGCAAAACAACATATTTATTGTAAGTACATATTTATATTTAAATTATGTGTAATAATTGTAGTCGCAGTGAAATTACCTCCTCGCAGAATTTTCCCATAAATCCCGAACAAATATTTACGTTTTACAACATAAAATACAAGACAAAATTCCAGATATGAAAATATGAGATCTTCAAATCGGCTATAATCATAAAAATACATTTTTTATGATTATTTACACGTGCAGTTTGCAAATTATCAGTCAGAACAAAAGTTTGGCGTGCTAAAATGAGCCTAACTGCAAAATAACTTTCACAATGTAGCTTTGCGGCACCATCTGAGGACCGTAATCTGATGTACATATTCTAAAAATAATGAGCACTAATTGTGAATCAAGTTTAAACAATAAAAATGTTTGAAACTCTACGAGATATAAAGAAGAGTTTCATATTTGTTTCAAATCGAATCTCATATTTGTTTCAAATTTTTATCCCATTCAAACACTGACTTTTAAAGCCGTATAAAAGTGAGTGATGAAACTTACTACTGGGTTTAGAGGAATATTTTCCTAGCGCAGAGAAAATTTTAAAGTGCTCGTGGGGCATTAATTCTGATATTAAAAGAAATTGAGTATTGGCCAAATGAGCTTCTGTGCAGGCACTAGTGTTGTAATATTAAGTTGTAGTTGGCTTTGCCCCATTGATCAGCGCAAGTTAAGTACTTCCTTTCACCTGAATCCATTTATAAAGTTTTTTATTGTTTACCTATCATTAACTACATATAGCATCGAAAATTTCTTTTCGCAACAAGTTGCGAAATGAATCTCATTTTATCACTCTTTTCGATTACGAAAGTTAGCAACTTACGCGTCAAGATTGGAAAATCTTATTATTAATCGCGGCCAATAGCAATGATTGTCAAGAGATATCTAAATACTTAATTTTAAGAATCTGCATGCAATTTAGCGAACCAGCGCATGATGTTACAACCCAAAATCGTATATGCTCAAAACTGATATGATGCAAGACTTTGATAATTAAGTATTTGAGTCCTATATTCTCGGTTATACAACCTCGGAAATAAACACCTCTGTATACAGGGTGTCCCATTAACAATTTACCCCCACTTAATTTCTTCATTTTTAACGTTAGAAAAAATGTACAAACAGGGACCCCTCTTCATTTTAGGAGTAAAACTTAAAAATGGCCTTGTTGCCTTCCCCCGCATGGTCTGTGTTCCGCATGTGACATAATCTTCTTTATTTTAAATGGAATCTCCCAATTTTCTTGACATTTTTGGATTTTTCGTTAAAATTTAAGATCAGTTTATGTAAGGCGTCTCACCTTTAAAGTTTACCGCTTTCGAGTTATTCCGGGAAATTTGAAAATTTTGACAGCTGCAAGTTCCTAGGGAAATCGGCGTTATTCCCTAACTGCTGCGAATTTCAGAGCCAGTCTTTTAGAGCCAACAGAGAACCTAATAAGCTACGTTTTGACGGATTCGATTTTGAGAAAACTTCTCCCACAGCCCTCGAAATACACCTCCGAATTTGCATAAATTCAAACTTTAATAATTTATTCATTTCAAATAAAAGGTCGCAATTTTCTCAAGGGCATCATGTTGAGAATTCGAAAATCTAGATGTATAAAGATTGAAAAATGTTTTGCGGTAGATTCTAATACTTCTTTATAGTTGTTTATCAAATTAAAAAGAAAGAAGAATATCCCTTGTTTCTCTTTTAGAATAAATTATATTGCGTGGCTTTTTGACAAATACAAATATTAAACTGTACAAAAAATATATTACAGAAGTTTTTGAATCATCGTCGTTTTTCATTTTTTTTATCTAGTACAAAAATTTGTTGACATAATCATCATCATTTAAACTTAACCCATAAAAAGGGGTAATTTTTGGGAATTTAGAAATGGTTGGGTTTATGGATGAGGTCATGTTAATAAAAGTTGTAGATTTTTGAATTATGAACACGATGTCGTCGAGAAAATTGGGACATTCCATTTGAAATAAACAAGTTATAATCGTTTGAAATCAAGTAAATTCAAAGGCGTATTTCGAAGGTTGTAGAAAACTTTTTCTTAAATTCAAATACATCAAAAACGTATCTGTCTTAGTCCTAAAAGGCTGGTTCCGAAGTTCGCAGCAGTTAGGGAACAACACTGATTTCCGCGGGACCTTGCACCTGTCAAAATTTTGATATTTTCCGGAATAACTCGAAAACAGTAAATTTTAAAGATAAGAGACCTTACATATGCTGACCTTAAATTTTAATAAAAAATCCAAAAATTTCGAGAAAATTGGGGGGTTAAATTTAAAATAAGGAAAGTTGTTACGTATCACGTGCAGACAAGGGCAACGAGGTAATTTTTAAGTTCTACTCCTCAAAATGAAGGGGGGGGGGGGGGCGTTTCAACCTTTTTTTAATGCCAAAAATAAAGAAATTAAAGGGGGGTAAATTGTTAGCGGAACACCTTGTATTCTCGATTTCTCAAAGTCCTGGCAACTCTGCAAGCAAAATAATTTCAATAAAAACGTCGAAATCAGAGGGAGTCCTAAATCCTTAAGGGCACTTTCAAAGTTGTAAAAAAGTCTTCATTATTTGAATGTCAAACTCGTTGAATGATGCGCTGCCCTAAATCCAGCCGAAAAGACGTTATGTTAACATCTTTTATGATAGGTTAGCAGGTAGGTAATTATCATACATGATCGATCTTAATACACTATCCCTAAAAATACCAACGATCTTATAAAATGTGGCTTTCCAGTCACGTTTCACAATTTTATTTATTGAGGTAGGAGGATTGTCTGAAAAAGTATTTGTCGTGTAGTAATTTTTAAAATGTTTATTAAAATTGTAGCTACTGTAGCAAAAGAAAAAATATCATTTGCAGAATCATTTTAATTTCATAATTAACCGCAGCTACCAGTAAAAATTATAAATTAGAAAAAAATTCACCCAGGCATGTCAATTTTATACGTCGAATTTTCATATCTTATTATCGCTACACAGTAAAGTTACGTTCAGACTTTTGTCAAAATTCAAATCTAAAATTTTCATTTGCGCTTTGAAAAGAGAGCACAAAATAGTAGTTTTGCGAGGAATTTTACATTGTAGTCGAGTGGCAAAGTAGTTTCAATGAAGTAATTCAATTATGTTAATTGTGTTCAGTTTAAATTAAATATTTAACTTTTTCCAAAGCTAAAGAATTTCATTTGGCAATGGCCTAGAACTGACAATTCAAGACTTTTCAGTTCACATTTAGTTACTTTATTGAAAAAAGAAGAAAAATCAAATTAATGGTTTTCCATTTTTCGTAAAACAGATATTTTTGCCTCAATTTCGAAAACACATCTGAAATGAGTGCAAAACTGTCCAAAATGTTTCTACGTTCGTCGACTATTTCCAGGAACAAACGAAATCTTACTGTGGTGATCATGGAACTAGTTTGACCATTATTTCACAGTTAAAATTTCAAAACTTGGATAAGTGTTGTTCGCTCTTTTTTTTATTCGGAATTTTTTAACAGTTTCTTTTCAACATCTCCTTAAAATAACATTAAGTATTATTACATCCTGAGTTTTGTTGATACTTTTATTAATCCCTTTATTTCCTATTTTCTGCCATTTGTTTCCCATAATAACCATTCAATTCGTCTCTCAAATAGTTAAACGGGTAAGTTTTAAAATGAAATAATATTTTTGCACCAATACAAATTAGTACAAAAATATTATTAAAAATCAAGGGTCAATTTAAAAAAAAATATATATATTTTTTTAAATCAAATAAGACAATTACTCCAAACCAGTTTATTGTAGATTGATAAAATTCAGCACCAATATTCGAGACTAAGGGAGACACATTTTGATACTTCCTCTATTCATACAGGGTAAACAAAAAGTTATAGCCACAAGGTCAATTTTTTTTATCGGAAATACTAAAAAATTATATGAAGCCATACGGTACATAAAAAGCCGGAGAAATCATCTTAATTGGTTGAAAAACAAAAATATTTATACGGGTTAACCCCCTGTCAGAGACACATGGTATAATGAGACTGCCATTAACAGAAATGCAAAATCTAGAATAAAAATTATTTTAAAAACATTCTGATCGAAGGTGGGACGTAAAATTAAAAATATCTGTTCCAATAAGGGTGTTCCTAATTGTCTTGCTCAGCGAATAACCTAGTGGTTAGTAAAGGTTTTTACAGGGTGGCCGTTTTTGTAACTGAAGCATAGAATTTCCATAACTATAAAAGTCAGGGTGAGCCATCAAAAACTTTCCACTTAATTTTGTGAGCGTTTGCTGGAGAAAATTGAAAAATGCTCGGACCCATCAATTTTAGATTTAAGGGGAACACATTCCTTTCATATTATTATGAAAGTAAATGTTACCGTCTAACAGGGGTGTCAGTGACCTTGATAATTTTTAATGCAAAGGGGTGTTGAGTGGCATCTTGTTTTAAAACGCTCTAAATTCTTTTTTCAACGACACCAATTTTTCGTAATTTGGATTAGTAGTTTTCGAGAAAGTACGTCATCAGAATTTAAATGTCTTATCATTTTTAGTCCAGCAAATGTTGAAAATGGCCACCACCAACCTCCGTGCAATAATACGTCGCTGATCCAGCAATAACAGCTATTATCGAAGAAGATAACCGATATAGCGGAGAAAATTTGACTTTTCAACAAGACGGTACTCTGCCACATTATGCCATGGCAGTAAGAGAATTTTTAAATGACAATTTTCCAGAAAGGTGGATCGGTAGCAGAGGTTCTATAAAGTGGCCCGCTCGCTCTCCTGATATAACTCCACTGGACTTTTTTTTGTGGGGCCATTTAAAGTCAAAAATTTATTCCATTCTTTAGAAGACTTACGTTAGCGTATTATACACGAATGCCGCCAAATAACACCTGAAGTACTTCAGAATGTCCGACAACACTTTAAATAGATCCTGTATTATTGTACGAAGGTTGATGGTTGCCATTTTCAACATTTGCTGGGCTAAAAATGATAAGACATTTAAATTCTGATGATGTACTTTTTCGAAAACTATTAATCCAAATTACGAAAAATTGGTGTCGTTGAAGAGAGAATTTAGAGCGTTTTAAAATAAGGTACCACTCGACACCCCTTTGCATTTAAAATTTTCAAGGTCACTGACACTTCTGTTAGACGGTGACATTTACTTTCATAATAATATAAACAAAATGTGTCTCCTTTAAATTTAATTAACGGATCCAAGCGTTTTTCAATTTTTTCCAGTAAACGCTCATAAAATCAAGTGGAAAGTTTTTGATGGTCCACCCCGTATATGGGGTCTATTAAAGGCATAAATGCGCCTCTAGGACATAAATAAACTTGTAAACTCTTACTGTTATCTAGATATATTATTATATAGATAAAAAAATGTCTATGAAATCAGTGCAATTAACTGTGCAAAATGTAATTAAATGTATAGCAAAAAGGCATTAGGACATTTTTTAATTTGACCTGAAATTTTTATTTTTGCTAAAACCCACGGTATTATTGGTTGGGTAAGAAAATTTGATGCTTTCTGTATATCTTTTACCTTTCCAATCGACTACACTGAAATACCAAATTGACTTTTAAGAGACGAATATTAACATTTACGTAGTTAGTGTCGTAATTGCAATACCGCCTCTATGTGACCAACTTGCTAATTCATCACTTTTTCAATTCAGCTGTGGCAGGCTCCACCAGCGAAGATAACTCCCAGATATTTGTAATGAACAACTACTTCGGCATTGGTCTGGATGCGGACTTATGTCTGAATTTTCATAATGCCAGAGAAGAGAACCCCGGAAAGTTCGTCAGTCGTTTCCATAATAAAGGTGTTTATGTGAAAATGGGCTTAAGGCGAATGGTGGGTCAAGGCAAATTTTCAGTCAAAGACCTTCATAAAAGGGTGAAACTGGAAGTGGATTTTAAGCCCGTTACCCTGCCTAATGTCGAAGGAATTATTGTGCTTAATATTTTAAGGTATGTGTAACCAAAGTTCAATCTATTTAGTGTTTGTATTCATTATTGTGTATTATTTATTATACATTTGTAGCTGGGGCTCTGGAGCTAACCCATGGGGCCCGCAGCTCGACGAAGGTGCATTTAGGAAGCCCACGCACTGCGATGGCATGTTGGAAGTTGTGGGGGTGACCGGGGTGGTGCATCTAGGGCAGATCCAGTCGGGTCTGAGAAATGCCGTGCGGATTGCTCAGGTAAGTAGCTTTTTGAAATTTTGTGTGTCACTGAATTTTATGTCTTCTGCGTGATCATATTTTTAAAGTCTTTAAAGGGGGTACCTCCAGGACTATTTGACTATTTAAAATTATATTTAAGGATAAATTAAGAATCCTAATTAAAATTTTATGATACACGGTTTCATAAGGGGTGGGAATTCCTAAATTTTTCTTTATATTCTTGAGGCTACTTTGGCGTCCAGAATATAGAGCAATTTTCAGAAAATTTAAGAAGTACTTGTGAAAAATATCCGAAGTGCTTTGGAATAAAATCAAATATCCTTTTCAACGGCAGTTCTCTGGTTTCCCTAGAGTTCCGTTTATTTCACTTCTGTTGAGGTTTAATTTTGTAAAATTGCTTGGGAAATGCGAAATTAATGCACTTTGAAGAGTTTCCAATGAAAATATTGCAAAGCATGTTTACTGGCATGTCTGTAGTGGGAATAAGCTGACCTACACTGGCGAGAATTTCTCTAAAAAAATAATCGTATTTATCATCTCTTTAACTAAGTTTTCTATATGAGTAAACTTCGATTTTTTGTCGAATATTTCCCAAACCAGTCGTAATTTTCTAAATTATATATGGTGTAAAAACGTGTAAAAGTGCTTAAATTTTGCAAGGCAAAATGGATAAGTTTGTGCCTTTTTTTCAAAAACCCTATATTTTTCAAACATTCAAACTTTCGCACAAATATCTAGAGCGGTTTCGCAAAAATGAGTAATTTTTTATTATTTAAATGAAACTTGATCCATCATGGTAATGCCAGATTTTTCAAAAAACATGATGCATGTTCACAAATGCCTGATCTTATTTGCTAGGAGAAAAATTTCCCCCATTTTGAAATCATCTTGTAGATTGAATTTCACATATTGTAGATATTGCTGCCGCTAGAAAATTCAATTGATGAAGGCCATGTAAAAGTTCTTATCCCATATAGGATGTTACAAATGTGAGGAGCTATTATGAAGAACTCAAAAATAATAAAAGCCACAGGATAGATAAAATTAATACTAACTTACGCAATTTAATGCTTATTTAGAAACCATTTTAATATTGGAGTTTTAAATATTTTCGAAAACATTCAAAAAAGGCCAAATGTTTTCTAAATTCTTCAAAAAACCTCTAATAAAAACATTATTAGGGATATTTTCTGACAACTTTTAATGGATTCCATAATGGGTGACTTTTTGGAAGATTGCAATTTTGAAAACCGTTAAAAATTCTAATACAATGATGTATCACATGCCATTTTGTTAAAAAAACTACTATAAAGTATAAACCCAAGAATTAATTTTTTGTTGAACTGTGTTATTAATAAAAAAAAAGAATAAACGTTTCTCAGATTTTTTCAATCTTAGAATTAATAAAAAATTTGCATATTTGTATATTCGACTTTGTTTAACCGATTCTGTGTGTCTTAGAATTTCCAACATCCCCATAGTGGCATCGGAGAACTTGTAACTCCTTGTGTAGTGGACCCCCAAATCGGTTTTATGTTGGCATTAATATTGTATAGAACTCGTTTGGCCTTCTTTGATAAATTAAACCTCGTGTCAAACACTTTTTACAATATTTATAGCTCATACTGTAATAATACTAACAATATTTTTTCAGGGAAAACATATTAGAATAAATATTGGGACAGATATTCCAGTTCAGGTTGATGGAGAACCATGGATCCAAAGCGCTTGTGAAGTCGTCATATTAAAATCTGCATTAAAGGTATGTGTTCAATTTATTTGGCAAATCTTTTTTAACAACAAATTTTTTTTGTTCGCCCATTATGATTAAATAAAATAATAAAATATGTAAGTAAACTGAACTAACAAAGTATCCTAACATACATATGGACATCGATCATGACATGAACTGGACGATACGGTGGTAAAGTTTGTTGCAAGTGATGCCACATACAATAATGGTCAAAAATATGGAGTTTTCTAAAGGCATCATAATTTTACTTCAAAATACTGATGATTAAAAAATAAACATGTGATCCAAAAACCCAAGTAAATTTTCAACAATATTATGAACAAAAAATATTGAACTCATTTCTACGCATATTAAAAAATGAAAAATAATGGAACAATCTGAACAAAACGATGGAATACTTTGCAGATTCTATTAAAAACAAATCACAAAATTAAATAAATTAATATTTAGTACCATATTCTTGTGAATTTACTACAACTTGACACCGACGGTGCATTGAGTCCACTAGATTTTTGTAGATACAAATGGGAATTTTCAACCATTCTTTATGCAGAACTTTCTACAATTCATGTTGATGGCACACGTCCTTCTCTCTAATTTTTCGTTTTAGGCGTTCCCAGAAATGCTCAGTCGGATTTAAATCAGGTGATTGAGACGGCCACTCTAAAATAGTAATTTAATGTTGTGTCAGCCAATTTTTAACTAAACGGGATGAATGTTTTAGGCCGTTGTCATATTGAAAACGCCATGTTAAAAGTATTTCTGTTAAAATGAAACGCGTTGGTTGAAGATTACAAGTAAGACTAACTTTCTTCAAAGAAAGCAATATATAGGCAATAACTGCAAAAAAAGAAGGTTCTTATACCTAGTCTCATTTTGTAAAACTAGAGCTAGGAAATATGTCTTTGGGTTTGACTTAATTGTTGGAGTTAATTTTTGAAGTCCCAAAAAAGATACAAGTTCCTCGTATGCAAATGTTAACATATGTTAGTTGAACATGTCTTTATATAGAAACCGATCTATAATCCCGTAAATTTTGACCAATGATTCAAGGCTGTATCGTGAAAAATATCTCCACACCATTATACCACCATCACCATATTTAACTGTTGGTTTTTGATACTTAGGATCAAACCTAGCTCCTACTAGTCGCCGAACATAAATTTTCCCATTTGAATCAAAAAGTTTAATTTTAGTTTCCTCACCAAAAAGAACAGTACCTCATATTGAGGGAAGCCAAAACAAACGTTCTTGGGAAAATGTTATTCTTGCCTTCTTATTCTTTTCAGAAATGAATCATTAATTAACTGCGATCTTTCCTACCAAACCCATTTCACATAACCGACGTCTTACAGTTCGATCACTTATAGCAATGTTAGTATTGTTACAAATTTCCTTTTGAATAATCGTAAATGGCTTTCGAGAATCTCAAGTTAATATTTTTTTGATCCGTCGATCAGTGGTAACGTTTGTTTTTTTTTTGGACGTCCAGGTTTTAAATAATTTTTTACATCTCCGAAACTCTTGAATTTCTTAAGGATTTTGAAAACAGCCCCTTGACTAATTTCCAAAGTCTTTGCAATTTCTTTTTGGTTGCAACAATGACGAGACATTTCACCTGTTGTATTTCAAAAATCTTTAAAAAAATACCTTTTCCTTTGATATAGCACGTGTAAAATTCACCATATAACCAAGCTAAATAACAGATAACGCCCCCATAGATAACAAAACTACATAGTATTCTATACTTTTGCCCAGCAAAAAATAGATTTTAACAGTGACATTCTTGAAAACAACATTCTTACGGTAAATATCGTAAGATAAATTCAACATTCAACCTTACCTTATCCATAAACTTTGAGGGCCAAAACATGAACGATCAACAAAAAAGTATTTTCCTTAAAATTATTCCATACTTTTATCCACAATTGTATGTCGCAAGAATATTATTATTCAGTGATTAATAGTTATGTTATCTCAGTTAATTATTACCCTTCGGAAATAATCTGCGTAATTGTTGGATAAATGCTTTTTACAGGCGACTATGTTAAGAAAAAAGAAGTTTAAACGACGAGGAACAGAGCCGTATCTGGATGCCGCGGAGGAAGCAACAAACCAACCTGGCGCATCAGGAGTTCAGCTAGCAGGTCCGAGAGGCTTAAATCAACCTTCGCAAACGAACCAGACAAACGCGAATCAGGATCAGTCTGCAACCAACCAAATCCATTCTTAAACAAACTTAATTTAGCGCACGCGCGTGACTTGGTTCTTGCCTTCGTTTCGAAAGTGCGTAATTAATTTCTGATCTCAGTATAGTCCTCACACTGCTGTATTCTCGACAATTTTAGACAATCGAGCGCGGGGAGGTGTGTTTCGTACAATTCTAGATTGTGTTGTATTTATTATACTTTTAGGTTTATCATGTGTCCGCGCCAGCAAGGTAGTACCAAAAATAGGGACGGGCGCGGGCGGCCAAATGTAATCTCGATTACGTTATTGTATGGTACTTATTACCAAAAACCAACAATTAAGTTGCACAATTCTAATGTGTTTAATGTTAAGTTGCAGTTGCGCTGTGGCATAGTTAATGCGGGCGTGACTTTTTAAAAAATCCCACCGAGGTTTCAGAGAGCTTTTGTATTGTGAAACTAAGATTTATTGTCGGAATATGAAGGTAAGTAGTGAAATGGCGTTTGAAAAAGATTTGGAAGTTCAAACGAGAATTGCAGAGAATTTGTAGCGACACATCAAAATTTCTATTTAACTAGAGTCATTGTATAATTGCGCGTAAATGGCAGTGGGAATGAAACATCTGTCTAAGCGCAAAGAAGTTCACGAAAAATGCAACTTTACATGCCAAATCTAGAAATCAGGTAGGTACGTTTAAATTTCGGTAACAGTTTATTATACTCAGTTCAAGATTAAAAAATCTTGCATTTGCTAAACTGTTAACATTTCGATCGATCTCAGTCTTCCTCAGGAGTATTTACTTCCTGACGGCCTCGAAACAGAAAATCGGTACACAAAGTAAGTGACTCTGAAAAAGGCAGGAAACAGGTCAAAACGTCGGAATTTTATTGTGAACCTGATGAATCGTCTATCAATGGTTAATTTGATGAGGAAAGCATATTTAAAAAGGAATATTTTCAGCATTTTAGCACGTTAGGCTTTGAAATAACCTGCAGAGATATTTACCAGAGTTCAGCCGTTGTTTCATGCTAGGAACCTAGTAAAAATGGCTGAAGTGCACTTTAGGCATTACATCGTCTTAAAGGCATCGCTAGCTCCAGAGTTATAGATGCCAAATTTAAAGAAGGTAGTGGAAGAGGCACCCTCTTGCATTCTCCTTTAGTTACACCAGAGAGAATTCAGTCGTATGGAAAGCGTGAACCTTCACGAAATGGCGCATTTCCACAAGCGGCTTTTTAATATTTAGGATACTATTACAAGTATTAAAACGGACTTTGGCATTGTTATTTATACTTGTTCTCGATTTTTCAATTCCGAATGTTGTAACGCATGTTACTTACACTATTTCATCGGTGTTTCTGAGATGATCATAATATGAACTTCGAAATCTTTTCCCAACAACTTTTTAAGTCATTTACTTGCCTAATTGCACCTTCTTACATTAAATCTGACAATTCATAGAAAGAACTCTGAAAGTTCGACAATAACTTTCTTTTGAAATTCTGTGTTGTTCGCTGCAATTACCACAACAATTAAAACGACCAGTTAGCGATTCCATTCCCTTAAAAAATAATCACATTTTCCATTCGACCTGCTATCCTAGTTGTTCGTGTATTACCTGGAAAGATTAAATAGTAGGCCGAATTCATAAAACTTGTTTCGTATGAAAAATATTATATTATAGTATTGAAGTTTTTAAGGACCCTTTTGAGCGAGTATCGATGTGGATATCGACGGAGATTTCAGTTGAGCGGAGCAAGCAATTTGAAAGTCTTCTTCATCTTACTCAATACTTAATAATCATAAGTTGTTTGCCACGCTTGATGAAGCATATAGTGTGTATCGACTTGTTTCCAGACTTATAGTTAATTTTTCGCATAATGTATCAATCGTAAATATCGAGAAGAAATATTTACTATAATGATGAATATAAGTGCCAAGCCTTAACGTCCAAGACAGCGTCATTTAAAGAATTCCAATGGGTACCAGAAACAG
Source organism: Euwallacea similis (assembly GCF_039881205.1). Classification (NCBI taxonomy): domain Eukaryota; kingdom Metazoa; phylum Arthropoda; class Insecta; order Coleoptera; family Curculionidae; genus Euwallacea; species Euwallacea similis. The sequence continues at coordinate 1,543,417 of NC_089632.1, read as the reverse complement.
AGGTTCTTGGCACTCATTAATCGTCTTACGCGATGTCTTGTACGTTGATAAGAATAGTGTTAATCTCGTTCTCCAGAAAACGATTTTAACGCTGTCGTAAAATCTATCAAGATAGCAACGGGCTCAATTCTGTAAGCGCGCTTTCTGGAGCCTACGCTTATAGGAAGCTGTAATGACAGATTTTCCTTAACACGTTGTTTATTTTTTTGTGATTAAGCGTTTAATGTTAAATATAAATCTTAATTTAATTTCATTGTAATATATATAAATATATATTTTAAACAGTATTTAAATGTAGCAGAGTAATTTCGTTCGGGTTCACTTCTGGAAATTCCTTGGACATTGTAGCAGATTTTTGAAATAAATCGGTTACTTGGAAGTGGCCCGGAAATTACTTATTAATGTAAAGTATAATACATGTTATTATAGTAAAGTATAGCTAAAATATAACTTATTAAGTAATTATCTTGCGTTTTTTTATTGCGTATTGTTATGTTATTCCAATTTATAAAAAATTTCGGCTTACCATGGAACACAGATGTTTAGCCTCCCCCCTCTGTATAAATAATGGATAAAGATAGTAACATAAAGATAAAAACTTGAGGAAATTCGCTACTGAAGCTTCCACGAAAACAAGACACAGATGGCCGAATTTGGCAAAATTACGGCGCAAAATAAATACTTTTCGAACTAAAAATATTTGTATACTAAAAGTTTTCTACGAAAATGTCAAAAATGTCATTAAAACTCTTAAAAAATTCCATAAAAACTGCATAAAACTCTAAAAACACTTTCTTTAAAAAAATATTTGCAAATTTCTAGGAGAATCCCTTCTTATAGTAAAAGTCCCACTTACCTAGTGAAGATGGTTTTTTCCTTTCTTTTCATAGCAATTTTTTCTGCTCTCAATGTTTTGAAATTTAATACCTTGCCAATTGATATTGAGATAAGAGTGCATTTTATGGCTTAATTAGCCTGATCCCCCTAGCAAAATTTTGACTAATAATTATTTCCTTCTAGAATCTCTCTTGGAGAAGGGAAGTCGTATTTTCTCCTGCATGTGATTATTAGATACATAATTGCTCATTTACGCACGTCTCTACTTTCTATATGGCCTTCCTACATGGTGTTCCACTTATGGGATTTTGGACTTCGAGAATTCTGTGAAAATATGGTCTGATTCAGGATTGAAAACGTGTTTCGGGCAGTAGGGTCAACATCCCAATGCCTCACTGAAGGATAATTAGGTGATAGTTTTTTTGGTAAATTTTCTATATATTAGCTCTGAACTAGTTTATTCACACACAAGTGTAGGAAGCCACACTTTTCCGCACGCGATTGTCAATAGTTGACTGAACGATGCATAGTGGAGTTTGGCCATGCAGTACGCTATGCATATAAATTTTACTATGGTTGGTATGGAACAAGACTCAGAATTTTACTTTTAGCAAGGATGGAGGCACTATAAGGAAAATCTACCTTTATTACAAGTTGCGAAATAGTATGTCTTGATGTCAAGGTGGTTTGACCCATTGTTCACACCAAGGGTGGGCCGCATCGCGAGGGATTTAAGGAACTTATTATACCAATATTTGAGCGAAACTGTTCTGTAACTGAAAAAACTACTTTATTGCTATCAATTTCACTTAAATATCGCTTTAATAAGTTCTGCCTTATACTCCCCTAGCGCGGCCTCCCTTTTATGTGGACAATGACTTAAACTAGAATAATTTCCAACTCTCCACTTGCATTTGTGGTTATTCCCCATTGCTTAATCTGTGACTTTGTCAAGGCCAATGTCTTTAACATCCTTTCAAGTTGAGACTCTCATAAACGTATCGGAAAAGTTGTTCATTCATGATTATTCGTGTGTGTGTAGGAAAGCTGAAATGGCACTTCAATCGTTTTGCTAAACTTATTATTAGTTCCTGTATAATATAGTCAGTTTGCTTAATCCAACTGGTTTTGCTTAGCCAGCTCCGTGCTATGTTCGCGAACAGAATGAGGTATAGGTACCAAAAGTTATATGAGTGCGAAAACATTTTCGTTTTGTCTTCTTTCTGCACTCAAATGCATGCGAAATATTAAGTTGTTGTGCACGCGAATATAAAACACTTATGAAAGTCTTCACCGACATCGCCTTATAAATTATTAAACATGTTTCCTACCTGTTGAATGAGGTCAAATAAAAGTGACGAACCAAAAAGCTTCAATATTACATTTATTTATCGAGTCTTCTACAATGTCTCACTATTCAGTAGGTAACAAATTTTATGATCATTTTGTACGAGTTTCCACAAAATTTGTAACAAATTGTAAAATAGGTATGACAAAATAAAAAATTCAGTTTCCTTATAAATAGTGTAAAAAATGTAGTTAGGTATTTGAAATTCCTAACACTTCAGTTATTATGTAAATGCATCTAATAACTTCGTTCTCGCAAACAGTAAGGACGGCTCCTCAATGTCATAGAAGTAAATTTTATCAAAGTGTTACTCATCCTTACTGTTTGCCTTAGAAATATCGAAATACGATTTGTGGACAAAATATTACAGTGACTTATAAAATACATATTCATCTCAGACAACAATAATAGTACCTAGTTCAATCAACAAAGTACAAGAAAATAGCATAATTATCATTTCCCATTCTTCTTTATCTTCTACTAGTCAAACATGTTTGTTGTGGGAGCCACTTCCAACATCATTTGCAAAAATGTTGTGAGCCCATCTAAACATAAAGATAGGTGTAACATGTGTATTTGTTTTAGCCGAAGTTCGCATTCTACCGCACATATCCAGTAAAAGTTTTCACCGCATATGTGCGGTAAAGTTTTTGCCGCACGCAAAAGAACGGGATGTGTCAGTGCCAAAAAAATAATCTTACAAAATATATGTAAAAAAATGAGAAAAAAGAAAACAAAAATAGATACAAAAAAAAACACGTAAACACGCTGTTCCACAAGATTAAATATTCGGGTCAGCCTACATTGCTAATTTATGGTGGCAGACCGGGAACCAACACAAATAGTATTCAGATTTTTTAAGTGTTGCGACTATACTGAAAGTTAAAGTCGATATTCATGGCGTGTTCACTAAAGCACGCCAAGATTCGATTGTTGGATGGAGTTCAGTCCGGGTCCTCTTGGCAAGAAATATATGATTCAAGCACGTTCAGAAACGAAAATTACAGACGAGCTGAAAAATTGTCCCCGACGCCAAAGTACATTGAGTCATATGCATAAAAAGTAGTATTTGCTAATATGTAACTTACAAATTTCACATATACCGCCTGTTCTAGATCAGAATGAATAGCATGGGGATCTCGGAAACGGTAATAGACACAAAATCGCTTAAATTAGGAAAAGGTTTCGCCATTTAAAGCTAATTAATAATCTGTTTATATACCTACTAATTTCTGAATAGTTACGAAGATATCCGGAAAAAAACCCGAATTTCGCAATTTTAGTTTTTTGCAAATAATTCTTGTACAGGTACAATTAGAGGAAACAAAGATTTACATTAAGACACGTTTTTGAGAACTTCTTAGCAGTGTTGCCACTTTTCTTGTTAAGTCTCTAGCTTCGGAGAAAAAGTGTTAAATTTTCGATTTTCATATAGGCGCAATATCGAATATTTACATTTTTAAAATCGTCATAAATTCCCTTTTAAACCATGTATTACGTTTGATATTTTCCCCGGAAACTCTCTGAGTTACAGCCATTAAAACATTTTTTGATAAGTCGGATATAATTTTTGATTTATAGCAATAGTACACAATAAATAAATAAATGCTGATGAAAGGTATAAATTACAGATGCTATAAATCTGTATTTGAGGTGTACAAATCTGATTATGCCTGAAACATGGAAAATTAATCGGTTAATTTTAATTAGACGAAGAATTTAGTTAGGGATTTCTAACATCTTTTGAAGTGAAATTGATATATTAAGAAGAAGGGTTTATGAAGGTTTATAGAGCACCTTTAAAGACTCACGAATTCAGATAATTAGATTTACGTATCGATACGTGTTTAGTTCAATATTAAGCGCGACTGAAAGCAAATAAGGCTGAGCAACATTAAATTGGAGAAAATGTCTTCAAATAAATTTTTGCGGTTTCACTGGACACCCTGTACTTAAATATCAAGATACGGTAATAACTTACCCATAAATGGGATGCGATACTTATAATGCACAAAAGGAACATAAAATATCATTCCACCTAGAATAAATAATGCAGCGTACAGGTACTCAATAGTCGGTTTATCCACAATAGGTCCTATGATTAAGTAGATCGAGATCAACAACACTAAGTACGGTATGATAATTGGCACCTGAAAAAATATCATATTTAACAAGCATATCGATGGCTAATCAAGAAATTATGAGCATGAGATTAAAATGACAGTTCACAGAACACTTTTACCTCCAAAGAAGCCTATTCCATTATTTCTTATCGTAAAAAAATCAATTTTGTCCAAAATCACGTCACTTATACATTTAAGTGTACAAGAAGGGTAGCGTATCATCCCAACTGTTGCACAACCGTCGACTCTATTGGATGCAGCGACCCACTTAAACCAACTTAAAAATGTTTTATGACAAACCAAATTTTAAGATAAATCTGCTTTAACACCTTAACATTCCCGATTCAAGAGTGTAATGAGAATTGAAATTGGTTAGTCCTTGTGCGAATTAAGAGCCGAAATTAGAAGTACAATAATAAACGTATCGCTGTATTGTTAGATATTTTTAAGTTATCTAGATCGTCATTAAACTTCGATAATCCAAGGACAAATATATAACAAAGATTTTAACGAATCGGTTCGTTAGCTACTGGTCACTGCATACATGGCCAAAAATATAATGTACCTTGTAAGGTCTGGGGTAGTTTGGCTTCGTGTGTCGCATTACAATCAACGCTAACATAGCACCACCATAAAATATCCATGCTGTGAAGCTGAAGAAATCGATCAGGGAATCAATGGTTCCGTATAAAACCATGGCTCCGGCAATTATTGACTGAAACAACGGAAAGTACATTGTAACGATCCAGGAATGAGGAGATGGAAAGTCGCCACATTTCATATGAAAGCCAGAATTAAGGGGGTTAATAGAATTTGTATTTTTGTTCATTCAAGATTTCGTCAAAATTCTGAATTTTACCTAAAACATTATCTGATTTAGTCGATACTTACATGGAAAACTAACCCAGGTGAAGGAGTATACCTTCTTACGTGTACGTAAGATAAGATGTCCAGTAGATGTCCCTCACGGCTCGCAGCAAAACATAATCGACCAGCAGCAAATAATGTTCCGTTTGCAGACCCAAAAGTGGAAATTGTCACTGACAAAGGCATCAGCCAAGACATTACGCCTAAAATTAATTGAAAAGTTTAGACTCTAGAATGTCAAGAGAGTGCTTTCGATTCTAACCAAGTAGTCGATTGCCGAAAACCACAGCCACTGCCTCACTCGTCATCATTTCCATTGGAGACATTACTGTCAAATAAGATATATTGATGAGAGCGTAGCAGATGGTAACTAGAGGTATTCCAATTATAATGCTTCGTGGTAAATTCCTGAAAACTCATTTCGCTATTATAGACTTAACTTTGAAAAGTGTTTTAAGGCAATATCTTGAAAACTAACTGAGCGAATTGAATTAAATTAAATTTGGCGGTGGCAATGCTCATAGATTCTCTTTAAAATTAAGAAAGGGAAAACCCTAAAACTTAATGAGAAACCAGCGAATGTGCTTTTATGACCTTTCTTGAAGCAGTGATCATAAAACCTGAGACACCTTGTATCTCTTAGCGTGTACGATTTGCAGCCAAAAGCATTTGTTGAACATATGCGATGAACATACACATTCAATCGTACACTCTATGAATATACAGGGTGATGAAAAGTTTCCCTTTAGGATTTTTTTTCCTTGTAAATGAATAAATAAAAATATACTCGGACTCATAACCCTTAGTTTTTAGGGGACACATTTTTTATGTGTATATTTGAATCCTCTCTGCTCTAACCCTTAAGAAAGGATAGCTGTCACCCTTAAAATCTTAAATGGAAAAGGGGGGTGACTGATATCATATTTTAAAAGGAATTGAATTTTCTTTATTATGGGACCTTCCTTGTTGGAGTTAATTGAGCAGTTCGTGAAAAATAAAAAAATTAAATATAAAAGTAACCAAATTTTTTGCCACTTGTGTTAATGAACCAAATGTTGAAAATATTCACCTCCAACCTCCATGTAATTATAAAGGCACTATTCGAAATGTTCGGGAACATTATGAAGTATTTCGAAAATTACTTGTCGGCAGTTGTACACTATTCGTTGCCGCAAATCTTCTAAAGAATTGAGGCTGGTCGCGTAAATTTTAGATTTCAAATGCTCTCACAAGAAGAAGTCCAATGGTGACAAATCGGGAGATCTTGCGGGCCATTCAATATAACCTCTTCTTCCAATTCATCTGTCTTTGCTAGAAACGATCTGATAACAGCAGGTTTTTCGAAGGATCAAGTGAAATTCCACAATATTTTTCATTAATACCCTTTTTTATGTATTTTATTTATTTGCCCTCCCTTCCGTTTGAAATTTTAAAGGTGATAAACACCTCTTCGTAGGGGTTGGAATAGAGGAGGTACAAATATGTAAAAAATATGTCCCCTGATAACTAACGTTTACTTGTCCGAGTGTATTTTCATTCATTTATTTACAAGAAAAAAACCTGAGTGAAAACTTTTCGGTATGCCACCCTGTATTTTTATATGCCGTGTAGTAGAATTGTGTTGACAAATTTCTGCGGATACATGGAATAGACGTTCCCGAAATGCTTCCAAAAAATAGACGTTCCCGAAATGCTCTGGGAACCACATCATTGTTGCTACTTACGAAGAGCGGGTAGTACATCAGAGACCGAGATGGGTTCCTCACTCTCCAAGGGAAAAATCAAGACTATACAGAATGCACGCCGTGTGGTAGGAGATGGACGAATGTGGATTGTGAAAAGCTGGCCCTTGTCTTCAGGCTTGGGCCCTACAGTCTTTTAAATACCGAATTGCCACAATTTCATGCCACTTTTCAGTGTACCGGGAAAAAAAATAGCAGAAAGAGATAAAAACAATTTTTTTTATCGATATATTCGTCCATGCGATGCGAAATGACAATGATATTGTCATAGCATAGGATATTCAATTTTTGGAACAAAGCATGAACAAAAATAGAATATGTCCACCAGCAGCACATGTTTGATTTACGCTACAGTTATTTCGCTTAAATATAGTTTACGAGATATTGCTTTGTAAGGACTCTTTAAGAGTTATTCTCCTTTGTAGGACGGATGCATAAATTATTGATTGCATAGAATACAGAAGGTAAGGAAGATAGAGCTTGGATACCGATACACTGAAATATACAATAAATTATGAATCATATCAAATAGCAAAAAAGCCCGATTTCTAACCATATAAATTAAGTTTTCAAGCACAAGGCACTAATTAACGATAAAAAGGTGCTGATTGTTTAATTACTAGGTGATGTCAATCATAATTCCATGCGTTCAACAATTCCAGTTTGAATAATATCTAGACATACTTGGATGGATTCTTGATTTCCTCGGTGACATAGTTTAGATTGTTCCAGCCGTCGTAGGCCCATAAACCCGTATAGAAGGCAGTTGCAATATTGCCGATCGAATATTGAGTATTTGCAAATGGATGTCTCAAATGCTGGGTATTGCCTTGAAGAATAATCAATTCAGTAATTAAATAAAGAAAAACCGATAAGGTCATTTTATTAGAATTTGTTGTTTGTGCCAATTGAAACTAAACTATCTGGTTAGTCACACAAGGTGTTTCTGAACATAGTGCCATAAATTCGACCACGTATTTTAGGTCCCAAAATATGACAAAAACTTAATATAAACCTATATCAAAAGGCATTTCATTTTCGATATACAGGGTGTGAAAGGTTGGTTCCTGAGGATGGTTTTTTATTAATATTTTCGACACGTTTCGAGATAAATTAATGACTTTTTTGCTTTATTATAACTTTTTGTGCTCTTTCTGAGTCTATAAAGAAATTGCCACATTTTTCGGAGTTAGGTAATACAGGAGCGTAGTGATACCTAAACTTTTTTTTACTAATCTTTATTGACGATTTTATAGGAAAAATATTAAATTTGGAGATTTTTATATAAAAAAGGCACTTTTGTTAAAAGCTAAAATCTCCAAGAATTTTCGAGAAAATTGACATTTAATAATCGATGGATACTATGTTTTATTAAATAAACATTAGATTTAAAACTCTCTTTTTATTTATTTTTTTAACAATAATTGTAATCAAACACTAGTCCGGTGATAACGAAAAATTAGTAGTCTTTATTAATAAATGCTGTCATATACGGGAATGTCAAAAATATCTTTTGTTTCATTTCAACGCCAACTGGGTTTTAAATCTGATATTTATTTAATGAAATATTGTATCCACCGATTTGTTAAATCTGAATTTTCTCCAAAACTATTGGAGATTTCGGTTTTCAACAAGAATACATTTTTTACGTAAAAATCTTGAAGTTGAATATTTTTCCTATAAAATCGTGAATAAAGTTAAGTACAAAAAGTTTAGATACTTTTTAAGTACTACCCTCCCTATATTATCTAACTTTGAAAACGTGTGGCCATTTCTTCATAGACTCAAAAAGAGCACAAAAAATTTCAAAAATTCTAAATAAAATAGATCATTAAATCCTGAAGAACATTTTCTACTAAAAAATATAAACGAAATACGAAGTTTTGCTAAAAATTCAAAAGTTGACATCTAAAACAGAAGTTTAGTTAAAAAAAAACTTTGACGTTATTTAATAGTTTGAATAATATCATTTTATTTAGTTTTTAGTTCATCAAAATCTGTTCATACATAACTGAGTTATAGCTCTGCCCCTTTTTTACGAAACAACCTGTATTTAGGAACTTGGGAATAAACCGTTGACATGACGCTGCTTGATACGCAGCCCTAAAAAGTAAATTCAAAGATTCCCTTGCTAGGAAATGGGAAAGTCAAGTCGGAAGTGCTGACTCTATGAAAGTTGATAAAGTAGTTAAAAGTAGTTAAAGTACAAGCAGGGGAAGTGGAAATTGCTTCTGTCGAAAATTACCTCAACATTACTTCTAAACTGGCGTCGCTAATTGCACCACCTTCATCCATGAGATTTTCAGGCCAATTGTACGAGAATTGTAAATTCTATAAACATAAATTTGAGCTATAGATAAAAAACGCTTCTGGTTTTGCTAAACTATCATCAGAAAATATTTGTAATACTGAATGCTATTAGCGCTGAAGCTCTCAAAATCTGCCACTCCCAATTTAAAGAAGAAAAGGGATAAATAGACCACGATTCGGGGAATCTTGAAATATTTTGAAGATAATTTTAAGCTAGAGAAGAACATTATGCACGGGCGAGATTTTTTCTTTCTGCAAAACCAAAAAGAAGGCGAATCTATAGAGCCATACGTATATGTACTACGTAAGCTAAGTGCAGCTTGCAAAATCGAAGATATCCGAGGCGGAATGATTAGAAATTGGATCCACTGTAAAAGAACTTATTGGGGTTGAAGGACTTATCCCTTGAAAACGCTATTAAAATTTATAAAAGTGCGGAAAGGACGTGTGAGAAAATGCAATCTCTTTCAAAAGGAGTTTTTGAAATGTAACTCCATGAAGTCATTGCATTATGTCAACGTTCTACATAGTCAATAAAGTAATCTGAATCACAATCAACATCGAAATCTTCAAGAGCAATCTGGCTAATAGATCTACAAAATTTAGCAAATTTAGCAAAATGATTTAATTTACGAGAAGTACAATTAGAGAAATATTTACTGAGAAACGGATATTTATTTATTGTGGTTGGTTCCGCAATTTCTGCACAGAAAAGTTGTTCCCTTTATCTTTTATTGTAGCTATCCAGAATTCAATTGTAACGTCGTGAAGTCAACGCATGACGTTGGAGTCAACAACATAGTCATTTATGTTGTTGAGAGCTGACATCATAAATGAAGCATGTAACAAATGTGTAAATAATGTAAATTTTAAATCTATTTAATAATTTATTTAATTGTTTTTTTTTATATATTATTTTATTGGAAGTTTAAATTTTTATGAAAAGTCATGGAAAATTCAAAGGCCACTAAATTTAAGAATAAAGCTTACATAATTTTTTATATGTTTGTGAAACATGCCAAATGATATTTAGATGCAGTTGTAAGCACTGAAATATTGACGAACATAAAGAAGACTCCTATTTTACCAAATTTTCAAAATTCGACAAATTTTAAACAAAAATTAATTGTATTTGAAATGTTACAGAGAAGAAAAAATTTTAATTTAAATTTTCCAAAAGTAAGTAATGCTTCTTTTAGTATATTTTAATATAGTGTATTGAAACCGAACTTGATAATTGTATTATATTCGGAACAAAAAATAAAAAAGTTACATGGGGTAACTCCTCTTAAAGACTTCCGATATAGTAAACGATACTATTGGAAAGAATATAGCGAAGCACCTAAAAATATTTAAATTTCGTTGACTTTTTAGATTATCTTGTTGCGTTTCACTAGTCCATTTGAAAATTTTATAATTAAGGTACTATCGCCAAATTTTATTTTCCCAGGAAAGATATAGCTTAATCTTATTAATATAGCTGATAAATTACGAATACACTGTAATTTTTTATAACAATGTTAGAAAAAATTTTAAACTAATATTTAACTGAACTAAAACCTTTAAAATTTAGGTTTCCAAGAGATGTTCAATACAAATACTTCAATATATTTTTAAAAATTCTCAAAACTCTTTTTCTTACTTAAAACTCGATAATACCATTAACTGTAATTATGGTCTTTCAAACTACATGCATTAGGAACTTGAATAACCTTTTACTCATAATTTATTAGAGGTATCGATTAGAGTTAGTTTAGTTAAAGTTTAGTGTTTTAGCTTTTTCGGTCTTCAGTTTAATTAATTTAGGCTTTTTTTTAGTTAAATAGTAAATCAAACTAATTTTGGAAAGTTCTCTAAATTGAAAAATTTAATTTAGACTATAGTTGTATAATAAAAATTAATTAAATCCAATTTTAATAATAAAACGTTGTCTTTTCTTCTCTCAAACTTCAAAGTTGGTACGAAACACTTTGGGTCTTACGATAAAAATGAAAGTCTGAACTTCTAACTTTAATGTCTCGCATGCTTATTCGCAAGCGAAATGTGGAATTTTTATATGAAGCACGTTTATACGAAATAAACGTTATTTTGAGCTCCTCTTTAAACGCTATCATTTATGACACCTTTTTTCAGGCCACTCTGTATTCAAGGGTAAACGATAATTGCATAAAAATCCCATAAAACCATGAGATTTTTTGTTGCTTTCATTAATTTAAACCTGTGACTGGAACCAAAATTAAATTCAAGTGTTAGATTATTTACTTACCATCCAGAATTTTGTAGAGGCCTCCTAATATCACTATAAGCACTGCCACTAGCTTTGCAGCCGTAAAAACATTTTGCACACTCGTTGCTAAGTTCACACTGTAGCAATTGACATACAATATCACCACTGAAAAATATGAAACGAGTATTAAAGTAGACAATCAAATTGAAATTAAAGTAAAAAACTTGTTGCAAATTGACTAGATATTTAAAAAGTTTCAACACAAGGATTTTAGAGGAAATGCAAGTCTAGCCGCTCTAAATTGACTCTTCCCCCAGTTAACTTTCGTTAACTTGCTTATTTTTTAAAAATTTATTTATTATTTTTTTACCGAAGTCTGCGAGCACAAAATAAAAAATAATCCAATTTCCTATCAACATACAAGTTTTTTTATTGTTTACGTACTTTAACTGAGTTTGTATTGCATTTTTTACGAAATTTATAGCTGTTTTTTTCAAAAACTAATCGACAGATTTTGAATTACGTTAGACCATTGAATGTAATGTTGAAAAACTTTTAATTAGAGGTGTCACTTGAACCATGTTTCAATTTTAAACAATAATAATTTGTTAAAAAGTGAACAAGGGGGGGGGGGCATTTAAGCCACACAGTATAGCCTTGAATACGTACAGACTGTGCCAATTAAAAGGTGACCGTTAAAAAAAACCCTCAAACAGGCGGTAAGATATCGGTGGCATTTTTTAGATAAATTCATCCCTTAATCTGTCGGCAATCAGATATTTGATGGTAGATAACAAATGGATTAATTAACGCCCTTCATTTACCCGTCGCCGTCTACGGCAAAGTTTTTTCAATGATCGCTCCTTATAAGGAGGGTGAAATTCAAAAAGTTGTCATAAATAAAATCGATGAAGGACATCAAATTCGTATACAAAAAATTGCTAAGGAATTAAATACTATACATGTAACTGTGTGGCAGATTTTTCAAACTCAACATGCTCTATTACCTGGGCATGTTTCTCTCAGAGTGGAGAAAAATTTAAAAAATGGAATAGTAGACAAGGGCGTGGACGATAATTATCTGACTGAGATTACGCAAGTGTGTAGCAATAAGTCTATTAATACTTTTCTAATTAACTATGTTTATACCAGCTAACCAATAAAAATTAAAGTTTTCCTGCATACACACCCATGGCAAGCAAAGCTACCATCTTGACTACAATCTCAGGAGGTTCACATTCGGTCACAAATGCTTCTACTGCATACTTCCCGAAACTCAGACAAATGATGGCCATTTGAGACGGCTTCAGTACAAGGGTACTCGCCCAGGAAAAGAGAAAGGCTGGTGGTGCGCCGAAAGCGTCCATAAAATAAGCATATTCCGCCCCGGATGAAGTGTTCATCGTTCCAAGTTCAGCATAGGACAGAGCCCCTAAAAAAAGTGAAAAGCATCGTTGGGATGTCCCAGGATACAAGATTTTTTTTTTGAAATTTACACTATACAGGATGTTCCTGAAATTACTATATAACGCTTGACCAAAAATTCCTTAACCAAAAATAAGGTGCTCTAGGCAAACTTACCTATATTCAATTTTGCTTTATTTTCTTTAAGTTCTAAAATGAATATAATTTTTTCGAAATAATTACTAAACTCTTTTATCGATTTTTACTAATTTTGGAACCAAGAACTACTACATAAACTGGCGTGTTTTAACGTAAACAGAATCTTTTTTTAATAATGGAAATATTTAAAATGGCGTGTGGTTCCTACATGAAAGTTTGTATTTTTATTTTTCCCTGTATTACTTTAGTTTTTTCTCTTCCACTAACTGACTTTATTTTGAAACTTTTTTCTCTCTTGTAAAATTTTCGCCAGACATACAGTTTCTCTACAAAAGAAAATTATTTGCTATACTATATGTATATATATGTATAGTATGTAGATACTTTGCAATTCATAACTGTTGTTTAGTTGGAGCGCAAACATGAAAAAAGTTTTAATTCTAAAGAACTACTAAGTTAATTTAGTATTAGTATTCTTATAACAAATGTTCAAAATGTTAACCGTTTTCTTTGATAATACTTGCCGAAAATTTGTTTTAAAGAATTAATTTGCATTTTGGGCATCATATCGGGCTGTTTTTTAACTTTTCACAACGATAAATTGCAAGGTATCTGTATAGCATAGTAATTTTTTTTGTAGAAAAACTGTAGGGTTGGCGAAAAATTTACAAAAGACAAAAAAAATTCAAAATAAAATCAGTTAGTGGAAAAGAAAAATAAAGTCATTTGTACAGGAACAAAAACGAAGGACGTAACAAAAATACAGACTTTTATTTACGAATCACGAGCCATTTTTAACATTTTCGAGTATTGAAAAAAGATCCTACCTCCGTCAAAACACGGCAATTTATATAATTACTCTTAGTTTCAAAATTAGTGAAAATCCATAGAAGCGTTTAGCAATTACTTCGAAGAAACGGTATTAATTTGAAAACATTGACGGCCTGTAGTGGCTAAATGAAGCAACATTGGATATAAGTAAGTTTGTCTAGAACCCTTTTTTTGGTTAAAGAATTTTTGGTCAATCATTGTACAGTCATTTCAGGGACATTCTGTATAATTTTGGAGTAACACTCACCAAGAAGCGACAACACCCCACATAACAGCCATATTACGAAACTCATGCCAATCGAGCCCGTTCTTTCCAATAAGCCCGAAGGCGAAACGAAAATCCCAGATCCTGAAAAAAATTACATGACAAATAGATTCCCTTGAAGAAGTAAAATTAAAACTACCAACATTTCAGACTTACTAGACGCGCAAATTGGACTACAATCGAATCCATCAAGAGCATAAATCTACAGATACGTAGCAGGTACATGAAAAGTACAACGGTAAGTTCCTAAAGAAAATGAATTCAGTAATTGACCTACCAATCATAGTTCCGACAATTAAAGCCACCCCACTGACGAGTCCCACCCGTCTCTTGAGGTGAATAGGGTCATTCTCAGTTGGGCGGTATCTCTCCAGCTGGTCGGACTCAAGAGGGGGATCCACGAGTCCGTGGTTGTAGAAACCGCGGTCTTGCTCGACTCTGAAGCCGTTTCCCGCGTTGCCATTGAGGACAGATCCTCGGCTGCCTCGCCACTGAACACCGCCTTCTTTAAGTAAGTTGGGGTGTGAGTTATTGTTTCCTAAAAAAGAATAATTTTATTATTAATTTTTAGCAGAATAGCGAGATATACAGGAAAAATATTGCAGGAAACAGACATAAAACCCATTATTCATGTATACCTAATAATTTTGATCCCGTTTTCTCGTTATGGAAATCAAAATTTTATTGCAATCAGCAAATAAAATGTTACGAGCTTAAATAAATAAAAACATTAATTTAGAATGTGCCAGCTTTTTTATGTCCTCTACTTTTGCCCATATCGATAAATATTTATTCGCTTTCTTTATATTACCAGCGATGGGTCTTGTATGACCTACGTATAATGCTACTCTACAATCTTTCCAATTTAACAATTCAAAGATTCGTAAAGCGTAAGCACCAAATTCAGATACTTCATATGCCTTTGAAGGTGCCCGTCCTAAAACAATTCTCCGCAGACGATACGGGAATTTTAATAGGCGAAGACCCTTCATATGGATATTCTCAATTAAAAGCAATTATTGGCATTAATGTTTTTTTCTTAAATAATAAAACAGAATCTGCTCGAGAAAGTCGTTAAATTATAGAGCTGCAAAAAGAAGTTGGACGATTCTTTATTCTAATTAGGAAATTGTTGGTAAATTGCGTGGTCGTAAAGATCGTCAGTTTCAATTTTCATTACTCAGACTGGTACGTTGTACTGTGGAGAGAAACAGGCGAAAGATATCCAGAAGGGCACACAGATGTGCAGGTGGCATTTGGTGGAGGCAGGGTGAATGAATGGTAACCATGACATGCTAAGCCAACATAATATTGAACGAATATGACCCATGCCGTCTAATAGGATGTTCACCTTTTAAAATTTTGACAAATTGGTGGATGCGTAAGAAAATGCATGGGAAGTTATTCCATAAGAAATATAATGAATAATTTATACAAGGTGAATAAATAAGACAGTCCAATAAGCGAGTACACTGTTAGTTTAATATAAACAGGTTTTTCGAGACAAAGGAATATCTTGGAGCCACTGGCATAAGCCATTTCTGTTGATTAAAATACTTTCAAAGTTTTAGATCCTAGAAGCTTCCCTCATCACACGTGTCGTCGATTGGCCTATCTCCTGGCTTGTTGTGAACGTCCATTCCTAGCAGGTAAACGATTCTCCTAATTAGCCATTAGCCAAGAAAATGCATTTTCTTTTGAAAAGTGCTCAGGATTTACTTAATAAATGGCCCATCTAATAACCTTGTGTAAATGGACGGCATATGCTGAGCGTGGTAGAAAGACTGACACAAGCTAGGGGTGAACCCACAAAATATTTAGTTTTAAGAAGATCGTATTTTGAGATTTGTAACATATTATTTGAATACCTATTTAATTAGGATTAAAGTGAAAAAATCAATTCAGTATATTATATTCTAAGTGCATTGTTATGACTTCAACGTCAGGTTTAAATTATATATAAAAATTCAAAGTGTTGAGAACCATATCATCAATAATATTTTTATTTGGCATTCATTTCCATTTCTAAGTAGGAGAAAAAAGTATATTATACACCACGGTTGTAAAGTAAATCGTTATGACCTGAGCATGCGGTGTAAATCCTGAAAGCGCAACACCACTACTTTAAAATAGCGGTGTATATGTGATTTTTTTCCATTACTAGGTTTGATAAACTTGCAATGAACTTACCTAAACTAAGGATAATAAATCGTGAACAAAAAATAGGTAACGTATCCTCAATCATAATATCAATTAACGACGATATTTAATTTGACATTCGTTTCCATGGTAACAATAGAGAAGATGACAATAATGTCTAGCGACCTAATGACGAAGTCCGACCTAATGACGAAATCATTAGGTCGCTAAGTAAAAAATGAGCCATGTGCGTATCATTATTAATATGTTACTAAACCGTTTTAGGAAAACAGACGTGAAACCGTACAATGCAACACACCCTGTAGTTTTTTAAAGCTACTAATGGAAAAAAAATTTACTCGTTAGCGCAGTGCTGTTATTTAGCCGGTTATAAAGTCTTACAGAAAATAAATCTATTCAATTAATACATATCTGATGAGTTTAGTCCCTTAACAATTTCCATAATTTTGTAAAACATGTTGAGCAATGCAAATATGATGCATAATAATTTATTTTACAACCACGGTGTATAATACATTTTTTTCTCTTACTTGGAAATGAAAATAAACATCAAATGTAAATTTCGTTGATCGCATGATTTTTTTAAAATTTATTCTAAATTTAGGTAAAATTTAATCTAATTTAATCAAATCTGATAGTGAAATATTCGTGTATATACCGCGATTCTGAGATGGTTAAGATCCCCATGTCTTGTGAGTTATGATTTTAAGACTACCTCACAACAATGCTGTCTGAAGCAATCATGCGTCCGCTTGTTTGCTGACCCTGTAAGTTCGCAATACACTATGAGATATCGATTATCCTGGAATGATAATAGTAGAACATATTGAATATACATATTTAACTTTCAAGAAATCAATGTTTCAATTGTGGCTTAATTTAGACACAGTTTATTTCCGAAAGAGTGTCGAAAGAGAAAATTACACGTGGGCAAGTTTCTAAAATTTATTGATGTTTCAACATCTTGAGCATATCTAATGAAAAATGAACGAACATATAAAATAAAATATTAGATTATCTATTCAATTCTCTTATTAAATCTGATCGTTATTAAATAAGGTATTGATGAAGACCTGATAAAAATTAACACAAGCGCTACCTTTGTCATCTAGAAAAATGCAGATTTTTATTCCTAGTTTAAAATAAAGCGGAAAATGTCATGACCCACTAACATGAAGGAACTTTTGTGCAAAAACATAATGTGAAGTTATTATTCATTCCAACGTGTTTACTGCAGCTTTATAAATTAGGTCCACGCAATACTTTATGGCGTCCAGCATTAAATAGGTTTTCTTCAACTAATTTTAACTCCCGTTTTAAATTTTTGTAAGTACCTGTGTACCTGTTTGCAGGCTTATATTAGCTATTCTAATAACAACTCTTAGGTTATTGTAATTTTAGCAACGTCCACTTTTTTTCGTCCTTATCGCTGTTTGTTCTAGGGAAACTTCAAAAATAATAAAGTTGTAGCTAAATCATTTTAAATCCAAAATATATGTTATTACATTATTTACATATTTTTATAAAACATTAATTTGATAACCTATACCTGAAAACCCTTTATAATAATCAAGAGAATTAAAATCTGGACTGCGTGGTGGCTAAGCATCTGATCATATCACAGCCCTGTATAATAAATGCCACTTTTCCCGATAAAAAAGTTTGCGTCATTAGCGAAGCGACTGGCGCACTTCTCCTAAGGGGTTAGTATCCATTATGTGCAAATAGCATACTAGACTTTGCCAAACGGTTAAGCTTTCGAGAACTAAACAAAATGATTTTTTAAATAATGCTCCTCTAAAAAATGAAGAAATAAAATGTCATTGTGGTTTATCATTTAACACCAAATTCCAGTGCATAAATAAACCACAATTAGGACGACGATATTTTTTGGGTTTCTAAAGATTTTCTTGGCTTCTCGTTCAC
Source organism: Euwallacea similis (assembly GCF_039881205.1). NCBI lineage: Eukaryota > Metazoa > Arthropoda > Insecta > Coleoptera > Curculionidae > Euwallacea > Euwallacea similis. Next base: position 1,525,218 of record NC_089632.1, on the reverse strand, counting down.
TTCTAGGGGTTCACTAATTTAAACATAATTACTATATCTATAGATATAATTTACATATAATATATAATACCTAAATGACTAAATATTTAACAACAAAACCTATAATATTTTTGTCGTTTTACAATTATTATTGTTGCCGTGTTATCACATGGCAGCGTCGAAGCTTCAATTTTAACACCTACTGAACCTTGAAATTTAAGGCCTACTAAGTCCTCTGGAAACCATTATGCTTATGAAAATGTCAACGCCTATCCGGGAGGAACACATATTGACATATTATTCCCGCTCGATAGCATTTTCTCACCTGGAGTCAGTGATACCCTCCATTATGTTTTTGCAAAGTCATGTATGATGACCATATTTTTTTATAGCCATGGGCAAATAAATATCATGTCAACATATTTTTCATTGCTAAATTTATCTGACGTTTTTAGGAATGCGAATAAAATAAAAATTATATTACTTCAAGAAATTTTAAAATTCAGTCGATATTTTAGTGGATAACTGGTGTTGTGATGATTTCAGCGATTATTATAATTTGCATTATTTTGTTGAAATGTAGCTACAGTTTTCAAAATACCATTATATAATCAATGAAGGTACATTTATGATGCCAAATTTTCGTCAATAAAAAAATGTCTCACTAATGCAGTTCCGCTGATTTCGGCCCAGACATTGTCTTTCTGAGGATACTTTTTGCCTAGTATCGACAGTTATACCGATTGATAACTCCATTTAGCATAAAAGCTTCTTCACCAGACAAGAAAATGCCATTGGAAAAATCACTGTTTTCGCCATTTTTAAGACATCATCGAATGAGGAAATTTTATTCTCCGATCGAAGTCTTCATCTATGAGTTATTAAACAAAACTGAATTTGTATCGATGATAATGCTGCGTCTTTAAAGCTGTTTCGATTAAATCTTCCACAAAATGTAGCGAATTTCTTGTCTCTTCTGGTCCTCCGAAACAAGTTTTCTTGTTGATGGTTTTTATATATGTAAGATCACAGTTGACTGTCGGTGTATTCTTGTAGATAACATAAGTGTTACTTTTAAGTTTGATAGATGTTAGATTGTAGGTATTATTTTTAAGATTGATATACCCCTGAGGTATGACCCTGGTAGGCATTAGTTGGAGCATGAGAATTTCCCATACTATGCCGGGTCAACATTGGAAATTCTCGCGATAAACTTGGTCGGCATTGAAATTGCTCGCAATAGACTTCGTCGGCCCTATAGTTGCAATTCCAATTTCCAGCTAAGACGTCACGGTTTAATGCGGCAGATGGTACCTTAACCAGGGTACATCCATGGTTTATCATCATGGGTTTTAGTATTTAAGGATTTGCAGGGCATGTACAAATCTCTCTTTTCTTCTAAGTTCGATTGGTCATTGGCAACTCGGGAGTGGTGTCCGCGCTCGCAAATTCATAAGTTACTTTGTCCTCCGCTTTGTTCACTTTGTATTAATAAACGTACATTCACAATCCTTTTTCTGACCTGTGATTTCATTATAATATATAAACACCATCCCATATCTACAGTAGTATCAAATCCGATACTGCATATGTCTATAATACGTGTTAAGACTGTAGTTAGTCATATTGGACTATTTCCTTGATTAAGATACCCGATGCTACGCCCATGTATTTGTAATTCCGTTTTAGTTCCCGAATATTACTAGGTCCTTTTTTTTATAAGTTATTTTAGCGATAGTCACGTGCATTCAAGGAATTCCCAACGTTAGCATCCATCATCCCCAGATGGTGGTTGTTTTATGATTGGGATTTCCAACAATGCTCTTGTCGGAGCTATAATGTCGGTCCAATTTAAGCGCCGCTCCGCCGGCATGGCCAACGAAGGTCCAATCGGCTATTCATCTGGACGTTGCGCGTTAACACGATGAGTAGCCGGGAAGCCGACAATTGCTTCCAATTTAGGGGTACGCCTATGAGTACCGGCCCTTAGCTCTACTATTTAAGACCTAGAAATATAGAAATCGCTCTCTCATCTATCATCTCTCAGTGCAACAACATCACGACCAGGACACTGTGAGTTCCTCAGCTACCTCGCGCGTCCTCTTCCGATTTATAACAACTACTCCGGGCGTGAATTATTAAGTTAGTTAAGTGCGTTACTTTCGTGTATTGTTCAATAGTACAATAAATGAATTGTAAAGTACTCCCGAGTTCATTGTCCGCGAGTCACGAAATCCTGTAAAATATTCACGAGGGTGGTACTCGCGCCAATAGAGGAACGAACCCCCTAGCCCGAACAATACGTGCTTCTTGAGACTTGCTCAGAATCGCCCGCAGAACACAAGTAGATTGTAATATTGGGTTTATCCCAATCGTAAAAATATTTCTTTGAAATTTTCCCTTCCATGCAGTACAGGTTGACATTCAAACAAAATTCTTAACACTAGTAATTCTCGAGCTATTGAAAACTGTCTGTGAATTAGCTTCACAAATTTTAAACTCACAATATCAAATTCGGTTGCTGCGGAAAACCTCATTAGAGATGCGAAGATAATAAAATTTTAAAAAGTTCTAAATTATACGAAACTACAAATTTAAGAGGATAGGTTTTTGGATAAATTATATTAGGCTATTTCAATTATTTTAAGCACAGATACCGAAACTGTTTAGGTCTTAGTTTTCGCGGCACTAGCAACAACTTTACGACCAGCGAGCATCATTATATTTTTACGGCCCGTTGCTCTTGGAAACGGGAGAAACTCATTACATTTTCCTACAAATTTAATTCCTATTTTTTAATAACAGTATATTCAAAATTGAATAATATTTTGAATCAAAGTTACGACTTAAGCTTGTTTATCCACAATTTACTCGTCGTATAACTATTTATCACTTGTCCAATGGCATTAAGAGTGTCACACATCTTAATCATTCGGGCTGTTTAAGTTTATATCGAATATTGAATCATATTTAATTAATCACTATTAAGCAGTTTAGTTAACTATAAGTACTGTTATTGTTCTTATTGTGAAGGGTAAAGTAGATAGTGTGTGGCTTTGTGTTCTCACTGGTAGCTTCCCTGCAATAGACGGGACAGAGCAAAGGAGGTGAGGTACCCAATTATTATTACTATTACTAGTATTCTTGTTATATTACTGCACTTACAATATTTTGCACAAAATTACTGATATCTCGATCTGTTCGCAACTTTTAATCAAAGACCTAAAAAATGCAATTTTCTTCAAACCACATTGCTTTCGCGTACCTTCGAACGTAACTAAATTCAGTATTTTTGTGTTTTTAGCAATTATCAAATGAAAGTTGCAAACATTCTGACAACTTAGTTCGGGTTGTAGATGTAAGTTTGTAAAGAAAAAGGAAAAGTAAAGAGATTTCGGTAAGAAGTGAAAGTCTTTTTCAGAGTTCAGGTTAGAAGCACTTACAAGTTAGTAGCAGCAGTTCAACCGTTTGCTAAAATAATCCATGACAAATCAGCAAACAACTTAATTTCACTTTCCGAAGTTATTATTATATTGAATTTATCCTAATATCAATTTTTAACACACAAAAATTGTATATATCGGTCTTCTAAGCCAAAAAGAATCGGATTCGAAACATATTGTTTAAAGCGCTTTTTAAAACTTTTTTCAAAGTTGTACAAATCAGAATAACTAAGTGACCAAACCCTGCTTTTGTTGTACCATAATAGGGTGATGTAAAGGAAGTTAGGGTTATATAGAGTATCATTGAAGTGGCTGTACACAGTTTGACCACGATTTCTGAACCACAAGTAAGACGTTCTAAGCTTTACGTATATCCAATGTGGATTCGTTTTGCCGCTACAGGGCACCAATGAGAAAAAACGCCAAAAATTGAGAAAAAAAAGGTACCATCCCAGTTGATCGGTAGAATATCTATAGAAGTAGAAGTTGCCAAACAAGCCGTTCTTAATTGAGTTTCCAATATAATGGTAAGAAAGCTCTCAGGAGGTCCATCGATAATTCGAATTATGTTTATATGTTTATTGCAAATATTGAAATAGTTGTCTGCGTAAGTCAGAAACGTGCTATTAAAAAAAAAACAAATTCTGAACAATTTCGTGAAAGAAAAGTTTTCCCTGCAGGATCGCCACATGATGCTCATAGCTATTGCTAATTAGATCACAACTATTATACAACTCTGGAGAGCCTAATAAATCATAAACAAAAAATGTTAAAAAAAAGAATGTGTCTTATTAAAATAAAATACTATGATAAATTGGATGTTTTATTTACCCTGTTTGCAAACAATCCTATTAAGCAAAACAGAAAAAATGTATGTATAATCATATACAAGGTGTAATTGAAGTAATGTCATTAATTTTAAGGGGTGATTCCTTGTCATATTTTATGAAAATATGTTTATATAAACATGTGTCCTAACTTGTATAATTTTCGAGATATAGGTTGTAAAAGTTTTATTAAAAAATCGATTTTTTATTAATTATTCAAAAAGCTTTGCGCCGATTTTGATGAAACGTGGCATGTTTGTTAGCATTAATAAGGGGTTGCGTTTAATGTTATTACATTTTAAATAATAATTCCAGTGACGTCACAAATGGTTACCTGATTGATATTTATGGTGTAATTATTGTATGCCACTGTTCTTTCTAAATTTCGTATTTGTATCGGACTAAACAAAACATGTTTTCACCTTAAATGTTAAAAATACCAATAAGAATTTATAAGATGCCCCAAACATTAGTTAAATTAAATTTTCAAAATAATAGAAAATACCTATCATAAAAATATTACTTTGATATTTTTATTTTTTTCCAAAAGTTAAGCGAGTCATAAAAGAAGTCAAAGGACAAGAAAGTTGTATTTTTAATTGTTTAATCTGATGCAAATATCAAATCCAGAAAAAACGGTGGCGTACAATAATTACACCATAAATATCATTCAGGTAATCATTTGTGACGCCACAGGAATTATTATTTAAAATGTAATAACATCAAATGTAACCCCTTATTAATGCTAACAAACATGCCAAGTTTCATCAAAATTGACGCAAAGCTTTTCGAATAATTAATAAAAAATCGATTTTTTAATAAAACTTTGACACCCTGTATCTCGAAAATGATGCAAGTTAGGACACATGTTTATATGAACATGTTTTCATAAAATATGACAAGGAATCACCCCTTAAAATTAATGACATCACTTCAGTTACACCCTGTATGTATTAATAATAGGATTTATCTTAAATTTACAAGAGGAGAGGTACATTCTTTTGCCACTTTTCAAACCTGGAACGCCCATATTTCGGGAAAGCGTGGGGCAATTGCGTTGAAAAATATTTCAAATCGATTGTCTCGATGCGCTCCATAACCCTACGCAAATCAGTTCACAAAATGTCTTTTGGTTTTACAATTTAATTAGTGTGGCATCCGCTTGTCAGACCGCTTAGTGTACATAGTTTGTCCCATAGTTATAGCCCTGCTATAAGTTAGGATTAAGGATTAGGGCATGAGGGCGATTTACCCCTAAGGTACGCCCATGGTTGGCATTACCCGGTACCCTGGGTTTTTTCCACAATGCTCTGTTAGCATGGGAAGTACAATGCTGGTTCCCTTTGGCGAGATCTTCGCCAAGGGCTGGGTGCCAGATGTGGACGCAGCGGCTCCGTGCGGAGGGCTGTCCTAATGCCTTCAAGTATTGTTTAGATGGTATGCCCATGGTTTACGATCATGGATGTTCATACTTAAGGCTAGGGAGAAAGCGGATCGTTCTCTTTTTCCTGGCTTCCTGGTGGACTGAAGACTCAGGGGTCGTGCCCGCGCTTTTTTACTCAGTTTTTTATCTAATATATTCATATCGTTAAGTTAACGTGGCTATCATTGAAATATCCCTAACTATCCCTAAAACACAATTGCCGAAGCTCCAATTAATAAACCCCTAGACAACGGAGAAAAATTTACATTAGTTTCTTACAATGGCCACATACTAATAAAAATTATGAATTCTGGACAATTTGAAGAAAGAAGAGATGCCACTGCAGGATCACAACATGATGCTTATGGCTATTGTTCATAAGAGAATGAAATTTATGAGCTCAGATATATTATTGAGCCTTTGAAATTGTTTTAAACAGATCAAAGTTTTACACAGATCGAGGCAAAATGTTGAGGTTGAGAATGGTTTTATTTTTATTATATATTATATAACAACTTCGAGAGCTTTATTAGTCCTTAAGTTTTATAAATGTTAGATTAGAACTGACAATAAAATGAGGGGCAGGCTGACAGAGCTATAGTACGGTAGGGCACTGTCGAGTGAGGTCACCAGTACCATGACGCACCTAAGTGGCCGTGTACAATTATTTAGGGAACATTAAACAGGGACTAACAGGACTACCACGGTTCTTAAAGACTCATCAGAACTAGGAAAGTTAAAACAAGAGGGACAAAGAACAAACAATTAATAAATAGGTGGGCGGAGGAGCGGACGTGGGGTAGTGAATTCATTAGTGTGTCTTCCTATTCCTTTACTATTAATAAACATCTTCGATTAAACATGGAAAACGTCTCAAGTGATATTTCGACATACAGTGACTCCCTAAAATATTCGGTCACGTACACTTACAATTTTCTTTTGTGTATAGTAATAATAAAAATAAACAATTAGGAAACGGGACTTTGAAATATATTCGATATTAGTTTTTGCTTACTAACAATGCTAAAATATATTTATAATTTAGTATCAAGATATAGAAAAACTAAAATATCTTAACAAACAGCTCGTTTTTGGGGTCTAAAATATTTTTGACAACAATAAACAATAAACAAGTAAGGAAAAAATATTAATATTTTGTATGCCCTCCTTGATTGTTTATAATGGTTTGAAGACGTTTAAGCATTGATAAAACAATTTAAAAAAAATTAAATTAAGCTCAATTTTGCGCCACTCCTCCATTAAAACTTCTTTGCTCGTTTTTATTTGTTATTGAATGTTGTCTTACTTTCAAATCTAACTGTTGCTATACATTCTCAATTGGATTAAAATCCGGATATTGAGCTGGGATTTTTGAGAATGTTTAAACAGTTGTAGAGCATCCATTCTTTAACAATCATCGCGTTGTGTTTGGGATCATTGTCTTGATAATACTTAAAACTCCCTCGAATTCCTATATCAAGTGCACTTTTTAACAAATTATTTTTTAAGATGTTTAAATAAACCATTTTATCCATTGCTCCATCAATGAACACTAATTCCCCAACTCCTTTGGCCGAAATGCAGTTCCAGACCATTACTGTTCCATCACCGTGTTTCACAGTAAGACGGAAATTACATGTTTTCAGTTCTTTGTTGAGTCTCCTCCATATCATTTGTCTGGTCATCGGACCCAAATATATTGAATTTTGACTCATCGGCAAAAATTACATCCTTCCAATAGTTTTCCGGTTTTAAAATCATCGCCGATGCAAATTCTTTTCTAAAGTTCTTATTTTTGGTATTAAGCCATGGTTTTTTTTCTGGGTACCTGACCATTGAAACCATTTGCTCTTATGCATCTTCGTATAGTTTCTGGAGATATTTTTTTACCAGTTTGATTTTCCAGAGCTATTTTCAGTTTAAGAGCGCTAATTCTGGGATTTTCCTTAATAATCTTCATGATGTATCGCTCTTCTCGAGCGTTTATTAGTTTCATACGGCCAGTTTGTTTGATGGAAAGAATTTGGTATTCAACTTTGTGCCGGTGAATAATGTCCGCAACCGTGCTCTTGCTCAGATTCAGTTTTTCGCCAATTTTCCTGCAGAATAACTTCTTTTCAAAGTTGAAAATGACCAATTGCCGTAAATCGAAAATGATATTTGCCTTATTTTTAACTTTACCCATTTTTGCCCCTCAAAAATTCATATGAGTATTAGGGATAACTTTCATAAGGAACTATAGAACTATGATGGAATATTACATCCAACACAAGACACGCTCTGATGGGCAAAACTACAATCTATCAAAAATTTTCGAATATTTCTGAAACCCCAGAAACAAAGTTAAGATATTTCAGTTTTTCTATATTTTGATACTGAATTATAAATACAGTATGTTACAATTCTGTTCGTACACATGTATTTTTTGAGTAAAACATTCGACTTGTGCTTTCAAATGCAACGTTGTTTATATTTATTTCATGATTATTAACAATAACTATATTGTGAACATTTATATAATTTAAACGAATTTTTCTGTTCATATTTAACACGGATAATTAGTTAATTCAACAAAAATATCTTATTTTCGTGCAACAATTCTGTTCATACACTTCAATTTAAATACAAAAATAAACAAAGGTTTTTCTTTTTCATATGATTAATTAATATTCTGTTGAATAATCTTTTGCTTTGATTACCACTTGATATCTTTTTTTCATAGAATAAACTAAGTTATTACGTATGTCCGAACTGATTCTTTCCCACTATTGAATTATATTTCTTAAGTCGGATTTTGATTAAATTCAATGTTTTCTAACGTTTCTTTTCAAAATGGCCCGCAAATGCTCGATGAGATTTAAATGGGGCAATTGTGATGATGTCTTAAGCAACTTTGGAACATTCCAAATTAGCCTTCCTTTGTTAAGCAGAGCCGTATGCTTAGGGTCGTTGTCTTGTTGGAATCTATAAACCCTAGACGTACCTAATTTTTGTGCACTTTGCTTGACATCTCTTTTCAAAATTTCATTGTAACCAGGTTTATCCATAATGTTTTCTATAAAATCAACAATTTCAACCCCTCTTGACGACATACAGCCCCAAATCATTAAAGATCCACCGCCATGTTTTACACTTAGAAGTGTATTACACGGATTATTGTCTTCATTGGCCTTCCTCCACACTCTATGGATTTCATCGAGTTCAAAAAGATTACTTTTTGTTTCATCCGACCAAATTACACTATCCCAAAACTCTTCGTCTTTATTTATATGCTCTTTAGCAAATAGAAGTCGTTTGCGGCGATTTATCTTACTAATGTAGGGTTTTTTCTTGGAATTCGACCATGATATCCATTTTTACATAATATACGCTGAATTGTTTAATAGATACAAGTTTTCCTTTTGCATTTTCGATGATTGGGTGAATTTGTGGTACGGGTTCTTCTTAATTTCTTTAAGAATTATATGTTCTTCTCTTTCATTTAATTTTTTTCTTTCGATTTTCTCGGAAATTTTTGAATAGTGCCTTGATTTTTAAACTTGTTCACAATACATTGAATTGTCGAGTGTGTTTTATTAGCCACTTGACCTATTTTTCTCAAACTATAGCCCTTTAGTGCCATATTAGCAATAGCATTTTTAAAATCAAAACTAAGTTCTTTTCGATTTACCATTTGACATAGAATTAATAAACGAAAAAATTATGTCGATCTAGTATTCTTGATCAAGTACATGATAAGACATGCGAAGAATTTCTACCAAAACAAGTTGTTCCCAAAATTTTTGCTCCCTTTTTAATCAACTGTACGAATAGAAAAATTGCACGAAAATAAGATATTTTTGTTGAATTAATTAATTATTATCCGTGTTAAATATGAACAAAAAATTCGTTTAAATTACATAAATGTTCACAATATAGTTATTGTTAATAATTATGAAATAAATATAAACAACGTTGCATTTGAAAACACAAATCGAATGTTTTACTCAAAAAATGCATGTGTACCAACAGAATTGCTATTATACATAATGTATGCTTTTGCATTGTTAGTAAGCAAAAACTAATACCAAACATATACTAAAGTCCTGTTTCCTAATTGTTTATTATTATTATTACTATACACAAAAGCAGATTATAAGCGTAACTGTCCGAATATTTTAGAGAGTCACTGTATATATAATATTGTTCTCAAAAAACCTCTGACTTCTTTTTCAATGAAGTTCTTTTTGCAATAGGAAATGTATTTTTTCTTCCGTCGGGGTATGTTTGCATAATGAATCTGCTGCCGTGAAGTCGCAATTCTTCCTTCATTGTACTAAATCTGGTAACATCGCAAGTATCGTTTCTAAGACCGATCAATTGTGCGTTTACAAAAGGCAAGTTGTAAATTTTTTGTATGTTTTCGTACCGATATCACATCGTAGATGATTCACTCGAGTGTTAGCACCGCGATGGACAAGATGTTTGTAATGTGCGCTGCATTAATAATCGGGATAATCAGGTTTTACTTTGTTCTAAAGACTTGTGAGGTACGCCTTCAGTCCACCCATGACTTAGTAACTGAAAGTGGACGGCGTTTAACTGTTATTTTGTGAGTGAAAGTGGATGTTGCTGAAATGATTTTGGCTCACGCTTTTGGTGCTCGTGGGTGAGTTTTGATTGTTGTTCCTTGTGGTTGTGTTAGGCCGATGAGAACGACGTATGTTGTTTTCATCAGTTGAAAGTCACAATTATTTGCAATTTTTGCTCTTCTGGAAGATACTTAGGACCATCTGAACGTGGCCAAAGAATTATATTTCAACTTGAGCTGTGTTGGAATTTTTATGTTTCAGGTCTCAACTGTGTACGCCTTTGCTTCAAGTCGAAATTAATTCGAAACTCTAATTGTTTTGAGATTTTTTTCCAGGAATTAATATTGGATTTGTTTCAGAAAACAAAATTAAATTTTTTTCACGAGGTAAAATTAAATTGTTTTCAGGAAGTAAAATCGATATTTTTTTCAGAAAATAAAATTGAATTTTTTTCATGAATTAATATTGATGTTTTTGCGTTTGAGGTTTCAACTGCGTACGCCTCTGTTTCGAGTAGAAATTAACTCGAAACTCTAACTGTTTTGAGAATACTTCTTCAGGAATTAATGTTAAATTGTTTGTTTGTTTTGTTGGATTTATTAGACCAGTTGTAATGCCAACTCGATTAAATGGGGATAACTATTTACTCCTTTTGCAAAACACTTTACCCGATTTAGTGAAGAATCTCTCATTGCAATTTCGTGACGCATTGTGGTTTATGTACTACGGGGCGCCACCCCACTTTAGTTTAAACGTTCGTAGATTTTTATATGAAACACCCTAACAGATAGATCGGAAGATGCAACCATGCACCCGTAAATTGGGCAGCAAGATCCCCCGATTTAATGCCTTTAGATTTTTTCTGTGGGGAGCTCTTAAATAAAAAGTGTATACTTCTCCCATCGCTATGGAAGTTGAGTTACTGCAAAGAACTTTCAACTATTTTAAAGACAAACCCGACACGATGCTCAGAGTTCAAATTAATTTTTTACAAGGAATTTATTTGTGTGTTCAAGAAAACGGTCAACATTTTGAACATTTGTTATAAGAATTAAACTAGGTTGATAGTTATTTAGAATTAAAACTTTTTTCATGTTTTTGTTTCGAAGAAACAACAATAATGAAAGTCAAGGTATCTGTATTATATTGTAAATAATTTTTTTTGGAGAGAAACTATATGCCTAACGAAAATTTTACAAGAGACAAAAAAGTTTCAAAATAAAGTCAGCTTTTGGTAGAGAAAAAATTAAAATAATTCTTACAGAGGGTTCCAAAAATACAAACTTTTACTTACAAAACACGCTCCATTTTCAATATTTGTACGCGTTAAAAAAATCCCGTTCACGTCAAAGCACACTAAATTCCGTAGTAACTCTTAGTTCCAAAACTAATGAAAATCGATAAAAGCATTTAGCAATTATTCAAAAAAACGATATTAATTTGAAAACTTTGGTGCTCTGTAGCGACAAAACGAGGCAACATTAGATATACATAGATAAGTTTGCCTAGGACGCCGTATTTTTGGTTAAAGAATTTTTGGTGAAGCGTTGTATGGTCATATCAGGGATACCCTACACCTATAACTAATTTCATTAATGAATTCATTTTCCCTTCTCATAACTTGATATAAAAAGCTGAACACAAAAAATCAATTTTGAAAGTCCTTTACGAATTAAGTATACATATGCTGATATAGAACAAAAGGACCCTTTGGGATGTTCCCACGTGACATTTAGGGGTGACATTGAACTCCGCCGTTAAGAAACAGCCTATAGCGCTCCTTTTTCTTGTGATGAAATGAGCTCTGGGAATTATTTATTGTTATTTTGTTCTGTGTTTTATGTTCGTGTTCTCTCCCAATAGAAATGTAAACTTCTCGCATTAATAACAATTAACTGTTGGAGAATATTGATTACGCTGTACAATAACATTCGCTCGGAATAAGTCGTGACATAAAATTATTAATAAATCGAACTTCAACTTTACTGGACTGAGCACGATAATCCCGGTGAGAATTGTTTTCATTCAAGATCCTTTGAGGCCACAAGCGCGGTACGAAAATAATGCCCTGGGAATCGACGTCGTGGCGTCGACATACGCACGACGTCGCAATAAATAATTAAGATAACTGAAAACCCTCAATATCGACAGGTGTTTTATTAGCTACACTTACCGGAAAACGTGTGGCGGCCTGAGAAGTATTCATCGTCATGCATGTTCCCACAAACAGCGGTAATACGAAAACACACTTTTCCTCCGATTTCATGTCATTTACTGACCGGGATGGAAAACCGCCTGCGTTTTCGGGACTCCGTGCCCTCTGCCGGCGACGCCTATAAATAGCGGATCATAGGATAAGGATCATATTCCTGCTAAATACAAACCCATTGCGTCATCTCAGGATTGCGTGCGATCCAGAATGTACACCATGTTAGATATAGTATATTGGATTTTGTAGGTGTTTGATTGAGTGAAACAATAGATATATATTTAATCATTTTATTGGGATTTACTACGCTTGGGAAATACACTACCGAGAATAAAATTAGAGTCACCTTCAAATTTGCGCTTAACCTAATAGTTTATAGTTTACTCAAATTTTGTTCACCTGTAACATAATTTGTTAGCTTTATGCGGTGATTTAGTCGTGATAGCTCGAATGAAAAGGAATTTTTGTTCTTGCTGCCAAATGTGTTAAAAATAATGAAATTAAAAAACATGCATTTATCCCGAATATGAGAGTTTTTTCGGACTTCAGTACCGAGTGTTTCCTTCACTAGCAGTGGTGGCAGCTTGTAGACGACGAGGCATCCTTTAAATCATGAATCACTTTCTGCAGAAAATTGTCCTATTCCTGCACTAGTCTTTCGCAAAGCTCTCTGGAATCTCTAGGAACCGACATGTGTCTCGGCAAGCGTCTCTTTACCTCATCCCAATTATGCTCTATCGAATTCAAATCCGGACTTCGAGGGGGCCAGACAAATCGCGTGACTTGAACCTCGTCAAGAAAAGCGCTAACCACTGTGGGGCCGTGCAATATCATACATAAAGGTTGCATTCCCTCCAAGAACGCTACAACATGGTGTTCTAGAACTTCTGCTGATAACGCATTTGGAGTTCCATTTTAGATGAAGACTAATTCCGTACGAGCTTTAAAAGAAATTCTTCCCCATGCCATAACTGAGGATCCACCAAACAGAAATCGTTCAGCAATACACGCTTGGACATATGTCTCACCTGGACGTCGCTACAGTCTTACACGTCTGTCTGAGCCCGTAAGACAAAATCGAGATTTATCGGAGAACAGTACGTGACTCCAATCCTCTACTGTCCAAGCCAAGTGTACAAAATTCAACCTCGGAATCTGATGTTCACGATAAAGTGGAGACTCTGTAGCTCTAGTTCGAGAAGATAATCCAGCAGTATGAAGTCACCTCCTAACAGTCCACTCGCTTTTGTTTACATTTCTCACTTCTTGTAAGTGAGTTCAAAAGGAAACTGCCGTAGTCATTCGGTTCCTCAAAGCAATAGAAATGAGAAAGCAATCATCTCTAACTGTTGTAACCCTGTCTCGTCCTGATCCGGGTCCTCGAATGCACAGCTCAGTATCTTCATACCATTAAAACACTCAACGAAACATGTAATTATTGTTTGACATCGTTTTAAATTTATATAGAAAAGAAGCCATCCAAAGTTAGAAAAGTTCCCCCTTGAATTTGTTTGTATAATATAAGCTTAGAGGAATTTTTCAAGTGATCTTAATTTTATGCTCAGGAATGTAGTATGAAGAAAAATAAATATTTTACGGCTTACCATTAAAAGCACTGAACGGGCATTTTATTGTTTGCGCGACGTTTTAAGTACATACAGGGTGTTTCAACGAAAACTTTTGACCACAGCTATTTAAGATAATTGCAAATATGATATATCGTAAAACGCCAACATACGTCGATTCTGTTTTCGAGGGGGACACATGATGACGCGGATTTTAAATTTGTTAAAATAATCCCCTTTATGCAAGTGTAATCAGTTTTAGAATTTCCAATACTACCATAGGTCGAGTGATCCCTTATTTTAAAGGTAATAAAATTCTCTTTAACGTAATAGCCAATTTTTACACAATTCGAGTTGTATTGTATTGTTGTATGTATTTCTGGCCACCAGTTCTGAGAAAAATAAAGCCCCTAGTATCTATCCAAATAATTAGATAAAACTTAGTAGCTAATTGTTCAACATGATTTCCCTCCACCTCTGCGCAGCAAAATAAACGTAACTCCATTTTTCTTTGCAAATTTCCAAGAGGGTAATTAGGTGACACTCTTCAATTATCCGTCTCCTTAATTTGTCCAGAGAATCTTGGGTTAAATCAATTTTTGATTTTAAGTGGCCCTACAAAAAAATTGAGGAGTGTTCAGTTTCATCAGGTGACCTAAATGCCCACTCAATGGATCCTTGACGACCTATCCAGTGATTGGGGAAATTTTTATCCATAAATTGGCGTATTACTATTGTAAAATATAGAAGCGTCCAATCCTGTTGAAACCATATTTTATTTTCTAAAATGTTTTCATCACTTTCGATGACATCCACAATCATCAGGTAGATGTGATTTTCCGGAAGATTCAAGTACAATTCCCCATTGAAATTTCCTGGAAGAAAAAGTGGTCAGATTACTTGGTCACGGAGAATTTCAGCCCAAACGTTTACCTTTGGAAGGTATATACCCTCTGAAAAGCCTCGGATTGGAATCACTCCAGTATCGACAGTTAAAGCGATTAATCAATTCATTTACGAAAAAGGTACATTCGTCCGAAAAGCAAATCGAGTAAAATATATTGGGATTAGCCACAAATCTAGCAGTTAATATTTTGCAAAACTGAAAGCGACGATCCGAATAGTCTTCGACACCTGAAATTCCTGATAGTTAGTGTATACTCAAGACGTGATTTACTTCAATTGAACAATTATGACGATTTCGGTGGTTTTATTTCGGACACGATTTTCAAATTGCCGCTTTCTGTTATACACAGACCTTGTGCCTCGAAATTTGCATATCAAAGAAATTAGAATAATATGAGAAGTTTTAGCCAAGTACCCTTCACTGAGAATTTGTGTTGTTACTCGAGCGTAATTCTTGTTTTTGAAATATACGAAAATTAATCCAATCCTTCCTGCTGTAGAGTAAACCATTTTCGGAAATAGAGATGTACAATTTACTTAAGGTTTTTGGGTGCAGTTCAAAGGAAGGAACAAATACTAAATACATTTTAAACTGCTGAGCGAAATGTAAATAATATCTTAAACAGTTTTTGCATGGATTTCTTCATTAAAGTAAAAATTGTTGTCATGATAATGAAAAAAGTTTGTTTATCTGAGTCCATCAAAGGAATTTTGTGAATATTTCGTCGCATTTTCTGCGTACTTTGGACGTTATTTTTTTCAGAACTGATGGCCAAAAATACAAAAATTAGGTATTACGTTAACGAGAATTTTATTACCCTTTTTTAAAATTCCAAAACTGATTGTACCTACACAGAGACGGTTATTTCAACAAATTTAAAATCCGTAACATCATGTGTCCCCCTCGAAAACAGAATCAACGTATCTTAGCGTTTTATGATATTTTTGCAATTATCCAAAAAAATGGTGGAAAGATTTCGTTGGAACACCCTGTAAGTATGCCCTCAATAGTGCCCTAAATAGGTATATTGCCTGTTTATGGTTCAGTATGTATACTTGACATTTAGGTAAGAGGAGTGAATAAAGACAGTCAAGTAAATATTTTCTATATGTTTGAAGCAAATTGTTCATCATTACTTTTATTTCTTTTGGAAATAACGCCTCACATACAAATAAGGGTTATTACAGCGGTGGAATTGCACAATACTTTCAGTTATTAATAATTGAGAGTAAAATTCACACTTTACTAAGAACTTGGACGAAACCTCCTGTTAACATTTCGATGACAAACACGTCACCGTCTTCAGAACCTATAAAAAAATTATCATAAAAATGAAAATTAATAAAACTAAAGTGTATAAAATGAATATAAAATATATGAAGTTCTTTGAAAATTCCTGGTCTCAATCGCTGAGAAATAATTGAGTTTTTATTACGAGTCCTACCATCATTCCAAAAGGTTGATCGAAGGTAAGTAATTGGGATCTGATCGATTTTGAATCGCTATGTACCATTAAACGTTGTTTTGAAAGGCCTTGAATTTGAGATGTCATTTGACCCATTTTTCAATTTTAAAAAATCGACCATTTTGTGGTATTGATGACATAAGCAATATTTAAAAAATTAAAAAAACATAAAAAATAGTAATTATTGTCTTATTTAATGCTTCTTATGAATTAAAAAAAATCATAATTTATAAAAAAGTTACCGGTGGGGTGGAGGGGGGTGTACAAGTTAGAATCGCATGGTATAACATTACATCAATATTTCATATTTTTATGTTATTCTCTAGACCTAATTAGCATGTTTGTCAACAGCCAGTGGGGACATGATCTGTAACAAGATTGACTTTATTGGGATTCAGCCCTTGGTTCCTTTTAAGAGCTTTAAGAAGAACGGATATCAAACATCTACTGTTTCAAGATCAGCGACAAGTTTCAGTTCTGAAGCATGCAACAGAAGCGACAGAACTTGCGTCCCAAAAGAAGATTGCTCTAATGGTATAAATAATGGTATAGTACTTTCCAGTGCAACTATCAAGAATATTGTAAGTATTCAATTCGATTAATGTAGTAACTAATTATCATTATGAGGTGTGTCTCACTTATGCTCTACCAACCAGACACGCCTATGCAGGTTTAATTATTATTTTGTGTTGTATGCCACCGTGTACAAGATGAAAACGCCAAAAGCAAAGGGAAGAAAGCAAAAGTGAATGCTCATAAGTTTAAGCGAAGATTAACAGCTTTTATGTGCGCTTATTATCCAAGTTTATGGAATATGCTAATATCAGGTCATGAAATTCAATAATGAACCATTTACTAGACGTCATCGTGTGGGACGTGCACGAATTACACCAAACGCGTATTTATTAGTATTCAGTTTATATTTATGTGTCTAAGATTAATCTTTTATTCAAACATAGGTAACCAAAACTTATCCATGCTTACTGTATCAACCACGTCGGTCTTTATTAAATAAAAAATATGCACCTTATTTAATTTTACCCTTCTTCAATTTAATTCCATCACCCCTATCAAAGGTGTATATACAGGGTGATTCACGTAACTGTTTCATTAGAAACTTTTGTACTTGTAACTAATCTAAATTTTTCATATTTGGGGGTTAAACTAATATAGATACACTCTACTTTTTTAAAATATTTTTAAGGTCATCACTTCCGGTTATGCCGGAAGCCGAGGTCAACTTCCTTATTTCAAATGGAACACCCAGTATATTTTTGCATTTTTGGAATCTAGGGATTAAGCTGATTAAATTCTTATTAGGTACTCCTATACCTAAACCTAACCGTTTTAAAGATATTTTGGTTTAAAAGAAAATCTTTCTAAAACACCATTTCTATAAAATTTAAAATTCTCAGCTATTATTGAAGCTGGCTTTACGAAAATTTGTTGACATGTTAACTAGATATGGTAGATTAGGTTAATGTGAAAAGTTTTTATAAATATCATACAGAGTGTCCAAAAAACCACGTCATATTTAAAGAACTTTGATAGCAAAAAAGTCGCTTATTTCAAATGGAACACCTCCTATATTTTTATGTCTAGAATCTAAATTTAATTCTGAATCGATTACTATTAAGCATCCCTATACCTAAAATTAACGCTTTTGCTCTAATTTGCGATTTTTTAATAATGTACAATAATAATTTTAAGCATTTTAGTAGGCTTTGCAAAGAACATGGCTGCTTTTGAAACACCCTGTATATATCAACCTAAAAAAGAAATGAATGCAACAATAAAAGAATGGAAACATTTTTGAGGGTAGTATGTAGAACCCCCGTGCCAAAGACAAGTTTATAAATTGACTACTTATACATACATACTAGGATAGTATGTCTGACATAATTCCAGAACGAGCGCTCGTGCCAACGCCGACTCATTTCACAAACTTAGGTTTAGTGAAAATAAGCTATCACGAGAATTGAGCACTTGCACCAATCTATTATTCCGTTCTGCAAATAAACTAAAAAATGTGAAGATACTCCATGTCAAATCCATGAGGGAAACGAAAGAGGATCAATAATGAAATACGAAAACATTTTTTTCTTTAAAAAATTAGAATATATTTTTCCATTTAAAGGCTGTATTAAAAATATGAAATGCAATTTAGTAAGTACTAATATTTTACAAAAACGTATAAATCGCACGAAATGGCGGAACGACCAATAAGTGCGTTTAAAACATTGATCTTTAAGATCAGATACAAACTGAATCAAAACGATTCCTTTATTTAAAAAAATATAACATGTAGGTTTTATAAAAACAATTAAAATCAAATTAGACTTCAAATTGGGCAATTTTACAACTAAAAAAATAAGGTTGAAATTGAAGCCCAATAAAAAATATACAGTTTAAACTCATCCGTGTTCCATAGCAATTTCTTAATTATTCTAACATAGAGGATTTAGTCAGAAAATGATATTAACTTACTTTCTTTATATAACTGTTAACTTATATTCAAACACAGGTCGGAAACATGGATGAATTATGTGTACCAACAACGGTTTAACGTACAGAGCTTACCTAAAGTTTAAGCATAAATCTAATAAACAGACTATCATTACTTTATGTGGGATTTATAAGTCAGATAGCTTTAACCCTTTTGTATATACAGGGTGATTCACAACTTATCTGTAAAATTTTAGGGATGGGTGTGTAATGAAAAATTAAGTCGATTTTGTAAGAAATTTTTTTTGGAAAATCCCTATAATTTCCGCGGAAATAATTGTTAAAGTTTAATCATTCTATAACTGGACAACTGTAATATTTACATTTTTCTGCAGAATCCCTTTTAGGTTCATCAACCTTACGTATAATTTATAGTTGGGTCTCCTACATGTCAATGGTTGGGAGCTGAAAACATGGGTGATCCGACTTAAGGGTACTTTTATTTTACCCGAAGTAAAAGAAGCGAGCTTACATGTGTAAGCAATTTTGGCATCATAAATTTTTACCCTTAAGTCGGATCACCCATGTCTTCAGCTCTCAATCATTGACACATGGGAGACCCAACTGTAAATTATACGTAAAGTTGATGAACCTAAAAGGGATTCTGCAGAAAACGGGAACATTACAGTCGTCCAGTTATACAATGGTTAAACTTTAACAATTTTTTCCGAAAATTGTTTAAGGATTTTCCAAAAATTTTTCTTACAAAATCGACTTAGTTTTTCATGACAAACCTATCCCTAAAATTTTATAGATAAGTTGTAAATCACCCTGTATGTAGAAACTTCTCTATTTTTACAACAAAGTCGAGGCATGATCAGGAAATTTCTGAGTTGTACATAGTGATAGTGTTAATATTGTTAATTAAGTTAAGTCTGTTAGATCTAAAATGAAAGAGCTATGAGGGGGTTGATGTGCCCCTATGGGACGCCTATGTATGTTGCAACCTGGTTAGAAGTATTCTCGTCAATTAAGAGGGTTTTGCAATCGTTATCTTCATGTGATTTTGATATTTGATGATTGATGTCTAACCACCCTTTGTCGGTACTTGTGGGAAAGGATAGCCTTTGTAGGCGTTGATGAGAAGTGCAGCCGCGCTTTGTCGGCATCTATGAGGAAGTACCGACCAAGTGTTCTGAGTACCACGGTAACGTCGCAGGTGGTGTCATAAATCAATAATTGCTCTCTAGCCAGAGTACGACACTGTTTTATTACCCTTAGATTTAGTATTGAAGAGCGCCCCGAATCTAAAAGAGCCTCTTTCTTTCAAATGGCTCATCTGAACCTAAACTCAAGAGCATAACTATAGCATCACACAGTTTTAATAAGGATTAGGAATAAAGTTAAAGTCGGATGTGATATGGACATTCAGTCAACTATCAAATAAGGGTAATAAATTAAATAACAATTAGTTCATTTCATAGTTGCGACTGAAAATGCCTCGTGGTAGTTATTTCTCGAAGTTGGAAAAGGGAAAAATTTTAGCTTTTTATAAAGAGGGTCTTAGTTTACGAGAAATCGGACGACGAATTAATCGGTCACATAAAATTGTGATGAATTATTTGAGAAATCCTGCTGAATATGGAACTAACGAAAAAGGTGGCCCCAAAAAGAAAATTTCCCCTAGAACTGAATGAAGACTCATTGCCATCACAAGTAACAGTGTAAAAAGTTGCAAAAAAGTAGGGCAAGAATGTGGAAAGAACGTCTCAAGGTGGACGATAAGAACAATAATTAAAAATGATTATATCGTGCGTCAAAAACTAAAACAAGCTCCAAGACTCCTTCCTCGACATAAAGTTGCAAGACTAGAATTTGATCGGGAAAACATGAATCGTAACTTTGACAAGGGAACTAATAGCATCATAACTGTCGAATAAATTAAGCTCTGTCTATTGTAGATAATCTTTTCCAACGAAAAAAAAATTAAATTAGATGGCCCAGACGGATTCAACTCGTATTGGAGGGATTTGAGAAAGGAACCTCAATATCTCTCCAAACGTAATTTTGGTGGTGGCACGCTAATGGTATGGGGGGCATTTAATAAAGCAGGTGTTTTAACTCTGGCTTACCCCTCAACGAGGATGAACAGCAGAGAATATCTTGACGTTCTCCAGGCACATTTGTTACCACACTTAAATAATAATGCAGATAGGCAATTAATTTTCCAACAAGATAACGCCAGCATTCATGTTAGCAGAGAATCGAAGAGATGGTTTGAAGAGCATCGTATTGATTTGTTAAACTGGTCTGCTTGTTCCCCTGACTTAAACCCAATGGAAAATCTTTGGGGTATTTTGGTTCGTCGGTTATATCAAAATAACAAGCAATATGGCACCCTAAATGAATTAAAAACTGCTTTGGAGAATTGTTGGAACAATTTAGAACCAGACATTATAAATAATTTAATTAACAGCATGACTTCTAGGAGTTTTGAAGTGATTAGAAGAAATGAAAACCCAATTCCCTATTAATTTTCAAGAATAAGTGTTAAAAATAATTATTTTGTTAACGAATATTGTGTGATGCTATAGTTATGTACCTACCGTCTTTTCGTTTTTTTTTTGTAATAATTTAAACACATTAGTTTCTAGATTGACTAAATTTGTTACCAATCAATGCTTTAGAGTGCTTTACCTCATCTGTACCAAAATTATTTAAAAATATAATTGAAATACAAGTTTACATTAAAAATTGGGGTGGTGCTATAGTTATGCTCTTGAGTTTATTATCCGCGAGCAGAAATCTAAAAAGTGTATCCGTTTATATTAATAAATTATATAAAACCCTAGACAATGTTAGAAAAACCTACATTTATATTTTGAGTTGATTTTGAGGTTCTTACACCGCCTTTGAGTTTACTTTCAACGGTTTTCTTGAGAACTATGATAGATTCCTTCATGAGCATATCGAGAAATTCGTTGCATAATCGATCTTTAACCAGAGCTTCGTCACGGTCGTAATTAGTCCAAGAAGGGTCTTCAGCTTGCATTTCCTAAAACAATTTATATGAAATGAATCAGCGTAAGGAAGGCAACGAAGTAACTTCGAATTTTTGATCCAACTATGCTAAATATGTTTGCGAATGTCAAAAGTAAAATATTGGAAATGAAAAAACCTTATAGCCTTTTGTCCTTAAATGTCTAACTTTTCCACTTGTTCAACCAAAGTCACAGACAACAAACAAGCCAGATAATTTACACTGTGCTCAATATAAGTGATAAGAGATACTGATTTCGATAAATAAGAAAGGTAAAGGCTAACAAAATGACCAACCTACAAAGTGACTTCTCTATATCCATTTTATTATTATTTTTTGAATTACTAAAATTTAATTCTGGAGTTAATTATCATATCTTTAAATTAACTTCCAAGCTTCATCATACAATTTTTTTTCAAACGTTTGGTTTTCTAGCTACTATCATGAATGTATTTTTCAAAATTTATAATAATATGTGGCACACAGCGTTTCATAATAAAATGTCATTCAAGTGGGTGAATCTATGCATGATTGTAAGCAAAAAAATCAACACAAATACTTCGTTACCTAACTTTAGGGTGTTTAAGTTTTAATAATTTTTTTATTGTTGCTTTATTTATTTTCACAGTAAAATGCAGAGGCAAGTTAAGGTCTGAATGACGAATTGTCAAAGCAGAAACAAAAACAAATTATTACAGTTACAATTACAGTTACAACCTATAAACCATTTTAAAGTCCAGTTCTTAAATTTAGACAAATTCAGAATAGTGTTTCAATTTTTTATTCAAAAAAGGTTGTTGACACAAAAAAGAACTCAAGAGACAAAAAGTTTCCAAATTAATAAAAAGACTGCAATTTTCCTAAAAAAAAAACACACACACACACACAATGACAAATTGCTGGACCGCAGCAGACGCTATTAGGAAAACAAAAACTGATAGTGCCGTTCTGCAAAAAAACTGATGCATATGAAAGGAGATCTCACTCTTAAAAAAATATCATTCTCATAGATGTTTGCAAGCAATTGGCATGACTAAAGATATAAAATATAATAAATTATCTGTCTTGAAATTTGAGCAAAACATATTAAAAAGTCCATGAGCAATAGAGCAACAACAGATTTTTTTTTAAAATAAGAACACCCTCTAGCAAGGTAAAGAAGCATTTGCGGATATAGATTTATATAAATTTTTTTGCCTAAAATAGTATATAAATTCACCACCGTAAATATTTGGCGAATATTTAGTTAACTATGGCCGAAGTTTCGATTCAACGTTCAGATATTAACCTACGCAGTTACTATCGTTAGTCTCTGTAGATTTTGGATTATCAGCTTCTATTCCATCAATTTAATTATTTTTATATTACTTATGATTACATGTCCAATTTATCAACGCTTTTCGTTCATTTTAATTTTCATGGATGTACTTTCTAACCTTGAAAAATATTAATACTACTATGATTTTTGCTTAGAATGATGAGATTCTTCGAAAGGCAAAATAAAATTTTTAGATCCGTAGTAAAAAAAAACGTAAGTTGAGGATTGTGACCCAAAAATGAAACGTCATATTTTAAGTTTGACCACAGTATGTTGTAGGGTAGTAAGAACCGCTAGTATCAAGAGGAAACTAAATCCTTATTCATCATCAAACAATCTCGAGAAAAAATAAAAATAAATTACAGAATTGTTCTTTTTAGGATATTTCGTGACACTGTCGAAATGTTTTCCCTATATGAGGCACGAGGAATATTAAACAGCACAACCGACACTGTATTTCCTATATTTTTTGAGATACCCAACCTGTCTATTGGCGGCGGCGCCATCAGCTATTAGATATTTTGTTGAAGGATGACCCATATCTTCGTATTGTTTACTACTTACTTGCACTAGCACTTCATCCACATGGTCCCTCTTCTTTCGAGCCCACTTGATTACAGCATTTTCTCGTCTACGTTCATTTCTTTCGAACCCCAAGAGCTCTAACGATTTTTTGGTCATTAACCGTTTTAAACCATTCAAGTCCAAAGGCTTCACAGGCGTCAACACCGGCTTCCGCTCGGGTTTTAACCAAGATGGCTCGGCCAACTCGTTAAACTGATTATAGTGATCTTTGGCAATTTCTTTACACAAATCAAAAACATACTTGTAGCAACTGAAAAAATGAATTATTTTACAAATTTAAAAATGTAACTGTGAAGATTTTCCGATAATGGTTACCTCTTGTCGATATCTTTGGCAATTAGATTAAGAGTATTATCAGAAATCGTAATGTGATCCAAGTTCTTTGATAGATGAGCTTTATGAATGATTTTTGCTGAATATTCGATAATTTGTTCGACTTCCTCCCTAGTTTCGGGAATCACAGAGAGATGAGTTTTCGGAGATTTAGCTTTGAACGGGGGCGTGTAGGGTGGAGGTGGTTTATTAGGTATTTCACGAACGTAAAATGGGGACCCAACATCTTTTTGTTGTTGCTCTTTTAGCAGCTTAATCTACAATTTTCGGATATGGAGAAAAATTGAAATGTGACGAGGAAGACGCTTACCTCCTGCTCAATAGCCAATTGCTTACGATGGAGTTCCTCGGCCTCAGTGCCCAAAGATAGAGATTTCTTTTCCTCGATTAGAGAATCTGAAAATGGGAATAAAAACTTAAAACGGACGAATAGCGAATACTATGCTAGAATTATACAAAAAGAGTATTTAAACCGACAGAAAACAATGTTTTTTATTCGATCTGTGTTTGGGTTTAAGTGTCCATCTTTCTAAACACCTACAAATCTGATGTACATTGTTGTGATACGTGCGAAACATTTTATAATAAAATAAATTAACTAAAACAACCTAAATGCAGTACATAACATTTTCATTGAGTTATTATCAAAAAGACAAAAAAGATTATCTTTTAGAGTAGGTGACTTTTATATATAGTAGTAGACAAATTCATAATTTTATTTCTTTACGGCTTTTCGCCATGAAATCAGCGGAAATATGTTGTAACTAACATGTATAATAATGAGCGATTAACAGTCTAATTCTGTAAATTCAATAAAACATGACCGTGCTGTAAAATCTTTACAAACACATATATAGAAAAAAGTTTTACCGAACAAACGGTAATTCAATTCCCAAATGCGCGCGATGAAGCCACTTTGCGGCATCCTTTCAGGGAAAGATGATTACCTTTTTGGATGCATAACCTGTATTTGTTGTCTAAACTAATTCCATTCTTTTTGATTTTTGAGAGAGTGTACCCTCATTAACATTGACAGCAAAAACAAAAATTAATTTTCTCATATGATATTATAATACATTATGACTGATGTTAAAAAAAGAAATTTGGTTTTGAGTCACTCTACTACCACAGAAAATTATGTAGATATAAATTATCAACTGGTTGATTCCAAGAAATCAATCAATTGATGATCCGCCTAGGTTCCATCTAAAAATAAGCAGTATTTTTGGCACCCTCAAAATTCCCAACTTATTACCAAAAACTCGGAACAGAGTCCCTAAAACAACAAACAAAATCGTATTAAAAGCCTGCCAAAACAAAATTTACAACTGTTCCGCTTTCCGCTACTAAAAGTATACAGACTTAACAGTTAAAAATAGCTCCGACCCCATTAGGAACAAACAAACTATTTATATAAAAAATCTTACCAGACTCCGCAGACTGCAATCTGGAACTCTTATCCAAATCTTCTTCACTGGGAGATTTAGCTTGCGAGGGGGATGGGGGCGACTTCAAGGCTTCATCGAAAGTCTCGGGGGGAATGGTTGGAAATGGTCTTTCATTGAGAATCCCCACAGCACTACTAGCTATGGAAAATCGGCCTTTAATAGACAATACTTTTGTCGGGCTTGTTGAAGCTCTGGCACTGAGTGACGCCGCTTTCTCTTCATCGGTTTTGTTTTTGAAGGAAGTTTGGGGAATGAGTTCATTTTCTGAGTTAGATGATGGTGGTGAAGATAGCGACGACGAGGCAAGAATGACATCCTGTGTAGTTTCGGGTACGTGATCTTCTGTTGATATTGAGTCTTCAGTGATATTAACTTCACTAGATTCATTCAAAGTTTTTGATGTACTTGCTTTGGAAGGAGACACTGCCTCTGGTAGAGAAAGAGATTTCTCTGTGGCATCAAACTCAACAGAACCGTTTAACTCCTCCACAGTATTAACTTGTTCTTCAGTTTCACTATCACTGTTATCACTAGTATGCGTCACTACAGAATGGTCGTGCCCAGAATTTTCTTCCTTAAAAATTTCTTCATTTGCTTCATTTGTTTTATCAGGAGAGCTTGGTTCCTCTACACTGATCACTGACTCTTCTTCAGGAGTTTTCTGTTCCTCATAACCACTTTCAGTCACTTCGGTTTCCGAAACAACTTCACCAATATTATCCTCCCTGCTTTGTTGGACTGATGATAGATTCAAAATATTGTCTTGAATTTTACTGAAGCCCTCGATCAAACTACTGATGGAAGAAACCCCCTCTTGGTCCTCAGAATTTTTTTGATGCACTGATTCGTTATCAAAGTCAGCTGTGTAGTTGGGAGATGAGGCCGCATCGTACTGCGACAAGTTGGTCTCAGTGGCAAGTCCTTGAGACATGGACGCAGCCTCACTAACAACAGACTTATTGGGGCTGCTAGGTGTGCGTCCGATAATAGTGCCGATGCAGGTTTCCAACTCTTCGATGGCCTTTTCCTCGACCAGCAGCTTCTTGTGCCATTGCAACAATTCTTCAGCTGCCTTTCTGCGCTTCGCCAGGGCGCGTTCGCGCATCAAAAGCGTCCTGTAACAAAAACTTACATCAAACATTCGTGCTACGCGAACTGAATGTATGTTGGACAGTGAATCGCGTGTTTACATGGGGAACACGACAATCCGAATTGGTGTGACTTGAATGAGTTTAAAGGCTGACTAATGTGAAAGTTAAGGAGGAGTCCCGCGAGAAACTGTGGACTGGCCGGGCGCCAACAGGATATCTATAATTAGGCGGCTCTCGGGTCGACGGTGTTTGCTTTTTTTCCTCATTATTTCTCGACGAAATCGTGTTGGATTAGAATTAAGGGGGGCTTCTACCGTTATTCAAAATTGTGAGTCTATCAACTTAATGTATATCACAAAATTGCATAAAGGTAAAGACCGACCTAGATTTGCAAATATGTAGTTTCCTAAATAATCAATACTATACGGGGTGTTTCACAGTCTACAACAAACTGCAAAAATCTATATATCATATGTTTGAAAAGCACACAGTAGAGGTATTTCCAAAACGGGTTGAGGCACAGTTCATTTAAGGTTGACTTAATTTAAGATACATGCAAAATTTGCAGTTTCTTTATTTTTGAAATGTATGTATAATTTTGCAAAAAGTTTTCTACGCTAATTCCAATCATCATTTGCAGGTAGTTGCTTGACTAATTTTCAAAATACTTAGAATCCCAATGCATTATTTGGAAATACAATGTGTTTCCCCAAATTCGGCTCTACACGAAAATTACTAAACATAGACAGTCGTTAAAGAGAAGTTGCGTCTTTGTGAGGGAAGTTCTTTTGCCAAGGTAAATCCAAATAATTCTGATTAAGTACTTCCAGAGAAATCCGAAAAAAAGCGAGGTTGTTATTTTTTTCTGATTTATATTACAAAGATATAAATAGAGATCATTTTCTTAAGTCATAGTTTTCCAAGTTTATGGTTCGTTTTGGAATCTACTTATCTCCCACATACAAAACACTATTTTCCGATCTTATAACGTAAGTAACTATTATATTTCAAAATTGTGCGACACATGGTTATTTTGTAATTATTAAAGGAAAACAGCATGTCAAAAGTGATTCAAACCTGTATAGGGAAAAAGTTTCTCTGTAATTTAAATTAAACCTCTTTTCTGGATATCTCCTATAATTGCTTTCTAAATTTAAGTCCCAAACTTCATTAGTAAAAAAAAGTCAATTCTAAAAATTTAACGCTCTTAGATCCACGCGCTCAATTTTAATGAACAATATTGGCGCCAACCGCATCCTCCTATAGTTTTCGCACAACAAACGTTTTTAATTAATGATTTTGCTCCGAAGTCCGTATTCCTTAGTGAACCAGTATTAAATTAAAAAATTGATTGACATATTGTCAAAGGTGTTTTTTTTTATTTCGATATAAATTGTTGATTTAAAGAGAAAATTTATTTTCTGTGTAAAATAGTTTAAGTTTAGAATTTTTATTGTTTGTGCAGAAATGGGCACAATGAATATGAAGTTAGTAATAAAATTATAAAATTAACGTCTGCAAACAAAAATGTAGTTTAAATTGTTATCGTTTGAAAAATTGTAATCGTTTCCACAACTATTCTTTTACTTAAATTGTATTTTATTCTTAATATGGCCATAATAGACTCTAATTTTAACCTAAATATATAATTAACATCAATAATTAATGTTAAATAAACACAAAATGCATTTTGCACTAACAGCTTTAGATCCACCCTCGTTTGACAGATATAAGTAATAGCATATTAAGCATTAAGGGCAGGAAGTTTTACTGATCGAAGTTTTTCCAATGTCGCCAAAACCTTAAAAATCCTTACTGTTCGTGATATTCGCAATGTTTTCGATGTTGAATATGATATGTTTTTTGCATACAGGTCACTTTTTGGCACATTATTTTATTGTTGCATCAAATTTCAATAATTCATAGTTAACCCTAAATTTTATCTATCGTTCTAGAACCACAGTAAAACCCATTAGAGTATGTGAATTACTTACCGTTCCAGGACAATAAGTAAACTCTGTTAGCCTTAGCAGTTAGGAAATGAGCCTTAATTTAAACGGATACCATAAACACTAAAAAAACAAATAAGTTACACAAAAAGGAATAAAAATTAACTCCACTTTGTAAGTATCCAACCTCTAATGAAGTTCTATTTTAGCCTTTACGAATTAGGCGACAAGAAATTACTATTAAGGAGTAAAGAAGATTTAATAGAGTGCAATCAGAAAATGTAAATGATAAAACTGTAAATCCTTACATAGAAAAGTTATTTTTTAACAACTCTTTTTCAAATAGAGTTCATGAACATGACGCCAGATTGTGAATATAATACTACATTATTATTAAATTCTGCTACGTTATCAAAAATTAAAACTAAAAAAAAACTAGCTGGATTGAAAATAGTCGTGATGCAACCCAATTTATAATATACTTCTGAAGTTACCATAGAAGTACTCAAGAGAGTCAAACCTTGGTGTAAGTGATTTCGGCTGAATAGCAAGGCGTATAAAATCAAAACCACTTAAGAAAGACCTGTTTTTCGAGTAACCTGTAAGTTTCACTTTACGAACATGTGTTTGAAATGTATTAAAAAATAATGCATATCGTAAGATATTACCTTAGATACCACTTTCACTCAGAAAAGTGAATTTTATTATGTCTGTCCCTGCATAAGAAGAGCATTGAAATTTATCAAAAATTTTAAGGCAATATGCATGAATGCAATTTGGGCAAATTGCAAAAAACATTTCTGATCCAGAATGCATTTTTTGGTATACAACTACCTACGTGAAGCAATTAAAGGCGAATTTCATTAATAGAATAATAAATATTTCTGACACCTGGATACTATAAATTAAACTCCTACTAGCTAGTTAGTTCAGGCTATTACAGTTTAGGTATCAAAAATTGATGAATATCTGAATATTACAACGTAGGGTAACAATTTTTAAAAAATAAGCAAATATGTGGTTCCTGTGGAACCAGTGAGAAATGAAAAATTTCCTACATTAAGGGATATTTGGAGTGCTAGAATTATACGGTTGTTTGATTAGACATCATATTAAACAAAGACTTTAAAAAAACGAAAAATTTACGAAAATATTATACACTTTAGGCCATTCCTACAAGCTTTTGCCAAAGCGAGATATAAGTCGATACGTAAAAACTTACAACGATGTTCTTACGAATTCTCATCGCTATGGCAGGTGCATAGAACACTGTTCAGGAAAGGTTAAAAGTTATTCATATAAAAAACTCTCAGAGTATTGTGGGCAATGGATCAAAATCTGGTCTCGAGAACACATGAATCACAAAAACACAAATATTGGACGTGCATTGCAATTTTTCCAAAAACAATAAGATGTGTCACAAATGTGAGTCAGGTTCTTCGAAAATAACCCACCATTAAATTAGCTTTGGATGAACTTAAAATTAGCGTTTTGAGGTGAAACGTACCGTGTGCCAGAACTATGGTGAGTGCGTTAAAATTGTCGGTTTTTTGAACTTTTACTCGTCACTCATATAGATACCAATTATACAGGGCGATCCACGATAAGTGTTCTCATCAAAGTTATGAAGAATAAAAACAAATAATTTTACAAATTTTATGCTCTCCATTAGTAGATCACGTCAGTGGATAAGAAAATAATTTATGGATTGGCTGAATCTTTTACATTCATTGCATGTTTGCATTCTTCACGAATTTGTTGCATTCGTAAAAAATTAGTGTCATATCAACTTTTAACACACCTGATGAACCAATTTGAAATAAATGAATACCTATTTATTAAAAAGATATGTTCATCTAACTTTTTCATTTAACAGAAATCATTAAAGATAAGTTATGTCGACCATAATGGATTAATAATTGAATAGGTTGTCCAAAAATATTCGAATACGCCAATTGAGTTATTCCTGGCGAGACGTAGTATAACGGCCTGTCAATAATGATGTTGTTTTGGAAACAGAGCGGCGCTGGCGATATAAAAATATCCCAACAGTTTAAGGATGGAGTAGCACTAGCGACAAATAAAGGAGAAAATAATAAATCACGGGACATCGTCATATGGCTCAACCGGGCAAGTAAATGTGGAAAGCGGACGAAAAGTTGAGCGAAAGTCCACAAAGTCGAATAATGATCGTTTAGTCTAAGAGCAGATTCAGATTCATATGGAATTCATTAAAATCACAAAAGCCGTCGCGCTGTCCTCACAGTGGGCTTCGTTTGAGACTGCCTTCGGCGAAGGCTAAAGGATGATTATACAGGTCATATATAGGTTAGATATTTTTGGCGATACCTGTATTGAGATTTTGAAAATAAAAAAAAACAAAAGGCAGACTAAATGGGGAAAATTTTAGCCAGTCTTGTTTAAAGGCCATCGCTTTTCGCCTATTAAATTATTCGCCTCTAGTTTTTGAGATATTTTCATAAAAGTGAAATAATATACATGCTATTCCTAACGTGAAATGTGGGCCATGTCTTCGTTATCGAATAATAAATAACAAATCTTCAATATAACTTCTTAAATCTTTAGTCTTTTTTTATAAACCCATCATAAAATGTTGCTATATATTTGAGTGTTTAGTGAGTGTGAATATTCTTAACTATACTTCAACTAATATTTTGAACCTCCATTTTCAAAACCTGAAGGTTTTTTGGTAAGTACGGTTTTAAGTTTTAACAGATCTGATCCCCACTTGTAAGGTCATACTTCACTTCATCCAACGTTAAATTAACGCTTTCCTTTAATTTTCTCTACTTTTACTCTCAGTTTACCACGGAATTCTAACATACTGGACTTGTGTAATCGCATATTTCTGAGATTACCTACACAATTTAATATACTTGATTGCAACAAGATTTAAATATTTGCTCTAGTGTATGGCCAATATGTGGAAATATATCCTATCGGTGTCAGAGTAAAATACACAAACAGTGCTATAAAGTTTATCACTTCGGCATTCTTCTGACACTGTAATATAAAAGTGGCAAACCTCTCATTAAGACCTCGAAATAAAAACAACATGCCTTCAAAGAAAACTTACTCTTTTGCCATTAAAACGGATGTAGAGTTGATCTGCCCTTCCGCCTTGAAGCTGTCCATAACTTCGTCCAAATCCAAGTAAACATTTTCTTCATGGTCTGGCAAGATGTGGGTCAAAGAATGTTTTCGCGATGGGGTTCTTGAAGATATGGTAGTTACCTAGAAGTTTAAATGCGGGTTAAGTAGTAAAAGAGGGAAAGAGGTTCTCACACAAATTGCGTAATAATACGACTTAACTATTTAGATAATATAGGTCGATTCAAAATTACTGATTGGGATTTGCGGATATTTGTTATTTCGAATTGCATATTGTTGTAAATAATAATTATTTACAAGTCTATTACTTTTTTTGTTACAGTTCGATTTTTTTAAGAACGAAGGGTCTTCAGGAACCGTATCTAGAAAATGGTAACGAGTTCTATAAAACCTTAAATATAACCACCTAATGGACGCGTATTATATATTATTTTATTTCATATCGTCGTCTAATTTAGAGAAGATTTGTATTCTAAATGAAAACCAACAATGATTCTTGAAAACATGGCGAACGCCAATTTTGTTTACATTCTGACACAATCGACTTGCAATATTAGAGCGTTTCAAATAATCTTCAGGTTCAAATTAGTGCCCGCTATGGCCACAATAAGAGAAAAATGTTAAATTTTTGTGAGAGAATAGTTGTGGGAACAACTACAATTTTTCAAACATTAGGTCCTTAATTAAGGATCTGGTGAGGTTGCTTAGAAATAACATTATAATATCAGCGTGGACTTCGATTTACGGGCTGCAAATCACCACAATATAATACAGGGCAGACAGATCTGCCTGGACAGTGTGAAATAACATATGATATTGTAAGTATAGGAGGGTACTGGAGGTATTTAACGATTTTTTTTTGCATCCCTACATAAGCAACTTTATTTTTAAGAAGATGTTTGATTACCAATCATACTTGCACAATGAAAACTCAAAAATTTTTTCCTTCAGCAGGTGATCAATTTTCTCAACACAAACGGCACTATCTTCTAGCCAAAATTGTAATGACAGTACATCTAATTCCCGAGCTACACATTTTTTTTAATTTTAACTATCTTTTCAAATAGTCAGAAGAAAATAAATCTGAACTATACACGTAGCTTAAGAAAAAATATGGTAACAACTTCCAGAAGGGGTAATTTAATGATAAAAAGTCAATATAAACTTACAAGTGCAGGTGTTTAGTTGAACAAGGTATGCATGTAAACCTTATTTTTTAAAATTTTATTCCCAGCTTCTAAAATATGTGAGACACATCTTAATACTTACTTCCTCATTAGCACTTCGCTGTGTGAGAGAGGCATCTGAATTCACAGTGGAATAGATACTACTTTGTATAGCCTTCAAAGGTCCGGAGAATGTCTTCTTCTTACGGCTGTCCAATTTACAGCTTGATAACACTTTATCCGAGACGAGTTGCTTTTTAATTTCGTTCCTGTCTTTCTTCAGAGCGGCCTTCCGTTTCTGCGACTCTTCTTTTTGCATTTGCTTCAATCTGTAAAGAAACCACGACTTCTCACTACCGTTTATGCGGCTTAACTAATACTATTCTCGCATAAAACCTTGAAAAATATTACATTTAAACGTGCCACCTAAGATTAAGATTTGTTGTATGTATAATAGAACGTGGGTAAATATTCGTAATCACTTTTAGATAACGCTGGGTGCTTTGATAAAAAAAAATGTCATGTAATAATTGTTCTTATCGTCTACCAACTTCAAACAACCAATACCTATCAATAGGAGTACTAATGACTATTGATAAGTACTCTACACAAACAATAAGTATAGTCGAACACGACTTAAGTAGCTGATGACTAAAAATATGAATACAATCAAAACTATAAAAAATAATTCCGGTTTTCAATCCGAATTATTCCGGACCAAGTATCCCCTCTAATATTCATAATTTATACATACCCTTAAATTATTATCATTTACATACTATACAGGGTGGTACAATTTACAAAATTATAACTTAGCACTTTAACGTGCCTTTCACAGAATTCCCAAGTCGTTCTCAATCGTAAAAATAAGAGGAAAATAGAAAAATGACTATTTAATTAAATTGTATTTAAAAACATTTCTAAAAAACCTAAGAACGTTTTCCTCTAATCAGTACTAAAATCTTAAAGGTTTTACATATAAACCAATGTTTTTCTTGAGGTTTAGAATTACGAATTGTCAATTGACGTCGTTATAAAGGCTGCCAATATTACCTGTATCTATATGTATAACAATATCATGGCCCCACCAAAGACCATAGAGCCCACTTATGTATCTTACCTTTTTCTTTAAATAGAGAAATCAAGACAAAATTTTTAGAATAAAACCGAAATTTTATACTATTTTAACTGAGATAAAAAATATATCATTTAAAATTCAAATTAAAATATTCAAAATCACCACAAGAGTTTCAACAATATTAAAAAAGGGCCATGTAACATCATTCTCGTTAACTAAAAAAATCGCGCGGCATATCCTCCAATATAATAAAGAGTTATTTCTAACGAGCTATTACATTAATGAAGGACGTTTATATCAGATCACATTACATACACATATGTATACATAGGTATATTTACTAGTGAGACATATTATCAAACTTCAAATTTTGATCCACTTTTTACCCTTACCTCCGCATTTCCTGTCTTTCTTCCTGGTGTTTCAAAAGAATTCCTCTTTGTTTCTTCTTAATTAGAGACGCTTCGGCCAATTTTCCAGTTTCAATAAGTTGCCTAAAATAAATAAATAACAGCTGTATAATTAAAAAACAGACGCAACTAACTTTTTTTGCATCTCTAAGTAAATCAGTTCTTTCTTAGTCCGGTTCAACAGAGACTGCTCCCGAATTTTTAGCTGTTTCTTCCAATTTTCTATGCGATCATCTTCGTATTTTATCAAGCGATCAAACTGAAAGAAAAAATAGAAATACAAGATTATCTACACCGGGTGACCATGATGAATGTGGTTAAACGGTTACCTTTGTAACTAATAAATATAGAAATTTGATGGAGCCACAACAGTAATTATTATCGACGAGTGTGGGAGGTTTTGAGAGCACGTTCTGTAGTTTTAAATATTTATATTTAATGAAGTTGCTTTAATTTAAGGTGTAAGCGTGCTTAGGAAGCTTTAGGATATATACAGGGTTGTCCATTAGTATGTGGACGGTAAATAATTTAAAAACTATTAGAGATAGAGAAAAACTATTTCCACAAATATTGTACAGTTTTTAGAGATGCACAATCGGAAAATGTTAATAAATATACAGGGCCGTTCAAAAATGTGTGACATACCAAACATATAATTTTTTTAATGAAACACCCTATATATTTTTATATTTTTAAATTCAGCTTTTTCTCCTGATTCTAAAAATATAAGGTTGTCATATTTTTTATCGGATGGTTAATAGCTATGACCATTTTTTAATAAAAATAAAGGTTAATTTAGCTAATTACAGTTTAAACAATAAAAAAAACAAGACTTCTTATTATGTAACAAAGTAGTACATATGCTCTATTTTTTAAAATTACTTTCAAATTTTTGAGATACCTTTATTTTTTATACAGGGTGAACAAGAATATCTATTTGAAAATGTTTCAACTTTTTGAAATGGAACACCCTGTATATTATTACATATTTGAAATCAACTGGCTTTCGTGATTTTATAAATATATGCAGTTGATAATTTATACCGAAGAATTTAGAAGTTATGCCATTATTTTATGGAAATTACAATTAATTAAATATTAATACATGTTAAATTGTTCTCAATGTTTTAAACAGAACTCCTTGTGTGCATGTAAAATATCGGTAAAATCAGTCTGAAGGAGACAAGAATGCAACTTGCATTCTTGTTCAGGAGTTCTGTTTAAAACTTTGAGAACAATTTAACATGTATCAATATTTAATTAATTGCAATTTCCATAAAATAATAGCATAACTTCTAAATCCTTCGGTATAAATTATCAACTGCATACATTTATAGAATCACGAAAAACGATTAATTTCAAATATGTAATAATATACAGGGTGTTCAATTTCAAAAAGTAGAAACATTAAAAAATATACATTCTTGTTCACCCTGTATAAAAAATAAAGGTATCTCAAGAATTTGAAAATCATTTTAAAAAATAGAGCATATGTACTATTTGGTTACATAATAAGAACTCTTGTGTTTTTTATTGTTTAAACTGTAATTAGCTAAATTAACCTTTATTTTTATTAAAAAATGATCATAGATATTAAACCATCCGATATAAAATATGACAACCATATATTTTTAGAATCAGGAGAAAAAGCTGAATTTAAAAATATAAAAATATATAGGGTGTTTCATTTTAAAAAATATATGTTCGATATGTCACACATTTTTGGACGGCCCTGTATATTTATTAATATTTTCCGATTGTGCATTTCTAAAAACTGTACAATATTTGTGGAAATAGTTTTCTTCTATCTCTAATAGTTTTTAAGTTATTTACCGTCCATATACTAATGGGCCACCTTGTATATATTATTCATTAGTATAAAATACTATTGTTGTGTATAATATGGTATGTGTAGCACGTTGTATGTTATCAAGATAAGGAAGGCTACCAATTATGATATTATTGGCAGCAAAGCCTATGAGACGTGACAGCAACACATTCCATAATCTAAAAGTGTTTGTCATGTCGTGAAAAATGTTAAAGAGAAACGGATCGCATTCATAAATAGTTACATATGGTGAATTTACCAAAAATCGAGAATTGAAACCCTAATTTCTAGTATCATACCGGTTTTTTTAAACATGAACCGTAGGAATTTCTACACAATCGACTGTTTTAGTCACTAAGACAACAAGATAGATGCTACCCTGTTGAAGAAAAACCGCTCAACTTACCATTTTCAAAGACATCATTTGAGCAGTTCCAAAAATGATAGCTTGCATAGATCCAGCTCCACGGCTCTGCGAACTCAAAGCTGAACTTGCAACTTCTAATACACTTCCTTCCTCCAAATTATGACTGCTAGCCAAAGTAGCATCAGACAGAGCAGATTCATTCGAAGGATGCCAAGTGCGGCCGGTCAGATCTGTCAGCTCTAAAGCAGAATAGTTCTGATTTTGTATTAGGTCCGGGACAGCTACTTGAGATGTTTGAGTGTCCTTATTTTCCATATTCTTCTTCATAGCAGTCTGCCATATATTGCTGTTACTCATTGACTCATAAGTTCTTTCTATATCCGACAGGCGATTAATGGTCTGATTTACGTCAGTTAAAAGATGTATCTCCGCCTCAAACCTCAATTGAATTTCCTTTGCAGCACCATTCTAAATAGTTTATTTATTTATTTAATATTCAAGTTACCAATTCAAAATATGTTCTTAAGTGCAAAAGATTTTAATAGGATCACGTTTACTTAATGAAAGACAGGATGTTAAATATAAGTTGTTTTTTTATGTATATTCCTATTCGTGGATTTTAGAACCATTAAAATAGTTACCACCGATTCCGCTTTATTAGACCGCAGAGTTATATTCTTCTTTAAAGCAGCTCTTTCTCTCTCTCGATGGGCACTAGAAGGATTTCTGTTTATGTTTATAGTCAGTTTCGCCTTATGTTTGTGAAGATTTGGAACAGATTTTGAGGACTTCGAGGAAGCTTCCGACTTGGATAAAGACTTGCTAGATGAAGAGATATTGTCGCCCTGACTATCATGGTTTTCAAGTGTCCTCATGGAGATTGAACCTAAGTACATAAGTGCATTTAATAAGAACAGAGTACTGGGTTAATTTTTGTGACAAAACAAATAAATTCATAACTTACCAATAGGATTATCATTTAATATACGTTGGTTAAGGATTGATATTGATGTCACAGTTTTAGAGGCTGTAATGGATGTTTTTAGAGAATCTGCAAAAAACGCTTAATATAAGAAAGCAAAAAACTAAGTAATTTCGTATGATTTTTTAAAAATGTTTTACTTTTGGTGATTTATTCACGTACAAAATTACATTCATTTTCATATTCGACAAACAGGGTGTGGTATTTCATAAAGAACTGATTCAAATGTGTGTCAAAAACACTCAAACATATACTGAAAATAATAACCAAATATTTTTTACTTCTTTTATAAAGTTAATTCATTTATTAATTTTCTACCATCCAATTGACCGGTTTCAACTATTAGTTCGCTAATATTGTTTAAGAACTTCGTCATAAAATTGAATACAACTATAACAGTAGTTAGGTCGTAAAACACATTAAACTTATTACTTACACAGAAATCAACAACAAGATCGGAAATTGCAAAATCATAAATGTTAAGACTGGTCACAAGTTGTTGTGCTAGTATGCAACATAGACTTGTCGACCAAGGCTGCAAAAATGTGCAGCTTTGATCATGATGTCCACAAATGTAAATTTCATAACTCATTATCCTTTATTTGAAATGCACCGTCAAAATCCACCCCGACTGTAAAAAACCGATCATTAGGCGTTACACGGCCAAGAGGCAAATGCCATCAATAATGTTGGATAATTGTCGGATTGACTTGAAAGCACGTTTTGCATTTTTTCGAAACGCAGATCAACCATTCAAAATCTAGAAACACTGACGAGTAGATACCAACATGGTTTGTACTCCGCTTGGAAATGATAATGGTGTATATTTAAGGCGCTTAAATATGCTAAAATGAATGGTGTTGACTCACAATGATTTGAAGCTTTAAATCTTCTGGGAGAGAAACACCTTTGAACGCCTAGCATGTACACGCACAAAACCATAAGAATACATAAAAGGATCCAAATTTTTAAAACGTAAATCAATAAGTGATGCTGTTGATTTCTCTAGACATCTTCTGAGCAATACCCACCAAACATAACAGAGAAATGTCAAGCTTATCACATGTAAGTTCATCTGTGATTTTTCCCCTATGCCATATTTAAAATAATCAAATGACTTTTTCTAGGTATAACAATAAGTCAACTGAAACAATTTGTTTTAGTACATTTTCAACCACCTAAAAAGTATCAAAAAATTCACAAACTTACCCTCACTGCCACTACTCCTTTCCACACTCGGCGGAGGCTGCTTAATGGCATTCCCGACTTTGACGGATAACATTTTTCGAGAGTCATCTGATTCTGTTAACAATTCTTGAAAGCTGGTTGTCGGTACCTCTTCCATAGATTTCTCAATAACACCTGCAGAGTTTATTTCAACATCGTCGATTGCAGATCGATTTTCTAAATAAGCTGGTGATCGATTGGCACGATTGAAAGAGACAAGAGAATCGCGACGATCTGACTGATTCGGTGACAGAAAATCTGAACTATAAGTCTGCAGATTTGAATGACGTTGGCTATTGTCTTTGCCTTCAAACATAATATCTGTAATTCCACTCTTAGATACAGGATTTTTCTCCCTGTAACTTTTTATGTCACTTAAATCACTACTTACTTCTCTTGGTTTTGATTTATGTAAGGAAATGTCTTTTGAATAATGCAATGACAATGAATGAGGGGTGTCTTGATCTAAATTTAACTCAGGACGATTCAATCTAATATTTCCTAGGTCTTCAGGAATTACTTCTTTTTCCTTCAGAGGCATCTTAAATAACTGCCTTTTGACCTCATTAAGTCTATCACTATTTACAGTCTGCAGCATTATGCGTTCAACTCTAAGAGGATCCAAATTTTTGCGTATAGAAACACTCTCAGAGGATATACTAGGAATGTTTTTAGAAGTATCTGAGTCATGATCAGAATAAGGCACAGCTAACCCATCTTTGGGATGGCTAATATTTACCTGCTGATTCATATGTTCTTTAGATCTTTGGGGAAATTTATGAGAAAGAAATGAGTTGAAATCCTGTTGTTTATGACTATTACTAGATGCACTGCAGAGATCTAAGTCACCTTGAACTCCTACATCAATACAAACTGGCTTTCTATCATTCTCAACATATTGTAATTGTCTCTTGACAGTATTTATAAAATTGTAAGGATCTCCCTGAGGTCGTTCTTTCAGCCATTCAGGCATTTGGTTATTACTAGGTGATACAGTCAATGATTCTATGCACTTCACTGGCTCTACTTCTTGGAGAAATGATGTATGCAACAATTCGTTTTGAACTGCAGCAGATCCTTCTCTATGATTTATTTCAGGAGGATAAAGCAAATTTGGATTTTGAAGGCTTTCTAGGGAAGCACTTTTTGGTTTAATAATACTTTGATCAAGTGAACTTGTAACAGAGAATGGCTCTCGAGATTTTGATCTTGTAGGTCTAGCCCTTTTGTTGACATTCTTCTTAACTATTTCTTGAGCTTTTCTTTGCAGTTCTTGAAGCTTTTCCTTCCGAATATCAGCTGCTGCACGCCCTTCAAATTTCTTTATTTTACTATCAGCTAGCCTCTTGGCTTTCTGCTTTTTCAAATAATCTTTCACTTCTTCAACATTATAAGTTTTACATTTCTTAGGACACACACCAGCATCCACTTGTACTACATTTGTGGGATCTTTTTTGAGTTGAGATGATTCCTTCAGATCAAAGCTTCTAACAATTTGCACTTTATTGGAGGCTGGCTCTAGTGAACTGTAAGCAACAGGAACTGCAGGCTGACTACCCCTAATTCCAGCAGCTA
This sequence comes from Euwallacea similis, assembly GCF_039881205.1. Lineage (NCBI taxonomy): Eukaryota > Metazoa > Arthropoda > Insecta > Coleoptera > Curculionidae > Euwallacea > Euwallacea similis. The sequence continues at coordinate 1,484,855 of NC_089632.1, read as the reverse complement.
TTAAAGCGGTAAGTTCCTGTTTTAATCTTTCTGTTTCTCCTGCAGATTCCAGAATTCTTTTTGACACATCGTCCAAAGGTTTTTTTGCTTTGTCCATTGTGGTGCCTGAAATGCAATTAGGAAAAATATTAAAAACTAAATGAAAAATATTTGTATTTTTGTATAAATTACTTAATAATAGGTTCAAATATTGGTATTTGAGGTTTCACATTTAAAAGCATGGAAACCATTTCATTGCCTTTTGTGAAATTTTTCAAATCATGGCTTATTAACTAATAAAATTTGAGTATATTAAAACAAGGTACAGGTTCAGGAACAGGGTTTTTTCACATATTTTGGACCACCACTAACACGTTTATGTTAAGAGCTAGAAAAATCCTCAAATACTACCAACTATCAGTAAAATATCGAAGAGATTTGATTTGTTAACATGTCAGGTTCAGTCTTTAGTAGTAAAGTAAGACATTTATTTCAGGTCTTATCTACCTAGTTTTTCTTAAATGTGCAGGCCTAATGCAAATCTCCAACTTAGTTTGGATTTAAAAGTTGAGATCATAATTGTATTCTTAATTTTCATGTAAACAGTGTAAGAGACTTCCTTACAGATTCAGAAGAATGCAGAAATCTCTTAGCAAATTTAACCGATAGCTTTTTCTTCTATTTTCTTTCAACATTATCAAAAAAAATGTAAAAACGAATCTCTTTATAACAGAATTGGTAGTATGCAGACTACACTCTATACAAGATTTTTAGAAATTACGATATTACCTTTATAGGCTTTCAGTTCGTTGCTATATATCACTCGTTCGTCACTGAAATTGATACAAGAGAAATTAGCAAAATAAATTTCTGTTAATTTTTTTTTAATTTTCAAAAAGCAGTTTAAAAAAGTAAAAAAATCTGTTAGTTTTGAAACGTGGTAAACATGTCAACGTCATCGTCATTGTCAAGTGGTACTAAAACAACATGCATCTAGACCTCAAGCTACGAAGCAGAATGGCAACACCGCCTATTCTTAAATGATTACTTGACTATAGTCCGGGCTGATGGACACTTCCAAATACAAATGCTATCTACATTCATCCCCCGTATACAGTATGCTAAAACTTTAATCTAATGTTGGACTATGTTAAACTAGAATCCAAACTATTAAAAATATTAATTTTGCACTACTAATCTTAGGCCAATAAATTAATTACAAACTTCCATAAAGTCCCAAAAATGCATTTTTATATTCTTCAATTTTGTATCAATTTGCACCACAGATACATTGAAAATTGGTATCACCTTGAAATGGGGTCTAAGATGAATAACTATAGTTCATTAAAATGTAACATAGAGTTGAAGTAAATAAAAATTTAATATAAACATTGAATACCATTAGTGACAAGAGGAGTGCACATAAATTATATAAAGTTTTATTGTGGATGATAAACAAATAAAAGTATATAAATTAATAAACGTAATTTTCACTACTTTCCCTATTTATATCCCGTTACTAAAAAAATATTTTCAATTAATTTTTGTTCATTTTTTTGAAATCTATTTGAGTACAATTCTGGTACCACGGAAGCGCAGACTTTTTGTTTATTTCCACTCTATGTTAGATTTCAATGAATTAAAGTAAGGCAATTTTTAAACCGTCTCACAGTCCCTTATAGTTTGTTCTCATTTGATATAATCACTACCCCGTATAGTAGACCTCATTATACTGATCCAGTACGTCTAATGTGATGGCTGGTACAAATACAATGTATCATAATCAAAACTGTACACATTAGAAGTTCATGTCACAATGCTATTTTTTTGGTGAAATTGAAAAGTTAATAAAACAACCTTTGGAGGCAAGAATCAATGTTTATTAATTGTTATTGTCACAAAACTTAAAACGACTTTATTTCTCATGAATAAAAAGTGGCAGCTGGTTGAACAAAAAACGAACATAATTTAGGTAACAGCCAAAACCGTACACATCATTGTAACATCAAAAAAAGAATTCATATAAAATGTATCCTTTTTGATCCACCATTTTCAAGCGAGGTGGCATCGATTTGACCCAATTTTCTGTAATCGAGGGATAAATATTTGCTCATTCTTCTTGAAGTGCTGTTTTCAACTCATTTTTATTTGAAATCTTTAGAGTTCTATTTGTTTTTCCTAAAATATCCCACAAATGCTCGATTACGTTGAAATCGGGCGATTGTGGAGGTGTTTGCAACATTTTAAGGCAATTATACAACAGGCAGTGCTTTGCTGTTTCTGAAGCGTGTTTTGGATCATTGTCAGCATAAAACTTTAGGTGTTCCAAAATCCCCAACTTTTCTGCACTACTTCTCATATGTCATTTTAAGATATCTACATAAACGAATTTATTCATTAATATATACCATCAATAAAACGTAATGCGCTCACTACACTCGCTGCCATACCCCTCCATATCAACACCGAATCTCCATCATGTTTTATTGTGAATCTTAAATTTTGTGGATCTAGTTCGGTAAAAATTTCTGGAATTATGTGTACTTTGATTTGTTCTCATATGGATTTCTGAAGAAAATTAATTGAATAATCTTGATTTTTCCTGTAACTTTCGGATTTTTATATAAAAATACAAGTTTAAATTTTTGATAAGAAATACGTATATTTTATTTATCAGTTAGCCTTCTTTTTAAGCTGATTTCAATAATGTAACATTGAATTTTTTCTGTTAATTTTTACGTATCTCTTTTAGTTCTCTAAAAAATAAATCAAAAAGTGTTTTTAAATGCTCTTTAATGTTTAAAAGGTTGCGTCTCTTTAAATAGAAGAACAATGGCGCCTCCAAGAACTTCACCTACTGACCTAAATTCCAGACATTCCACTGTTACGTATTTTAGGACCAGGTAAAGGGGATGTTCTACTTAATAAAGAGATAGCTCAGAAGGAAAGTAGGTCAGTCATTCACCACGGATCAGACAGAGTACAAAAATCTCGAGATGAAAGCTAAACAAGGACATCAATATATGTGATACATGATTGATCCTTGAAGACTAATCAATCACATCATCTAAATATCCTTGTTTTGGATTCCCATATTATATGAGTCAGAGAGAGATAAACTTTTCTCAGATGTTTCTTTCGTTTGTTTCATCATAACCTCAAAAATATCTATTGTGACTTTTGTAAGAAAATGCTTGATGTTACGTTATTTATAATGGAATGTAATTAAAATAATTGGAAGTGATGTTTCAGGGTAATAACTATCAGCAAAGATGATAATCTTGAGGTTTTACAGATATGACGCTCATAGAAATTGAAGGCACTGAAGTGTCATTGTATCTCTTCAAACAAGCCCTTCTATTACCAGAACCCGTGGTGTATGTATATTAGATTCATACGATATTTCGTTTCGCCATGCGGCGGACGATTGATCCCTTCTGGAAGTTATCTTTTTTATGACGCTTATAATCTATCTAAGGTTTCCTTCCTTATAACTGAGGCAGATTGACATTGTGCATCCAAAACCAGTCAAGTTACTTGAGGTACATATATCTGAATCTCAGGTTAAAGGGGGCATCTCATGGCAGTCACCTAGCTGGCAGGCAGAGCAGGAACATATATTTCTATAGGAACTGTTATTTTTTCATTCTGTCTATGGACTTTTTTTGGTATTATCTTGGCAATATTATTACAACATTTTTGGGCAAAATGTTAGTATTGCTAGTAGTACTATTAATGACTTCATATAGTTCATACACTTACAAACTGAATTTCCCATGTTTAGTCTAAAGAACACTTCTGCCTTGCATAATTTCTCAAAAACTGATTCCCCAAGTGTCTAGAAGGATCAGAATTCAACCAAACCTTCCACAAATGATGCCTCTAATATACTGCATATAATATTGAATTCTCAACTTCTTTTATATGTATTTTTAAGCCAGATATTAGAAGTTCCAAATTTACATGAGTGAATGGGCATTACTTGTGAATGGTTTGGATTAATCCCAGTTACTCTAGGTACCCAGTGAATCTGTTTTTGTGAAATATTACAAGAGGGAAGCATTTTTTAGAGTGGATATGAAGAGTTCAGAATTCAGTGTACCGACTCTTGTTGGTTAAAATATTAAACACTCAAAAATATCATTTAATTCACTTATCGCCAAGTATTCTACGTTTCTTTTGCGGTCTTTAATTACCCCACCTTGCAAAATTCTATGTTTTCATGTAACATTTCACAGACAGAATGGTGCCTGATTCTGAATTCCATGTTGCTTAAATTGAATTGGCCCCCTTACTTTCGGTGATTATCGCTGATTATCCCAACTTTTAGCCACAAATATTTGTATTTCTAATTTTCCGTAACTTCTAATGATATCCTAATGAGTGGCTGGAACAAATTAGGGTCATCTGCTGTGTTATTCTTAGATTTTCAGGAGACATGTTGACAATTTATATTTTTAGGCATTTCTTTGCCTTGTACAGCATGAAGAGTAATTTATGTGACATTACCAATAACACTAATGCATTTCAAAATATTATGAAATTTTAATTAATAAGTAGTGCCTAGTAACATTTTTTGTTTCAAGGATTTTTTGTAACCTGAATCAGCTGAAAATGGTATTAAGAAATAATTTTTTTAATAAAAATAATAAATAGTTAAAACATTTAGAGGTATTTATTTAAAATTATAAATTAATTACAATTTACAATGTAGTAATTTCTATTTCTTGATATTATAGCGAAGAAAATAATTACGGCGATAGCTAGTCGAAAGATAGATTGTAAGCAAAAATTAACGCTTGCAATGAATTTTCTAAAAAAAGTAAAGGGACCTAACTAGCTTTATTAGGATAAGTTAAACGTCTCATAATCCCTGCAGGATTACTTAAACCGCTGTAAATAATCCGTAATGCAAATATATAAAACAACTATTAAGGAGAAATAGCTATTACTCAACCTCGGGTGAGACGCATACAAAATTATAAAGCAATTCATAGAATATACTTCTACATTAAGGAAAGGTACCAGAGTGTGATCCACTTCAAGGTCTATACTATAGCATTGGTGGATGGTTGAAACGTGACTGGATGTGAATGTTTCCTATTAAAATAGCTTTGAGTATTTTTTTAACAGCTATGTTTAGGCAATTTTGAAGAGAAAGATCTGGATTTTGACGAAAATACAATGGTGTCACCATTGAATACTAATGGCCCTTGTTATGTGAGTTTATAATGGTGTCTTTATTGGAATTTTCATCTATTTTCCCAAGGGAGCACTTTAAGTGTGGTTAAAATCTGGATCAAAAGAAGTGGATTTCGAAATGGATGACAAGAAAGCTGATTTGATGTAGTTTCAGTCTGAACAAGAAATGTTTCAATAAATTAATTAAAAAATTATCAATACCAAAAGTTATAAAGAGTGATATTATATATTTATTATAAATACTAAGCATTTGTAGTTGGTAATTAGAATGGCTTTATCATGTGTTCTAGTTGATGATTGTAAGTTAAAAAATAATATACTGCTTAATAATTTAGCGGAGAAAGTTGTTTTTATTTCACTTCATTGACACCATTATGATGGATTTTTTGTAAATTAATTCTATGGGACAATGTGTATTAAATATGGGTACATTCGAATATAATGCTTTATTAATTTAAATAATAGCATTTTCTACTAGAAAATTTCTACTCTTCATCTCTAACCACAGGGTCACCATCCAATTTTTTGAGATTCGGCAGCCTTTTTATCGCTTCTTGTTTCCAGATTGATTCCTCCATGCTGTCATATAAAGGGTTTCCAACGAATAGCAAATCTTCTAAGCAAGGTAAGTCTTGAAATTTTACATACTCGCTCCAATCCTTTATCATGTTATTACCAATGTACAGTACCTTGCATATTTTGTAGTAATAATGTATAAGGTTTTTTTATATACATATATATAAATGTTTTACCTTCAATTTTTTTAGCACTTGTATTCCTTTAACTTTCTCAATAAAATTATAGGAAATCCACAGCTCCTCCAATGTTTCTGCAACTCCTTCTAGTCCAGAAAAGGATTTAATGTAGTTACGGGCTAAAGATAAAATTTTTAGATTTTTCAACGCACTAACTCCAGCTATTTTTTCAATCATATTAGTAGAAAGACTAAGCTTTTTGCATTTCTGCAACGCAGAGAGGGAATTGTCCATTTTCTCGATTGGGGGCCATTGGAATTGAAATCCCACTTCCAAAGCTTCGGCTATTTGTTCACCTAAAATGTTCGTAAGGTTGTTTAGGGATTGCTGTTCAAGGTAGGGATTAATTTAAACCTGGATGTTTATCCTCCCATCTTTTGATAGCATCTTTTATAGTTGTGGGTTTTGACATAGTTTTCTGACCTTTTTATTTCGCGTGTATTGATTTAATATTGCCATAGTTACTATTTGGGACAATATCTGGAGATACGTGGCGGGAGTAAATATCTACTTTTTAAATAATTTTTTTGCAAACTTACAATTTAAAGTACTTTTGCACTTCCAACACATGAAACGTTTCAGAGAATTGACTAGGAAATGTTTAGGTGATATTTAGGTCCAGCTCGAGATTCGGCAAGGCAAATTAAAATACTACTTTTGCAAGATGATCGTTCAGTAAGTTTTGCATCATGAAAATCGAGAAAGAAATGTCGAGAAATCGAGAAATTGAAATTGAATATCTTCCTGGTAAAGGTATAGTTGCTGACCTTCTATCAAGGGTATGCATTAAAATGCCAGTTTCTCGTGTTCTTCATATGGAATATACAGTTCATGCCCTTTGCAATCATATTTTCATATCTGATCAGAAGAAAGATTATGTTTCAGGCATCAATAAAGAAGTTAATGAATGAATAAAAGAATTTTTTAATTCTGGGTGGCATATAAGTGATGAATTATTTAACTCTAAATTGTAATTTTATTATGATATTTGAAATGACGACGTAAGTTTCCAATGATTTGTTATTTTTGGAAAGTAAAATTATCTCCCCTTTATATTTAGGTCAAGAAATACTGACGTTGGATCATAAATCACATTTTCCACCCACCAACATTGTTTTATTAGCCATAGAGGTACTGGGGGATTTTTTACAAGTATAAATAATGTCAGACTTAAACCAAATATCAAATCGAAAAGAACCTCGCATTCATCCCAACCTTCCTTTCCTTTAATTATTATGTTTTGATGGTTAATTCGTATTCGAATTGGGTAGAGGTATTTTAATTTAGAACAAAGGCTGTTTTAGGTGTCAGAGAATATTGTAAGCCGGTGTTTTCAAGGTTTGACGTGCCTTTAAATTCTGAAATATTTAAGTAATTTTTAGTGAATGGAATTTCAAATTGATTTTGCAAAGGTGTTGAAGCGAGATGGAAATGGGAGCAAATTACCTTCTGGGATTGGTGCTGATAATTCATTACTTTTTTTGATAGTGGTGAAGGGGCAATTGCAGTTTCTGTTCTCATCTGGATTAAGAAGGTAAATATTTGTTTCTCTTTTTGCTTTACTCATATAGGAAATATTAAATAGTGTGTAATAGAAATATTTCTAAAATTCTGCTGGATTCTAGTTATAAATAAGCACACCTTTACAGTTCAACACAAGTTAATGTCAATATCCCATGGGAATCCCGGTTCTAACACCAATTCGGTATTAACAACTAACAAATGAAACCTAACTACAATTCGTCAACTAATAACTCATTATTTCATTACTAAACACTTTAGTATCGCTTATTACAATTGCTTTATATGTATATTATAGTTGTACTAATATTAGACGTATTGACTTTTAAGAACATTCTCCTTTGTATGTAGCTTAAAATACTATGACTAGTAAATTCCACAATTTTTTTATAAACATGGAAATATTAATATTAACAAACGCCTCGGTATATTTGACATACTTTATAAAAAGAAACAACAAATCACTTTGTCGAGCGCTCTGCAGTAAACCCTTTTCTACCGCTGTTCTTTACCTGCGACGGCCGTACGTCAGCCGTAACAATATCAACTGGTGTGCGGCAGCTGCAAGTAAAAGACAAAGGCAACTAAAAGTTTATCTTCGACGCTCAAGCAAATAATTTTTTGCTTCCTTAAATGTATGTATATCGAATATCGTATGTTTGTAAGAAAATTCTGGAATTTTCTAGTCATAGGATCTTTAGCTCTATAAGACGTGCGTTGTGAAGAGCGAGTTAGCCTAGGACTAGTACAGCTATAACTATGAAGACCATTTATATTATTAATAAATTAATTGTGTTTATGTTATAAGAGCGATCTTTGAAATTTGGCGTTACTAGCAACGTATTTTTTGTTTCTTTCTAGTATACAGTATAAACACCAATAACACTAACATTTTTTACGATTATTACTTTTTGTTCTTTTTACTAAACAACATTTAACGTGAACGAAATTTATTAATGTTTTTAAATCGGTCAATAGTTTGAAGAAAAAGATCCAATTAATCGACGATGTTTCTATCGATTTTATCTAGGTTTGCATCTAAATATTTACATGCTTCCGCTAAAAAAACTGTCATCCTGTGTATTTTATATGACAGTGGACAAATAATTTTATTGTTAAGAATAATTTTCAACCATTTTGAATTTGATTTAATTCAAAAAGAGGTTTTTTGACCAAAATTCTTTTCGTAAAAAAAAACGTAAAACCATTACTAATTCAAACGTAAATATCTAGAACAGATACTCGTAGAACAACTAACAATGTAACTGAATGAGATGTGTAATTATTAATTCATCGTTACTATAGGATTAAAGGGATTTAAACAAAACATAATATTTAAATTCAGATTTAACTTCATGCACATTTATTGAGTAGGTACTACAAAGCTTAAAGAGAGAACCAACAGATCTAATTTATTCATTTGCATTGTACAATGAGTTGAGTAGTGGTGGATGAAATGAGATAGAAAAACATACAATTTGTAATATAAATAGGGAAAACAAATCACTTAATATTAATGTTTTACCACAAAGCGCACCAGCAGAGACTGAATGAACAAATTGATGTTAATATAGTTTCCAACTATTCAAGCCAAAACCAAAGAATGAACTTTGTTAATGCAGTAGGGATACATGTAAAATAGATAAAAAATGTTATCATAATATTTGTAACATGGGAGAACAGAGAGATTTGGTTGACACTGTCTGAAATGAAGCTTGGTACGCAGACTGACGCTCACCAAGTTAAAAAATGGGTAACAATAATTGCTTGTGACTGACTGAAACACATAATTAAATACAAAATTAAGAATCACGCAACTATACAATATACAAAAAATGGAATGTACATATTTAAGTCCTAAAAAACGTAATTGTCAGTCAAGGTCGTCAAATCCTAACATAAATATCTATAATAATAATATGAATAAATAATCCTTAACTAAAAGGCTTAAGCCGAGTGTATAGATTGATGCGACACGTCAAACGACTACTGAATTTTGTCGGATTTAATGTTTATTTATACTTAAAAAAACTCAAGCAACCGAATAATTAATTTTCGTGGTCACTCTTCACATGTTGGAAGCTGTTCCAAAATCGAATCTCGCTTCTGGCGGGAAAGTTGGAAGATAGGAGAGCCAGTAATAGAAACATTTTTGTTTACGTTTGAAACTAGTTTAATTTCTATGTTCGTTGTGAGTGTTAATTTTTTTAATCAAAATTCATTAAAAGGAAAACATGCTATTGCTTTAAAATGAACAGCTTTTCCCAGACTTACTTAATATTATGTGAGGTTCAATGTTATTACCCGCTTTCCATTAATTTAGGTTGTTTGTAAGTCGCACAGCTCCTTTATTGGTACTTTAAATCATCAATGGAACAGAAACAGTGCGCCATCTCAAACAACTTACCTCTCATTTCGTGTAGCATCAACCTGTATAGTCGACGGTAGCCAAGGGGGAGGTAAAAAGATAATAAATAATATTAATTACTATTCGAATTATTGGCTTATACATAAGAACAGCCATAGTAACGTTAATGTATACAGCAAATCGAGTGCTGTTTTTTCGTATAAAGAAACTAAGAGTCTTATGCATCCGCAAATGACACACGCGCACTAAAATAATGTCCGTTAAAACTATAATAATGTACACTTTGGTATAAAAAAATAAATTATAATAAATGTCCACCCGCAAATCCGCTCATAAACTAAAAGATGATGCCTCATTATAACTGGTGAATGTTTCCACTTGTGAATTTAAGATTATAATACGGACTTATCACTATGGATGGAAACAAATAAACCAGAGAACCAGTCATCACCTTCACATTAACTCACTAGGCATAATCAAGTCTATCTCTCATTCCGCCCTTCTCCATGAAGTCCTGCCATACTGTTCTTCTTCCGACTTTCCTTGAACTGTTTTCGTTTTTTCTTGCCGGTTGGCGGCTTGACCACGCAGCTGCAACCACTTCGAACGCTAATATAATCTAAAGTGTAAGTAATGTTCTCAGAACCAGCTCCTGGAAAGGTTGGAAAATTTTTTATTCGATGGTCGGGGGTGTCCTTGACAAGGGCATATGTATAGCTGTACATCTGCATACATCTGAAAAAAGAATCAACCATTAGAGATCAACCACAGTAGCTCCTGAAAATTGAAGGGTTTGCATAAGGAACAATATACAACATATTTGTATTTTTCAATCGTCTTCGGGAGTTGTGATGAAAAGATAGAAATTCTTGAAGTAAATGTATTAATCAACCGATGAAAGCAATGACAGTTAAGAGCACAGGACCTAGGCGACATTCGTCAATTTCCAACTCGTACACTGTATTGGATGTAAGCTGCCGACTCAGAAAACCGAAACACACTCAAAATCACCCTCACATCAGATGTTCTCGAAACATTGGATACCGAGCAGGCACTAGAAACAACTTATGCGTTACACGAGAAAGTAATTCAAATCTTTGTTAGAATTTTTCCACCTGGATCCTTAAGTTTATTTTCTAATTTATGCAGAGAGAGCAAATTGGAGGTTGATCAACGCTTCATCACCATAACGGAGGACTCAGTCAACAAATCAAAGACGTTCATACTTGCAATTAAGTAAAAAGAAATCAACTCGTTTTTAAGATTGTAAGTAAGTAATTCATACTTTGAATAAATTCGAACCTTCTTGGAAAAATCAATAAAATACTAAAATATCTTCACATTTTGATGACTTGAAAGCTTGAAGCAGCAGCAGCTCTTTGCAGAGCACTCTGCTGACACTGAAGGAGCATCATCTGCAGGAACAGCATAGGTTCGTTCCAACTAGCGAAGAAGCCATTATAGAAAGATTTGAGAATTCTTGTAGACAGCTCGCATTGCATATTTGTTCTCGAACTGAACAATGCGTTTGATTGTGTGAGTTCTTGAATCGTTCCTAGATAGTTTCCCGGTGAGTTGGCAGAAGCCTCATATTGTCGCGTTTCGAATTAATGCAAGTTGTTTGTTCATAGTACTATAGTAAATCCTTGCACAAACTTACAGTTTCGGGGAAGAACCAGAAAAATATTTTAGCTTCATAGGTAGAACATTTCCACACCAGCCATCTTCACACTTGTACAAAAGTTCATAGTATTAATTAGAGCAAACCATGATTCTTGGCTAGGCCACGACATATACATATAGTTTCATGATGATTGCGGTCTTTGAGCTTTTGCGGGGAACGGTACAGAGGCAAAGTTCTTTCTTCAGTTTAAAACCTGATACCATTTTCTTGTTTTACTTGATAGAATGATAATGATCCAAACGGATGAGTGTGCATAGAAGGCTCGAAACCGGTATTCAGGGTTTTCTAGTTGACCAGATACAACATTTTATGATGGCTTGTCTCGCAATGTCTTAAGTGACAATGGAGAATAAGTGGTTTTTTAGTTTCTTAGAATTTTCAAAGTTGGAGGAGGAGGAGGAATTACATTTTATAGGCAGCAGTACGGAGCACTTCCAAGCCTCTGGGAAGCTTCAAAATACCTCGATATCTTAACAATAACGGTGCTTTAGCCAGTCCAACCATGATGAGCAACGTAAGAAAAATAAAACTATCCGACAACGTTTGACGAACATTGACTACTATTGTTATCATGAATAACGGGCCATTATTCTAGTCAATACTGGTGAATCAGCATGCTTTGTATCATTCAAAAGACTTTCAAGTGCATATTGTTTAGTGGTTTTGCGGAGAAAAGGGAAACCCATGAATGCAGCTAGACAAGGTCTCGAAACATCAGATTATAAGAAATTTTCCTCTTGGAGCTTCAGAGGAGCTGTTAGATCTCATACCCCCAAGTCAAGCTATCAGAAGTTATCCTGGTTATCCGCATGTAAAATGCTCTTCCCAAATCAACTATTAATTTGCACAATAGATCATTATTGCATGTAAAACTGGTCAACAGCTCAATGCTCATTTTGGGGTCTGGCGATCAGCTTTCGAACCTAGCGAAACTTCTAGATGCGAGGATATCCAATTGTGAAAAGTAAGATGTTGGCTTTGGCTTTATGCTGAGTCAAATGGAATGCTGTTGGCTGTATGACCGTACCTGGAGTTTTTATTGAATTTCACAAGAAAGGGGGATGCTTTATTCAGCAATGTCACTCTGATGTGAATTACCTCAGTGCGCTCTCCGGGCCATGGTGATATCTCAAGTCATCAAGAGATTGACTGAGACGTTGCATTTGTGTTCACTGATGTTGAGCTATTTGTCGGTATATAGAAAAAAAAAACAGACTTAAAAATGAGAACGATGGTCAATCAAATTTATGTTTTATCATCATTAAACTGGCAAATTGGGAAGATTTAAATCAACAGACAAAAACTAAGTAATTTGTACCCGTGTTTGGAAGATGACGCAGCGGTGCCCTTGTAGAGTCGGATGCCTCAAAATAGGGATGCAACCTGGGGACTGCATGTGATTGCTTATGTTGATAAAGCTAGTGGCTTTCCCACAATATCTACTAGAGCAGTTATTTTACACTCGACACACATATTAATTGATTCGTTGTGATTCAACTTGAGTGAATAGACGCAACAAAGAACGTCTACCCAAATAGGGTGGTAGATAATACCATAGAGGATTTTTTGTGAATTATTTTTAGGTCAATTGAAGTTGTTAAAGCTCACAACAAGAAGGTTTCAGGATGAGAACGTCTATCAATCCAACTCTTTTATAAATTGCCGGATGCAACATTGCAGGCGATGCAAAACTCGAGCAATCTTTACTTCATTCCGGAAGTCTTTTTACCATTGAAGATTGCCACTGTGTTGGTAACGTTTCAAGTGCAAAGTGCCCGGTCTTCCATTCAATTACAGACCGGTGTCAATGTTGCTTACACCGTTGTTTGAATTACATATTAATATGTATGTGTGTCATTTTGAGTATGCTTGCGTTCACATATGACAACCTTACAAGGTGTCTCAACTAAAATTGTCACCCCATGAAATTTCCGATTTCGTTCAAATGTGGGAAGTGTTAAAATATGTTGATTTTAACTTGAGGGAAGACCAAATTTCATCTTGATTTTGAAGCAATTTCTGCATTCCTCTAGCGCCCAGAACCACTCTTTCAAAAACTTTAAATGGCAAGGGGAGTCGAGGGATATATCATTTTGAAGCTGCCTCCATTCTCTATGCAGCTATGTTTTTTTTTTCAAATTTGAGTGATTGGTTTTTCAGAATCACGAAATTATTGTAGGCTCATTGAAAATTTTAACATTGTTAATCTAGGACACTCTCGTTCAAATTGTAAACATTTTTTTTTTTATAGGAACTGACTAAGAAATGTTACCTTATCTGCAGTAATGTGTGAAATTTTTAATACCCCTAAATTTCTTTTTCTGGGACTATTTAAAGTCTAAGGTTTATGCTACACTACCTGCATATCTACAAATGCTTCAAAAATGAATCGTTGCAGAGGGCTTTTTGATCACGTCAGGAATGTTGCAAAACGTTAGAGCAGCTTTTCAAAATCGTTTGTACTATTTTATGGAAGTTGGTGGTAGACATTTTGAGCAATCCATTCGTTATATTGAATTGTTTTTTCAGAACCACTTTTATTTCCTTTCGGAGTCATCTAGGCATTTTTCTGAAAAACCAATCACTCTAACTTGAAAAAAAAAATGTTTGCATAGAGAATGGAAGCAGTTTCAAAATGGTGTATGACTCGGCTCCTCTTGCCATTTCAAATTTTTGCTTTGGGTGCTAGAGCGATGCAGAAATTACTTCAAAACCAAGATAAAATTTCGTCCCCCCTCAAGTTAAAATTTACATATTTTAGCATTTTTCCCACATTTAAACGAAATCGGAGATTTCACAGGGCGCAAATTTTAATTGGGAAACCCTGTTAGGACAGCATATATAAAAAGGTGATATATTTTTTCAAATTGCGAAAGTCAATTTCTTTGTTGTGACTTTATAAGCTTCAACTTGCATCAAATCATTTTCTTATGGATATCAAAATATTAGATTCTCATATTTAATAAATACTCGCACAATACAGGGTGTCCATTTTTAGTTAGTTTTTTTGGGCACAAGATATACTGCGATACGTAGAAAAAAGTAAGGCAGGTACTACGAGCTCAATTGTTGAACTGAGCCTTTGCTTTTTTACCAATATTCAATGTGATTGTCTTGTAAGTATGTATGCTTTTATATCTTATATAACTTTAAAGTATTAGTTTTACTTTAGTTTACTCCTTCATTCCGCTTATTAGCGAGATTTCAATTGCTGAAAGTAATAAACAATCTGATGTGAATAGTTTTGATTGTACCCGAGTTTACGGGAAATGAGGCGAACAAAACTTTCAGAAAGGTGGAAGGATCAGATGGAGCAGAAGTAGGCATCACTGGTTTTATAATATGATTATCTATAATCCTCCATTAAAAGCAAGCTGGCTGCAGAACTAAATACGGCAAGATATCTCTAAGGAGTTCCGTACCCTACAGACTAAGTGGTAACTTAGTTGTATCGACGTGCATCCTATCAAACTTTTTTATCCGCCGAGTTAGAGGCGATGAATGTCTGCACACACGAAGGAGATCCGAAAGAACTTTCATTGGGAAATACTCGATGTTCTACATACCTGGAATGCTCGTGCAGTTTCTTATCCACAAATCGGCAGGGTTTTTCCAAGACATCTTTGTGACAAGACAGCTCATAAAACCTAAACAGCAAATCAAACATTAATTTTCTGCATAAAAGGTAACTTCGTATAAGATCATACCTTTGCTTGTAGCTTCCACTTTTATACAATTCAACGTAGCTCCCCTGATCATTTTTCCCCCCTACAGGTTCGATTAATTCCAACACTGACGGACAGCAATCGATGCCATATCCACTATTTTCGTGGTAGTGCTCGTACTCATAGTCAAGAAGACGCTTATTGTCCTTTGGAGGAAGCATTTTCCCTGGATCAAACAGCAGCTTTTCGTTGTGCAAATATGGATAGTTTCTGTCGTGAAAATACGTAATATTGCTGCAATGATGACTTGTTAATTTCCAAAAATTAAAAACGGTTAGAAGACATACCTTGAATGATTATGGTTATGGACACCGTGACGGTGCTTGCCTTTATGATGAGAGCTCCTTCTTTCTACCTCGTGGAAAAAAAAAGATTCGTTGAAGTGGTCCTCAGATTTCACCTGTTGAAAAATGGCGGCCAAGCCGAGCAACTGAAAAGCAAATAACAATGAGTTATTATATGCAAAACCTTTTTTTTCAGGGTATCATAAGTGGGCTTCATCGTCGTAAATCTTCCACCCATTCGAGAAACAGAAGAGGTAACACGTAATAATTAAGTTATAACATTATCCAAGACACAATCGAAATCATTAATAAAGACCATAAATGGACCGCGAGATTTGCAGAACTCACTTATCTTCGTTTCGAATCTTCATTGTACCGAAGTCGAGGTTTAGAATTACGACTTTTCAGATGCAGAAGCGCGATATTCGGGTAACATCTTCATTTAGACAGACATGCGTGACAGAGAAGACTCATTTAGAGTAATGAGAATTTAGGAGCTGGTTTGGTATTAGGACAAATGTTTTCGCATTGTCTCACCTTTCATCTGATAAAACATGTGATGACGTAGTTTTTAGGGTGATTTTCAGGACGAGTTTAAGCAGCTGTGATAAAGTTTCAACAAATTCTCTATGTTGAATATTATCTTCGGTAAATAAGACAGAACTAAAAAACTGCCTTTTAAAATACAGATCGTTAAGAAGTTACTAGCAATGGGCTAAAAACCTCCGAATAAGAGTTTTTTAACATTTCCTATATTTTTATAACCCCATTAGAAACTGAAAAAGTATTTATAATTAGTTACGTCATCTTTAATAGTCATCTAAACATTTTATTTTCTCTCTTGACCAGATGTAAATGAATCAATCTGTGTGGTAATTTATTTGCAATTTTATATTTATTAGTTTTCGTCTTGTGCTTTTCGGAAAATTCCAATGTGCACAAGTCACTGAATAAACTGAAATTGATTTGCGCACTTTTTTTTTATTTGAGTGATGAGTCTAAGTCGAAAAATGTGCAACCTAAACAATTTACTTTTGGATGCTGGAATTCCGCTCCAATAAAAACTGTGATGCTGGCAAATATTTCTATTGTTTCACGTTGCGAAAACATTAAAAATGATGTAGTTGATATTTTTTACTACTTTGCTACTTATATTTCATAGTGCATATTCGAAGAGCAGCAGTGAAAACTGGCGAAAATTTGGCATTTATAGGCGGTAATGACCGCGATCCCTCTCTTAGGCGAAGGAATCAAATAGTCGTTAAGAAAATAAATAGTGGACGAAGAAAAGAAAGAGGAAACCACATAAAAGCATCATCTCAGCCTTCTATGGAAACATCTAAAGAACAGGAGGTCCACAAAGTAATCCAGCGTTTGCGAAGAAGGAAAAGTACTTAGACCAGATCGGATGTCGACAGAAAAAATAAAGTTTATAGTGAAATTAAACTCAGAAGTCTTGCTGAACATATTTAGCCAACTTCTGAAAAATTAAAAGTTCTCAGATCACTGAAAAAAATCTCAAAGTTAGTGCTCATTAAAAAGCCAAACAAGGATATCAGAAACTATAATTCGTTTAAACCATTGTGTTTAATCTACTCAACAATCAAATTATAGGAGAATCTAATTAAACTTCAATTGAGTTATGACATGGCGGATAATAGTGATCTGCCATTCTCTTCATGAAATGCGTAACCCAGCAGGCAATGGAAATAAAATTCCACATGCAAGAACGATAGTGCGAAGAAACTACTAGCACAATATCGGAATAGACTAACTCATCAATAAAATAACACAAATAAAAAAGAATTCCGAATTTTAGATGATCATGGGGATGTTCCCGAGATCAATACTTTATAGAGAATACCCTGTATGACTAAGTACAAAATACAGAATGAATTAAAAATATTTTCCCAGTCGGTTACGTGGCTATATTGCTGCAGTTCAAAAAATAGTTGAATCACTTTTAAGATTCAGGTTAATTTAGGTTAGTGGTTGCTTTCACTATAAACTAGCCTAGATGACATGTAGCGCATATCGCATCACTGCAAATGCTACTATACAAGTCGTTGCCAGAATACCTTCAATATCTCTACAAGTTAAGGAAAGAAGTAAAATCCACAAAGAGTATCCAGAGAAGGAAACTGAGGCATAGGATCGGTTGTTCTAGGAATGGCAGGAGATATAGAATATGTAACAGGGGTGAGACAAAATTTTCATAAAAGATCTGAAGACATAGAATAACACAGTAAGGTGATCTACTTCGTTATACAAGCGATTATTGGGTCGAGGTTTTTATAAATAACGTATCGTCGCTGTCGTTAAAAGGCGAAAAGGAACACAATGCGAGAGTGGAAATGTTGAAAGAAATCAGGAGGGAAAAGAACCAGGAAGAAAGGAAGCGAAATATATAAATAGGCCAAACATAAAGTATAAAGTAAAATAATGTAAAAGAAACTGAAGTCAATTCTTACGCCCTCCTTCTGAAGTAACTGTTCAGGATGAATCCCATACTATCCAGTTACCAGAAGACCAGTCTCTGGAAGATTCTCCTCGTGAGGAAAAGAAGGTTAATTCAGGTTAATCAGGTCACTATATAATTGCTTCAATAGGTCGTTTAAGGTACACTCAATATTAAAAAACTACAACTGAAGCCATAGATCGTTTCTTTAAACATTTTGTTGATAAAGAAGGAAGGTTTTTTTAATTGTTATCCTTCTGCACGTATATATTGTAACTTTAAATTTATTAGAAAACTACGACTCGTTATGGTAATATAATCACAAATATGATAAGCCGCCCTTTGTAGTATCTGTGACATCTTCCATGCGTTTCTAGAGATTCTCTATCAAACCTCCTTACCCTTTTGTTAAACAACCGCTCTTTATGGTAATATCCTTACATAAATAATGAAATTACTACTGATAAGTGAAAAAAATCTTAGTTCTGTTCCAAATACAAAACCAAGAGCAAGACCAAGAAGAAGATGGAGTATGGAAGAATAAGACCAAGACTAACTTTGCATGATTCTAAGAAATACAAGATCTCCTTGCAAGTGCCTTGCAAGGTTAATGTAAACGAATGAGGTTAATAGAAAATGTATGAATAACTTTTATACTTTATCTCGAAAAGATTTCTCATTTTCAGGATGGCAAAATCAGCTTTCCGCTCTGCGGCTCCGTTAGTGAGGGGAATATGATCCAGATTAAAAAAACTAAGAAAGTCTTTTTGACATTCAACGGAAAATTCCAATGAGAATAGCTTGAATGGTAAAGGAAAGGTAAGAGCTGAGTCTGATACATGTATCTCAAGCAGAACGGAAGAACGCAGCTGAGACCACCAAAACTGTGGGACAACCTTGCAGGTAAATCTCAGTAGAGAAAAAAGCTAGTATCAAATATTACAAGAAGGCTTAAATGCGAACAGGGGACAGATTTCTTTGTAATTCAAATACTCATCGAAGGTTCTAGACTAATTTCATCGTTAATACGTACAAGAATTGTTTTTCCTGTTTTTATTTTTTAGTGATTACGCTGCAACAAAGGGTGCCAACTACAATAGAAAGATTTAGGTAGAAGTGACCTTTCATCGTCGTTATTTCACAAAAACGTCCTGCTGGATTTTTGCTAATTCAATTCTTTTTTTAGCGTGTTTGATATAAGATTATCTGGTGATAAATCGTCTATGTGAATTGGGGAGTGTTGCACTCTTCAAAATCAAGAATCAGGTGCTATGTGAGCACATGTGGTTCCATAGTATCCAGAGTCATTGTGGGAGACATGTCAGTTTTGGGGCCGATTTAGAAACTTGTACATGTAGCTAATAAGGCATAAAGCTTTGATATTGATATATTCATTCAAATATCAGACAATTTGTCGCGATGCTTTTGAGGTAAGCTCCTTCCTGACATTTCTTATTCAAAGCTATTGGCGCTCTTTTTCGAGTTTTTCTTATAATTTCTTTCGACATGCTCTTGAGAAATCAGTAGGTATATCGAACTACCGGACAAAGTAACTGGGCACGATCCGTACCTTTTCGTGAGAATCTGCCTTTAAACATTAAGGTATCTTTCAAATTTATTAAATTGCATTTAGCTTTAACAAGTTGAAGTAGTTTATTTACGTTATGACCGTTAGCCAATTTTCAAAAAATTAAAACTAAAGAGAACACTTACCGCGACAAGGGCTTGGATAGAAAGTGCAATTAGCATAGTAGCCAGTGCAGGCGGGGGTTATTTTCGAGGGGGGTAGCGCAGGCCCCCGCTCCTGTATTTTGGTCCACTGTTTACTTCTCTGGGCCACGAAATGGCCGTTCTTGTAGGTTTTCATCTAACATGCTGCGTGATTAATGAGGGGTGTATATTTTTCTCGAGTATCTGTAAAAAAGAACCAAAGATGAGTCATAGTCAATAATAAAAGATAATAACAAAAATGTATTATTAATTATTAAAAACAACAGTTACCTGGAGCCTTCAATAATAGTTTTATGTCCTCCATTTACGAAATACCTGAGCGATTACTTTCGATTTATGTGATCAATTAAATTTGTTATATTTACATCTAAAATTAGAAGTAATATTTCTTACGTCCAAATTATACTAATATTCATTTCTAGAAGAAATGATGAATTACTCACTACTCATTTTTCCGCTAACACACCCACTCATTCCCTTTTACTGCAAAAATATTGTAGAATATCCACATAATTCTTATCGAACCACCATGATTCTAAACGCACGGTAATTCAGAAACGAACTGAATTTCGGAAATTCGACAGACAATTTGATGAAATTATTTCCAGACATCTTGGTGCCAGCTATACGTTTTTCACATTTTGAACCGTCTGAGCGGAGCATACCGTCAATTAATGGACTGTATCTATGCTGTTATTATGTTTTTAGGTATTGAATAATATTTATTTAAGGAAACAATTACTTTAGAGCAGATATTCACATCTCTGTAGCTAGTTATTGCATAAATTGCAATCTGTTATATTTTTAGAATGGAAAAAACGAATTTCTTAATCATAAAAATGCGCATTATAGATATGAGCCACAAATTCATTACTATAGATTCTTCTACGATCTATGATATAAAATATTTGTTTTGTATTCCTTCTTTATAATTCTTTTTACTGCAGCGGCTAATAATCAAATCTTCAAACTATCTACTTATTTCAATTCATACTCCATTCTTCTCTCTTCTCTTTCTTCTCAATTTTTAGAAAAGAGAATTTACAGTGGCGGCCAAAAGTGGAGAAACATTAAAAATTTTAAAATAATTCCGCAAATACATTCATTATCGATACTTCAAGTATACGAATATGTTCAGGTATCATCAATAGTTAATTAAAAAAAATCAAAGCATTGAATATTTTTGAAAGAAATACTGATTTAAAAAAATGTTTATTTTTATGGAGACATAAATGGAAAAATATGTTAATGCTCTCAGTATAAAACAAATATTACTTGTTTAAAAAAGCTGATATTTTAGCAGTATTTTTGTAGTTTCCCTTCAAAATACCACGAAGTATTAATTTATCAAATGAGGTAAAGGATCTTATTATTAAAAAATATCGCGAGCGAGTCAAGCAGATCGATATTGCAAATCAGTTAAATTGAAACAAAAAGTATTTTCTGCAAAGAAATAAAATTGTATCAAGAAAGGGAATCCATCACAAGTAAATCCAAAGCAGGAAAACCCAGAAAATCGACAGCTGCTACAGATAAATTAATTAAAAGGTGTTCTTTGAAAAATCCATTTTGAACTGCTTTTGACGATAAACAGGAGTATGCGCATATTTCAATTTCTGTGAGGTCTATTAGAAGGCGCCTAAATGATAGGAAGCTATATACCAGAAGATCTACGAAAACGCCTTTATTAAAAAAAAATATATATCATTCTCGTTTGATTTTAGAACATTTAAATCGGTTTTACAATCAATGGAAATAAGTGCTATGATCGGATGAAAGTAATTTTAACATGTTCTTCTTTGATGGTATAAAGTGAGTAAGACACCCCAATAGTGAGAGATACTACCATAAATATACTACCCCAACTATTAATCATGGGGGTGGTAACGTTCTTTTGTGGAGGTGCTTCTCAGGGTATGGGATGAGGCCATAAAAAAGAATAGAAGGAATTATAGATCGATATCAATATCTAGATGTTTAAAAAATAAAATATTATCATTTATCGAGGAATTTTTGCCTTTAGTTTTGAAGTTTCAATACGATATTGATCCAAAGCATACTGTAAAAGTTGTCAAAGAGTTTCTTGAAGCAGAACAAGTGGATGTTATCCAATGGCCAGCTCAGAGCCCGGATTTAAACCCCATTGAAAACATGTGGGAATAATTGAAACGCGAAGTCAGACATAAACGCTCGGAAAAATTCATATATAAGGATCAATTATTTGCTGCTCTATCACAAATTTCATGTGAAATTTCCGGGAAAAAAATCAAGTCTTTGTTGGAGTCAATGCCTCGAAGATATGAAAAGCTGATAAAGAAAAAAAGATTGGCGACCAAATATTAAAATAAATTTATGTTTCGTAAATTTCTGTTAAAGTCTCTTCACTTATGTCCTCTAAGAAAATAAATTACTTTATTTTGTACAATAAAAACCTTTATTTGTTTATTTATTTGTGCATTACTTAATTTAAAGATGAACCTGCATACTCATAAAAAAATCTAGTTAATAATTATTATTCACAATCGTAGTAAGAAGGAAAATTCAAAAGTTTCTCTACTTTTGGCCGGCACTGTAGATTCACTTTTTCCAGGATATGGTATTTTAAAAGATTTTCTTAACTAAATTTTCTGATTTAAAACTACTTGTAAACCATGGCTATCTACACCTTGACAAACATAATAAGGACATATAAATTCTGGCTGTTTCTTCGACGAATTTCGTAACATGATTTTTTCAGTATTGTAACTTTTCAGACTCAAATTGTTTTTGCTGTAGAATCAGAAAAGTGAATGAGTAGAATGAACGCCTCAACTTCTAGACCTCCTTTTCTTAAATATTATGTACACTAAAAACCTATTATCACTAAATATGCAGGTGTTTTAGGTGCAATTTCATTTTTTCAATATTGGCTTGACCATCTCCTCTTTTCAAGAGGATTGTAATGGTACGAGGGAAGATTTTGGATATGTGCTGATGTGGTTACTTGAAGAATTGCATTCACCAAGTATAATCGTAAATATATTTCGAGGGGGGTTTCAGAAATGCCCATTAGATTTTTTGAGAAGAATGATGGATTCTATAGTATGTTCCGATGGAATGGTTATGTTGGGAATTGTTGCTGACTGGTTGTTTCTGCCTTTTGAAGGCGGCGAAAAATATTTGTCCAGGAACAAATGATTCTGGATTAGGATAAAAGAAAAGCGTTTAGCATTTTAACTAGTTTTCCTTATAGTAAATGTTATAAGTAAATGTCAACTTTACCATTGCCATACCACGCGCCATGATTTTCAGCTATCTGCATACTAACAATTTCAAATCAATTGACCTAGTTTGTTTACTATAGTTTTACATTCCTTTGAATTATATTTTTTGTATAACTTTTGAATAATGAATATTATTTTAATTTTTACATGGCACAAAAATCATTAGATGACCTGTCATGAGGTGAACATGCTGAATCCTGATGCCAAAGCGTGAAATCCGAACTGACCCGAAAATCCCGTATCATGATCATGAGGCATACGTGTGTTATACACAATGTAGTAATAAAAATAAGCTTCATGCGGGATAAGAAAGCATGCGGTCCATGACTATTGTGGCATAGACATACATGCAGAGCATAATATGGAAGTTGCAGATTTCTCTCCTGCCGATTTTGTAATCCATGCCCGGCGGCACACTACTGGTAGAAACATTTGTTTCACTACAGCTGTAATTTGCAAATCAACCAGCAAGACAATCAATCTGAGGTAGGCACATCGAAACACCATAATTGTGGTGCCACAGAAAGGTATTAGTAACGAACCATTTTTCAAAATTAGCAAAATTATAAAATGTTTTTTATTGAATAATTTAGTGCAGATAGACAAATCGAGTAATTTTATACCTAGTTGAATTTTCTGCAATGGTAAAGAACAAAGAGAGGATGAAACGAGCCATACAAGAAGATTAAAGATTATCTTTTCCATGACGGAATAAAAATCGAACGAGAAAAATTAAAAAATCCCCACCAAAGCTCCAGAAAAAAAAGTTTATAAGAGCAAGACAAAAGGGAAACTAATAACTGGGCACAAGAGGGCAATCAGCTAACCCAAACCACACACTCCTCTTCGACTCCAATGCTTACATACAAGTACACGATGTTATTTAAGTAAGTAGTCAAACTTCAAGGGGTGATTCTGTAAATGATTCTAAGACGAAAAGTTTATATAAATATAAGTCCGGTAATGCTTCGTTTTTAAGATACAGGGTGTTAAACTTTTTTTAAAAAATCATTGCATATTACAAAAAAAAACTCCCAAAGACAAGAAGATGCAAACTAATATGACGTTGAAACTTGGTGACAGTTTTTAATGTAGTACAAAGAAATATTTTAAACTATAAATTGTTTGTCTATTTTTTCTAGTGGCGTGCACAGGGGTAATGCCGAAAATTTAAGAAAAATTAAACAAGAAAAACACTTTATTAAAACTATATTTAAATAAATGGTACGCAATTTTTTAGTAAAAAAAATCAACAATAAGTAAATGCCAAATTTTAATAAAATCGGCTAAAGGATTATTAAGATTTTTACAAAAAACAATTATTAAAAAAAGTTTGACACCCTATATCTTGAACACGAAGCATTACCAGACCTATGTTTATAAAAACTTTTCGTCTTAGAATTACTGAAAGAATCACCCCTTGAAATTTGGCCACGTACCAAAAAAGACCCTGTATATCCATCAAGGTCAGTCCTGGGCCGTTGCAGATTGGATCAACAGGACTTGTGAGGTTTTTACTGGGTGGGCGCTTCGGTGAATCCCATAACACCCAGTCACCAGGACATCCGATTTAAAGTCTTGTTGAAGACTTTCCTCGTGTAAAAAAATATCTAGTTGAATCAGAACTTAATTCATAAACAGACAGGTTCCTTTTTTGGGAATGAAACTGCGAATTTTGACAAAAACTGTAAGAATTCTAAGGTAAGAATGGTATATTCTCACGAATTTTGCTCAACATTATTGCCAGATTAATTTTTCTATTAATTGATAATGACTTTACAACTTGTATAAATCGATTTCAACGTTAATTGATGCAATTTAGTGATAGAAAATAATAAAGTTGCTAAAAAAACTTAACGTCAATACTTGCTGTTTAGAATAATTGCAGAAAAAAAAGTTTTATTATTATCAACTTTGTGGTCTCAGATATGGTAAGGGATTTCTAAACTATTTTTTCGGAGATTACTAAAAATTCCTGTGGATAAGGTTTGTCCGAGAGCTTTAAACTTTTGTTTTATCTGTACCTTTCAATCCTGCTGAGATATATGTAAGTCCTGTTATTTTACAATCAGTACAGCAATTCTCTTTGATTTAACGTCAGAATTTGTATCAGATTAAAAATAATAATACCCAGGAAGAGATTGAAGCTATTACTAATGACTTGTACACAAGCGTAATAGATAATCTAAGGCATCGCTCGGAGGCTCCCCAGAGGCGAAATGGACACATATGAATGATATGTTTTTCCATACGTGAGTTTCCATTAATTGTAGTTTAAAGTTTTTCCAAGGTTTGAAAGAAAATTGATGATGGCTGAACATACTTATAAAGAGAGGGCAAAACTCTGAGACACTTTATGTTAGGAATATATTTATTTTATATACATCATTTATTTTTAAAAAAGTGAGATGAGATCGTGTATTTTTAATTTCATCAAATAATGCATACATATGTATAAGGTATTTTCGCGACACTCTGTACATTGTCATAGTATAATTTACCCAGCTGTACTAAATGAAATAACAGTTTATATTTAGTTACTTTTTTTCGGGATGGAATTTATTGCATGTTTGTGTTTTACTTCTATCGATAAACCCGTTAGGTCTGCATACCAAAATTATATCGTTATATCAAAATGGTCTATACAAAACTAACCTGACGATAAGACCAGTAATAGACGTTTTAAAATAGAAACATTCCAAATGCTGCCGCTATAAATCAAAGATTAGGATTAAGACATCAGTTTTATCTTTAATGTATACCTACATTTTAAAAATTAGTTTATGAATCTTAAATCATCTTTTGAATTGCTCATTTAACTACAGTCTGGGAGAATTATAACACAAGATGTCTCTTGTTTTTTCATTAAACCTGCGTCTATTAAGCGCCCCACGTTGGCTATTATAAAAATGGAAACACGTTCTTACAGGTTCGTATTTTGCCATTTAGTTTTTATTTTACAATTCTTTTAATGGTTCTTACAAGACTCTACATGAAATGAAAGTCCAAACTACTTTTCCCTAACTCAAAGTGTATAGAAACTACAGACCATTGGAAGCAGAAAAACTGCTCAATTTTTGATCACACACATGTAGTTGTTGACGATAGCTAGGTCTAGGAGAAATTCAATAGAAAATTTTGAAGCTCTCATAGATTGTATGCATGGGCAATAATACTTGAGGTACCTCATTAAGAAACATACATGTGCATGCTTAGTATGTGCCTTTCTTTGGAACATCCTGTATATGTATGTATATGTGACCAATTATCAAAGTAGCGAGTAACACCTGTAAACTTGCATTTACGATCAAAATTTGTTTGGGATGTAACAGCAAATTTATCGCATTCTTCATTTCGAGACATTCCAGAGATTTTTTTCAAAACATGGGAATTGGAAAAATGACCTTCACGTTCCTATCTTAAATTTTCACAGCGGTTCGGAACTTGCAGCACAATCAAAAGTAATAACTCGAACATTTCGACAAATATGCGACCTTAAAATGTCGGTACAGAGTTAAACACAAAGAAAGTTTATTCGTGAAAGGCAAGACGAAGATGGAATCATGGAAATCTATGTTTAAAATAATTTGTTTTAGTTCCTTAGTTCATTTTTCTTTTTTTCCAAGATTTTCAAAGTGAGAGAAAACTGAAAAAATAGTGAGTGTAAGCATTGTGTTTAAGTGGTGAGTAGGTCAGATGAGAATAGTAGTAGTAGTAGTAGAAAAGCGAGAAAGCCCTAGCCAGTGGATCCTTTTTGCCCCGCAATGCAGCCCATTTTACTCCAGATTTCAAAACCATCTCTTGTAGCAGGACTTAGGATAACTGTCAAAGAGTTGGCCGGACCTAAAGGCCTGTTTGTAATTAGTTGGACATCTTTTTCATGAAAGCCAATATTTTGATCAGTTCTACATTTACTCTTTAAACTTGAACTCAAAAATTATTAGAGATGTGGAATTTGTTAAATAGAATCAAACCTATGTTTCTTATAGAGGCACAGCTTTGCCTTTGACCGTTTGATTTGACCTTTCTAATTTATAAACAATTCCAATTACTTTCGGAGATATCGTAAAAAATCGAAAATTGGTATTTTTTCTTTGTTTCTTTTTTGTTTATATACGGGGTGTTTGGTAGAGGGCTAGAAAGTTTTCGATGTGAGATTGATGAAAATTTATCTCTATACCTATTTTACGCCTAATTTTCACACAAATATTTAATGCTGTATATAATATATAAATTTAAACGGACTTATTAGGAAAAAACTAAAAAAAAATGTTTTACCACCTTGTGACAGGCAGCAAAAATGGACCCATGTTCGTTTAAACTTTATTTCTTATTTCGGTCACAGAAACCTACAGTAAGTAGTTGGCAGACTTCTTTGCACTGAGTGCGAATTAAAAAAAATTGTTGGATAATGAAATCAATATCCTTTGGTGACTAAGAACGGTAATAGCACATTCACAATACGATTGTGGTGAATTGATACATTATTATCGTATCGCGGCCAGGACCGTTTTTTGGTTCATCAGAGAGAACAGTAGTTTTTCGAACCTTTAGCATTAAGCTTGTTACTATATTAAGTTGTTGTACTATATCAATAATATAATTTTTCCCTTACATAGCTGCATGGAATAATTCCTGAAATCCTGCACCTTTTAACAAGAATATGCCACTGGCAACATTTGGATGCAAGCAGTCGTGGATGTCAGAAAATTTAAAACAGGCATTTTACAAAACAATTTCAAAAAATTTTAGATAATTTACAGAAAGTATTAGAATTATTATGTTCAAGGGCTGAACGCAGTAATTTGGTGACGGCTGAGCGTTCATGATGTGGTAAAATAAAGAGTAATCATTAAAGAAATCTCAAGTACAAGTTGAAATATTGGAGGCATATCTTGGATAAATTAATTCGCTAATTATTGTCGATGTCACACTTTTGGTGGTAAAAAATAAATTATTCAATCAACTCTTTACATTTACGTTTTACTGCGCACTGAGAGTTTTTGAAATGATTTCTCGTTATATTATGTTGTTATGATCAACAGACCGGAAGAAATATAGACGATAGCATAGCTTCTATAATGCTATAGAGGACACAACTATCTTTTATAGTCGTAGGTACGTAGTCCTTCTATACTTATATACTTGACTACAGAAACAAACAAATAAATTAAATTCAGACCCAGACTAACAGTAAGATATCTCGGACTGACATCTAATTTAATTATAAAAAAATTTAACAACCTGAGTAAGTAAATAAAATAATAATATATGTATATTTTTATTTTAATCATTCAGCAACATTTTAAACCACTGTTATCGCAATGCATGTTTATCTCTGACCCATTTTTTGTGGGATCTACCGTGATGACTAATTTTTTCAATATTTAGATAGAATATACGTATACCTAATTATATACTAATAAAGATTTTTTTAACCCTAGATCTTTTCTAACATAACATATTGTCAATTATTTTTTGTCTTGCGAAACCTTTGCATAAGCACTTGGAAGAATACACTGCAATCCACCAATTAGTGCTTCTAGAGGAACGACCACCAGCGGTAATACCAAATTTTAAAACAAATCTTAGAAGGCACAAAGATTGGGTCTATTTAATAATCAAATATCATGTATGTTTATTTTCCTTTTATTTAGGATTGTCTTAGTTCAGGTTATTTAGTATATCATTACCCCTAATTTTCGTTCATAGTACTCCTCACTCCTAAGTAATATATCGTTATACAATAGTATATACATATATAATAAGCAGGCAACAACAGTGATTCGAAATTTATTAGTACCCTCCATTGAAGAAAATGTGTATGAAAGACACATTGAAATTTAGGATTCATAAGATATAACATTTCTAACATATTGCACCACTGGGGACGATTTATCAGGCGCCAAGACTTTTTGGTGCCCTTTAGTGGAATCTGCTGCGATGGCTCATTTTTTCATTTCATAGATGCAGTATCATACGTGATATCGCGTAAAAAATTTAATTTTTTTTTCAAAAAAATACTGCAATGCTTTTTTATTATTTTAAAAAAAATTACTTTTTTCATTTTTTATTAGTGTACAACTTACGAAACTGTTTCTAAAGCGCTTGAAAAACATACAAATCAAACAATTGTTATCTACAAATCAGTACTTTCAGAACCATACGTACCAACAGTAATGCCTCCTTGGGTACAAATCTTACATCGGACGAAGATTAGATCTATTTAATGATAAAGAATCCTGTATACTTTTACTGATCATTTTCTTAATCACTTCAGGTAAGTTAATATTTCAAAATATATTATCAGCACTATCTAAGCATCGAAAATTATCGATACATTTTAGGGTAACATGCATGAATTTCACACGTTATATTCGGAAGAGAATTTCATGTATCAAATGCTACTTATTGGTGACACCTTTGTAGAATTTTTACTCGTAGATATCGATAACAGTTTTATCGCGATAAAATTTCTGTATGCGGCCCTTTTACGGTGGTCACAATTCTTATCTAACAATAAAATATCGAATTTTTAGTGCAGAATGGGAGGTAAATGAATCTCTCATAGTATAATCATATTTTTCAACAGAGATGCCATTTCATACTCGAACGATGATTTGAAGAAAATGACTTTTTGGTATTTTTATATTGGCCTAGTTCAATTTATTTTGCAGACATCCCTGTAGATGATTATGAAAATTAAAAATGAGAAGATTGAATTGCAATGTTTTAACTTTTTATTGGTAAAATTTTGTTGTTCAAGCTTTGTTAGTTCCGCTAGAACGATTTTTTTACACAGAAAATGTTTGCTAATTTTCATATAAAACAGTTTTTATCTCCAAAAGTTGCCATTTTATGTTAACAGAATGTTACATTAAGTCGACTTGAAATTTACTATAAAATTATAAAAAAATTAAATACAGTCATTCCATTTAAATTAACAAAATTATCAACTTCTGATACTTCTGGAAGAACCGCTATTGTGAAAATATTTTCAATTAATAGATCTTGGGCTCAAAAATTTTCGCCGTTTTCTAAATATTTTAATGGGCATTCAGCTAAAGACGCCCTATATAATTAAATATTGGCGGACGGTAAAGAGTTTTAACGCACACATGACAATTGCCATTGTTAATTGATTGCCCAAAAACTTGTTGGACTCTGGTACATGTTACTTTATTTTGCGTGCAGGATTTCTTTGCGCTAAATAGTAAAACTTTACCGGTCTTTTTCAGCATTTTTCCTTTCAAAAAATACTACGGATCTCTGTATTTAATTAGACAAGAGCCGCTTATCGCTAAACGAAGACCTGCCTAGATAGTGGTATTGTCTTCCTCCCAACACGTAAAAAATGCAAATACTAAAAAGTCATTAAGAGGCAGTGTGTTTTTGTGCTACCACAAAGTATACTACTTATCGTAAAAATTGCAACATCTAGAAATAATGCATATATTTTAATGAAACTTTGTTAATTTATTGACAACACTATACAAAATAAATGATGTAACTTGCGAAAAAGTCCAGAAAGTCTTTAAAATTCGAATAATGTGTATAACCACCATGTGAATGTGTACATCCTCAGAAACTCGTCTGGGCATATTTCTAAGTAAATGGTGGATTTCCTCTTCAAATAGTGTATCCCAGGCCACTTGAATTAAATTTCGTTACTACTTTGCTAAAATAAGTCATGGGGTCTCCAGTGTAGTAACCCTTCTTCCTGACATGTTTCATACGTGTTCTATGGGGGAAAGATCAGGAGAGTGGGGAGGCCAAGCAAGCACACTAACATTGTGACGTTATGGACGAGCCATAGTTATAGAAGCAATATGTGGCTGTGAATTGTCTTGCTGGAAAAGCATGTTTCCATGAATGTATGGTATAGCTATTGGTTCTAACATTTCCTATAGGTATACGAATTTTGGTTGAATTTTATGTATTAATTCTAGGTGTTGCAATTTTTATGATAAGTAGCATATTTCCCGATAACAACCTAATAATATTGGAATATTATTAAAAATTTTGTATGATCATGAACGCATTCTACATTCAAAATAACTTAGGAAATATTGAATACTATGTTGAATCTTGATAAGAACTAGGTCACATAAAACTAACATAGTCACTATTCAAATACGTAAGAAACATCTGTGTTTAAAACCTATAACTTATTTGGATTCAAACGTCATGTGGTAAAATATTGTAAAGACATTTTGGATTGCATAATAATTTATGAGCATTTTATCATAAACTTATGGAATGTTATTGTCAATACGCACAAAAGTAGAGATTTAATATGTTCTTAAGTTAAGCAAAGAAGCTTTGCGTAGAGAGCTGATAATAGTGCAATAAAAGTTTTCCCTATAAAGACTTTCATAGGCGTCAAATTTGTAGTTTGATCAGATTTTTACATCTCCCAAATAAGATGTATCAATTAAGTTAACTTCTTCCACCTTACATTATTACTACAGACAATATTGCCGTAAGTACATTTCGAAATTCTGTTTTACTTAAGGCACGACGAAAGTATCAAAAGGTGTCAAACTGTCGAGACATTTTTCACCTCTTCGCCTTGCTCCTCATTTGTATTCAAAGTAGAATTCATCTACCAATACATGTTCGTTCTTATTACACTTGTGTTTTAATGCATTATTATATCAAATTTCCAGTTGTGTATCTAGGTAATAGCAATCTTTGCTTTATTCGTTAGGCAGTTCCTAGGCAACTTCAGTCCTAAGTCGTCATATTGAGTCACGTCACAGTGGACATTAAGAAGATGGTAACGACTACTTTCTGAGTAGGCAAATAAGTACTTTAAGAAACATTATAACTAAAACTATCAAATGACTCACCAATTAAAGAAAGAATTCAAATCAAGTTGAAGTCAGTTCGTCAAAACATCACAAAGTGGAATCAAATCAATGTCAAAATCACGCGTGTATTTCACATCGACGGCCAAAGCACATAATTTGATATAAATTTATTTTCACAGCATTTCGTGTCGGAATTCGTATTTCAAGTTTAAGATCGAGCAAATCGAAAAGCTCCACTAATTTCCTCAGGATAGCTACCTGCACTAATTCTCTCAGGATAGCTACCTGCTATAATATAATCCTACAAATTAGAGCACCCACGCTAAGGCGGATTTCAATTGGTCGCGCAATTTGCCCACTTGTTGAGTGCTGCAATTCGATTTGCCAGATTTTAGGGCGTAGACGTTGATTTCAAGTATTTCTGTTTAGATTTAGAATTTGTAAGCTCTTCGGGAGAGCTCAATTCAAAAATATTAAATTCAGGTTTAAGATGTGAATTCATCTAAATCGATTTTGAGGATGTAATCCAGTTTCAGTTTTACTACGGTTTGAGGGTATAAGATTTCTCTTACCTTTATTTTACCTAAAAATATTCTTTTATTTCGTATTCAAAATTATACTTTTCCCATCAACAAAATTTATTCTTTGTTAATTTAACTTCATTGAGTTTAAATGTTAAAATCGACTCGGCTCATTCCATGACTTAACCCACCACATTTCCTATCGGTTTTGTTCATGGTCTTCTTCCGTTCGTGTGATATTTAACAGTCACTTATA
Source organism: Euwallacea similis (assembly GCF_039881205.1). Taxonomy (NCBI): domain Eukaryota; kingdom Metazoa; phylum Arthropoda; class Insecta; order Coleoptera; family Curculionidae; genus Euwallacea; species Euwallacea similis. Next base: position 1,452,295 of record NC_089632.1, on the reverse strand, counting down.
ATGTATGGATAGTTTTACAATGTATGTTCTTCATATTTTGAATCATTGGGAACATCTACAGGGTGAATATATTTCTGGGTTCAGGCACATTTGTATCACTCTAAAATTTTTCATCGTAAGAAGAGAAGAACGATTTAAACTGAACACAGTTTTAAATATACGGGGTGTCTCAAAAATTGCCACAGGATTTCATTTTTATTATCTTAAATGGGATCCCCTATATATTGTGGCATCTTTGGATTCCTTGAAAATTTTTAAGATCATTTCGTTTAAACTATCTCATTTGCCGATTTTGTAACTGTTTTCAAAATATCTACGTTTGAAATGTGACACTTTTTGTATTTTCCACAGTCGTAACGTAACGTAATGGTTGAAGTTATAGCTTTCACGTTTCTGTGTTAGTTTTTCACGATTTTCATTTTCGATTTACGTTACTACAACTTCAAGAATTTACCATTTATCACAAGGCTGCTAAAAATTTTACAGATATTAAATTTAGTATTGATTCACCTAAGACTAAAAGTAATCGAAAGTCATTCTGGAATGACTTGAAGCCTTTGAAAATTAGGATTGACAAAAGTATAAAAAGTGGTATACAAAGGTTAACACAGTAACCTTCAAAAATTTGCAAGTAATCCAAAAAATATACAAGAAGTTCTATTGAAAATAGAGAAGCTCAATTTTTTGTAATACATCCGTTTTTATCTAATTATCTCTAGCAGTGCTAAGGGCAGCAAAATTTTTTCGGAAATCGGACGAGAGAAAATTCAGAAATCGCAACATTTTAACATGGGATATTCACCCTTGCTCTGTTTACTATCACTTAAAATTCATCCTGCATAATCTGAAATTTTACTTTCACCTAAATCGATAGTTTTTAACAATCGAAATTATGAACTTTGCAATTGATAGCTAATCAGTTAGGAAAGGTATAGTTTTTTTGAGTACTAAATAAGCTTTAGCAGACAGAACGAAGCGTGGGTCCGCAACTGATTTAAATAAAATAGTATTTTTTAACGAGATACATTAAAAAAATATATTTTGTTCGCGAAATCATAAGAAAAAGGCAGAAAAGAAATCATATTCAAGCAATACATATTATGTGTCTTCGTGTCTACAGCTATGAAAAACACCTGTAGAGAGCTGACCAATAAAAGAGAGCGAATTGTCACAGTTCTAGAGGGTGATTTTTTTAATGGCGGATAAGTTCTTTGGTACGTTGTAAGAGACCATTGAGGGAATCGTAGAAAAATAATTAAAAAATTCTATATGATTCCTTTTCTGAATTTCTCGTTAAAAACGGAATCGGAAATTTGGTAAATATCGAGAATGCTTGATATGATCCTGATATACAGATAAAAGCAGTGTTTGCTATACAGAATACCCGCGATATCGTTTTAATTGTCGATAAACGTTTTCAAAACATTGTTACCAAATGTATAATTACTGCATCTTGATGGAAAAATTCTGATTTTAAAATTTAAAAAATGAGCACAAAGAGAATGTTTCAAGTAATTTTTACTACAAATAACAATTGAAGACGCATAACGTTCTATTAAAAATTATATGAAATTGCAAAATTTTGAGAAATAGAGAAGATGGGGTCTGAAATTGACTTCTTCATATATCTTGGTGGATTGTCGAAAAAGATGTTTTTAATTATTTTTCCAAGACTCCCTCAATAGTCCCCTACAACGCACCGAAGAGCTGATTCGCCATTAAAACTCACCCTGTATCATAAATCAAAAATGTTTGAACTGCTATTTTTAGTATGGCTCCTACTACGATCCGTCGCTCATATTTCCCCTTCTTTGTCACACGTTGTAGCACTAGATTCGTGCTTCCAACTATACTGTTCCTATTTATTAACAGTGTTAACTGAGGCACGAAATGAAGGTCCCTGCTTTCATCTCACCACTAGTTGTGAAATTAAATACTCAGTTAGAATTAGGAATATTTAGGTATTAACTCACAGATTTCGATTACGAAAACTGTCACTATATTTATCAAAACTTGAAAAAATAATTAAATAAAACGACCTAAATTTTGAATAAAGTCACTCTTTACCATTTTAGAAGTTGTGAATGTGGCAGGGGTAGAAATATTGAAAGTAAGTTTCACCTTAGACAAGGGCGTTAGCCCCCTTAGCGAAGGGTGAAAGTTATTCTTACATAGTTTTAACTGAGAACAGCGTGCAATTCCGACGCAGCAGTAACTCCTAATAGTGTATGAGGCATTTTTCCGAAAAATGTACAATTTTCCTTAGACGTATGGAACATATTTACATAAAAATCTTTATCTATTTTCTGGCGGAACTCCCTTTACGTCAGCAACAAACTGTGGATTAAATTACACTATGAAAATTACGGCTGTTTTACAAACCAGTAACCAGTAAGAATAATATTTTCCATAAACATCTTGCAATTTCCGAGATAAACTTCTAAATTATGCAGTTCTTACGACACAACCCGTTTGGTATGTATGCAGATTTGCTTAATTCGCGAAGCGTTATCACCAAACCGATAGCTACTAATGCATTAATCTTTCAGTGAAAATATCACGGGGCTAGCTAACACACCTGTTTACGCATTTTAACGACTCTTTCATCATTAATATTAGATTCTCTTTTCCTAAAGATGATCCTGGTCTTACGAGTTTTAATGCCGGCCTAAATCGCATATTCGGTCACTGATCGCCATTGGTTTCAGCAGGTTGCCACGTCATCTCGTGCATCCTGTTTAGGAATCCGCTCTTTAATTAAACTAAAAGCTGTGGTGTTAAATCTGAAAAGCACATGATCCAGGCTGTGACGTAAGCGATAGAGCATTCCAACTTCCCTTTTTTACAAGTTTAACATCTAATTATTGTTTGGCTGACACTTCTAAGCACCTCAACTTTCAGAGCAAGATTTATCAATCGTCAGTTAAGTATCGATCAGAGATATTTTATTCGAGCTTCTAGGCATAGTTTCGCGAATATTTTATTGTGGCAATATAAATATTTAGTGTATATTTTTCGTATGAAAATACTTGTGTTGCACGTAGGTTTCCTTTACGTCGAATTTTGGCTAAAAATAAAGTTTTTTACTAATTTTAAAGCTAATAATCTATATTTAAGCTGAGATTAAGGCTTACATTTGAGATCAACTACTGTATAAACTTTTGTTTCCCAGAGTAAGACTTGTATGTTATCAGAAGGTATGTAGTTTACATAAACTTGAACTTTTGTCTATAAAGGACATACTATAATAATAACATCAATTCGTTTAAGGAAGTTTATTTTAAGTAATTATTTTACTTTAAATTACCGACAACACTAGTGGCTTTTTTTAAATATTTAAAATTCTCCATTTTCAAGGAACCATACTCCATGACCTTAAAGTTGAACCCTTTTTAAATGCGCGCCCTTTGATCACTTGTGGTGTCAACGTAGCTTCGCATATAAATTGCTTAAAGTTCGCAGGTAGCTTCAACTACTCGAGAAAACCTTACAGTGTGGCAAATCTGCTGTTCCATTCCCGAATATATCACACAATTCTTATGAACCACAAGTTTTTGCGAGTACTACAATAAACTCAGTCACTTTCCATCTTCCAGGATCCTGTTTTTTACCTGGCAAACGGGACAAAATATTGTCACAAAGAATTAACAAAAAAGGAATTTTTCATATTTTATCATTCGCAAATTGACATTTTTGCAATAAACAGTCGTTGGTAATTCAGTGGTTCCGCATGCGTGACTCCCTGGAAAGCTAATATGCACTAATGGAGGCGACGAACCCAATAACTGCACCTAAATATTGATCACAATTAATATAATACAATTTTGCAAGACGAGAATCGGACTCAGAATTTGAAAGTGAATTGCCGGGAGACAGACGTGGGAACACAGTCTCACTCGCTCCAACTTAAGTGAAGTCTTTTCCAAATCGAAGTTGGGTTGGTCAATGGTAAAACTGAATTTTTAAAGACCCGTGGGAGAACGGTAAACACTAAGTAACAAAGTAAGTGGTAAACCAGGCGCCAAAATGGATCTTAGTCGAAGGCGACTTTTTTTAAATCAGGAACGATGGGGATCAGGATCTGAATTGACTCAAAAAATTAGTTAAGGACCAATAATGAATTCGATAAAACATCAACCTGTCAATGCAATCTGTTTTCAGGTGCAAAGAGGCAAATCATTAACTATAGAAGACATAGAGGTCAAATCTCATAGAGAGCGATAGACGTAAAACTATCGCTCTGCTATAAATAAGATCTTCAGACCATACAACGCTTCTCTTTAGGGTTACTAAAAAATCTATTTCGAAATTGACTTCTTACAAGAAAATCACTATGGACTCGTTCGGTTTTAATTTCAGATCGATATCAAAATCACACGTCCATTTGGAAACTGAATGAATAAAACTGCAATGAAAAACTGTCTACTATTCTTTGTCATATTACTGCACCTTCAGGACAATTCATATGATATACGAAATGTGTAAACTTATCAGATAACCTGGGTCAACGGTTTTATGTGTGTAATGACATTTTCTTAAGTAGTAACACTTATGGCGTATACGGGCACCCGCACCGGTGCGCACTCGTTGCGACAATACGAAGTTTGTTCCTACAGAGAGAAAAGTCGATTCCTTACATTTCTAGCTATTTTTAACGATCTGAAATTGGTTCACTTTCCTTTTGAAACGAAACTGTAATCGACTTTTTCGACTGTCTTTGTTTTATTAGGACGCATGATAATATTTTAAATGCATGCAGACAACATTCAGCGGCTAAATTGCTGCACTAAGTACGTACTTTTCGGATGTCGGAGTTCGCCATTAAAAATTGTTAGATGAGAAATGCAATCTCTCTGCTAATAACTTACTAAAGAGCTATAACTTTGAGAGGTCAGCACGAGCAAGTATTTTAACGGATTTGATAGTTTAGTAAATATGTATATTATTATATATAACATACACATACATATATAGTAAACATTATTTTGTATCAATGTTGCCTCCTAAGCTTGCGATCTTAGTCTTATTATATAACAGTGGTAATCGAAAGCAAAATGGGCCTAAAGGCGCAGCAACGTAACTGCGAAATGTACATATTTAGTTTTTAATATCTAACTGGTTTTTGAATCGTATTAATCCAATTAATATATAAATCTAGTGCCAAGGTTAATGTTTTTACTCATTTTTTTAGTTAAATATACTCAAATTGCCATTGCCTATGTGGCTAGGTAATGTATCTTAGCCGACCGCTTTGACATGACTACTTTCGGAAATTGTACATTGGTGCCTGCTAATGGTTCTGTTTGGTATTTTTAATTTTATATTGATATGTCTAGACTCATAACTGAAAATATCATACGCTCGTTTTTCAATTCCAGTAACATCAATCAGGTAATCAATTCCATACGACTTATCGAACCATGGTTGGAAACAATTCCTCATAGTGAAAATGTACCACATTCCACTCCCCATGGAGAACAAAAACTTATACTAAATTTACAGATGGTGCTTAACTATTACACTGTTTCTTATCATGTAGCGCTTTTTCAACACAACTTCATTTTCCTCCATAATGATAGTATGAAGCCCATCACATAATTCTAATACCATTACTACAAGAGGACACCATAACATCCAACATTAGTACGGGTAAAAACGTACAGTGAAAGCGTTGTTCAATTTTAAATTAATTTTTAAAATTTTGACACTTTTTTTTAGTGGACAGCAGTCGAACTTTTATTAATTTATACCAAGAAGTTCCCAATTTCACACGAGTATCATTCGACTATAGACTTCGTTTGCCTACCTTCGAAATTCAAACAACAAATAATACATTTTTTAACCGGAAAATACCTGTTTCCAAAATGCTACGCTGTTGAACTGGATTGATTCCAAAATATCCAGAAAATTTGAACAATTCCTTTGTACCTTATATTGTTATACTCATTTAGAGTAATTCACTGGGGAGTCGGGAATTAAATTAATTAGGTAGTAATAATATTTACTTTTCGAAAATATTTTTACGCAAATATCCTATATGCATACATGAGTCTAAAAATACTACTATTTCATTCACCTTGCTATGTGTAAACAAATGGGTGAAAATATTTAGAATGCCGCCAGTTCACTGTTGGGGATAAACGATTAAAAATTATGATATAAAGATTTAGATATATGTATAAACGAACTGATGGGCTGAATTTTTGTATTTATTAACCAGTGTAAACTGCAATTTTTATTTCATATCAAAAAGTACATTAAAGTGTACAATATATAAAATATGTATTCTCCACCATTTTTTCTACAATTATATTTCTAAAACATCACATCTTCGGTGTTTCCTCAAAAACAAACTCATCCATCCAAGCAAACTAAACCTGAAGTATCTCTTCCTTTCTTTGCTTTTCAATTTTAGCAATCCGAATTGCTCGAATTTTCAAGGGCATTCGTCTGATATTACCCAGTTTATACTATTTAATTTATTATTATAAATTTCAGCAAATTTTCAGCTTAGTTTCCATGATAGAGGCTACCAGTAAGTTTGTAAGCTTATTGAGTATTCCGTTTATGTCTTCCGTTCTAGCTAGAGCTCTAATCAAGGAGTTTATCTTTGCGTATAGCTGTTCTGGCTTCTGCTCCTGCCCGGATCCTGCTTGAACAGTGAAAACGAATCTGATTGATGTCATCCTCTTAGCCAGGTTCATACAAACTTTTTGCACGAATTCCTATTTCATTAATTAAGGTGCTTAGCACACAGGCAGTACGATGATTTTATGTAACACAGTTAAGCTAATTTTATTATCCATTTTGATTCACAGTAGTTTTTTTACTGGCCACTTGCAAGCTGGTAGTAGCTGTTCCTTTAATCTCAGTTTTCAGTTTTATATTGATTTCCTCAGTGGTTCCAGATATCCTTTTTGACCTCCTCGAGGACATCAGAGTACTTTACGTTCCGATTTCTGATGCTTTTCGTGGAAAATACTGGCTCCGCCAAGTTGTCCACAATATTTGTTATCTCGAAGTGGGATGGCGCCTACAGGATCCAAACATCGCCCTCTAGTTTTCTGGTCAATAGTTCTTTTGTTCTTAGAGCTACTTATTCCCTGTAGCATAACTGTTCATATAATGTTCTGGATGGTACCTTTGGAATTCGATATTATCATTGTCTTGACGCACTCTGGACGTAGGCTGTTCGTGTGATTATATATAACAATTACGAGGATAGTCTCAGAAGTCCCGAACTAACACTTAAAGAAAAAAAAATTTAAATATGATATTATTTCTTAATATAATCTTTTGTGAGATTAACACACTTCTCCCAACGATGTTCTATGGTTTCTATACCCTATTTATAGTAAGAAGCTTTGAATGTTTCAAAATAGGTTTCAACCTTGGTCTCCACCTCTTCATTATTAGCAAATCTCTTTCCAACGAGCCATTTTTTCAAGTTTAGAAATAGAAAAGAATCTGAGGGGGTTAAATCTGGCGAATAGGGTGGTTGAGGAAAAAATTCGAAACCAAGTTGATTGATTTTGGCCATCGCGATGACGGAAGTGTGGACTGGTGTATTGTGTTGACGAAACAAGACTTTTTTTCACCATCATCTATATGTTAGGTCGGGTACTTCTGAGACCATCCTCATAATTCGGCCGAGCACAAGCCTGTACCCCTTATACATTTCCTTTTGCTTTTTATTTGTCGATTTCTTAGTTCAGTTCTAAATTTATATTTACTTTGAAATTTTTATTACAATTGTTTAACATCAGTAAAAAAATGTAAAATACACGTTTCACAAGCTTCCCACTTACTCGTTTCCACCTCGTTGTTTCGCTCCTCATTTTACAAATTTGGTTAGTGTTCCAATGTGGTCTCTGATAAAATTGGTATCTTAATCTACTAAAATCTTTAAAGATTCCATGTTTTATATTTAGCTGTTGTAAATATGGAAATCCTGTTGAATAAAAATAATAGCATCAGATACACGGCTTAAAAGATTAATTATCACATACGTCCATTACAAAAATCATCACTTTGCTCCTTGTTTTGCAACTTAGGCTGGTGTAATAATAAGCTGCCATATGGAACTTGTACCTTAACGTACTACTAAGAAGCTGTTTTCTTCTAAGATAGCGAATGAAATATGTTTTGGATGCATGTTGGAGACATTATTACTTTGAATTAAGAATTTCAACGAATCATATTATTTATAGTAGTTTTCGTAAGACATTTTGGCAACCATTTCGACGATCTGTTAATCATATAAGTAATCAACACAGCGCATTATAACTAGTTAAACTGCTACTGATTTTAAAGGATTTGTTTCTATTAAAAAGCACTTCTAACTGTTTCCTTCTAAACGTTGTCTATTAAAAAAGTATTAATTTCAATGTGTGATACATGCCCTAAGATCCGAAAATTTTTTTTATATCTTCAAAAAACGTTCTAGGACAAAATATATGTTTTTAACATTCATTTTGTGCATTTTAGCTAATTTGTTGTTACTTTTATTAATGTTATATGAATTGACGTTTTAATAATGTTCCTTTTTATTATCCGCTAGGATATGTATATCTCTGAAGTTCCCCTAGTAGTATCTCTGAGTTCGCCGAAAAGTCTTCATCCCATATGCAGAAAAAAGCAATGGCGTCAAAGTCTTAAGATTAGAATACATTTTTCATGAGTCGACCTGAAATTGTCCTCGCACTTATAAATTTTCTAGAGAAAATTCGGTGGGGGAGGGGCAGAAAGCAACATGTAAGAAGGAAAAACAAACAGAAACGACTCAGTAGTGAACAAAATAGAGGAGGCTTGTTCATATAGAGAGGTTGTGTTGATACCCTTCTTTGGCATAGAACGATCATTCGGTAAACTAAGAATCGACAACATTTGTGATGGCTTCATATCCCAGGACACCGCACCCCAGGAGGTTGGGTTGGGTAAATCGGCACTTCAGCAAAATCGCGGCATATCTGGGAGACAACCAAAAGTAAATCATGGATAAGAACGTCTGTCCACGGGGTAACTGCTTATCACCGTGATTGTGATACCTTCTGAAGAACGGCCTTTTGACCACCTGCGCTGTATACTACAAATGTCAGAGGTTAAGAACTTGGAGGGTGTCCATCCATAGCAAGCGAACCTGGAAAATTCATATGCAAAAAACATGCAACAAAACTATAGTACTAATATGACAACCATGCGGAGCAGTGGGATAGAGATAAAGCATAAAAAGCCACGTACTATATTGGGTTTTCATTGCGGTGATCAGGACTCTGATTCTATGAGAATACGTGAAAGGAAAAATGAAATTCTTTAAAGTTTATTGGCTAAAAAATTTCATTCGCCAATATCACGGAACAAAATTTTCCTTCTCGCTCTCATATGTGCTTATATGATCAAGGTCTTCACCGAGGGTCTCCTACGGATTCACGGTTTTGTGACCAGCAATGGATAACACCTGCCATGCGCTACACTTCGCGGGACTCCAAAAAGTACCATCACGGGTGCATTCAGGATCACATCGCAGCGGTCCTCAACGTCTTGCTGGGCTTGCCGGAGTTTTCAATGTGGAGGGAGACTATAGCTTTTCATGGGAAGGTTGAGATACATAAAGAGTAAAAGCGAAGATTGGGACTAATATGGATTCGTTTGTCAAGATATTACGATTGTATTAACAAAGGAGAAGAGCTCGAATAACCGATTAGGGCTAAAACAGTCGTTTGTAGTGAAAATCTAAAGTAAGAGAGGAATTTACCATCGAAGTTCTTCAGGATCTATTGGACACCACTTGGTCTACTAAGGGGCTACAACTGATACACAGTCGAACCTAGACACAGTCAAAGGTAGGCTCTTTGAGATGGAAATTTTATGTGAAAATTAATATTTATTTAACGTCACAAAAAATGTCATGTTTTGAGAAGGTAATTTTTTGATATTATACAGGATGTTTGGTGCATGAGCCGTCAAAATTTTTTTGTAGATTTGTGGGTTCATTTGCAACTTGTTTGGTTACAATGACCTAGGTTCTACATGTTATAGTTAGTGAGAAATTAATTATTTAAAGTTTCTCTTTAAATTATCTAAAATCTTCCATTCAAATCCTTAAAACTATTTTGTTTGTAGTGGTATGAACATAGAATTTTTCTCACTTTATTCTGTAATATATTCTTGCTTAAAATAATTCATTATCTTATGCAACGATCCCCAAGAATTTTAGTTAGAACGCTCTAAACTCTTAAAATAACTTGAAAGTAGTAAACATTTTTTACTTTCGAAATTGAATTGTTATCGTTACATTTTTTGACCGTTTTGGTTCTGTTCATTAAAAAAATATAACAATAAAAATTAAATTACCAAAAGAGTACAGTATCTCGCGGCGATACTGTCACTTGTAATTGCACGCATTTGCAAAAGTATATTCCTAATTTTCACCACTTATTGAATGATTTGTGTCACATGTAGGATACCATTAGAAAAGACAAAAACTTACTTAAAAAAGAAGTTTTTAATAAAAACGAAGCTGTTAGTTTTTTTTAAATAAATTTCGAAGATTAAATTTTTTACGACTTTTAAGTTATTTTAAGAATTTAGAGCGATGTAATTAAAAATCTTGGCGATCATAGCATCAGATAATGATTTATTTTAAACAAGAATTTATTACAGAATAAAGTGAAAAAAATCTGTGCTGATACAACTACAAACAAAATAAAATAGTTTTAAGGTTTTGAATGGGAGGTTTTGGGTAATTTAAAGAAAAATCTTTAAAAAATTACTTTCTCAGTAACAATAACATTTAGGACTTAGGTCATTGGAGCCAAAAACATTGAAAATGACCCCACGAATCCAGAAAAAAAATTTTGGCAGTTCATGCGGCAAACGTTCTGCATAATCTAAATATTGATTTTACTGTGAGATAAATGTTAATAAATTTTTTTTTCCATATCAAACTAATGTAAACGTATATTTATTTAATTGTTGTTCTTAAACGTTTTTTCAACTTTCAACAGCAACTACATAAATGTAAGGTGTATTAATACAAATTGGGTCAGTGGGTCCATAATAACAAAATGACTATGGTTTATGGGAAATAAGAGATATCGAACATTCCGTTCAACAAAGCACTAACTTAAGCTAAAAGAATCCAAATTCGGACCTTGTTACAAATTCCTGGCCCCATATAAGAGCTAATGTGCCCTTTGGTGTTTATCGGAGATGGCTAGTTCGCAGCTGCCGTGGCCAAGAAGGTTAGTGCAATTACTTTTCCATATTAGTCTACGACAGATCACTGTCAAACATATAAATCTAAAATCCGAGGCTGGTTTAATTCTATAATAAATATATTATAATTCTAATTAAAAAGCCTTATTCGTGAATCTTCGGCCGTATACCTATTCTTTACATCAGCCACAATGCAATGCTATATAAGAGACGATGTGCTCACGTGCACATACCTACACAATAAAGGAGGAGCATTATTCCTATCCTTCAGCCAACAACAAATACACCTTCAAAGTAGTGGGTAATTAATTTTACTGCTGTCCACCATTACTCTATGTGAATTATTAATAGCCGATATTGCAGCATCGAACGGTCTATTAGAGAAAAACCTAAGGAATTATTAAACAGTCTTTATATAGGTGGTCTCATAACATTGATAAAATATAAATGTCACGTATAATGTAGCTGGATGCACAAGATGTAATTAATGGTAATTAAATGAGTCGTTTGCTTGTAGAATGCAAGAGGAGCACTTCCAATTTTGGTTATTTTTCATTGTCAGGTCCAAGATCTTAGAGCTAATTCGTTCAATCAGAGAACTGAATTGAAATCCTATAGTTTTACAGCTTTTTTTAGCAATGCTCAACGGCTCTTCCTATTACTAGAACTGCTAAAATGATAATAATAATAAGTGTTAAATGCTAATATAGTACTTGGTGTACCATTAGCTCTTGCATAAAACGCTAATAAAATATGTAGTAATGACACTTTAATCGGATAAGTAAAGTGGAATGGCTGATTTTCTTCGTTTAAAAGTTGTTAGGAGTGACTGGGACGACGATGGAGCGATTCAGATTGAATTCATTCACGTTCGAATCATCCTCCAATATCCGTTATGAGGATTTTTTTTTAAATGCGGCGTTGATGGCCAAAATCACAATATCCTGTGGAGACAAAACGCGAAAAAAAAAACCAAACAGGCTAAATGGTAATTGATTGCCTCGCCGATTTGATAGCATATTTTAGCAATCGATTAAGTGGCCATTTGCGTACACTTATTAATTTTTTGCCGGACCACCCGCAGCCAAAATAGTTATTTAATATTAACTGCTTAAGCTTCTGGTTTGGTGTTTCTTGAAGCCAAACGTTTAAAAACAAACGAACATGTGCAGGTTGTTTAAGCGAAGAAGAAACAAAGTGATTCAAATTATGGAATCCAAAAACACAAAGATGAAAGTGATTTCTACTTTACAAAAATGATTTACTGGATAGGAGAAGTAAAGAAGGGATTTTAAAGAGCGTTTGTCAATTCATTGTATTTTTTGGAATGTTCCTTAATTTCCAAAAACATCATCAAATAAAACCGAATTCTTAACAAATCAACAGTATTTAATAATTTTGCATTCAAAGGAGAAAGTGAGCATCTATGCATATACGAATTATTGGTTTTATTGAAAAATTAGTGATCACTGGCGAATCCATTTTATACAACGACCACGTCCAAGAGGATCAGCGAATCAACTATTCATCCACTATATACTCTATACGGGGTGGCCCATTTAACTGGAATAAATTCAATATCTCGTTTCGTAGTGGTTTTCTAAAGAAAGAAAAAATAGGGGTCTCGTATTTTTAGATGTCATTTTCTTGTGGCGTCGAATTAAATTTTAACTCTATAAAAGAGTAGAAACTACCCCTAACTTTTTTTCCAAACACAAAGATACATATTATGATAGATCATTAGAAAGGGCACAAAAAAGTAATTAAACTACACTAATAAAATTCATTCTTTTATTGTAAAAATTGCTGGAAATATTCACTATTTTTTCTTGGCATAGCCCTAACCCAAAATAAAATTAATATTTCACATTACGTAGTACTTCTGGGGTCATTCGTCAGATTTCGTGAATTAGCCTTTTTCTCAGTTTCACTAAATTTTTAAGATTTGTTAAGTAAACTTTGGTTTTTAAGTGACTCCGAAGGAATCCAGAGGATTAAGATCTGGCGATTTTGGCGGCCATTCAATTGTACCCCTTTTTCCTATCCAACAGTTTGGAAATATTTCATCCAGATACTTAATGGAGCGGAGCACCTTTCTGCTGAAATCATATTCGATCGTCATGAAGTTCTGCTTTTGCATGATAAGCCAATAAAGCAGCCAAAGTTGGAATAAGATCTTGCTGTAATAAGTCTAGATATGTAGGCCTATTTAAATAGTTTTCAAAAATTATTGGCCCAATGATATAGTTACCAATTATGCTTGCCCAAACATTAAGCTTTTGTGGTCGCCGAGTGTGAGTTTCGCGTAACCAGTGAGGATTTTTTGTGGACCAATATCGGCAGTTCTGCTTATTTACTTCACCATTTAATGCAAAAGTACACTCATCCGAAAAAAGAACTTAGGTCAAATCTATTGAATGCCGGTCAAGTGCATTTATTATAATTTCACAAAACTGAAGACAATGATCCGGATCATCTTTCATTAACTCTTGTATCATTAGCATTTTGTATGGGCGCACCTTATATGATTTCTTTAACCTCTGTGCAGACATTTGACTGATGTTGTTTTCTCTTGCAAGTTGCCGAACTGAAGTAGTAGGATTTTCTTGGAGAGCAAGTAAAACGTTTAATTGTTTGTCTTCATTCATTACTTTGGGTTGCCTTTGTCTTGGTATCTCTCTCATGTGACCCAATTCACGATAACGTTTTTCAAATTTGCTTATGGTGCCTTGCGAATTTGGTCGTAAATCAGGGTGTGTTTCTTGAAACAAAAGTACAATTTCTGCTTGACTACACAATCTATCGCCATAACCTATCATCATTAAAATTTTGATATTGAATGATTCAGTTAAATAATCCATAAAAATTATTTTAAATACTTGAAAACACAATAACAGATTACAATTCTCATCAAATTTAAAGTGAACTGACCACTGTAATGCATAAGCAGATAAGTAAACAGCGTTATCAATAAAATCTTTTTTTGTTAATATTTTGATAGAGTTTCTGCGTAAACATAAAACTAAATAATAGTAACAATTAATACCTCCAAAATCGCGAAATCCTAAAATTCTCATTTAAAAAAAAATATAAATAAAATTGTGATAAGTAAACAGTCTGGCTTATTTAATTTCTCTTTCATGCTCTTTTTAATGAGCTATCACAATACATATTTTAACATTTGGAAAAAAGTTGGAGGTAGTTTCTACCTTTAAAAAGGATATAAAATTAAATTCAATGCCACAAGGAAGTCTCAAACCTAAAAAATGGGGCCCGTATTTTTTTGTTTCTTTAGAAAACAAAGGTGAAATGAGACATTAAATTTATTACAGTTTAACGCGCCACCCTGTATATTTCTAAAAAGAAATGTCCAATCAACATAATAAAAATACAAAATGTATAATGCAGAGAAACTGCGATTTTACAATTACGGGTGTTTGGAATAAAATTCCATAAATATAAATGGAAGAGACAACAATTAGAGCATTCCTTGAATGACTTAAAATAGTGTAATTAAAGTCTCGTAATTTATCATTTTTCAGGGACATGAAAACCTGGTCAACTGGGTATCTTTTTGGAATATCCAGAAATAAATCAGAGGCAAAGATCATCCTCATTAGCTCAGCGGCTTATGACCTTAGGTCTGTGACACGCTGAAAAAGTGAGGGGAATAGCATATTACGGGAGGTCGCTAATTGGATTCTAGAAAAATTTTAAAAAAAGTCTAAAATCTAAAAATCTCTTATACGGTTAAACAGATGATAATTCAGAATTGCCATGATGTTTTGTACATGTACATATGTATGAATCCACGTATACTAGCATACAATTAGGATCTCTGAGGAATCGGAATACTTGAAGAGTTTGCCGTGAAACATCTTCATGCGAACGTCCAGCAAATGCAAAAGCAGACCAGAAGATCTAAACTGCACGTAACTTAAAAAGGTGACTAGGGGAAGAGTAAGACGTAATCTCAGGTTTCAGCCCGCAATGAAGAACGGTTGCCAATTCATTCAATGGAATATAATAAATACAATACAGTGTCACCGACGTAGATTTCGATCAATAATTAATAATAGGTGCGATACACAGGGTGCTCCAAATCTGATATGCTATCATTACAATATCTTAAACAGCAAGAGTTACAGGATCGGTATAATTAGAAAAAAATATGCCAAATTTAATACTCGTACAAAAATTGGAAACAATGTTTCCTAATGATTTTTACTTTCCAAAGTATTATGGAAAAACTAAAATTTTGCCAAATATAATTTTATTTTATTAAGGTAATATTTGTGAACAGTTTTATTATAAATTAGAAAATAGGATTTGTAAATTGGATGAAAGTATTAAAATAACTATTGATACTTATTTAGATCGTATTTTTCCGAATTTCATAATCTATTATACTCTCAAATTTGGAAATATTCTAAATTAAAAGTCTATTATTACTGAATTATTATAGATTATCTATGGCTACATAATATTTTTGAGCAACATAATAATTTTTTATTTAAAGCTTCAGAACCGGTCTAGATCGTTGAGAAAAAAATGAAGATATCTTTTTTAAGCTAATATCTCAAAAAAATTGCATCATGTGATATATCATTCTAACGGGGTTATTTATAATTTTAAAAAAGCTGCCAAAATATACACTTTCGCATTTAAAAATCTTAACCTGTATTTATCTCAAAAACTAAGCAATATTTGAAATTTAAAAATTTATTTGTTTGTAAATATAAGAAAACTATAAATTTTTGCAAACATTTCACTGAAAAACTTTTAATTTTCGATTTATTAAAAAAATTATATTTGACCAAATTTTAGTTTTTTCATAACAGCTTAGAAATTAAAAATCATTTGCCAACATTGTTTCCAGTTCTTGGAAGGGTATTAAATTTGGTACATTTTTTCAAATTTAATCGATCCTGTAACTCTTACCGTTTAAAAGATAGCAATGACACCACATCGGATTTGAAATGTCCTGTATAGGATGTAACTAATTGATACTACCATTTAAATTTGCGATTTCGAATCATGCAATTTTTGTGAGTTTCTCCAGTTAAAAACCAAAAAAACAGAAATGAATAAGCTATTTCTGCTTGCCTCCTTGCCAACGAGACCTTACACGAGCCTATTTGCCGTTTAACTAAGTTTCTTTCTAAACCTTTTGTGCAATTCAATAATCGGGACGAAAGTTCTGAGAAGGGCATTTCATCCTTAGGAGAGCTACGTGAATCGTCAAAATGACCAAAAATGTTCCTCCGGCGACTCAAATTCACGTTTTTATTCGTTAAAACGTCGCGCAAATCGTAAAACATGATATTTGATTAAATTATTATTGTAATAAGAAAAATCCTAGGCCAGAGCAATTTAATAGCACTTTGATCGAATTGTAAAGAATATTGTTTAACTACACGAGATAAAAATTTGACGTGCGCTGAACTAAAAGCGTAAATCTAGCCATAGAAATTACCACATTTCCGATAAGAAAAATATAAAGTGTGTCAAAAAATTTATGTTCTAATATAAATCTCGAAGTCGGGTCTATCTAGAATCAGGCTGCGAGTAGGTTTTATAGTTCAACATTTCCTAAAGGTTTTTACATGGTACGGCGTCGAAGTTAGTTTACTTTACTTTTACAGGATCCTACACCTTTTTCGAAACAAGCTCCTTACTCGACCGATTCAATCAGATAAAGGAAGCATACAAAACCAATAATTATTATTGCATCATCTGAGAGGTCTTATAATGAAGTTACAAACGATTAAATTATTTAAATGCAATTTAAATGCCGTACATCCCATTTTCATTAATAATCACTCTGCTGAGGCTGGCAATTTCTTGTAATATTTTACAAATATATAAATGCGCTTCAAGGACCTTTACCGACAATACTAATTGCGGGTATTTATTGTCCACATGTCGAATGTAATGTGACGATGTCGGCGCTATTGTATAAATGCATTCCACTGGGGGATTAAAACTTGCATGAATGAAGAAAAAAATAAATAAATGTGTAAATCATGTTTTACAAAGTGGACTGTTATAATAACTTACTTAGAACCAAGTAAATTCTGTGACGTTCCTTAGAAAACACATCTGGAAGCACAGTAAAGCGCATACACTAGCATACTTGCTCGCGATACATACTGTACTAACAAATTTATTCTACAAAATAATAAATACAACTTTATACTTATTTAACAAGAACTAAATTGTTGAAAAAATTCCAAAATACGGGAGCAAGTTAAAAGGAGTTAGTTAGCGATTATTTTAGAGCTAGCTGATACGCTATAGTCATATTATGCTTTCAGTCGCACCGGTAATTAATATTTATTGTTTATTGTTGATATGAAAAACCCAACACGGTATGACTTAAAACGTTTCAATTATCGGTATCATGTTAACGCCGTTGTGTTAATTTGTTAATAGATAGCTCTATTATGAACACGTTTAGATGTAACTTATAGGGAAATCTGGTGGCGCAGGCTCGAAACCTCAATAATTGTAATTAAACGTTTCCAACTATAAATGTACCTAAAACCTGACTGTCTTTCTCTATATTTGAGAAATGAGCTGCTACCTAAAAATAACGTTTGACGCAGCAGGTACTTTTCTAGAAATGCTTAGCTCTATAGGTGTAGATGGGCAGGTTTGCTCCAAAAAATTCACACCCGCACATTTCTCCTGAGCGCCAAGGCTCTAATCCCCTGCTCAGAATCATAGTGAAAGTTAAATTCGCGAATAAAAATTTCAAAATAATTCGAAGTAATTTCAAGACTTTTATAATTTGCCCAATATGTCTATGTTCGGCCGGCACATTCGTGGCACAAAGACAAGCACGAAGTAGGAACAATTTGCTGTGTGTAATAACATGAATCATGAAGATAAACGGTTTGAAGTCTAAGAATGTTTCATGGCCGACAGTAAAGTTAAACCCAGACTCAAAAGTTTTTATCCAAAATTTACTAAAACTTTACTATTCTCTAAACTGTGGGCTCGAATACTGTTATTCCCCAGCTTAAATCAGCAAGTACCGATAAACTTAGTTGAAAAATAAACACATGGATTTATAGGTTAGGGGAAATCACTCTCATTTTTCACAAAAACTTGCCTGATTCACAGAGAAAACGATGTAGATTTTAAACCTATATGATTTTCGTATGATTCAGAATGTGTACTTTACCTACTCTAAAGCCGAATCTATATTAGTTAGCCTATTGCGCAATAAGAATTGAATTATTGAGATTGAAAAGTCTAATAATATGTTGATCATATTTTCATTTGGTTGAAGTAAGATACGTGAAAAGATATTCTAAATATGTAAGGGAAAATATCCAGTTGTTGAGGTTTTAACGAAATTTGGTTAATTTAATGGTGCTGCATCAAGAATTCATTAGTGAAAAACATTATTTTAGAATTTATTTACATTAAGCTCATATAATCAAATTTGAACAGTATTTAATTCTGTGCTTTCATCTACAAGGTGTCCTATAATTAATGGTATACTAAAGATTCCAGAAGCGCTGGCCCATTAAAAAAATGATATTTGCTTGTTCGGCATATGACACTTCCTCAATAATATAAAATTTTCATGCCCGTTAGCAATTTTTTAATATTAAATATTTCTTGTTCAAAAACACGTTTTAAAGTTTGTTGTGTAGGTGTTTCTTATTAGTTTAGGTTGTTAGTCTGGGCTGAAAGTAAATAATAGAGCAACCCCGGCCAATGTGCGTCAAAAAAAGCCTAAAAAAGACTTTATCAAAATCTATACCTTTCCTCTCTAGGATCACCAGCTGGTCATTGGTGAAGCGATGGGTTAAATGAGTATTGCTTTGTCTGTGGGAAACTTTTTGTAAACCTTTTAAGATGGTTAATAATAAATTTTTCAAGATTTACGAGAGGCCGTTAGTGATTTTACGTTTTGAATTATTCATTTCGTCATTCTGGATTGCCAAGATGATGTTTCATAATTTACATTGAATAATATACAATTTTTTAAATAGCGAAAATGTATGTACATTAACTTCTCTACTTCTGAAGAGGTCTCTACTGAAACCTTACACTTAATAGACATTGATATGTCCATACTGTACGGTGTTTTCCGTTATTAATGGGCCTATTCATGCTTCTTTCTAGTTTTCCGGTACATTTATTTTCAACTGAAATATCTATTAAAGAGATCGGCAATGCGCTGCTACGACCTCATTCTTCCCTTTTTTTTAGATGTTTTATAATTATTTTCCCCGACTTACTTGCTGAATTTATTACTTTGATTATTTGACCTTCTATTGTGTTCGTTAGTTTTTTTCATAATACCACAGGAATGTTTTGACCCACGTCCTAGTAAGCTACCGTAACCGGAAGTCCACAATTTCATTTAGAGATGCTTCGCAAACCTTTTCCAAATGAACAAATTACTAGACAAATACATGCTGTTTTTTTAATAATAAGTAGGTATAGTAAAAGTATGTTTACTTTACCTGATAGGAAAATTTAAATAGACAAACCCAATGCACCCAATGACCCAATAGTTTTCAACAATGAAGCTTAAAGTAAGAGTATATAACCAAATAGCATTTATTTGTATAACATTCACATCCTACTAAGCAATTTCATGACTTGGAAAGTTCTAATTTTTGCTTCAGACTACATTAATGAAGCAGTTTTATTATTTTCGAAATGGCGATAAATTCAAATGCACAAAGTGACCTAATTTCTATTGGCTTAGAGTGGCACTGCGTCCAGATTCTTGACCAGTGATAATTGGAAAACCATTAAGTTTAAGGTAAAGGTTAACTTACCTTTCATGCTCTGTACGAAGCATTGTACAGATCTGAACATTTGGCCACACAATAAATTGAACGCCGAACAAAACGCTAATTTGGACGGGGCGACACACACGTTTGCAAACAGGTTTATAAATCTTACGGGTTTGTTGCCCCGTCTAAATTAGTGTTTTATTGTGTATGATATTTAATAATTATTTTTATATACAGGGTGTCCCAACTAAAATTTTTACCGTATGAAATCTCCAATTTCGTCCAAATATGGGAAAAATACTAAAATACGTTAATTTTAATTTGAGGGGCTCCAAATTTTATTTTGACTTCGACGTAATTTCTGCATCTCTTTAGTACCCAAAAACTTTAAATGGCAAGGGATGATTAATGGGGGTCAGAGGACATATCATTTCTCTATGCAACCAAGTTTTTTTTTCAAGTTTGAGTGATTGATTTTTCAAAACGACGAAATTGTTCTAGAGTCATTGAAATTTTCAACATTGTTAATCCGTCACACTCTCGTTCAAATTGTAAACAAATTTTTTTAGTAGGAACGGACTAAGAAATGTTATCTTATCTGCAGTAATGTTTGAAATTTTTAACCCCCCTAGATTTCTTTTTTGGAGGGCCACTTAAAGTCTTAAAGGTTTATGCTACACCACCTGCATCTCTACAAACGCTTCGAGAACGAATCGTCGCAAAGTGCGGTTTGACATGTCAGAAATGTTATAAAATGTTAAAGAAGCTTTTCTAAATCGCTCGTGTATGGAAGTTGGTGGCGGATATTTTGAGCAATACAATCGTTAAATTGAATTATTTTTCATAACCACTTTTGTTTCTTTTCACAATCATCTAGGCAGTGTTCTGAAAAACCAATCGCTCAAACGTGAAAAAAAACATGGTTGCATAGAGAATGGAAGCAGCTCCAAACTGATGTGTCATTCGACCCCTCTTGCTGTTTAAAGTTTTTGATGGGATGGCTTGGAGTGCTAGAGGGATGCAGAGATTACCTCGAAACCAAGATAAAATATTGTCACCCCTCAAATTAAAATTGACATATTTTAGCATTTTTCCCAAACTAGGACTAAATTGGGTATTTCACGGGATGCCAATTTTGGTCGAGACACCCTGTATATTTGATAGCAATTTATATGTACGTCATTTCTACGAGGATTTAAGATTTGAATGCAAAACTGGAAGCCCATTCGTTTCCAAGCGTTAAATCATCTCATTATGAGCATGGACAGACAAATTTAAGCATGTATTAATGCTGGAGGTAGCCATATCTAATTGTGTTGATGGTAATATGATTTAGTAATTGCCACAATTCATGTTAAATGAAAATTTGTGTGAATTATGGTTCAATTAACTCCGTATATTTTGCATTCCAAAGTAATCTTATGTCAATAGAAAATACGTGAAAAGACTAACAAATGGTTTCATGATAACATTAACCTGCTCACAGTAACATTCTTTTAAATTGAGAGGAAGCTAAATTTCTGTTGGTATCTTCAAAATTTCGAATAAAACATTTTAAAGCTGCCAATGGCCCAGCGGACAATAAAATTTTCATGTCCTAACATTATCATTAGTTTTAGTCCCTTTCGTAGCTCGTTTCCTAATTTGGTTTAAAACAAACACCAAGACGCCACATATTTGTCAATAAGCGTTAGTGCCTGCATGCCTTATTTGAAAAGCAAATATTGATTATCACCATAACCGAGGCGATTGAAACCCTTCTTTCGCTCATCAGACCTGCAGCTAACACTTCAAAGTGCTTAACAGGTATTTTCCCACGAATTGAGATTCGAGTGGCATTCTTTGGCCTTTGTTGACTATAAAACAACGATACTTTGACTTTCAAGTGGAAGGGCTGATCCTAACAACAAGGACGCCGTTTAGAAATACGGATTACGAAGAGATTGCAACGCATTAGGAGTCAAAGATAGACTCTGAGAAACCGATATGCTCTTATGCATAAAGTTATTTTATGAAGCCAGATTATCCCTTTGGTATAAATCACTTTTCACGGTAAGCCGACAATCCAGGTAAGCCGATTAAATAATATGTTCCATGTGTAAAAAGTTGTAGGTACCGGTAATAAATGCAGGAGACTAAATTGACCTTTATTATCACATCGATTTATACGGATGCGATGGCCTACTGAATTGCAACTGCCTGTAATCAAAACTGCAGAAGCACTCCTAATCTGTGTAAATTTCCATAAATTGTTATATTTAATACTGCATGAATAGAGAAATATAAAATTTTTTAGTTCTTTGATGAGTAGAAAAACTGCTGTACCTGTCTCACATTTAAACATCCAATTCGACAAATGTAAGACAACATAATACCGAGTATGGTTAGTAACCTGTATTTTACAAATGCTTTCGTATAAGCTTTGCTTATCTTGCTATTTGCTTATACTTTATCATCTGTATGGAATTCGAAGGAGAGCTTATAGGGTATCTACTTGTTCAATTAAATCATTTTGGAGGAATGTAATAAGTATTTTGATTAATTTACAATCGTTGAAATGGATTGCGTGAGACTTTACCAAGCACGATAGGTACTGACATCATAGGCAGCAGTTTTACTCATTAGATACTTAAAACCAGCCCGCGAACGTATTTGCATCTCATCAAACCTAATTTTGCTTTTAACGTTTAACGTAACGACTTGTATCCACCACAATTACACGTAGCTGGACCCAGGCTACGTACGTTGTATGTTGTACGTAGCCTGAGTGGAGCTACGTATCGTTCCCACCACAACGTTCGGATATTCAGAGACTTTCAAAACGTTGATTGTTTATCGAATTAATATCAATGTGAGAAGTTTCTGTTCTTTAAATGTGATTCAAATTAGTAGCTAGGAAATTGAAATCCATAATATTTAGAGTTCATGAGAAAGTATTAAGAAGTTTAAAGAAATACTTGCACGAAAAAACAATGCTAAAATGTATCACAAGTGAAATTGAAGTTCAGTGCTCTGTATCCTTAGCTATGAAAAGTGATATAAAAAATTATACCATTTAGTTACTTGAACAGTAGTGTAATACGGAGATGTTACACAACTGTTCAAGTCGAAGGTCATAAGTGTCCTCCTGTGTTTACATTAGACAGGTACGTTTGAGTTTTATGACGTGTTTTAAGTGGCTAATATTATGTTGTACTACATTTACCTCTTTCATAACAAGTCTTATACCGAAAATAGTATTTCTTATTCTTGGCAATGCAGCAATTAAGCGATCGCAACTTCACAAGTTTCAGCGGAGTCTTGTTTGGTCATCTCCCGAAATGTTTGAACTGGATTCTTCACTCTATAATGACTCAGAGAATATACTCTAGCAATAAGGAAGGAAGTACTACTACCTTGTATTCAGTTGAAGAGTACTACCTTCTGCCCATTATTCCCACCCGTTTTACACCACATATTCTGTGAAATAAGTAGGTACCATACATTCCAAAGCAGATCTTCAGAAATGACCTGGAAAGCTCCCAATGCTTCAAGAAGTGTTTTCGACGATACCCTACGAATATTTGAATAGACAAAAATCAAAGGATGCAGAATCCGTCGTATACATTATAGTTCAGGTTAGTTCAGGCTGGGTTTCAGTGATCTAAAGATTCTTTGCATTTTGAATTTTCATCCCCCTGGGGCCCAGTTGGGGATGGTTTATTTTGCAAACTGAACGAAGCTGTTCATTTTCAGGAGTAACACACGTGATGAATAAAGTTAACACACGTGCGTTTATAGGAAAAATATTGTACCTAACACGCGTCAAACTGTCTTTACCGTACTTGGTTGCTAACCGAACTCCGCTTCTCCCTGTTCGGGCAACGGTAATCAGGGTACAGTACAGTGGCACTTTTTTCACTTGGTCGGTTTCCGGATTAAACCTATTGGATGCACCAAGCATCAGATAGATACAATTCCTTGGGGATCATAGCATAGATAGATAAGAGGTAAGCAAGGGGGATTGAGCGAGAGACAGTTACTGATCTTTCCGATATCCCCTCACATCAAAATCAACATGGAGGGATAAGGAGTGGGGTCCGTTTCTATCGAAACAGATCCCCTTCCACAAGTGGTTGAGAGGTAGCCTGCGGTGATGATAGGTTTCCAGAATGTTTGCCACAGTCTCAATGTCTGTCCATTATTTGGACAGGGAAAACATCAGAATTCAAACATTTTCTAAAAGCGTTTTACCTCTCTAATTATTAGAAGCACTTGCTAGAAGTTTTGGATATCTATGGAATGCAGATTTTTTAATTTCTGTGTAAAAATAATGGACGATTTTGGCGAGTCAGTGAGAGTGCACATTCAGTACGAGGGTTACAAAATTTCACTTGACCAAATTCCTAACAATTGGAATGATGCATCGTAACTCGTACTTTTGAAGCAGGATAAGAATATCAGTAGATTCTATCTATTGAATTAATAATTTGTCTCTGATTACACGTAGTCAACAAATCTTTTTATTATCGGACTAAGGTCTTTAGTCTATTCTTTTAGATATTACCCTCCTATTATGGGAAATCTCTTTCCAACCTTTCACTGAAAGTCTGTAAAGGAGAGTTTCGTGATCAAACTCCATTTTTGAGGTTTGACGTTAAAAGATTGCCCCGTAAACCATACCAAAACTATATATTTCTAACTTAATTGAAGTAACTTAATTTATGGGCAAACACGATTGATTACGTATTCAAATCAGCGAGTCAAATAAGACTTCAGGCGTTGTTTTTAAGGCAATTTCATACTGACACTGAAATTTGTATTGCAAACAACTCGGCAACGAAAACCTATTACCACAGGTAGTATACAAATAAATGCAATTCTATATCCTATCTATAGAGGGTGTCCGTTTTCTGAGTCCCACCATTGGGAGCTTAGTTATCTTGAGAGATAAGAGGTCGGCTAAATTAGAGTGTAAAGTTGCGCTATTGTAGGCTTAGTAAATGTACGTTTTCCATTGTATGTCATTTTTCTAAATATTCGTGGAAAATTAAAATTTGTTTTTTTTCCTTATCAAGTTTTAAATTGCGCAACTTTGCCCTAGCTGAGCCCATATCTCTTAAGATATACGAGATCCGAGTGGTGGGGCTCGTAAAACGGGCACCCTGTAAATTTCCGTTAAAGTTCAAACTGCGTATTTTTATTTGAAAGAATTTAAAACATTTATGAATATCTCTTACAATATGTTCCCGTAGCTATGTACTTGGAATAATTTCTCGATTTAAATTCAAATAAATGTTATTTAAATTACGTTTATTTCCAAAACATGTAATCTCGTTATTGCTTAAAGTTGGAGATTCAGTTAAAATTTTACTTAATTGCTTTCGGTTGAAGCTATATGACAACTCGCTCACGTTCTGCAGAGAAGATGCCAGAGAATGGTATATTAAGAAATAACATGCAATATGTCGGCGATTTATTGCAAACTTGAACAGAGTATAAGAAACGGTACATAATAGAAGCAGCATTAATTTAACTAGATGATAATAATAAATAGGCTAAATTAAGCGGTGTAAATGAAAATTTGCTCAGTTAGTTGCACTGTATTGAAGAGGCTCCGGCAAAGACCTTCCACGGATAATTTATGTAAAATAATTCTTCTTACGCATGCATCACAATCGATGATTATAGACTGCTGCAGCGTGCATGAAATAGTCTTTATGAAGCATGTTTGGTTTTTACGGAAACACTATCAGAAATATCAATTTCGGCATGTCTAAATATTTCTTGACAACAAAAAGCTTCAATTAGTTGTGATGTAGATGCACTTATAATAAAAAAGTTGCATAATATTAATACATAAGAGCCTTGTGTCTCACAAAGCGTATGCTTCAAATACCTCCTTGTACACTTACGAGAATAGTCCCAAAAGTACTCAACCTGACATACATATATGGCGATTTTTTTGTTAAAAATTTGCCTATATTACAAAGATCTAATTTTAAAAGGTTTATGTTTAAAGTTTGAGTGTACCGTTTCTAGTGAATGCTTTTAGAGATTTTGCGAATCATGGAAAAAATTGGTCATCGATACATGTCAATACTTTCATTTGAAAGGTCTTAGTCCATTTAACATCAAAGCGAAGCTAGATTCTACTCTAGGGGAATCTGGTCCTTCATAAATAACTGTAAAATATTGGATGGCAGAGTTTACACGCGGTCGTACAAGCTGCCAAGATGAATTAAGCAGTGGTTGACCCAATGATGTCACCACTCCAGAAATTGTGGTGAAAATCCACAAAACTTAACTGTACATACATTACATTTTGACCAAACAATTGGATACGAAAAAGTTGTGCGCAAGATGGATGCCGCACAAGTGAACAAAACCAACGCCATGAGAATGTTTCAAGAGTGATAAAACATAGGTCCATCATTTCATACTTGAGATGAAAAAATAGTCAAAACAATGGACTAAAATGGAAGAATCGGCTCGAAAGAAGGCCAAAACCGTTCTATTTGCAGGAAAGGCGATAGCATCAATTTTTTGAGATGCACGTGAGATAATTTTTATTAATTATCTCCCTAAAGGAAAAACAATAAACGAATAATATTACACAAATTTATTGCAGCATTTGAGTTAAGAAACTAGGAAAAAACGACTGCATTTGGCGAAAAGGAAAGTCTTATTTCATTAAGACAACGCACCAGTCCACATTTTCGTCATCACGATGGCCAAAATCTATCAACTTGGTTTCGAACTTTCTCCTCACCCACCTTATTCGCCAGATTTAGCCCCATCAGATTATTTTCCATTTCCAAATTTAAAAAAGTTGATCGGTGGGTAGAGATTTGCCAATAATGAAAAGGTGGAGTTCGAGGTTGATGCCTATTTTCAAACATTCGAAGCTTATTGTTATGATAAAAATAGGGTATAGGAGCCATGGAACATTGCTGGGAAAAGTGTGTCAATCTCAAAGGAGACTATGTGGAGAAGTAATGCAATATTTTCCAAAATTTTTTTTAAGTGTTGGGTCGGGTACCTCGGAGGCTATCCTCGTATATTGTACGATTTCAGTTTGAAAAAATTTCTCTAAAAAGGATAATTAAAAAGAAAACTTTCAGCATCATAATTTTTCTAATGGTTAAAGCATACTTGAAATCGTGTGAAAATTGTATATACGAATACTTTATGTAGCATACTTTATAGTTCGATTATTATCGGTTTCCAGGTATTGTATGGCAATATGGTCTCTTTTTGTTCAGAAATATGGATTGTTTAAATTAGAGCGACAGGGCTTTCACATTCCTAGATACCTAATTTTATATGGATATCAGGTACATTATTTCATCAGTTACACCCAATATGTAAAGATATGCTTTTCTTGATTTTGGTCCTTACACATAACGTTCAATTTGAATTTAACTAATGTTGTCTTCACATAGAAGTAAGCATGCGGGATTGAACTGTAGGAATGCTGTTCCTTAACAAGCATAGACAATAAAATTGCAGTTTTGAATAAAGGCAACGATAGAAACACATTCCGCTTCAGCAAACTCACACAAATGATATCACAATTATTTAGATCGTTGAATAAGATTTTTGAATTACTTAAACACACCCTTACATAAATTAAATCAAAACATTGTTTCCACAAACATTATCATTCTATTACTTTTAGAATTTACTATGTTGACCGTCAGGACTTTTGCAAGCTTAATTATAAAGCTTCTAATCTAAAGTAAAATATCGAAGAATTATACAGTATTGGCTTATTTATTTGTAATAAATTGTACAGGTACCACAATGTCATTGGCGGATAGTTAAAACAACACGTAGTAAATCGGAAATTATTGTTGCACAGAGACAGATATTACTGTTTCGTAGTTGTTTTCAGAATTATTGATCAACTCTATTGCTTACTTATAACACTTAATAAACGGGGCTCTGATGAAGTGATCTAATAAAAGGAGAAATATTCGTGTAAAACGTCTCTTTTTGAATGCCAAGGCCAACAGACAATTAAAGATAATAATAGTTATAACCCTAATCAAGGTGAGAAAAAAATAACTGGTCTTACCTATTTTGTCGTTTAATAGTTAGAGCCGGCTTATAAAA
Organism: Euwallacea similis; assembly: GCF_039881205.1. Taxonomy (NCBI): domain Eukaryota; kingdom Metazoa; phylum Arthropoda; class Insecta; order Coleoptera; family Curculionidae; genus Euwallacea; species Euwallacea similis. Next base: position 1,424,216 of record NC_089632.1, on the reverse strand, counting down.
TCATCAATTAAGAAGACACCGTGCAAGTTTTATGCCAGCTCGGTTTGTGAATAAAAAGTATTGAAGACAAGATAGGCCAGTAATAAGTCAAGAGATAACTGACAAAACATGTAGATTCTTAACAGATATCCACTGATTACGTTTAAAAGCAATCCTAAATGTAAAAATCCCGTTCAATACCAATTTATTTCCTTCCCAGAAGGGCAATTTTTTATTTTGACTATTTTGAAGTTAAAATAACACAAGAGTTCGATAAACTTTGAAGCTTCAACCTACACAACAATACAGAATACTAAGTGAAAACAAATAATGCCAAAAGCAAATTTTCAGTTTGATTCGAGGAAGCATTACTTACATTAAAGCTCTACTAAAGGTTAAAATTTTAATTAGCCATTCCTCCCTTCTATCCTTGACATTCCAGTCCTCCCCAAGGGCTGATAGGTCAAAGACCCTGGCAACTTTACTTGAATTAAAATTTTGCTGAATACCAAGAAAACACCCAATAAGAGTACAATCAAAGTTATTAGAAAAACTGACGTTATTTTACACATTTACAATAGTTAATTCAACATTTATAGCAAAACATTTCCATTTTTACGTTACCGATGTGAGAAGTAACAAATCTGCGAACTTGCATGTCATGACAACCAGTATTATGTTAAGTCATATACGGGTGCTTAAGCGGTACAATGGATTCAATTACAAGCTTACCTGCTAAATGGAGAGCAATTAAAATATGATGCTGTTTTTAACATAATTTCTTAACATGCAGGCGGTACTTCTGGTTTATTAATAGTTACACCAGCCGTGTGGATTTCACATAATATGTAGTTCCGAAGTGCTGCGGTACCCTAATTGTGTAAATTAGTTAAATTTATGTAACTAAAAAATTTGTTTTGCTTCATCCATTTCAGCTGAAAAATGTGCCCATATTTTTTCAGATATGAACCGTCGTAATCATAACATATCCTTAATGAAATCAGATTATGTTTAGGATTTATTATGGCGAATTCAGAGGTCTAAAAATTGTGCATGAAATGTGACAAAATGAGGAATTTTTCTGTATTCTTTTGCGATTTTGTAATGTAGCAGACTTACGTAGACAATTTGGCTGTTATATATCGCATTAGGTCCACTCTTTTTGGCTGCACGAATTCGCCATTAAACTCAACAGCATGTACAGATTTAGACAGCGAGATTAAAGGTAATTTAATGTTATAAAACTTATATTTTAATTAATATATTACGTTCACCAAATAAATCTTAAATAATAAAATCTAGTAATCCAGAAGTTAAAAAAGGGGTTTTTACCAGTCAAAGACCTCAGAATTGAGGAAGTTACACCTTCATTACTTCCTGGATTATCTACGGAGATGAACCTGATGGAGTAAATCTCATAGGAAAAATAATATATTTGCGATCGACAATGTAAATTGAAACACAGCCGAGCTTAGTAAGCATTAGAGTCCAAGAATATTATTTTCCTACGAGAGGTACATACTATTTTTTCTGCAATACAAGATTAATTTCAAATGTATAAATTTTAACCATCCATGAGGAAACAACCATCTGTATATCACAAAATTATGTCGTTATTATCAGTCAACGCGTTATTAAAAGGAGTAATATGGGCCTTTTCCATTGTTTAAATCAGAAGTTAGCGTAAATACATTTTTTTTTAAATTTAAACGACCTGGTAAAAAACAGATCCAAAATGTTCCAAAGTAATTTCAGAATTAAGCTAATAATCGCTCAAATACAAGGTGTCCCGTATCGTTATGTTCATATTTTGGGGGCGTAAAGTACACTTCTTTTCGAGTAAAAAAAACGCAAAACTTGTATATCCATTTTTATTTGTTTCAAAGTTACATGCCTATGAATTATTGGCAGATAATAACTAATAAAAATTCATCTTAAAGTAAAGAAAAAATAATTTATTTAAGATAAAGTCAATTAATAATATTTTCAAAATATCCACCTCCTTGTTGAATGCAGACTTGTGCCCATAATCCAACAGGTGAAGTAGTTATCTGTATTTCGCGCTTGTTTTGTCATAGTTGTTCGGCAGCCTGCTGAATACGCTGCAATAATTCTTCTCTTGTATTGGAAACTTGAGCGTAGACTAAATCTTTCATGTACCCCCATAAATAAAACTCAAGGGGATTGTGATCGGGTGATCTAGGTGGCCAGGCAACAAGACGACCTCAACCAACCCATTTTGCATAATTGACGGTAACCCAATTTCGGACAGCAATTCCGAAATGTGGTGGTACCCCATCCATTTGAAACCACATGTTTAGGCGAACATTCAGTGGGACATCCTCTAAAAGTCCTTGCAGGTCGTTGATAAAAAAATGAAGGTAATTGTCCGCATTTAACCTCGCAGGAAGAACGACAGGACCAATCAACAAGTCATCGATTAGGGCAGCCCAAACGTTAACAGAGAATTCATGTTGAAAGTTAGATGGGCGTATAGCTTTTGGATTTTCAATGTCCACCTATGTAAGATTTCTCAGATTTGTAATACCACTTCTTGTGAATGTAGCTTCATCTGTCCAGAGGACTGTTCTGCAGAAATTACAATTAAGCCGTGACTGTCTTAATATCCAGGTAGAATAAACTAGACGAGCATAGTGGTCTGCCTCAAGCAAACTTTGCCCCTTACGATAATGGTACGGATGTAAGCCTTCACGTTTTAAAATTCTCCAAACAGTCATTCGCGGCACTCCAAGTTGTCTAGAGATTGGACGTACACTGATAGTTGGATCCCTTACAACAGTATCTAATACTTGTTGATCCAAGTCTGCTGGTAAATTCACTCCCCGGTTGAAAAGATAGTTACGCAGTCCGCATTCCCGAAATTGTCTGTGTACTTCTAAAAACGTTCTGTAATGAGGAATGCGCCTATTTGGAAACCGATGTTGGTATTCAATAACTGCTTGACGTGCACTGCCGTTACAATAGCCATACACAAAATGCATGTCGGCATACTCTTTAGAAGAAAATCGGTAAGGCATTTTGAATAAAGAAAACGTTTGCACTTAATAAGAAACTACTGTTAGAACTGAAACTTATGACAACTGTATGTCAATAATTCTTAATTCAAAAAAGTAACCTTAGCAGAAATTTGAAAAATTTGTTTATTTTAGTTTATTTTACATTAATGTTTCAGCATTTACTGAAAGAAGTAACAGCCTTGTTCGTCATAAATCCATTTTTAATGTTTTTTTTGTGCAAAAAATGCAGTAGTTTTTCTTTATTTTAAGATGAATTTTTATTAGTTATTATCTGCCAATAATTCATAGGCATGTAACTTTGAAACAAATAAAAATGGATATACAAGTTTTGCGTTTTTTTTACTCGAAGAGAAGTGTACTTTACGCTTCTAAAATATGAACATAACGATACGGGACACCTTGTATATATGTATATAGAAGTGAATGATTCTTAACAAGCAAATTTCCGATACACATTTTTAAGTGATGATGATGCCTTCAATCATGTAACATTTTCCTATTCTTACATAAGATTTAAAAAAATTATTTTAGTTTGAAATTTCAAAATTAAAAAAAAATCCAAAACATACATACTTAACATAAATTTTCTTTTAACCCATACCATAAAATATGAGGGGTCCCATTTGAAGGAAATGAATTTTTGGCATTTTCATATTAGCTTCGTTCAATTTATTTTGTAGACCACCCTGTAGACGATTATAAAAATCGAAATGGAGAATAATGAAGTGTAATGTTTTGATATTTTACTGGTAAAATTTTGTTGTTCTACCCTTGTTAGTTCCACAATAACAAATTGTTTTTACACAGAAGATTTTTGCCAATTTTGACATAAAACAATTTTTATCTTCGAAAGTTAACATTTTAGGATAACAGAATGTTATATAAAGTTGACCTGAAATTCAACATAGAATCATAAAAAAATAAAAAAACATCATCATTTCATTTAAAGTGGCAAAGTTGTTATCAATTTCTGGTATTTCCGGAAGTGCCGCCATTTTGAAAATATTTTCAATCCATAAATCTTGGAATCAAATAGCTACATATGTACATACCAAATTTTAACTTTCTAGCTTTCGCGGTTCTCTAAATACTTCTAATGGGCACTCAACTAAAGATACCCTGTATACAATAAAATAGATACAATATATAGGGTACAATAATATATACAGGGTATCCTATTAAAATAAAAAATTTTTAATCCATATCGTGCAAGAAAAATGTTGACTATAATTTTTGACAACTTTATACTTGTGCAACTCAATGTGAAAAGGGCACTCGTGTTCTTTTTAATATGTATTCTTGCAAATTTATTAACAATTATCGATAATTTTTGCTGCACTTATTATAATAATAAACGCCTGCCTGATAATAGATATATCGGATAAAAAGTTAAACACATGTGTAACATCTACTGTACATGTATAATACTAGACCATTGCTACTGAAAGTCTGGAAAGAAATATTATTTCTGGGTAATATATTGAGTTACTAAAAGGAATTTATTTCCATTCGTGTAATACATAGTTCCAGTTAGAAAGGACATAAAACTCCAATTCACTTTTTATGTGTTTGTTTATATTTAAAAATTCCCGAAACATAATATCATGTTGCTTTTAAATATTCCATAAGATCGAAACTAATGGAGACGATGAGGGTTTCGAATATTATACCAACACATTTAATTTATTTTTTATGTCTCTTGTCGTAGCACCCACGCCGGTTTCTGGGTTTCACTTAAAAAATATGGGACATAAAATTTCTCATTTATAACAAAATAAAATAATCTATTCTACACCGAACTAAATATGGCTTTGTTAGGAGACCATGTTACCTTAACTAAACCAGAAATCTATTATAAAATCTCTTTGAATTGTTCTAATTAATCAGAATCTGAAAAACTAAAATTTTGGTGGACGTAGCAAGTTTGAAAATAGTGCACCACAATGTATCTTAATGCGAAGTCAATAAATGTGATGATCAGTAGTTCAACTCGTCTATACAGGGTTTAAGATTCACCCTAAACTACTCGAACAATAACTTTGATAAGAGAAAATTCTCCTTAAAAATTGAAAGTTATATTTCCAAACTTTTCTTGACTAGTTATATGAATTATGTATCTATGAGAATATACAGGGTGTTCATTTAAAAGTCCCTGAGGCCCATGAATTTATTTGTGATTTCATAAAAAAATCAATTATGGGGATAAATATGAGGCTAATGACGGTACATTTTAACATTAGCTACAACCATACAGGGTGTCCCAAAAAAGCGGAATGTCATAAAGTGTTTTTTTTAATGGGACCACCTGCATTTTTTTCACGTAATGAAATCCTTTTTTAAATCAGTGTTAGTTCCTAGATTTGTTTTACCCTCGGATGCAGTGACTCAGAGCTATGCCGTTTTAAAAGAAATTTTAGATATTTGCAGTGCCTCATAAAAAATTAAAATCATAGTTACCTTAAGTTAGATTTTGATCATTTCAGGATGGATTCTCACGTAAGATCCCCTTAGTCGGTACTCATATTCATTTAGCCAAAAATGCATACAGGGTGTCCACAATAACAACGTTAATTTTCATCTTTTCAACTTCAATTTTCTTGATTTTTTTAAATAGGATGATGTGTTTTTTTTATCACATAGGACGAAAGAAAATTAAATTTTCTTCATTTTGGCATAAAATAATGTCATATTTATTTTAAGTGTTAATGAAATTATTAATATTCCAAAAAAATCTGCATTCATACCTAAGTGTCTGTGTGTTTAGCATGCGTTTCCATGGCTTCAGTGTCTTTTGTTTTAAATTTTGGCAGCTCCTTTGCGGTCTTCTGGTTCTTCAAAATTTGCTTATGTTAAAATTGGCCATCATAATAAAGTATTCTCAACACAAGAACTTATTAGTATGATTTATGTAATTGGTTCGCGTGATGAAAATTGTTTATCCGCATCTCGGGTTTACGCGCAACGATTTCCTAATGGAAGGCATCCTGATGTAGAGCCTAAAAAGTCCAAAGGAGCGTTTTGAACAGACAGGAAGTCTTAATTATGAAAAGAAAAGTCGAAAGAAGAGAGTCTTAGGAGAAGAAAATGAACTAGAAATGGAATAGCTCTGAGTCACTGCATCCGAGGGTAAAACAAATCTAGGAATTAACACAGGTTTAAAAGAGGATTCCATTACGTGAAAAAAATGCAGGTGGTCCCATTAAAAAAATTTTTTTTTATGACGCTCCGCTTTGTTGGGACACCCTATATGTATGGTTAGCACTAATTTTAAAATGTACCTTCATTAGCCTCGTTTATGATTATCCCCATAATTGATTTTTTGATGAAATAGCAAATAAATTCATGGGAGTCCGAGGGGCTGTTAGATGGACAGTCTCTGTAGATGTCATGAACCATCCTCATATGTAAGCATTGAGATTTATATGCACAACTTTAACTACCGAAACTCTAAATTATTGATGTTGAACGTTATGCAAAGTTTACTAAATGCATCAAGTTGTTGCTAATTTGAAAATTGACGCTTGGCACTGGTTCGTCGTTAAGTTTTCACATAATTCCTGTTTTTCCAGTAATCAGTGCTCGAATGATTCAAATTTGATCCTAATGGTTTTGGTTTCTATAGGGAGGATTCACAGTCATTCTTGACCGAGTAAATCCCGCAAATACGTTGAGTCATTCACAATCTATCAAAATTGCGTTGAATCTGTTCGCAGGATATACTCGATATACGCCCGATTATGACTATGAACGCGCCCCTGGGATTTTGATTTTTTCGGTTGAGGAAATTCGTAAAAATGAATTTCCTCTATCGAAAGTGAATTTTCTATCATTGATACTTTCAAATTTGTCGTTTTTTCAGTAGAATCTTGTTTATATTTAAAATCAAACATCACGATTTTTCCTCTAATTTCGAGATTTTTCAAGACTCTTGGGAGATTAGGAACGTTTTCACGAAATCAAGATAAAATATTTCGCAATCACCGACCAAACACCTCGTTACTTTCCTAACAAGTTTAGAGAGCTGTATTTTCCTGCATGTGACTATCATTGCCCAAAAGACATGAAGCAATTGAAAGCGGAAAAGTCACTTTCCCCATTAAATGAATGAAAGATGCGTATAATATCTTATTAAGTCCCGATTGTACAATTAAGATTTATCATATATAATTTTGAATTTAAGTTTTATCTCATTTAAATCGGTCTATAAGGAATCTATCGCTGCTAAATTAACTTCAATTGTGAAGCAATGTGCACCTATTGGGAGGACTTAAGTGAGCTAAAGCTTAAGTTGCACGGATTTAACCTTTATTGTACCATCGCGCGTTGAATTCCCTACTTAGGAGGATTCAAGTGAGCTAAAGCTTTAATTGAGCTTAGATTACCTACATCTGAAATCAATATGCTTAAAGCGTATGAAACCAGCCCCAATAAATATCAAAAATCAAGATAAATCTTGTATGAATCGCGATGAGAAAATTTTTAGTTTTCTGTAATCTTTAGCCATTTCAGGATTATTTATTCTACACAAATCTACACTTTAAACAAAATAATACCCACTCCCCGTTATTGATTTCTTCAATTGCTATTTCAACAGATTATTGGCGAGTTACGTTTAATTTTGCACCTTTTCTGGTAACACAAATTCGAAGGCATAATTTTCAATGCTTCTGATATTCCAAAACTGATTTAAAATCAAATCCCCACGCTAATTACAGCGATTTATTTTCCTTGCCTTCCCTGCAGCCTAAACGTTTTTATTTATGCCCATATTATGCTAATTGACAAGAAGATTGCTTAAAAAAGTTGTTATGTGAACATCAGGTATTCAGGGAAGGAGACCTATAAGCCAAATATATACATACAAGAGTAACTCCCTGTGGGTTCAAGTGTGGCAAAAATTTCCGATTTAGCGTGAAATATAGCAATTGCGTTCTTAGTTCAATATTATGATATTTATAAGACGTACCATGTAATTTATTGCGGAAAACATGAACGCCACTGAAGGAAAGCTAATTCTACGGAAACATGTAAAAGGTGTTACATAATGAGCGCTAAATTCATATAAAGCATGGTACGCTTGCGTACGGTACGACCAACGGGCTGAAGGCTACTTAATGGTCGTAATTAATGATAGATACGATAAATAGGCAAGAGGCGTGACGACGTTGGACAGTAGTATTGGAATTCAACCCAAAGATTAATATTCATTATGCCTTCGTATTTTTTCTATTAGCCGCGGTGGGAATTGGCTTGGAATTTATTTTGTTTCTGCCTCATTTCATGAGTAAGCTATATGGTTATTTCGTTGATCAGGTGATTTATCTTCATTTACTGCCGGACACGGAAAGCTCGTGAGAGACACTTCCTATTACGTATTACCAATCTTCGCATACATTGATTCTTTTCATTAGACCATTAAAACAATGATTACAACCATCACATCCACATGGGAAAATACGAAGAGGGAGGGAATAAATTGTGTTGGCTTGGTATGGATGTAATGTATGAATTACCCAAATAAATTACCCGGACCTTGTAACCTGTAAAACTAAACTGATTTTTATATAAATTACATATAAAAAGACAATTGGTTTTTTCCTCTGAAAATAGTACGAGTTTAAGCAGTTTCATGGGTCAAGAATTCAGATTTTGCAGTTGCTTCAGCAATACGTCCTTTGCTTCAGCAACACATTGCTAGAATTCTTGCACTTCTCTTATCAACATATCATATAAACATATCATACAAACTGAAGAAATCGAGGAGTATGAGAGCGTTGAGTTTGACCGGAGAAGGTTCCGGGGGAAAATAAATTCCAATTCCAAATCCAAGAAAGTTAGGCATATTAGGATCTTTTAGATATTGCTTAGAGCTAGCAACAAGAATTGTTATTTTTTATAATCTTTGTTAAAAAATAAGTAAGAAGTTATTGTTGATGATCTTTTTTATTTATTTACGAAAACCAAAAAAATAATAAAGAATTTTTGCAAAATTAAAAATAACATAAAAACTTGATCTTTAAAATTCAGTATGTCGCATGGCCTCCCCTAACGTGTATAACTGCTTCATATAATCTTGCCATATTTTCAATGAGATGATTTATCTTGTTTTGTGGTAAATTTTTCCATAACTTTGAAAGAAGTTCTCGAACCTGTGGTATTGTTTTGTTCCAATACTTCTGTGCAACATATCCCAAATATATTCAATGGAGTTAAGGTCAGGCGATCTTGATGGAAGTGGTAAATGTTCGATACCTACATTTTCAATCGCATCCGTGTTAGGAAGTGGATTAAAAGTGAGACACTTTTAATGCCGCAAACAGCACACTTTATTCGACACTTTGCCAAAAAAAGACAAAACCGGAAAAAATTATATGGAGCCAAAAGGCCCGAACAAAATCATTTTCCTGACTATCTTAACTTCTTCTCCCTTAAAACACGCTGGGGCCCTGTTTATATTAATATCATTAATATCAGGTTACATACTGGGCCGTCGATCCAGTGTGTTAAATCAGGAAAAAAAGATCGACTTGTAATACTATTGGTAAAATATTTAATTACCCTAACATCTATAACGATTGCTGCATGATATGACTGGGCTTTATCGTCAAAAAGTAGTAAACTATCTCGTATAGCAGCCTCTTCATAAATTGGTGCATTCATGTTTCTTTCATATACGAACAATTCACTTTTCTCACCATAGCAAATTCCGCCCTACACCATTATTGTGCCCTCCTTAAAAGCATGCGCTTCTTGTACAGTTAAGTTTCTGCGTACTCCAAAGTGTGTCCAGACACGAACATGCCAACTGTCAAAGTAACGGCCAAACTGGACTCGTCCGTGAAAAATATAGAACGCCATTCTTCACCTTAATTAATGTGCTCTCTTGCCCATTCTAGTCTTGCAAGTTTATTTTCTTGAGTAAGAGGAACTCTTCTTAAAAGGAGTCTCAAAACTGTGTTTACAGTTTTCTACGAATTTTTTTAATGGAAACTTGGACTCCTGTAGTGTTCGATAGGCTACCAGCTAAAAACCTACATGTCGCCAGAGATTCTTTTCGCTTAGAAACTATAATAAATCGGTCTTGAGCAACTGTGGTTTTCTTCGGTCGTCCTGTGCCCCGTCTTTCTGCAAGATTTTCAGTTTGTTCAAACTTTGTTAACTGTCTGTATATCACACATTGAGAAACATGAAACAGTTGGGGAACATCTTGTTGTTTGGATCCAGCCTGCAAGACACCTATAGCTGTTTTTCGGGCTGCTGAACTTAATTTTCTCCGAACCATTATAAAAATGTTCAAACACCTTTATACAACCAAGTAAAGTAACACGAACCACCCAAATGGTATGGCGTCCGATATCAATGTTTTGATTAGATTTAAAGATGAAGGTGTGATGTAATAATAAACTTAATATTTTTATTCATATTATTTTTTATCGCTTTAAGAGTGACACGAAAAAATACATTTACTAGCATGCTATTTGTTATTTATTAAGATTTTACTACATCCCTAACTTTTGTAGAATTGTTTATTTGCCTCTAAGATGACTTAGTGGTGATTCTTATTACGAAGAATGATGTAAACAGGGTCCTGATCTGTGGAAACTGTGGAAATGCCCTCCTGGCAACGAATATAACGTTTTTACTTAACATTATTCGTGAATATGAATCCACGGTTCTTTACGTTCCTATTTTTTGTTAGATCAGTTACGAGAAGGAATTTGACCGATGTCACCCTGGTATGCTGCACTTCGCTCTTCATTGTAATGGTGAGAGAGCACTTAGGAGTGTACGATATAGACCTGATTGGTTAATTATCGAGATTTCTGAGTGGACTATTGGGTACAGAATGGATCGTTTTGGAGAAGGTATACCAGAGGTATATACCTCAGGTCTTTCTGGTTTTCTTTTTTTTATAAATTAGTTAAGGTGAATCGTTGCTGATAATTAAAGTCTACCTCAGTTTACGTTATGTCCAAATTTAGTAGGTTTACTAGTAAGCGAGGAAGTGTGATTATTTTTATTAGACACGATCTGGTCACTAAGTATGGATTTACTTCTATTAGTAAGAAGTATTATTTTCTTTGTGTTAAAAAACACTTTGAATTTGTTATGGTACACCCTAAGATTGAACAGAACGTTTTCTTTGAAATCTAAGAATCCTTGGATCATTGTAAGCGACAAGGTTTCCTATTACAATATGTGATGTTTTGTTCAGTTTTCAACACATCAGTTTTCTCAGCTTCTTGTGTGACATCTGAATCAGTAGTTAAAACTTTATCAAATTAAATGGAACATATTTTTTCTCAAAAATTCATCAAAAAATATTACAGTATTACTTGTAATTTGTCCAAATGAACTTAGGAATAGTTAAAATAACACAAAATTATTACATTGAGGGAGTAAAAAATATTTACCTCCTAGGTAGTAAATGATCCACTTTAATTCCTCCTCGGTACAGAAAAAGTATTTGGTATTTATTTCGCACGTGACAGGATTTACTACATCAACGAAGCATTTGTCTGAGTTAAGCGAAATTCTATAACACTTTTTTACATATTTCGAACAAACAAGCGTTTTCAACAATATCTAAGACGGCTAGTCGATCAGAGTTCTTTCGACCTATTTATCACTAAAATTTACAACCAAACCTTTTAAGGTTGACTTGCAAGAGTGAATATCAAGATGGGTGGCCGACAGCACACCATTTTAGCCACGCCACTCTCATTAACCTTTCCTGACCGACGCAATTTTAACATGTTATAATTTCATGCAAATCGGAATGAAGCCATTAAGTTCTGCGAAGTGAAACTACCTTACATATTTTGAATCAGTTGTTATCCTCCCAGTTCCCGTATTATACTTGCCTTTACGTATAAACAGATAATGATATTCTAGTCAAAGAACAAGTGTAGATTACGTAATTAAGCTGAAAAAGTGGAGGCCTGATAAAATAAATTACATGTTCAATCCTTATAAATTTAATAGGTTGAAATGGTCTAAAAAATAAATAAGTTCGTTTTATTGTTTGAGCTCCCGAACATATCTCTCTGACATCCATCACGAGCATATTAAATGAAAATGTTCCGTTTTTTCGCACACAAATTATTCCAAAATCAAAATAACATATTAATTGTGGTGAGGATGTTTGGCTTAGTCTTGGGCTAGATCTTGTGCAAGACGCAAAACCAAGACCACAAACGTGAAAGCAAGAGCAAGACCAAGACCATTCCTGCAAAAACTGTAAGGATTACTAGACTTGCATCCAAGAACATTGCAAGTCTAGGAATTTTAAAATGTTATTAAAAACCTCTAACTTTGCATTTGATAAATTCGTAGTTTAAACGATGAAGAGGTCGGGATTAGCATTGATGGTTTGGGGATATTAAGAAATTACATCTTTACTAAATTTTCTATCGCGTCAAACACGTATGATAAACAATACGTAGATTTTTAACTCCAAGTTGTACTTAGTAGGAATGTGTGAATTGTAGAGATCATGATTGTTATAAATACGAAACTGGAAAAACTCCATTATTACAATGCCGGCATTGAATTGTTTTGTTTTCCCGATGAACTCATGGTCCCCCTGTTTGCGTATTGCGTGTGTGTATTGCGTATGATCATTTGATGATAGCCAAATAATGCTAAACCAGCACAGGTTGGGTCTGGGATTCTGTACTCACTGCAATATGGAACGTTTCTTAACACGCTAATGTAATTTTCTGTGATAATTATTTGGGTTAGTCGAGCTTCTTTAGTTTGAAGCCCTCTTGAAGTTAGTTCCATGCAGGCCCTCTACTACATCAAAAACATTTAAGTAGAATTGTACGTAAGTACTTTGGTACCTTTGCCTGTAATTACAGTTCTAACGACCTGTGCCAATTAAGGTCGTGCAAGTACAGTTACAGATACCGATGATACATTTGTATTTGTCTGCAGAATACAATTACTAGCTAATTATATTTGTTTTTGACACAAGTAAATGCAAATACATTTAAAATTTTTAACATGAGACTTCTCGAGAGGGAAACTGCATTTGTCTCTTTACCGTCTGGCGATTCTGGGATAGGTAGTGCCATCCCGTTAGAATTCTATGTGTCGTCCAGTGTTTTTCTAGAAATCGTAAATTATTATTCTTGGCGTCCCCTTAATTGGTTTCGGTAATGAAGCTTATGGGCTATAATATTTTCATCAAAGTTAAACATCTAAGGAACCTGCATTCATATGAATAGTGCATAGAACTGTGGTCCGCAGTTTGAGGCTCATTACTTTTCGATTGTCCGAGAAAATGGTCATTAATCATATTTACGATGCCGCGCGTCGTCAAAACCTTCAATATTTCTATAATAAAACCCGACGACGCAAGCAAAAACAGTTTTTATGCCAACTTAAAATTAATGCTTGGTTGCCTCGCTATTTTATCGTATTTAAAAAATTTTTATTCATATAACACGTGTAATTGAATGTACCGGCCTATATGCAATACAATTGCAATTCACAAATGCTTCTACCCAAAAGACTGAACGGAACTGTCCGACAATTACAAATCCTTCGCCATAAATGAATGCTGCATATCCAAAATACAGTTGCATTCATTAAATTAAAATGCATTTAAGGAAAATTAAAACAACTCCAAAAGCTGAGTGATTGTATTTGCTAAATGGTTTTAAGCAAATTCTGGTCTAGCTTTGCGAAGAAGTTACTGGAAAAAACAGTATAATTTAAGTTTAGGGTAGTCGCCATCGGGTAGTACGTAGTTGTTTCTATTTATCTCCCTATCAGCTGCAAGAGTTCTTATAACTTGCTTGCAGATCACCCTGTATAAATTAAAATTACTTTTAAAAAAGTTGCATTATAATTAAAAATTCACGGGTCCAAGCGCTCCTCGTAAAAATCAATACACACAGTTCAAATGAATGTATTTTTTTATGTTTTTGAATTTATTACAAACCTGCAAGACTTTTACAACAAAACTAAAACCATGGTTGATTTTGCAAGACCAAGACTTTCCATGCAAGAACAAGACCAAAACCAACCTAGTTTTGGTCTTGTTTTGGTCTTGTTTTACCCATCACTACGTTTGGTGCCAACGTTACTTATATTTTTCATCAATTAAATTCAGTATTAAGTTTCACAAAAGTTGTTCAACAGGTCTCCTTCAACAATTCATAATTCTTTACATTTGTCCTCAGTGAAATCCTTTCTTATAATAACAGCAGTGTTGCTGTATATCAAATGTATAAACGTTTGTGGCACTACAATTGCATTTCGCTAACAAACTAGCTCAAGAAGTTCATACAAATCGAAGACACTAATGTTATTAGTGATAAATGGTAAGTTCTTATGACCGCCCTAGTTTGTCTGCAGAATACAATACTGAAGGGATACAAATGTTCAATATGTCAATAGGCTGATACAGGACTGCGCCCTCAATCTAAAAGGTTTTCTCCAACATGCTCGTCAATATTCGACTGCAAGACATGCTTCTATTACAAATAGAATGTTATAGTATATGGAGTGAACCGTAACGGAACCGACACAGAGCAGGTGTGTGTAAGGAACATCAAACTATGACGATTTGTTGATTTCTTTTTCTACAGTTGATTCTTGAGGAGACATTGCTCTCCGAAGGTGGCTTGTAAATTTCTAAAAAACGGCATATTTCATTAATGCGTAATCACAACGCAACCAAATTTAAAACATGTTTCATTCGTATCAAATTTAATTGGCAGAAATGTGAAATCGATAGATGCTCAATAAGGGTTGAATTAGTGGTAAGGTAAGGTCTAAAAGAGTTGTGATTTTTTATCTGCAAAGCAAATAACAAACCAACAACACCATTTAACAGTAAATTTAATTTTAAAACTTTTATTTCCCTTCAAAATTTGTCAAAAACCTTATCATTTTTGATAAATCGCAGTTTTGTGAGAAAAAACCAAAGCAAATTTTGAGAGGCGAGAAAAATTTTCAACAATAGCAACATTTTATTACTAAACATTACATCTACAAGAACTGGTGAAAATGACCATTTCGAGTGAAGTTCACCTCGACCAATCCATTTCTTGAGAAATTCGCTTTATCGGTAAAAAGAATCGTCGTCGAGGTGTATACTTCACTTATGGCCTGCTTGATCCCCCGACTTAAACCCCCTGGATTATTTTCTACGGAGGCATTAAAGTCATTAGTTTATAGTGCTTCAGTAGAAAATGAGGAAGATTTTGAAAAATCAGATCATTACTGGGTGTAAATCAATAAGAAACGAACCTGGTGTTTTTGAAAGAGTTCGGCAGTCAATGAGAAAATTAGGTTCTTCCGTCCTAGCTGGAGGTAGTCATTTTCAGCAGTTCTTATAGGTTAAAAGGCTTTACATATAATATTCAGTAGTAAAATGTTGCTGTTGTCGAATTTTTTTCTCACCCTATATCTTTGTAAAAAAGAGGCTTTTAAAAAAGCATCAAAAGACAAAATATTCTTAGAATAGTCCACAGAAAACCCCTTTGAGTTTTTGCTGTATGTTTAATGGATATCCTGTATGCGTTGATCTAGCAGCAATTACAAATTCATGAATGAACTGATACAGTAACTAAATTACAAATTCAATGAAAACACCTTTGAAAGTATGTCCAGATGAGCTACCATACCAGCTAAAACCATTAAGATAAAACATGATTTTTTAGTTTGAAATAAAGGCCAAACCCTGATGGATCAAATAAAATTCATTCACAGCAAAACGTTTTATTTAGAAATAAACATAGATATTGACTTTTCACACCTTTAAGTGATTTTAATGAGCGTAAACGTGGGCGTAGTGATATGAATTTAAAAGGCATTTAAATTAGATATGTGTATGAGATGTATCGTCGTTTCGATTTTCTGCCAGAACTTTATTGTCCAATATTTAACATAAATCACTCTCAGACAAAATGTGCCATTACTATTCCATTTTGACGAGGACCTTGAGCCAAAACGATAAATTATTGAAATCCTCAAACGTGGTTTTTTTAATGTGCTACCAGACGAAAAAATTCTTCGGTACAATGAAATTGACACCATTAAGTGACAGCACAAAGACGATTTCTTTGTGACACGCCTTTAGGGAAGTCGTAATTTTTAATAAAACTGACACACTAATAATTGGTTTCAGTCTGAAAATAGCGACTGGTTATGCATGCGGAATACTCAGATGAGTGGGCTCCTATTGATAGGTGGAATGTCAATGATAGTCTGCTTACAATGACGAGCCAACGTTATGTGAATTATGACATCATTTTCTCATCTCATTTTTGAAAAGTTATCTGCAAGACTGTAACCTTTTCAAATGAACTTTGTGGAACTCAGAAGGCCTTTTGTCTATAAATTGGGTAGTTAACATATTGTTATAACGTAAAACATTAAGAATGGTAGTTTTCAGAGCCTTAACCTTAGAATGCTATTTATAATGTGGTTTTACGTTTCAAGTTATGTGAAAATAAATTAGTATCTAAATTCGGGATTGTAAATATTTGGGAGCTTTCCGAGCAGGTAGCATCTATTTCCTATCATAAAGCTTTTTAGAAGTTCTGGCACATAGATTGTTAATGTCAAGTGAAAACTTTTAATTTGAAGACGAAGAAAAATTTCTATTGTCCATAGGCTAAAGCTAACAGAGATCGTTAAATGCCAATACCTATCACCTTATGGAAATAAGCACCTTGTTTCCTCTTTCGAAGTGAAAATCAACTTATGTTTACAAGAATTTTATTTACCACCTATTCCACACTAAAAATCACGTATTTGATTATACAGGAACAATTGTGACCCCCCGGTTAGTTTATTGCGGATATTATTTTTTTCGCGATAGAATTTCTATCAGTGCCTGTAAGTGAAAAATTCTACAAGTGTCACAAATATGTAGCATTTGGTTCATCAAACCTCTAACATTGTTTCAGTCTTTCGTTAAATTCTCAGACTTACTTAAAAGTTAACTTCCAGTTTAACTTGAAAGTTAGGTAACACCTGATATTATCCGTTGTACACTATTCAGTAAGCTTACATTGTAAGTGCATAAAAATAATTTCTATTTTAATTGGGTAACGTTTTTTTATACTTTTTTTCCACCATCTAACGTGCTTAAATAATTATTTCAGAATAATAGTTCTATTGTTTAGAGAAAACACAAAAACTTAGGATAGTCAGCTTCCTCAATAAATTACTAAAGATTTGGACTGTCAGTAAGGGTGAGATGTAATGCTGCATAACATTTTTATTGAAATCCTATAAGTAATATACAAATATACCTATGTATATACAGGGCATTCGATCCTCACCACTGAGATCTCGAAAGCTTGAGGAAATGCAAAAAAGTTTAAAGGAAAGCAAACTTGAGTAATTTAGCGTTTGACTCAATACCGTTTTCAAAATTTGAGTTTTCCGAGTTCTTCTGAAAATATCCGAAAAAAAAACTAAACATTACAGATTTCGTTTTTATTTTATTTAGTATTTTTTCAAGGAAGCCTAAAACCACAAGCAAATTTTCATTGCTCTTTTTCCTCAGCTACACGATGACCTTTTCAGATTTGCTATCCGAATATTTTTCTGCCGAAAAATCCAATGTGGCGCTCATAAAAAAATAAAGTTGATAATGGTAGCCGAAAGACGAAGCGTCGAATGGCAAATCTGAATCATGTAATCATCATGTAAATCATGTAATTGAGAAAAAATGGCTATGAGAATGTGCTTGTGGTTTTCGGGCTCCTTGTCAGATAACGCTAAAAAATAAAAACGAAATCTCCAATTTTAAGTTTTTTTCAGATATCTTCGGAACTATTCAGAAAATTCTAATTCTAAAAACGACATTTGGGCAACCGCTAAATTACATAATTTTGCCCCCATTTAACTTCTTTGTACGTCCTGTGATTTTCGAGATCCCAATGGTGAGGGGCGAATTTGAAACGTCCCGTATAGGAGGATAAATTCGGATTTTAAATTATAATAGAGAAAGGGATTGATTTATTGATATATTTATATACATTTTCTAGGCCAACGTGGCTATCCTTTTCTTGATTATACTAACCCATAGTGTTATGATTGGTTAAAATGGAGTCGTTTGCACCTAGCGCAATCGGGGACATCAATGACCGACCCATGATGCTGCGATGGCAGTACTATTACCGCGAAATACAGCTATGTGGAGCTAGTTATATATCGGACCACAGCTGATAATATCTCTGATAGTACATATTGTTCAACATTTTCGTTAGGCATTGCGACAGTAACCGTAGGAAAGTTTTTTTATTCGTAGAGAATAAGTGTTCGTTATTTTTGGTAGTACGAACACTGCAAGAGAAAATATTCCGCCGAATTTTATTTTATATTGAGGTCGCCGACACACATAGCGGAAAATGCTTAAAAGCAGGACGGCACGTGTCTTGAAAATCCATTTTAAACCAATCAAACGAGAGCATTGCATGTTAGGCGCCTCCACAGTCTTTCGCTTTTAACCATTTTCCTTTATATGTGTCGGCGGCCTGACACATTTGTAGCAACGTTAGTATTACAAATAATATACTTGTATGTAATATGTAATATCCTCAATCATCAATAACGAAAGCCATTTGTTTCTGCGTAGTCATGATATGTTCGAAATGCCGGAAGGTCTATTTTACAAAGATTGATACAGGAATAATCGGACTGACGAACTTGTAAGAAAATTCGTAGTAAAAAATAGGGTTATTATAGGAACATTAGGTTCCTATATAAAATTTTGAGCTGACTTTCGTAGACAATGTCGCATACTAAAATTAATCGGATGCGTAATTAGTGTCTTTCGACTAACTGTTAACTCAATTACTCAACATTTTCAAAATTGATTTATTTCTACCTAATTTATATGATTCTCACTTTCCTAGATTAGATATTTTCAAATCCTGACATTCTCTTTCCTAAAATTGTGAAATTGAAATATTGCGATTTTAAAATTCACTTTGTGGATATCAAAAATAGCATGTTTCTGTAAATATTGAAACGGGCTTTCCGATTTTTAGATTTTATTTTTTTAGGTAACTTATATTTTTAATTTCGATTACTTTGTATTTCTGAGTCCAGGAATTCAAATTTACCGGTTATAAAACTGGGTTTGTAGACTTCCGAAATAGCACGTTTTTGTAAATATTGAAACCAGTTTTCCAATTTTTCAGATTTTTTTCACAAAAGCACAATTTAAGACGCACCGATCTGAATAATCCGGGAGCCCAGAGAACGGCTTCGAAGAAATGAAACGGTCGCAATGGTCAGATTTTATATAGCTATCTATTTATTATAGAAGCAAATAACTAAAATCCTAAAAGCTTGGGTTAGTTGAAATTTTAAATAATTATACTCTACAAGCTATTACTTGAAGAACTGCCTTACCTATAACGGATGGTACGTACTCCAAAACTGTAAGAGTTATGAGAAAACAAAAGCAAACATATGACTGATAATCGATCTATATAATTTAACATTATCTGAAGGTCTCATTTTTCGGTTTTTGCAAGCTACATTCCTGATTTTCCTCTCACAATCACCTTACACGCAATACAACTTGCACACGAGTCATTCTGCATTGTGCAATACAAATTAAAATTGTTTAGATTGACACAATATATTGTACAATCTTCCAATACCAGGTACGTACATAGGAGCACTATTATCACACCCAAGAGATTTTAGAAGATTATTGATCATCTAGAGATCGCATACAAACTACTATATGATTCTGTGTTTATGGTTTTACCTGATAGTGCCCCTTGCGTAAGCTAACTCTATTCTTTAGCAGCACATAAAAACTAACACATTTTGATAACTCTACCAATTAAATAAACTTTCCAATGCACTCTAATAAAGCCGACAACGCTATGAATACAGGGTGAGTCATGTAGAATTGTAAATATTTCTACCAGGGAACAAGATTACTAAAAGGAATATCAAATGAGCATTAAAAAGTTGCTCGTATTTTTTATTGTTATTATACAGGGAGTTTTACGTATTTTGTCGAAAAATGGTTTTGCCTATAACTTTGTAATGCCAGTTTACTTTTTTCATTTTTTTGCGAAAGAGTACATTGCTATATATGAGTAAGGTCATGTATGTAGAATTTAAAAAATCTAGAACCATCTTCAAAAATTTAGTAATTTTTGCCAAATCAAAACAAAACCACCCTATATATGAATTTTCGAAAAAGCACTATACCCATTTGTTAAAGGTAAGATGAACTAATAGTTACACTCAGCCAACAAATTTGTCACACTCTTCACTGCTTTGTAAAAATACCAAATGTACGAAAATGCTACAGTTTTGGATATTTGGATAAACTTACCATAGAATCTAGAGGTTTCCATTTTGAAAATATCTTTAATAATTTGTAATAATAAATAACGAATTTTTCATTTCTTATGTAAGTTTTTTTAGTCACTTTCCAACAATAATAAAAATAAGTTTTTTTCTCTTTTCTTCTTATTTTAATTTTAAAATGTTATCTATGTCTCAAATAATTTTTTCCATTATGATTATGTTAAATATTGTAGAGTATTGCGTTTTATTATTGATTGTAATATTTGATTTTGAAATACAATGTACTGAAGATAAGGGTAGTATATGTATATGTATATATTCAAATATCCAAAACTTCAACATTTTCGTAAATTTCGTTTTTCTACAAATCGATGACAAATTTGTTGGCTGGGTTTTAGCAGCAGCAAATATGCATAGCGCTTTTCCGAAAATTTAGATTCACGGTGATTTTTTTAGTCTGGAAAAAATCTACAAAATTTTTGTGAAGATGGTCCTGAATTTTTTTAGTTCTGTATATATCATCTTACTCATACACAATAGTATACTCTTTAACCAGAAAATTAAAAAATAGCAAATTGGCGTTACAGAGTTATAGCCAAAACTATTTTTCGACAAAATATTTAAAACTCTCTGTAAAATAACAATAAAAAATGCAAGCAATTTTTAATGTTCATTCGATATTCCTCTTAGTAATCTTGTTCCATGGTAAAAAGTACAGTCCTTTATGACTTACCCTGTGTAGTGAACAATTTATGATTCCCCGTGAATATCTGGTCTTAACAGGTTTTACTGTACATCATTTATCTGCAATTTCTTTAGGATACTCGAAACTCTGCTTGACAGGACTATTTTCGAAGACATAAAAAATCTACTGTCAGTTGGTCAACTTTGATTTTTCAGGTCGGTCCTATGCATTGAATGGTCTCCTTTTCATAGCTTGTCTACACAGCCCTCAACGTCAGGCGTCAGGTCGATGATATCTACACTGACTTCACTAAGGCTTTCGATCATCTGTACCACTGCACTTTGTTATATAAACTTCATAACGTCTTCGGTTTCTCCGATAGCCTTTGCTGTTTATTTCAATCATATCTCACTGATCATCGACAGTTTGTTGAAGTCGAAGAATACTAATTTCAGTTTTACATACAGATTTCATTTACTATGACTATATTTATGTCGATATTTCAAGTATGTAGTTCAAGATCACAAGCAGCTTGGAATGTTCAAGTCAATTTCTAAGCAATTTAGGACGTTATTGAACGCTTCTATCCATATTCAGTTTTAAATGCTCATTGGGTCCTTCTCACAATGTCATATATTTTTCATGAAACGACTTTAAAAAATAAGCTCAAACCGCCATTCATGTTGTGTTATAGGAATAGAGTGGGTGGGTTGAGATTCAGTTTGAAGCGGCGTGAGCTTAATAGTTGAAGAAGTAAATGTATGCTCGGTTTCATTATAAGAAACTGCAAGTTTTTTGAGAATATTTCTAATATGAAATTACTCTGCTATGTATTGATTAGATCTAGAGTAAATTCCTGCTCTATAGCCTGGCACCTTATCTATCAAGTTATCACTGTCGCACTAACACTATTGAATTAATTCAAAAGGTATTTTTGAAATTTCTCATGTTGTGCCTCGATGCTATTCAATCATTTAGGACCGAATACTCTTTTATGCTTCCTCATTTTCAAAAACCGTCTCTCTAGGCACTCAGAAGAGTTCAATTTCTTAAATTTCTATATGATTTGCTTCACCACAGCATCGACAGTTCATTTCACCCATAACACGTTGCTTTCAAAATCCCAGGCTTTCGTTTCCATAAATTTTCAACCTTCTTTTTGCTTTTTGCTGAATCATTATATCAAGGACTAAGATTATTCTACCTTGTGGGAAGAGTAATGCCAATATTAGGGTAAAATATGAATATCTTTGAGATAAAGGTACCATCCCTGAATGATTAGGCTAAATTGTCATGGGTGCGGTTTACAAACTATAAAACATGGTTGGAACTAAATTGAATCTTTCGACATTTATAAGAGTAACTGAATTCATGTGAAGAATAAATAAGATAATTCGTTGGGTAATTTAGACAAGGAAAATTTCATATAATAAAATCCAAAAATGATGCAGATTATTCCCGTTTTACAGCACGAGAACATAATGTTAACCGCACCCGCCTCCAAGCAGGTAAATACAGTCTGTGGCTTATTACAAATAACTGAATGTTTATGTATAGCGTGATTTTCTGGAAACTTACTTTAAAAGCGAATATTTGTTTTTACTGTTACTCGACAATATCATAAATTAGAAATTTTAACGAGCTTAACAAATTCCCTAGAACTAAATTCTATTGCTCACAAATCAAATTTAGCATTAGCACTTACTATCTTGGTAGTTTTAGTTATATGATATGACCTTGCAAGAGAATAAACTAACGTAAAAAAGAGCATAAAATAACATAAAAATCCTTCCTGGACAGTTCATTGCTTCAATGAACGCACTGACACGCAACCTGCAGACAGAAGTCATAAATTGGAATTTTTATAACTTTAATATTCAGTCGCCGACATAACAGATAGCATCAGACACGTACATTTTTCTGTTAATAAGGACATCGTCACTTGGTAGATTTGAATTTTAATAATTAATTGATTGAAATGTCGCGTTTAACGCTTCGTTTCGCCAATCACAGGCTCCACTAGCGAGTTCCTGTTATGTCTGGAGTCAGATACTGAAATGCAAATTTGGTCCCATAGGCGCCTGTACTAAGTCCATCCCTGCGTGTGGGAATGATTGCTACTTTAGAAAATAAATAGAAAAGAGACACACCCCACTTCACACTTTACGTGGTCGGGCATCAAAGAGGACCAAACTCGAAAATAATTGTTTGGTAAAATAACCAAAATAGAGTCTTGGCACGTTTTTATTATTTTATGGCCTTTGTTCTCCACCTTTTGTGATGTCACTGGAACTCACTTCGAGACGAATGCGTCTCTAATTGCTGTGTCAATTTCCCATTGTCACTCTTCCGCAGACTGTTTCGTGATAATAACTTGATTTTTACTAACTGGTTTGGTTTCAAAGGTAAAAATGAAAAACATAACATAATTTCTCGTATTGTTACATTTCAATTTTACACAATCTTTTCTATTAATTCGTCAGGTCTGGCAACTTTCCTATTTTAAATTAATAATGTATATTAAATGTTATTGTGTTCGATGCATCCTTTTGAGAGAGGTTTTGTGGAAAATGGACTGTCTATGTCTAAACATTGTAATACAAGACTTTATAAAGCCAATGGAATCATTCGAAAATTAAAAGCAATATCGGGGCGAGCTTTGGGCAGTTGGCAGGATATTTTACAATTCCCTCTAGTTTTTATACTGTTCTCAAGGGTGTGAGAGCATGAACCTAAACTTCCAAAATTAGCAGCTTTAATAAAAATATATTTTTTAATTAAAACCAACTCCTTATTTTAATTAGGGAACTAATCGATAGTGGCAACAAGGTTTTCTATTAAAAATAATCGACTAATTTTATTTAAAAGATAGATAAGCATTTTTTAAAATCGCATTACTGATAAGTTGAATCAATTGTAAGATATCCTGTCCAATGTCCAAACAACATTTTAACATCATTTTTACTTTTCAAGATATTAACCAGTCAGATTTGGTACTTACTTTTTGATTACATCCTGTATATAAAACTAAAGATACATGATTTTCCATAAAATATAGACAAAAGAAGAAATGTAAAAGTTAGAGGGAGTGGTGTGGGGCGCATTCTTAAAATTATTGCAAAATATATTCTACAAGGTGCGATAACAAGAGGGTTTTAGTCGATCACCCTGTAAGCCGGAAATCTTTTATATGCCCTAATAGAAAAAAACATTTCTTAATCGCATTTGGGTTGGGAAAATGGCTTTTAGGGGCCCCTTGACTTGTTAATATATATATATATATATAATCTTTATTTCTCAACTAAGAAATGGGCTATCGACCAATGTGGTCTTTCTGCCCGTGAAATACAACTTAAAGGTATTAAAACTAATAGAAGGGAAGAAAACAAACAATTAGACAGCCGGAAAAATGAAAAACTCACTCCATGAAGTAGTCCAGCAGGGTTTTAGAGGGGAACAGGAATCGGTGTTGTCTCGTCTGTCTTGTTAGGCAAAAGAGATTCAGTAAAGTCCAATTGTGATGGTTGTCCCTCCATTTCGCTTCTGTAGATGCGTTAGTCTTTCCGTTATTTCAGTCAGTTGTGTGCGTTCATACAGGAGTTGTTAATATATTATTTTTCACTAATGTAGTATTTTGATCCCATTATGGTTGGATCGACGCTTTTGTAATACGAGGTATCACTGAAGTAGAAAATACTTTATTCTTAAGATATAGTATGAGTCAGTACTTTGAATTGTTGAGTGTAGTCTATGAGATTGACAAAATTTGGCAGCAAAATTGGAATTAAACATTTTTTTGTTAAAGAGCCCAGGCTCATTTAAAACAATTGTTAATTTAATTTTTTTAATTCCTGCGATATATATCAAGAAGGTAGGTTGATTCACTTCATAAGATTGTCCTATGGATCAAATTCGAAAATCATTTAGGATGTGATCATACATTTTTACGATGAGAAAATTTATCTTTGAAAAAAGTAATCGCTTATTAGAAGAGATGTGGCATTCATTTTAATTATCTAACGTAAACATAGAGCAAATCCGAATCACAAAAAACAAGTTTGGAATTATAACATCACGCAAAAAAGCATTTGCACGGGCGATTGGACATGTTAGGAATGTGATGATGGCATGATCATTCCAATAGAATAGACAGACGATTTTGGATAAAAGCTCTTTCCTTCCTACTTGAACGCTCATAAAATTTTGCGGAAATACAGGTCGCCCTTTTCTAACATCTCCAATCATCCATACAAATATTTCCTTGTTTAAAATTTCCTAAGGCTACTTAACCACAGAAGGTATTCGACAATGATACCATGGATATACTGGACGCTTCTCCAACCGATAGAACCATTTTAGGTAAATCTCCAAAATGGCAGAACTGCAAAATGTCTGTTGTTTCCACGTTCATTTTTCAGTCATC
Organism: Euwallacea similis; assembly: GCF_039881205.1. Lineage (NCBI taxonomy): Eukaryota > Metazoa > Arthropoda > Insecta > Coleoptera > Curculionidae > Euwallacea > Euwallacea similis. The sequence goes on along the minus strand of NC_089632.1, from coordinate 1,398,781 downwards.
CTTTTTAGACTATACCCATAAGTGCATATCTCTTCTATCTTCTTGCATATCTTCTATGAGGTGTGTGTACTTACTTTGTACTACATGCACATCACATATGCTTGATGAAACGTGTAAAACGTGTCATTACTGACCTGTTATTCAACTGTTTTATAGAAAAGGAGAAAAAGCTTATTTCAGAGGTATTCAACACCCACAGCAGTGGGGTCTTTTAAAGACAATAGTGGAAAATAATTCTATACTACTGACTAAGGTTGTGAAGACCATCACTATGACCATAACGTCAAGTTTAAATCCCGAAATGGTCAGCGCGGACGGGCCTAAGACGTGAGGGTCACAAGTATTTCGCAACTGCGTGGTATGTACATTTTTTCCACTATTAGATTTGATAAAGTTACAACAGTTACCTAAATTAAACCTAAATTAAATTGGCAAAGAGATAACACGTCTTGAATCGTAACATGAATGATTTCGCTTCTTTTAACATAATTTCCATGATAACGAGAAATAAAACAACAATGGGAATGAATGGGGATGAATGATGACGATGATGCAGCCAATTTGCTCGTTAGATAAATAATGGATCATATACATCTATCAACTAACCTGAACTAACCTATTATTAAAGTGATTTATAACAGAAACAAAACGTGTATCTGCTTCACAGGCATTCAATACACTTTAGGTACATTGGTGAACAGAAATGTATTTTTATTGCATCTAGTCTTATTTCCTCTTTTTAATACCGAAAACTTATTTATTATCAAACTCTTTTATTTTTATTAATAGTCAAAATAGGAATGCATCTACAACTAAACTACTTCTGATGATGTGCCTAGTGGCCTTAACTGAACTGGAAAATATTACATTTATAGTCACTTGATCTTGATACCGCGGATCATATGCGAACAAAGTCGCTCTCCATTTCGGCCTATCCACCTCACAATTTAAAGTATCTGTCAGTTTGTCTAACACTCCTCCAATGATAAAACGAAATTCACCATTCACATATTTTTTTATCAAAACACGAAAATGTCGTTAAAACGTGTAAAGCATTTCAAGAAGGGTTATCAGGTTGTAGGATTTGTTCTTTCATGCATTAGTTGAATGGTCTCTGGTATGTCAAAAGAGCGCCATTGTCTTTTTGGTACTTTGGAGATTATCGGATTAACTTTTTTGGCCGGCTGTGAAAGGCGTTGCTGAACCCAAAATGTCGTTGCTTAAATTTTTTATATTAGATTTCCTAGAACCTTACGGATAATACGGTATTCGATACCGACACACAACAGAGAATAAGTCCCTTCAGGTATAAACTAATGAAATATTTGTCGTGATGGAATTTGATGTCGTCGTTGGGTTGCTATATTAGTGCCATGTAACAGGTGTTCCATTAACAAAAGTAGAAATCGGCAATATCCCATTAAAAAAATAGCTGTAAATCACAGACTAAATCGATCGTCAGGAAGTTGTTAAATATTTTTTAGTTGTTAAAGTACCCGATAAAGGCAGCAACCAATAAAAAAAAGTATATTAATATTTCACAAAAACACATTTGCATTTGTGCAACAACGTAAGCAAATTTAAGCAATAGCTTAGCAATGACAAGTAAGGTTTTTGCTCATATTTTATATATCTGTTTCGTCGGATATTTTACCGTTTTCATAACCTCAACAGTACTTACTTTATTTGGGTCACCCTATAGCTCATTCTCAAAAGAGGTATTAGCTATGAGGGTAGTTGTTTTTACTTATCTCTTTCTCAATAACGTTTTACATAAGTTAACATAATTTGTATTTGGGCCACCCAACAATATGGGATTAAAACTAAAATTTGAACGATCACGGCACTTTTCCAAAAAATCTCATTTCAAATTTATTTTAAATTTTACGACTTTACGATTTTACTGTGTAATGATGGAGCAGGAGGTGCTAGCAGGAGCCTTATAACAAGACAACGCTAAGACATAATGAACAAAATCAAGACCAAGACGATGCAAGAACAAGGCAAAAACCAGTCCAGTCGTAAAAGCGATCTAAGACTTATCCGCACCTCCACGTCGTGACACCTGGATGCCTCCTTCCCCGGGGATCTAAGGAATCAAGTGGAGGGAGAGAGGAGTAATAGATGCGGAAGGCCGAAGGATGGGTATGCAATGGATAGAACCGCGGAATGCCTAGACGTGGGGCTGCAAAAGAAACGATCTATTGCTATATCAAAAACCAGCCCTTCAGGCCAAGTAGGATAAGAAAGGTAATAGAACCATAGACCAAATACTCAAGGATGGTTATATACAAAATCACACAACTCACATGCAAAAACAATTTTCATTGTCGAAAAAAACATTAAAACTTTTGTCGGATCTAGATATCAGAATTGGTAGAATCGCGTTACGAGAGCAGAAGAGTATAAACAAAGCGATTGAAAGGAAGAAGAGTGGCATTGCCCAGCAACTTTGAAGGATACAAATCAAGCATGGGGAGGCGGAAAGTCATTAGGAAAGCCCTTTAAATTATAAGAAGGACGAAAATAAGTAGAAGATCAAAACTACCCAAAGAAGCAATAGGCAACAATGTTTTGAAATTACATCAAATGAGGAGAGCACGGACCCACTAACAACTGACCAGTTGATCTCGCAATCCTCGTCGACTTTGACGTTATATCCTGAGTTCCAGAGTCGAAGAAGGTTCTTTCAATTTAAGATTTTTTAGTGGATAGGCATTTCTGTGAATCCCATACTACCCGGCCGCCAAAACACTAGGCCGGATGTCTTTTTGAAGATTTTCTTTTGGACAAGTGCAGTCTTGAAAGAAGATTATATTTTTTCTTTGTTTTTTTCATTATTTTTGAGCATTTACACTTTGTTTCGTTTGTAGAAAATGGTATGAATGAAAAATGAGGGTCTTCCGAATTTCAATTTACTACGGTGTAGAGCGTTTCCAAAAAAAACTATGAATGGCCCTCATGCTCAAAGAGCGCTAGAGAAAATGAAATGAAAGGCCTTTCGGCAAAAAGGAAAATATGTATATGGTATCTATAATTTTATTGGTATGTATAATATATATAATAGTTAAATATTTATATTTTTATCTGGGACATTTTGTGTAGGTAACTATACCAGTTGAATACAAATTATCAGTATCCAAAAACTTACCTGTTTAATTCATCCCAGTATAAAGGGAGATATAAAAGGGTGCTCAACGAATGAGTTCATAATCTGAAACAAAAGGAAATTGATTGTTAAACATTGTACCATAAATCGCTATCGTAATTGAGAGCCGGCGTAATAATAGAGAGTTTTCAAAAGCAGTAAGAAACCACTCCGGTTAACGTTATTTGAAAACTTTTACAGCGATAACTATAACCATAAACAGGTTGATTGTACCTAGTTCTAGTACAATGGCTGATGTGAATAATATATAGCAAAAGCTTTTACTGACTATATTCCAAACAAATGCTTACAATTTGAGCTAAATTGATTCATTTTTTATTGCATAAACAACAACTAAAAGATGGTTAAGGGGATTTCGGCATAGGAAATGAAAAGAAAATTGATCGGAGAACTGTTCCAACAATAGGAAGTTTCATCCATTCTAATGCAGAAACATAGTGGATTTGCCAAACAAATATAAGGTATGCCTATATTAATCTTGATTCTTGATATCAGGATGTACAAGTTCAGCACAAGTTCCGTATTATTTAATTATAATTAGCATGGCAAGCTAGATATCCGAAACCTAAATGCAATGGTAGATGAGCAGTTTGCAGTGTCTCATACTTAATCATTTTTCTCGAAAACAGAGTACGTTATCGGTTTTAAACCAGAGTACCTTTTTTGTGTATTTTTAAACAAGCTCTAAGAAAAACTGACCAAATTGCATTTTGTCCACGCACAAAAAAAATTATCGAAAAAATTTCTAGGCCACCCCTGTTATTTGGTTACCATAGCAACTAAAAATAATGTACTCATCAATAGTTGTTGCACCCATCGGCCACATCTTGTGTACCAACTTTCAATAAAATCACAAAAGCCCTTTGGAAAAAAATAATAGAAATATGTTTTTCCAAACTATCATAAAACGCCCTGTATCTTTTTTATTAAGCATTTTTGGACACACATTTATATGGAATTTCTGGCATAAAATGATGTAATCTACCTTCCATATCAATTTGGCACCATAATTTAGAAACACCCTGTATATTGCCCGCGCTCATGAATGTACCACACTTTCAAAAGAAAAACTTTTTCCCAATATTTATACACTAGAAGTGAGTTAAAAATGTATTAGTTATACACTGGCAAATAAAAATTTGAAGTTAAACAATACTTTGTCAAATGACTAAATCAAAACGACTTTGTCGATATTGTTTATGCTGCTTAGCGCCTTTCACATTGGGTGATGGAAGTTGTTAAACCTAGTCTTTTCTCGAGATTTTTTTGAAATTATTGATATCTTCTCAACATACCTCATCAACCTAAACTGATTACTTTTTGTATTAGGAAGTTTGCATCACAGTCAATTCTTCCCGTAGAAAACATTTTAGCACCAAAGAATTCGTACCACATCGATCACTGATGAAGCTACATTTTTACGGAACATTAATAATTTTCAGTTTTAAAATTGCGCATGTAAAATTAGTATGCACTAGGAACTATTATATAACTATATAACTAATATATTTAACTCCCACGATATTTTTATAGCATATGCACGTTGTGTGCGCATAAAATGAAAGCTAGATTTGCGATATCATGATGTTTCTCCTTCGTGAAAAAAATGCAAATCTTTATCGCTTAATTGATTTAGAATTATAAATTATAATTGTCGTTCGATGCACAAATTGCGTGTTATTTTTTATTTTTCATGTCCATTGCTCAGCAGATAATAAACGTCGCATATAGTGAACATTTGATGTTCTGGCACAGCAAAACTCAGTTAAATCTTCAGGGCAACAACTCAATTCGAAAATCCATTGTTATTTACGATGGCCAAATCAGGACTTTACAATCTTCCAAAATAACCGACGTGAGGTGTTAATGTTCCGTGAAATATGCCAGTTACATGGTCTGATGGCACGAAAAACGTTTTAATAGCCTCCGACATAATCGAGTAATTGTGATAACCCGATAATTTGCTGTCGGCCCGTCTTGCGTGCCTTCAGGGCATTTGGATTGTCTGCCTTCACATGTAGGGACAAAGAACACCTGCTGTTTGAACCAGATTTTATAATTCAGCATTGTAGAGTTTTGAGACTTGAATATGTTACAGTAATGAAATGTTTATGTCGTGAAAATTACCTATATATGGAAGGCGAGGAAATTTCGCTCAACCGGAGAGGAACCGTCAGAACTATACTTTCAGAAGAAATGTTCCCAAATTACAGAGTATCTCGAAGAAACGTGTGCGTCACAGTGTGCTATAAGTCGATCTTTCAAGTTATTCCATAAATGGAATAAGCGACATAACTAAAAGAAAAAGAGATTTTTCTCCTAAAAAAAACTTATTTTTCAACATTTTTAGTTGAAACGGTTTTCATTTGGATAAAAAAAATGACAGTGCGACATCAAGAGTGGAATTCTAGACACCTAATTGAGGTAAAGACCGATTAGCTTTTGCAATTCACAAAAATGCTGCAAATTAAACTCAAACACAAAACTCCCTTATCAAATTTTTAAATTTCATTAAATACCTCTGGATACCTTCACAATCATTCCAATTTTCTCACTTTTCAAATAGATATTTTGTTGCGGCTAGCCAGCCTTTTTCTCTGCGAGAAAATTTTTATTAACCGTTTCTCCATTCCTAATTGTTGTTAACACGCATTAGTGGTGCTCTTGGGGCTAGTACCACATGAGTTTATACATATTTATAAAAAAATATGTAAGGACATAATACGATAACAAATCCAATAATTAAAGAACGAGAATGGCTCTTTTAGTGTGAAGCCAACAAGAGAGCGCATTATGAAAAGAAAATATCGACGAAACGAAATTCCCCGATGATGCTCGAGTGAAGTGTTGAACTACTCAAGTACGGTACTATACTACTTTCAGCTTGCTTAGTCCCTCTCGTAAGTGGTACTTAGTCAATGACATCTCAAAAATAACAGATGTAAAGATCGCGAGGTGTTTTTGGATTCCTTTTCAGACGGCTGCAGTGTTTACCTTCGAGATAAATTGGAGAAATCGACTTCTGTGTGTGGCGCGCAGTCAATTTGCATTTGTACCAGTAGTCACCGTTGATGGTTGTTTTAATGACAGAAATTGTCTTGAATACGATAAGAACTCGTCTGTCATTTTACTTGAACTTTTCTGCAATCTGCATGTTGGAGTGTACGAAAAAAATTACACAATATACACTGACAATATTAAAATATCTGATAGTTTATTGTGGAAATTGGGGGCCTCCGACATTTTTCACAGTCTCAAGTAATTTGCTTCGTTCCAACAAGGTGAAAAACCATATCGGAATCGTTAGAAATATATGCAAAGACTCCCTTACCACTCCGCTCCGTGTGTTTCTTACTAACTGATTTTTTGTTGAAACAGATATTATGTTAGGAATTTTGAAAAGACGAAGATAACCAAAGAAGTCATTGACAATCCACGCACAATTTAACAGCGATAACTTGACAAAGGAGACAAAATGTCCTGATCCTAAACTCCACAAACGATCTTCATCTATTTAAACTTCGAGTCCTAGAAGTTATTATCGTCCACTGGGAACAGTTCGAAATCTCATTTGTCAGTACCGCAGTGTAATGACCGAACCGAGAACCAAATTTACACCTGCAAAAATCGAAATGTAGCGTCTCTCTACAGAAACCAATTAACCGACTTCAGTCAGCTGAAGCTTTCTACCACCAGTGGATCACCCGATTCGAAATACCTCTACGAATCATTGCAGGCCAGGTCCGACAGTTTGAAAGCTCACATTTCCAATCATTTTCAGTCACCATGGACATATGTATGTACACCGATTATGGCCGTTCCCTTACTTGGATGGACGGAACTGCTACCAACCAACCTCTTGGGATTGTAAAGCGTTATCAGTGATGAAGCCCAAGCGCCATACTTCGAAATCATTAGAAGCAATCAATTTATCTTCATGGAAAATTTTTCGCCTAATCGCTATCAATCATCATCACTCACAATCACTATTACCATCCAGTCGACGTCAATTTCACGTCATATGTCGCAAGCTCGAGGAGAAAATGAACCTGTCAAAGTTATTAAGGGATTCCAACCACGCAAAGGCCTAGATTTTCATACATCTTAATTTGGAAAAATATAGCAATCTATTTTTAAAAAATGACGCAATAGGAAGGGCAACTTCAGCCCCCATATGAGAGCCCTTATGGATGGTGACTGCATTCTCGCGAAAGTACTTTACAATCAATTGAAATGAAAGAGCTATGAATGTGCCAGCCTCAAACAGACACCTCAAAAGATTCCTCCAAACACAGCCAGTTGAGATTCCCAGATCCTCAGTAGAAATAGGACAGATTCTCAACAGAAGTAATAACTGATCTTCATTCACCAGGGACTGCGTCCAGAGGGGAATGTGAGTAATTTGATGCTCGTGTCGTTAATGGCTTACGGTTCATGTTAGGTTTGCTACGATTTAACGTATAAAAATAGCCTATAAAGAGGAACTAGAGGCAATACGTATTATTTACCGTAAGTTTGAACAAGTTTTTGAATAACATGTCTAACCTTAACGTGGCTTTAAGTTGTCATGGGAACCTCACTATAAAATCCTGTATATTAGGCCTTAAAGCTTTTTTCCTTGAACCGACTATAAAGGCGTTTCGTTAATGTATTTGAAATCTTATGGACCCCCACTAATACATTTTTATTAATGCATAATTTTGAGCGTGTGGTGATTGGTTGGATGTGGCGAATGGACTGTGGGAATGGATGTGGCCGTGACTACTTGTATTGAATCAATGGCAATATCTGTGCTTGACCCAGAGGTGTCACATAAGGTGACCCAGAAACATTGGTATCACTGAACAAGATACTGGAGGAAAAGAAACAGAGCGATAGAGCTAAGCGTGCTTTATGCAAAAAATATCTACTTTCATTTTACAAAGTGTATATTGTGCATTTTTTAATTTTTAGAGTCATATTTACAAAAAAGCTAGAATTATTTTAAATTTCACTGGCTATAATGCATTTCAAATTAGCATCATATTATGGTTCGAATTTAACCTTCCCTTATTAAAACAGAGATATTATTAAAGCAGTGACAACCTTATATTACGGCATACATATATACGATGGGTATGGAGTCTGGTATATTGGTACTGTTATTTATACAATTTTAATAAATGTCGATGATTATGATGGTTATTGTTGATCGATTGGCGCCTCCTAAGCATGTCAACAGGCTTAATATTATGGACTTAACAATTACCGTTACATCGACAAACTTCTGCTTAGGCAAGCGAAAGTTCCGGTTTGTTGTCTTTACTTCAAGAGTTCTTTTAAGCATTTGACGCTAATTCACTTTGTTCATCGCAATTATAGAGGCAATATGTCGTTGCAATAGAGGCAATGATGGATAATCCATGTTAGCCATGATACCTGATAATTATAAGCAGTTCCGTCTCGTAACATTCAATATCTCAACGAGTGTGGAATTTTTAATTAGGAGTCTAATAGTACTTAGTTTTACGGCGTGTCCCAATGATTGTTGAAATTAGAGACATGAGGTTTTTATAACCCTATGCTTGATTTTTTGCGTCCCCCTGTGTTTCATTTATCCAAATATCCAAAATATCGAGAAAGTAAAAAGACTTTGGTGGAGTTTTTGCCGTAGAATTCAGTGGCGAATATGGTTTTTTTCTTCACCATGTGGTTTAACTGAAATTAACTAAAATTTGGATTTATTTAATTTAAACACTTTATATGTTATTAGATATTCTGAATTCGTTTAGTCAATAGCTTTAAAAAAGCGGCAAAAGAAATTTCTTTGGAGAAATTTAAAAACCGTTCATTTTTTCGTTTCATAATAATCATACACTGAATTGCGAAAACCATAAGTGTCTAATTTCGATAACAACTAAGATATCCGTAAAACCATCGAATTAGAGGCATCTTGTATATGATGAAATGTACATACCAATAAGGGAAAACACAATATAGCCTGTAATCGCTTTTAGTAACGATTGAAACCTAGTCAGTATTGAAAAAATCCAGAACCTATTTATTACAAATATACAAGAAGTTTTATTAGTTATGGTGGAAAAAAATTTATTGGAATTCCTGAGAATATCAGTTGATATTTTGTACGAATTAGATATTTGATGATATAAAAGCAGAGAGTTTTCTTTTGTATGAAACTCTTCATTCGAATTAATCAGGAAGGAAATTGAATGTCTTTGAAGTAGTCTCTCAACATTTCATAGATCCTCAATTTTTTAATTATTTTTAGCATAGTCCTTCATGACTGAAGCATTACTTTATAGTGAAGAATTAAGCGCCTCTTGTTCGGTAAACATTAGGGTATATATACAGGGTGTTAGTGAAATAACTTTCGTAAATTTAACCAGTGGTTAAGAACATCATTTTGAATAAAAAAGTTCTTTACAAGAGGGATCGTAAATACAACAATTTCCCCGGAAAATCAAAAAAACATTTTGTGAGAATTGGCAACGTTGCATCGTATTCATTTAATTTCCATACCTACCTAAGTAACCGCATGAAGTGGGTTCCTTTGGGGCGCTTTTTCTGGGTATGGTAAGTTTTACAGTACATAATTAACAAAATGCACTAAATTCATGAAATTTACAATGCTGTGATTCTTATTTTATTATTTTGAAAAGCCATTTACCTTGAAATTATTGTCGTGTTTAATTAGCATAACATGTTATATTACACATTTTATACCACTCACATCACACTCAAAAACGCAAATTTATTATTGTTTTTGCTATATTAAATGTTCGAAATGTTCACCATTTGAGTCTATGCATGCTCTACTCCGGGTACTCCTTGTTGAACTCTTTTGAACAAGGTTTAAAATTTGTTCTTCGGCTTCAGAACCAACTTCTCGCTGTCGATCTCGTGTCTTTGATGTAAAGAAATAACACTCCCTGTATCCAGAAGATTTTGGGAAACTCGCACAAATGTTTGTCGAGCTGGAAGTTTTCTTTCTGGATAAGGATTACTGTAAATGCGTCCAGCTTCTTTAGAATTTTGTGACGCCTCTCCATAAATCAAAAGCACGTCATGGTACTTGCGTACAGAATACATTGTCACGTAGGTGCTGTTAATAAGTCGGAATAAAATCACTTAAAGCTCGCCCAAATTAACTTTGCAGATAATTTGTTGCGTGTACTGACAGAAGATGCATTCAGCCAGAATGAAATCAGACTAAAATATGAAAAGTATGGAAGGACATACAGTCCATGACAAATTTGAAAAATAAGAGTGGGTTTTGTCTTGTCCCTTCTCGATGGTCCCTAATGGGCTCCACGTTTCCATGGCGCCAGGCGTCTTTGCCCAGGACCATATGTCACATAAAATGGGATAAAGTGCAGATGACCACAGCATAACGCAGACATAACTCATGCTCTATTGAGGTAGTAAGTCAACCTGTTTACTGCGCATTCCAAGGCCTTATCGCTTCATCCGCAAAGTGGGCGAGCGATCCTCATAAGGGCCATAGAAAACAATCATAACAAAAACAAACTCCTCTTCCTCGCCCACGTTCAATGCGGCGTTGCCGCTTGCGTTTATTTTTATCTCTTAAGTTATTAATTTAGTTTTCGATTGATTTTAGCAATGTTATTGTTGAATAATTTTAAGTTTTTTTGTTACATGTCAGCCAATTAACACGTGTTAAGTACATTTTTTCACACTTTATTCAAATTTTAAAGCTTATCATAGCTTTTTGGTTACCAACTTTGACGTTTTTTTTTAAATTATTAGGTTTTCGGACCCTAATGTAAAGAACTTTTTTGTTGAAAATGATGTTCTTAATAGTCAGTTAAATTTACGAAAGTTATTTCACTAACACCCGTATATGCAATCTTTATTTCATCAGCAACAGGCTATCGACCAATTGGCCTTTCTGTCTATGTTACAATAAGTTGTATTTTACAATGTTGTCCTTGAATCTGTTTAACTCAAAGAAAGGTGTTGAAAAGCGATAAAAGAAAGTTGAACATTTTTCAGTTTGAATAATGTTCCAACAGGGTCATAGGAGGGGAGAGATATCGGGATTCTTTCGTCTGTCTTTTTAGGCAAAGGGGGTTAAGTATAGGCCAGTTGATAGGGTTGTTTTTCCAATTAGTTTGTAATTGCAGTAATCTTTCCGTAATTTTAGTCATTTGTGTCCTTTCGTACAAGAGTTCGTTGGATGAGATGTGTAGGAGGTTTTAAGGGAGTCTGATCTTTGTTATTAGTCTTAGTGCAGTTTGTTCTGTTATTCGTCTGTGTTTTTTTGTCTTGACAAAGGCATTTGCCCTCAGCATGTGTCCCCAAAGTCTAGTAATGGTCTGCAGGTCGATTTCTATATGTTAGTAGTGGTTTTGGCACTCATTTCTTTGTCTTGCTACGTAAGTGCCTTGAAGTGTTTTATCCTTTTAATGATTTCCGTTTTTTACATCTTGCATGTGTTTTGTAAATTTTAGTTTTTTATCTAGTATTACTCCTAGGTATTTTACGTCTTGTTTTGGTACCCATATGTGACCATCTAATATAATTATAGGGGAGTTTTCTTTAATTTAGTGATGTGTTAGTAATAGTTGGTTTTTCATAGCATTTGGTGTTAGTCTCCATTTGTAGTCATTGTAGTTATTGTCATTATATTGTCTGTAAATGTCTGCAACTTTTCAACGGCTTTAGCCATAGTTTGTCATTTACAATAAGCGCAGGGTTGTCTGCGAATTTGTCAATGTGCATTTTATCTTCTAGGTTGTTGTTTAAATGTCATGGCAGTATATATTGTAGTGGATTGGAGATAGTGGCGATCCCTGCGGTAATCCTTGTTCAGGGATGAAAGGGAAGGAGAAGGTGTTGTCAGTACGTACTTCCAGTTGTCTGTTGTCCAGTAGATTTCTAATCATTTGGAGTAGATATTTTGGTGTTTTGAGTTTGTGTAGTTTGTACAGTAGTCCCCTATACCAGACACTGTCAAAGGCCCTGCTTATGTCCAGGAACAGACCCGCTGATTTATTGTCCATGATATGTGTTGTTTGTATATTATCAGTTAGGATAAAAAGTGGATGTATTGCCAAATGTTCCGGCTTGAATCCAAATTGGTAGACCGGTATGTGTTGTTCAATCAGTTTTTGAAGTCCGTCCTTTATGATGTGTTCGAATACTTAACTTAATACTGGTGGCAATGTAATAGGTCTGTAACTCTGTGTCTGTGTATTGTCTAGTCCGCTTTTAGGAATTAGTATTATTATTCCTCTCTTCCATGTCTTTGGAATTGTGTTGGTCCCATTACAGTTGCTGAGTAATTTTAGTACGCGTTCATGGGTTTGTAGGGTCAGGTTTTTCAGTATTTTACTTTTGATATTATTTTTGTCAGGTGTTGTGTTTTAAATGTGGGCAAGTGCCTCATCGTATTCCACTTCGGCAAGGTAGGCGTTAAATTTTGTTTTCATTTTGGAAGATTTACCTAACGATCTACAAGAATACATGTAATAGGATGTAGCACAAAAGTGACGACATTTCACTAAAATTGGTCCCATCTTTGACATTATATTGTCTCTAAAAGAATAACATGCGCCGACACATTCCGGTCATACAAGATGCCTAAAAAAAAAATGGGCGAAGCTATAATACAGTTGTTTATGTATGGATTTTGATGAACTAAAAACTAAATAAAGTGGTATTTTTCAGACTACTAAGTAACGTCAAACATGATTTTTTAAACTCACTTAAATCTAAGACATGAGAGGTCATTTCCTTCGATTTCGTCACCATCTATTAGGGTCTCATTTGCTAAAGCGTGGAATAAAAACTATAAAAAAACAGGTTACATGTAATTATTCTAGATCGTTGGGCTAATTTAATATTAATTTTGTTCTACATCTAAGCTTTCGTTGGTGATCCTGTAGTTTGATGCGATTCATTCTATGGCGCGATTGCCAAAACCCTAATAGAACCATCCCTAAAATGCGTCCTATCGCTGACCATTTCTTATTTGTATCTCTCCACAGTTTTTATCTGATCCAAACTTTTCACCATTCATCTGGTAGTTAGTCGTCAGTAAAAGTGAGATTCTCCAAAATTAAGACATTGTTATTTGTTCTTGTCTAACTTTAACGATTAACGAAAGGACAATATAAGGAAAACAATCAAGCCAACTTTCTTCAATTCAAAAATATTATTAGCAAGCACCTACCTATTTTTTGATTTAAGGAAACCAATACTGTACGACTAAAATTTTAACGCTGTATCTTCATAACTATGCTGCCAATGATCGTTGTTCATATGAACTTTGGCAACAACAATGGCAGCATCCAGAAGTTTGTAAAAATACTTTTGAATCGCCCTATATATTGCATTTACTTCGTATTTGCAAAATGGAAAACCATGGAATCTTAATCTTTCCTCGACTGATTTTCCTTTTATACATATTGAGAAAATAGACGAAAAAAGCTTAAAGTGAAATTTTTAAGAACTACTCGTACCTGAACAACCCGAACACGAACTACCAATCGTAAATATAAAATCAATTCGGTTATTATATACATAATTCACGTAAAGGCAACAATGAAAGATGCCATTAATTCTATCCTTACAAAGTAAATGAAGCATTTTCAAGTTGGTCGAGCAAATCGAGATATTAAATCATATTATTAAACAGAAACTGCTTTCACTAGACTATATCTGTCACTTAAAACAAAGTTATATTTCACGCTTCTTTGAGCAGCCCCGTTTTAGTGATTAATTATTGATTAATCATTCTTATCTGCGAGTGTCAAAATAGAAAATAATAGGCGTCAATCAACTTTACATCTTCATTATAAGGATATCAATAATCAGAGGAACGTTTTAAGTAGCACAGACTCCTGTTTTCCTATAACCAGTTACTGAAGCGTTTAGAAATGATTTTTTTAAGGAAAAGGTTATCGACTTTTATCCAATTTAATCCTGTCTCTTAGACGTTCATTTCTGATAATACATTAATGATTTAATAATTGAAATCGCACACATTCAGAATTAGGAATACCGATAAGATTAGCACACGTTGCCTTCTTGAAGTTACAGATTACAGTACTAGTAATCGTAACTGACCCTAAATGAAAAAAATATGTTCAACGAAGAGGAATATCTGGAAAAGCAGGTTCAATCTGCAAAATTTTGCATTGAAAATCTTCTTCGATTCACATGCGAAGTCACCAGTCTGCGATGATTAATGAAAGCCTGTTAAGCTCCTTTCGCGGGTTTATCTGTTGGATGGTAGTTATACATGGACCACCAGCATGGAATCTGTGACAGCACTTTACATCAGCAAATAAATAAACATTAAAATTTGCAAAAGGTATAATATTTTGTTTGCGAAGTTCGTGATAAGGTTGAGTACTTTAATGTGTCAGATATCCGTTGATCATACGTGAAGAGACTAATAAGGAGAGATGTTTAAAAAATTTATTTCTGTTCCGCAATAATTGCTTTTGAGGTAGCTAAAAATAGAGATCATAGTTATCTTCGAAAGTGTGAGTATTTTTGTCACTAGTTGAAGGCAGTACATCATAAACATCTTTATTTTCAAAAAACAAAAACATATTCTTAAAATGCAAAGAAACATTGAGGATTGAAGGGAAAAGAAAGGGGGATGGTCTTATTTGTCTTGTAAGGTAAAGCGGGTCCAGAATGATTCAGTTGTGATCATTGCCTCTCCATTTCACCTGAATTATTTATAATTTTTCAATAATTTTTGTCATGTGTGTACATTTGTACAATAATTGGTTTAGTGCCTTATCTTTGTAATTAGTCTTACAATTAGTTACATCAATCTGTTCTGTTGTTTACGTGTATTGTGTAATTTTTTTCCATGACATTTATCTTTAATATGTACCCGTAGTTTGTGTGGCTTGCAATTGGACTTTTTTTTAAATTTTTATTTCAGAGTTTGTACTGAATTCGTTATCTTTTTGTCCTTATAATAATATCTATTCTCATATTTTGAATGTGTTTAGTGAATTTAAATTTTTTTCTATTGTTACTTCCAAGTATTTACCTCGTTGTTCGATTAATTGTAAGACTGTCTGCTACCAGTGTTGAGGATTCTGCTTCAATGCTAGTGATTTAAGTGTAGATGTTGGTTTATGGTTGTATTTCGTGTTAGTGACCATTTATAGAACCATTTCATTGTGTTGCTCGTTAGTGACTACAGCCGTTCTACCACTTTCTCAATCGAATCTTTTAAATATTTTCTATTACCATATTAAAAGTATAACTTACTAATACGCCCTTGTAACATTAAAAAGAACACTTCATGGCAAGCCGGCGTCGTATTAAATATAGTAAATTATTAAATTCATAGAAATTTCATAATACATTGTTTTTGAACAACAACAATAAAAATTTAGTACTCAAAGCATAATAAACGAACGGCACACCAAGCATTCCAAGTGATCGGTGACTCCACAAAAAGTATACAATTCTAGAGCAAAGGATATAATTGCAAATCAGAGCATTGGTCAAATTAGCAATTTCCATGGAAGTTATCTTGTTGGCAAAATTATCAAGAGTTTGAAAACTCGAGCCTTGAGACAATAGAAATCCCCACCATATACTTGCTGGCTTTTTGAAATATTTATAAATAATTTTTTGAAATAACTGAAATTATTTTGTTTTAAATACAGTGCTACCGCCTTAATCCGAACACACGTTAATCCGAACGGCGAAATCATGAGTTACGGTCCGAACGCTACCTCGATAATTCGAACGTTCATCAGAAAAGAGTTGGTGGTTGTCACCGCTTGAATTACGCCACCACTGTTGGTAATGTGGGACTTTCGTCGCCCCATCGGGGAGTCCCTTCGCTTTGTTTTAAGTTAAACCTTTGAATATAAAGGTCATTGTGTTTAGCGTCCCTAACGTGTACGTGCGGGTAGTAAGAGATCCGGTTTGGACTTGCTTCCCAGAAAAATATCAAAAAGAAAGCACGTAACACTCGATTAAAAAAAAAAAATTGCAATGTTAAAAGATATAGATGCCGGTGCAAGCTATTCAAGTATTACATCTAAATATGGCATCGGAAAAGCTACTGTGGCTGATATTAAAAAAAACAAAAACAAGATCCTGGCATACCTCCATGAAAACGATTTTGGACCTTCAAATAAAAAAACTTTAAAGTTCAGTTCAAATCCTAGAGTTGAAAAGGCTTCATTTACGTGGTTTATGCAGGAAAGAACAAAAGGTAAATTCTTATACATATTCCATATTTTTGATACAGGTTGTAGAAATTCCTTTTGTTTTTCTAGGTTCTCCAATTTCTGGAGAAATTCTTCGCGCGAAAGCTCAGTTTTTCTATAAAGAAATTACACAAAAAGATTATTTTAAAGCAAGTTCTGGTTGGCTTCATAAATTTAAGACTAGATTTGGTATTCGCCAATTAAGCATTTGTGGAGAATCACTATCTAGCGACTATGACGCTGTCGTGCCATTCGTGGAAAAACTTATACAATTGATAAAGGAAAAAAATTTGGTTCCACATCAAATTTATAATGCTGATGAAAGCGGACTTTTTTGGAGAGTTTTACCAAAAAAAACCTTAGCCCATTTCAAAGAAAAATCTGCCCCCGGACGAAAAGTAAACAAAGAACGAATCACTTTTATGCCTTGTTCCAATTCATCTGGATCTCACAAATTAAAGTTATTGGTTCTAAGTAAGAGTGTGAAACCCCGTGCATTTAGAAACGTTGAAGTTCCCGTTTGTTATAGAGGGCAACGGAGAGCTTGAGTAACTAAAGATATTTTTGCTGAGTGGTTTCACAATAAGTTTGTACCATCAGTTAGACGTAAAATGAAGAAACTCAACCTTAGTCCAGAAGCAATTTTAATTTTGGACAATGCACCTGGGCATCCCACTCAGTTGTCTAGCAACGATAATAACATTTTTGCACTTTTTCTTCCTCCAAATTGTACACCGTTGATACAGCCAATGGACCAACACGTTATACAAGCAATAAAATTGTTCTATCGCAAAAAGTTGCTGAAAAAAATTGTCGACTCTGATTGTGATACATCAGAATCACTGAAAAGCATAAATCTGAAGGACGTTGTTTTCTTTTTGGACGAAGCATGGAGATATGTATGTGTTAACTTAATACAAAAATCATGAAGTAAGATATTACCGCATGAAGTAAATGCTTGTGACAGTGACGAGGAAGATGAAATTCCATTAGCTAGGTTAGCTAGACAAATCACTGAGCCCAATCCCACAGAGCTGAATAACGAACTAAAAGAGATTGTGGATTTGGGAAGAAAGATTGACCAAAACTTAACTAAAGAAGAGATAAAAGAGTGGGTGGTACACGACAAGGCACTCAGCGATTAATTGATTGAGGCTGATATCATTCAAGAAATAGATGAAGATTCCTATTCTGATAGTGACTCTGACGATGTTTCGGAAATTCCACGTTTGGTGACAAGTACTGATGCAGTGTCAGCTTTTAATACTTGTATTGCTTGGGCAAAACAAAATAATGTTCCTGAACATCGAATGATTTTTCTGCAGGAACTGTTGGTTCAAGCGCAAGATGTCGCATTTAAAAATAAAAAACAGACTCAAATAACTAATTTTTTTACCAGCACGTCAAAAAAAAAATTCTTAGTTACTTTTCGTTGATATTCATTTAGGCATATGTCAGTAAGTAAATACATACAATACATATTTGATAATTTTTAAATTAAAAAAAAAATTATTTTGAGTTGTATTTGTCATATAATTTATAAACGTAATATATGTACATAAGTGCTAGTGTTAGGATTTATGTATATCTTGTTAAGATCAAATGAATACATGTCTAGAAAATATGCATTTTCATTCTGTGTTCGTTAATCCGAACCATTCGATAGTCCGAATCAGGCCTGGCAATGTGGTGTTCGGATTAAAGAGGTTGCACTGTATTAAATTTAATTAATAATCAAAATTTAAAATCTTTAGTTGTTTAGAATTGTTTTTGCCTATTTTAGATTTTCGAAAAAACGTGTAGTTGCTAACCACAAAAAAATAAAATATCTTAACGCCCGCAACAGAATAAATTGAAGAAAATCTCTCGAAAATGTCTATTAGACGTCTATTAAAACTAAAAACATAATATTTCCTTAACCAGTATAATCACTATAACATTTATAACAATTAATCGATTAACACCGATTAAACTTTATTAAATTTTTGAAAAATAATTTATATAAATGCTCAAATATGTAACATAGATTTTGTGTATGGCGTTGCAAATGACAATTCTGGAAGAGCTTTAATAGCGTAATCTCGCACCATTCACTATTTAGTCACGTGCACTAACAACTTACTCAAAGTAGAAATTTCAAAAAAGCCTACTGATAATATCAGGCTACCTTTTAGAGTAAAGACTGTAGAAGCAGAAGAAATCGTGATAGCCCTTTTCAGCCTGGTTGCTAATCATGACTTGATAACATTTGTCCCAATCGATGAACCTTAGCCCTGGCCACCTCCACCTCCAGATTTAAATACACCAGACTTTTATTTTTGGCGATACCTCGTGTCTCAGAATCTGAGAGAAAACGTTGAAATTTTCAATTGGCGGAAATAAAGCTTATTAAAATTCCCAATTTCGGCATCTTGTGAATATTCTGAAGAAATTTGCAACTTGCTTGTGGATCAATACGAATAGATGTCTGCTGTGTAATTAGTGAGAGACTCTTTGAATAATTGTTGCAACATTTATAACATAAAAATTAGAATATTTTGTAATACTTTCATGAACGTTGATCATTAAAAAAAACTTGTAGTAGGCGATGAAATTTATACGTAGGGTGTTGATTATACCATTTTTTATTTATCATCAAATATCTTACTGAGCATTTATAACAAATGAATTTATCCAAGACGTGCCTCCAATATTTCAACGCCTACAGCAGGTTTTTTTAATGATCGCCTTTACTTATTATTACAAATCTACTATTCTATTATTGTTTGTTTTTTGTATGTAATATGTAAATTTCGACTATGTAAATAATGTAATCACTGAGTCAAGATGCCCACTAGATATTTTAAAATTTATTCTATAGTTTCATTAAGATATTTTATTGTTTTGGTCAATAACTATGCGTTTTTTGAAAAAATCTATGAGACAAAAACAATTTTAAGTAAATAAAGGCTTTAAATATATTATTTAGAATAAAATAATTTCGCACTTAAAACGTTATAAGAAAAACAATTCGGCTGCGAATTTCCCTCTTTTCTGATGAAAGAGAATGGTCGGAAAAATACTGTGAAATCAGTCGATTATTTTCTCGAATTGGTAGAAATAATTACAGTGTAGTTTTCAAACCCAGCCTTCGGAGGAGGTAGCTTCGAAGGACGGCACTTTCGGATATAAATTTATATAAATAACAATCGCTAATTTTGGCTGAAGTATCGCCTCCTAAAGTTCGTCGCATGCATTAAGGAACGCCCTGTGTACACACGAGTAAGATGTTTTAAAAAAAGTGGAAGTAAAAACTTCACTAACATTTGCATGACTAATTTTTGAATATTACATTATCGAATCTATTCGCACAGATTAATTTTAAGTGACATTTGAGTCACTGATGACGATTAACTGCTCATTTAAGTCGCAGACAGTAAACGTTTTGGGTACCTACTTAAACAAATGCATTAGCAAGATAAAGCCATTTTTGCTGCCCGCTGATTAACATATTCAATTAACATTTTCTCGATCTTGATAAAAGTGCAATTAAACGCTTGATTGACAAGTGTAGAAAAAGCGTTATTATGTGCCTTGGAACCACCGGTTATTATAATCATTGCATAAATAAATATGTGTAAATGCGCACGAATCGGCTGCATTGTTATTATGTATTCGATCACTTAACAATGACAATAAATTTAATGTTTCATGTTTTCAATACAAATTAATATGAAATGAAGCAAAATTAATATGCACGCATTTGAAAAGTTGCATTCCCGCTGGCGTCAAGAGCAGTGGCGCCAAGACGGCAAAATGTCGCACCTTAAATAAAAATCGAGAAAAAATGGCCACTTGTCCGAGTGTTTATGTCTCACACGACTAATTGTGGTGGCAATGTAGTGTTTCTTTGTTACAGAAACGTTAACATAAATCATTCCGCTTTATTTTACCCGCCGGACTGAAAATCCGCACCATTAGTTACCTTCAAAACCAAGTACGCGTGTCGAATTACTATTTCAATAGAAACGGATTTTTGGAAGAGGACCTGACAGTTTAATAATTGTTTTTGGGTTTGCTAAATGCCCGATTTCTGGAAACGTAATGATTTATGACTCGTGTATCTGGCGGCAAACTTCTTTACCTTTGTTAAAATAAACAAGCCACTTCAAAGTGTGTACACAAGGCCTTGAATCTTTTTCTATGGTGCATCTATTAAGATGTTAAACTAACAAGAAATTACTGCAGAGATAGGGCGATAACCAAAATTCCACTGGTGTGACTGGTAAAATACTTTTGAGTTGAAAGAAACTGCTAATGCATACAGTGGGTAAAAAAGTATTCGTACACCATGCTTTTATTAAATGGTAAATATATGTATATTTTCGTCAAATTCAATTTGCTATTACGCAGTGATAGAGGTTCTATTCCAGATAAGGATGAACGCCATGGAGATCTCGGAAACGGTAATAGATACAAAACCTCTTAAATTAAGAAACATTTGCGGAATTTAAAGCTAATTAATATATTATAATATGTGTTATAATTTGTTTTTATACCAACTAAATTCCTAATGATTACGAAGATGTCTGGAAAAAAACGAATTTTGCGGTTTTCGTTTTTTGCAAGTAACTCTTATACACTTACAGTTAGAGGAATGAAAAATTTGCATTATTAAGATACTTTTTTGAAAACTTCTTAGCAGTGTTGCTAGTTTTCTTGTTAAGTCCTTCCTTTTGGAGATAAATTGGTAAACTTTTGATTTTCACATAGGCGCAATAGCGAATATGTACATTTTTAAAATCGTCATAAAATTCCTTTTTCAGTCATATTACATTTGGTATTTATCTCAGAAACTCTATGAGTTAAAATGTTTTAATAACTATAACTGTAACCATCGCTATAAGTCAAAATCATATCCTACTTATCAAAAAATGTTTTAATGACTATTTGATAAGTCGGACATGATTTTGACTTATAGCGATGGTACACATTAAATAAATAAATGCTATGAAAACGTAAAAAATATTTTAAAGTTGTAAAACTTTAAATTTGTTTGACGTGTGTATAATTACAGCTCAAAATTTCCTGTCCAATGAATAGAAATTTGATGTATTGTTATGCTGCATATTATGTCACAGAAATTGTGTAGCCGCTGAACATATGCATGTATTTAAATCAAATCCCAAAGGAAAACAACCCGGAAAATTCATATTTAGAAGATTGATATCTAATTTGAAAGAATATATAATAGTTCGTTTAAGGATTTATTTATTTATTGTGTATCATTGTTATAAGTCAAAATCATACCCAACTTATCAAAAAATGTTTTAATCGCTATAACTCATAGAGTTTTTGAAAGAAATACCAAATGTAATATATGGCCGAAAAGAGAATTTTATGACGATTGCAAAAATGTAAATATTCAATATTGCGTCTACATGAAAATCAAAAGTTTAACAATTTATTTCTGATAGTGACTAAAAAAAATTGTGACAGAAGTTAAATATGAGTTATACCACATCAGAAGGAATAATGAGTGACCTGCGACATATATTATAAAATCCTTATTCCCGCTGGATTTTTAAATTGAAAGCATTTCTATAGCAACCCATAAACTAATTATCAATTTCTCATGTTTAATTTGCAGACTGTTGCATATAATAAATATTTCAAAAACAATTAAAGATGTAAGTTTTTTTGCATAATATCTTTATGACGTAAAAGAGTTCAGAGTATCATAATTCGTGAAAATATTGAAGTTATCGGCACCGATAAAGAAGGAATAAGTATTTAAAGTAAATTTATGGTATCCAGGAACTTCTGTATTTATTCCTAGTTTACACAATTCAAAAATTACTTCGACATCCTCTGGAATGAAAACAAACAACTCCTGTATGGGGCAAGTTTAGCTGAATCACTCTATTTTTTTACGCGTTACCATTGATTCTCGGCATCAGGCTGAATAAAAAGGTAGTTGGCATTTTCCTTTTCATCATTTCTGCTTATTAATTCCTTTATGGGTCTCTAGCAGTTTTCAAAATATTAATTAAAGATCTTTTTTTCTTAAAAATGAGGAACTGATCAAACCTCTCGAATCGTTCCTCCAGGAGGTATTTCTTTATTTTCAATTCTTAAGAACTTGTTATGAAAATATTTTTATTAGATCTAACCCCAGGGTGAATTTATCTACAATAACAACTACTTTTGATTCACAGTGGAGACTTTCCCATCAACAACTATCTGATCTCCTTTTACTGTTTCTGAAATGGCTCTTTGTTGTAGCCTCTCTATAGATGTATATGAAATCAGCACAGGTTACCCAATGGATCAGGTATTGATGGAAAGCCTACCCATGAAAATAATTAATTATCCATCCAATAATCATTGGGCGAATAACCTACCACTACTCTCCCTGATCACCGAAATATTTAATTTTAGAAGTAACGGGATTGTTTGTTTGCGAACAGCTTCTTACTTCCACGTTCGTCCTTGTATTGTCGACACCCTGAGTTGAAAACACATCCAACCATTTCTGATTCCCATTATCATATTTATTAATAAATCGATGCTAGACATACATACATAGGTTTGCACTTATCTTCCGCGAACTTGATTTCACTTCCTCTGACATTTTTGAATTAAATATTCTTTACTACCTCAAGCTGCAAACTGTAGATTATAGCGTGTGTCAGACTTTTAAATGGCCACGACGTAACGATTGCTGTAGATTTGCACTTTAAACTAAAGTTTTGCACACTAATCCGGCTGAGGCACTCTTCCGGGGACCTGCGAATCTGCCAATCTTACTAATCGTTCAACAACTGTCCCGAACTTTTATAAGGTCTCTGATGGTCCTTGGTTGCTACTCTTCAACTGGCTCTGATACACTGACGTGAGATTACCCTATCTTAATTCCAACGCATTAGCTGATGAGTAGCACTCTCATTGCTTTGCTTTCGAGATATGTTGAAAATTTTCCAGAACTTCTCCCCGAAGTGCCAGAGCTAACTTAGTGGCTTTTTGATGTTCAGTCTAATGACTTATGGACGCAGCTGCCTCGAACTCACGCCTGTACAACTAATGTGTGTCGTAATATGTGCCTAACAACAATGACGTCTATCTGTCGACCTTTGGTACTTTCAGGTTTCTCGGTACTGAATCCGAACTGTTTAGATTACTTTTCAGATGCGACATTTCGGAGGTTTTCATCAGGACTTGGTCATTTGGTTTTTTAGATTCCTCTCAGATAATATTAATATTTTCTTGCAGAGTCTTGGTTTGGCTGTTTTTAATGAGTAGCAAGATTCGGTTATTGCCCTAATCTTGTTTTTGTTCACGATTAACATGTGACGTCTTCAAAAACGGACACTGGTCATCTAGTTGGTTATTTTTCTGTTTCACTTCTTCTAATCGTATTAATTTCTCTTCCTCTCGCTAACATTTTCCTTATTCCTTTTCCCCTAGTTTTCTTCGCCTCTCTTTTATGTTGATAACCTTTTCTTGTCCGCTGTTTTTCTAGTCGTTTGCACTTCTTTTCCTCGAGTTTTCCTTTTGGTTCTTAACCAGCTTGAGAAATTTCTTAATTTCATCGTACTTAGTAGATCTTGCTTTCACCAATAAAGAAAAGTCCTTCAGTTACTTACCCCGCTTCTGACACGAAAATATTCTTTACTTTTTGCGACCTTAAGTGAGACTTTTCAAATTTTGTAAAATTTGACAGGTATTATCAAAAAGAAAAATGCAAAAATGAACAAATTACAACCTCTTAAACAACACTTTAAACTAATTATAACTTATAAATGTGTGAAAAAAAGCATATACATATGTATGTATGTGCACTACGGTTTGTTCCTAGATTTAGTCATATCCCAAACTGACAATCTGGCCTTCGAAACGATATGTTAAGTGCATATAAAATTGCGCATAATGCATGAAAAAAATTACAAATAATGTAAAAAACATAACAATAAAATAACAATAAAAATACATTCAAGCTGTCTCTTGCTGTTCTCAAACCTGAATGCGAGATTTTCTCAAATTTCTCATAAAAAAGTATATTTTGACGATTATTTCCGGAGTAAAAATATATGAACTCACCACACCAGGGATTTTTGGAGTTTCTAACTTTGGAAACATGCCATGTCTCTGACTCACAAAATAAATTGTTCTTAGGTCATTTACTATTTTTACTTTATGTTAATAATGTTTGACGCAAACGTGAAATCCACATAGAAACAGCATACATATCTAGAGCAAAAATTATTATTTTATGAGAAATTGTGTTAGATCGTGTATCTCTCTCCATAGGTATTACCTTTTTAGTTATTTAGCGTTCAGAAATCTTCATGTTTGTCTGATTTTGGTGCATTATCCACTTCATATAAAAAAATGATCATATTACATTTATCATGACTAATAAGCAGTAAAATCTCAAGGCTTCCTAGTTCAATATAAGCTGCAGTGTATCGAATCGAAAACCGAACAACAACATAGCAATTTATAGAAAATGTTCATTTAATTGTGCATGATGGAACTGCCAGAAGGCTCGAAATAATATTTTACCTGTCTATTTGACCTAAAAAGTAGGTATCTACACTTGGATTATAATAATCCATTATCATTATCGATTGGTTATAATTAGGGCAATTATGTCAGAGTCGATGTCAGTTCCATTTCAAAGCTCTTAACGGATTATTATAATATTTAGTGTTTTATTTAATGTGGCGAAGTGATGAATGACAGGAGCTTTAATAAATTAAACTATGTAAGTGGTGAAAATTAAAGAGAGTTGCCATGTATGTAGAACAACGTTGATGTTAATCCTTGGTGTTAATGCATATTAAACATTGCTTGCAGACTTGGAATAAATTTAATTGGATTATTGTAGGATAACAGAAGTTTTCGTGAATGCGAAATGTATGACTGATTTTAATGAATAAATAATAAGAAACAGGATCAGTAAAGTTCTAGGTTGGATTTTTTTTAACAAAAGACGAATTAAGTGTTGTTTCAATGAGGGCGAAAAGAACATGAAGAAGGTCAAAATTGATGTTAACTGTCCACGGGAAAGCTAAGATGGTAAGAAAAAAAATGTCAGTAACAACATCGCACATAACATTTTCGATTTTTAATTGATATTCAATGAACAACTAAAGTTAATAAAAGGGTAATGAATCTCCTGTGAGAAAATGTCGCTTTTTGCATTACATCATACTTAACTGAAGTGAAATGCCATTCATACTGTTACATGTGTGTATACTGTAACATCATACTGTTAGAAGTAATAAACCGTTGTCAGAAGCTGATGTTCAATACTGCACCAGTAAGTTATCAAACCTGTATTTAAAATCAGTTCCATACCCTACTGGTCGCAATTCTGATTTTAATCAATATGATAACTTATTTGCCCAGGCCAGTGATGATGAGCTGTTTAGTGCTCATGCTCAATCAAATTATTCACATGAAATGAAAAGAAAATTGTGACCAAATCAGATTGATCAATATCTAGCGCAACCGTAATTAGAACCATAAGACGAAGAGCAACTTGACCGATCTACTATATTATAGACTACTTAACAGTTGATAATATTTTATTATGCAGGATGTTTGGTACAAGGACAAAAAGGTTTCAATGGGAAAAGATGGGTTCATTTTAAATCTCTATAATCTTATTTATTCTTATACAAAGTCTCATCAGTTTTCAAACATCGGCTAAGGGGAGAGAGTAGGGAGGGACAGAGTAGAGAGGACAAGTAAATACATTAGAAATGGAGCTCATTTTGAAAACGAAATTAATTAGTAGTATTGATTAAATTAGAATTAGCGGTATAAATATTAAAATTATTAATATAATATTTATTTATATTTAATGTCGCTTTATTTTCTTGTGAGTAATATTTTCTTTTGTTTTCAGTCTCCTAGACTATAAGTTTACCATAATGTAATAAATCATTTGAAAGAGGATACAAGAGAGAAGTTTTAAAGATTATTTGAATTTCTTTAGCTAGCGCCGCATTGGAGAAAATTTTAATTAAAATGGAAATATAAATTGAAACCAAAGTATTTTAACACATTAATTTGTCTACATAAGTGTTCGTAACAATATTTTTAATAATGCTTTATCAATATACATATTGAGAATATTTCCAGAAGTATTTCTGAAAGCGGAAAGTATTTAATACTAAAAAAATTGAACATAATTGTATCAACTCAATTATTTCGAATTAAAATCTACGAATGCCGATATTTCAAAAACGATGAGACGGTCTAAGGTTAAATATAGTTATATACGATAGATTCAAAATGACTCCATCTATCTCTCATGGAAAACTTTCTATCGCTCTAACAAAAACTTTGTATAATAAATTATACATTACTACACTTCGATGTATTTTTTAACCTCTTGTGAAAAATAGATGTTTGTTCATAATCGTGTAACCAAGGCCAAAAAACAGCTAACTGTTGTTAAAAGGAGCTTCAAACCGTTTTAATACCTGCTATGGCAAATAGCTTAATTGAAGATCAGAAACTACCACCCAATAAAATATCCTTTATAGATTACCTCGTAGTATTGGCAGAGCAATTTATGATATATGAAAAAAAAAGAGTAAATTTTCAACGGTTGGGTCAGATGAAAACACATTAATTGCATTTTCATTTCTATTAGTACTTTTTTGATGATGTAGGTAGACTATTAATGAGGGCTAAAGTTATGTTTAACATGGGAGACCACCTGCCCAGTAAAGGAAACAATAGATGTTGGTGTACTTCCTGTGCAAAAAAGAAAATTGAAAAAACAACACGTACTATTTGTATTGCCTGTAACATTACTTTGTGTAAGGTTATTTTGGTAGCTACCACAAATAATCAATTTGTTATATTAGAATACACAGGGCATTGTTTTTAATTACTAACATGGGATTTCATGTACTAAAATATCAATTTTATGATAGAATCCGTGCTATTAAAATTCAAACTATGAAACTTGGCAAAGAGGAGTATTAATTTGGCACTAATACGTTTACGCTAATAAATCAATCGAGTCAAGAAACTCGCACGAAGTCCTGAAAATACATTTATCTTCTTCAAATTTGTATTTTTTTCGACCTTACATTGAAAACCAATTGGTCACCTTGAAGAAACTATCACTATGGTAAACAACAAAATATTAGGAACATAAAAAATGAACTTAAAGAGGATAAAAAATATTTTTATGGCTTTTTGCAAGTCTTTAAAGTTGACTTGTTAGAGTAAAATTGATAGTGCCAAATTAATTTTTGCCGAGTGTCATAACTTTAATTTTAGTAGAACTGAGACTAGAGTGAGTTTAGAATTTTAATATGTAAAATATTAAGTTATGCTTTAAAAAAGCACTGGTGATTTAGAGTTAAATGTACAATCATGCTCTACCAGAAGGTAAAGTACCTCTCCATTATTCAATATCACAAATCGTAATTTGTATTTTTTATCCATTTTTTTTCATCACATCTTTTCATAAAATTTATGAATTCCAGCCTCTTGACTTCTAAAAAGATTGTGTTAAAGAAATTTAAACTTTTAGACACCCTGTATATTATTTTTTTGAAAAACTGACAAGTTTTCTTGTAAAGCGTGAAACGCTTAAGCCAAGTAATTTTATGATTTCCGCATACTTTTCAAACGTCCAAAATAAGCTGTCCGACACAATAGGGTGTCAATTACCTGTGAATGGCAATTTATTTTGGGCATTTGTAAATTATAACTCTAATTAAATTAAAAAAAATAGCGCACTACTTTTACTATTACTTAATAATGTATTATTCAATGAGTGATGAAAATCGTTTTTTTTCTACAATTGAGATCACCAGTTTATCAAACGAGCTGGAGCTTAATTTCGAATTAAAGAAAATGATTTACCACTGGTTGAATACTATACTTTTCTACTATTAGATTAAATATAACCATACTTAATATAATCGGTAATTAAATTATTACTCTAAATGGCGCTCTGGATCGAAAATATTAGACATGGGAAGGAGTTCTTGGGTAATCGGCCTGGATGATGAGTAAAGAACACTCTTAAGCTACCAAACTCGCGACAATGTCTATTGCAGTCGAGGCTAAAATATGGAAGCAATTTAAGAGAGTTAAATAAGTGAAGTTGACCTAATATTGCTAAATACTTCTAAAAGTGATAATAGCAAGATCATAAGATTACCAGCGCATTGAGCAAACAAAAAGGATATTCAAGACATTGATTTGAAGAATTGAGTTTGTTAAAAGTTAAATTACACATTACATCACATGCCCGGGATAGAGAGGGCAACACAATAAACAACAGTCTAAACTAATTTTGTTACAATTCACAAGTTACAAGTTAACAAGTGATTGATTCTTCAGCCTTGGTCTCGCTTCAAGAATCCAATAACATCTCCCACCTTTATCAGTAGGTATCGATTTACATGTTTAATGCTCAGAGACAAACTAACTGGACCACACAACGAGCAAAATAACAAAGTATGAAAATTTATTTCATTTGGTGAACCATTAACAGAAAAAAATCAGAGAAATAGGGAGTGATCTGATGAAGTTGTCATTGTTTCTTGAATATGTGCTGGCATTTTCTAATGAGGCTCGGCTGAATGTTACTCAAGCTTTCAACGTCTGTTATTTTATTCATTGAATTAATGTGAATGGCTATTTCTATTATTTCTATGAGAAGTCTTTTGTGGTAATTGGTTTCTTTGTCAAGTACTCGAACGTCACTGAAATCAGTGTGGCTATTATTTTCAAACGACCTCCTTCGAAAGTAAATACAACCTACAGGGATAGTAGCAGTGAAAATAAATGCTAACACACGAGCGTATTAGGAATTGCTAACAAACACGTGTGTTATGGAAAAAATGGACATACTCGCTGGATTACGGTCCTCGCCTGCGGTTTATGTTCAACATTTACTTTCTATGCTTATTATACATATAAAGAACTATAACATCGTCAACCTCAATTGCGCACGCTTTGGTCCAATAGTGCACGATTTTATTATCGGTAGCCAAATATACAGAAAATCAACAAAATATGGTAATATTCAATTTCATTGCTGAATAATTACAGCATTACAATTTGATTGTCCTACTCGACGCTTATCCAATAAGCAGAAATATGTTATAAAGCATTCAGATTTTGTCATTTTCCATTCTGCCCAATAACATGATTCAGTCACTGGTATCGGGTTTAAATTTTTAAATTTACATATTAATAATACTTCCATTATTGGAGGGCTATGATTACGTTATGATAAAACTTTAATTTCTACAGGCGAAGGTTAACGTTATGGGAAATTCTCTCTCTAGAGATAACAACGATGTTTTCGATTATCGTAAAGTGTGATAAAAGTTGTCTTTTTTACATGATATAGAAAAAATAGTTAATTCCTCGTTTTTTTCTAACAATTAATTCTTATTGGGAAAGAATTGCAGATGCAGAAACTGTGAAAATCATTTGACTTAGACAGTTTTCTTGCCTTACAGGACCTTGTGCCAGTCATTCAGAAAAAGAATATACAGCGTGTCTAAATTTCTTATAAATATTATTTCAGGAGCACAGACCTGGAGTCCATTGTCACCGGTATTATATGTGTGTTTCATCAGAAATTATACGAAATAATATTTATATACATAGTCTTTCAAAAAATACATTCAATATGATTTGAAAAAAATACGAATCATCCTGTATCTGGCCAATAGTTAGAAACTGTCCCAATTCAAACGGTAAAGAGGTTGTGTATCCCCTGGTAGAGTGCGTACATTTAATTTTGAATCACCCTGTATACTCCTGGGAACTGTTGTAAAGCTGTTTTAGAATTCCATCCTTCAGATACCACTTAGTAATAGAATATCAGACCCAAAATTCGGCCCTTATTTGTTTTTAAAAACTGTACTCTGGCTCAGTTAAGAGAACAAAGACGAAGTATTCTTAGAAAATATGTTCAGCAAAGAGCAACGAATGTCTAATAATGATAAGGATAATAATAAAATACAATCATAAGGATTAAGTAGTTGTTGAATAAAATTTTGGAGGTCTACGGTTTATGTATAGAAACAAAGTTGACCTATGTCAGTTGGGTTTATCAAATTTTCATATTCTCGATACACAAAATGTTTCCTTACCTTATAAAGAATGAACTTGAAAAGAAATTATTGTTAAATTTGAGCATATTTCTATATACATACATTTTTTTAGTAAAGAAATAATAGGAACTCAATGGCCCAATTATATACATCTTCCATTTATTGTGAATGCTTGTAACGATATCCAAAAGCCAATAATTTTTCAACCAAGAATCTATCGCTTTCGGACGTATTTTCTAAGCTTAGTCTATACTTACTAAATATCACATTTGGAAAAGCATGAATAAAAATTGATTAACAACAGACCTGCCATAACTTTGTTTGCTATCATCGGCGCTTTCAGAATTCAAATCAGCCAATGTCAATGCAAACATCGTAACTTTTAATGACTTGTCTCCCGATCTACGTCTGCAACGTCATTGTATCTTATAATACGCGAGTTATAGGAAAAACCGATTACTTTTTGAGGTCACTGGCATTTACTTATGAACCCAAACCTATGGTGGAAAACTCCACCATTATATCGAAATTTCCTTAGTTACTCTGACAATTTTTAATGCTATCGACATTATTGGGTTTTACAAACAAATTCAAAAAAACTCCACAACTTCAACTCAACATTTTCTAAATATTTCTAATAGAAACCTATTATATGTGGGTACTTCTATTTCCAATTGTGGAACCCCCATGAAAGGAAAATATTTTTTCAAATTGCAAATTATTTCACTTAACAGAAATGGTTCAACTCACTCGTTATAATCATGGGGAAAATATTTATCGTTTGTCATAAAATGATTATGATTAGTGGCATAAATCATGCTATAACTGGACATTATGTGAAATCGGTGGGAACATACCGACGAAGTAATAATGCTAATATGTACTCTAATTAAGTTATTATTACACCTGTTTTATTTATATATACCTATTTAAAATTACCACATCATGATTAATTTTCCATAAATAGAGTCTAACTGAAAATCAGCAATCTAACTTTAATAGCTTTTACATTTTATATTCATAAAATATCCATAAACTATTAAAACAGAAAAACGATGAGTTGCACATACAATGCAACTTTAAGGGGATATTCCTTAGGTTAAAATAACAAAAAGAGTTCCTATAAATATATGTATGTATGTCCGGGACCTCTTTATTTCTGAACTACACAGTGTGAAAGTTAAAAAAAATCATGCTTTCATTACTATGAAAAAAATCGCTTGGGCCATTTTAATTAAAATTTTCGCAATTTAATAATAATATTCTGGGGTGTATTTTAGACATATCAGAGTTTGTCTAGAAATTTCAGGAGTATGTCCACGGGAAAAGTCTTTCAAAATTTTACACAAAAATATTAACGTTTGATGTAGATTTTGACGATTTTCATAATTATTTCGCATACAGCAACTAAAAATACAATTCTTTGACTTTTTCCTTGACTTTTTTTCGTATCTCGGGTTGTTTTCGTGTTTAAATTTAACTTCAAAACTCTTACATAAGTTATATATTTGTATATACGCGGTTTATGAATTATGAGGTGCCAAATATATTTTAGTTGGGTTACGCGTCAATATTTAATAGCAGTTTATGAGAATCTCTGAATGATCGAGACGATCCTCGCTGGCCCGCTGGATCCGCAGATTTAAACCTATAAAAATTTTTTCTATTGGAACATATTAAAGTCATCAGTTTAGGCTTCTCTGATTGAAAATCAAAAAATTGTGAGAAATCAGATAATTGATGGATGTAAGTCAATAAAAAACAATCCGGGTATTTTCGAGAATTTGGCAATCCCTTAAGGATTTGATTCCAACGTCCAAGATCGTGATAGCTGTTTTGAGCAATGTTTATAGATTTTATTCACATTGATTTAATGAGTGGAATTTCTTGATTTGTACCTTTAGTTGGTTCAGAGGTACGCTAGAGTTTTAAGTTTAATTTTAATATCGAAAACGAAGTAAGAGAAAAAATGTAAGGGACAGAAATGTTATATATTTAGTCGAAATTATTCTGAAAATTAAAACACAATAAAAGTTTAAAATTCCCATTAAATTGAATTAAGTGTTTTTTTTAACAATGCAACGATTTCCTAAAAACTTGCGATATCCAATATTTCGAAAATAAAGCGATTCCAGACATATGTCTATAGGAACTGTTTATCTTATTTTGACCTAAAGAATATCGTCTAAGGAGACCTAAGGAAACAACCTGATGGGCAGCCTATTGATAAAGCTTTTTATCATTTTTATAAATTATCTTAAATTTCTACAACGGAACCACTATTTGGTTTCGCAATAAGACAATATCTCATAGTGAGACAAAATAGTTTCTTATGGATAATATAATACAGGTTTCTTATTTATAGGTCCTATATAAGGATACGACACATGGAAGGACAAAGTAGGGATAAGGGTAAATTGACTGAGGAACAAATGCTTGCTAATCTATTCATTTCACTGTGAAACAGGTCTCATTGTGAAGGACTTTCCACTGCTACCAAGAGAATTCGAAATGTTATCTTAAAACTAACAAGACAACAATCTGTTTGCTCAAACTTCAATTTGTTGAATGAAGCTTTCATTCCCTATAGAAATGCCAGCGCATTTAGCAGATTTGTTGATGTCTTGAGAAGACAGTCTAGCTTTCGACGATAAAAACATTCCGAATGTCGGACTTGTTGAGAAATATGGATCCGCAAATAATCCAAATCCTTGGCATGTATTAAAGAATTTTTCCATAACAAAGAGAGATCCTGAACGGAAGTAAATCCAGAAAATATACAAGAAAAACAATTTTGAGCAAACGGGGTACTTTACTTGGGGACATACAGTAAAAATGTAGGTCACCTTGTATTATCTCGTGCGACGTTTGGTAATTTAATCCAAGAACGTTGACAAAATATCTAAAGCTTTATTCATAATATATATTTCGCTTCGAGATTGTGTTATTTTCAGTGAAATAGTTCAAAGCCATTCAAGCAATTGACTTTGAGACAAATCGAAACAAACAAATTTGTAACTCACCTAGAAAAATATGATCCGCAAAACTCGAATATCCTCATTTTACAAAAAGCCAAATAGCTAATACACTAAATATTCACAAATTAACCAACACAAATTCCGACAATAATCGAAAAAAACTACAAAACAAAACTTCTTTCCCGCCGAAAAATGTGACGCTTTGGAGCCTCGATATGTCCCAATGTAAATGTAGGTAGTAACTGTGCCACACAACGTGCTACTTGGTACTTATTAGCAAGAAGGTACCTTATTTCGGAGCATTGAATTAGTGAAGCTTTCAGCTCTGTTGTCAAAGGCTCTAACGATTTTTACGTCTTTTAGGTAAACACGGCTAAGAGTTTTCGGGGGGTCGCTATGGTTTTGGTGCCATCTGATGCACATGTTGTAAGCAGAAGAGGAAGGGTTTGTTTTAAGGTACCTACAGTTTTTGTCCCAGGGATTAACTAAATATTTTGATGATTTAGGTCTTAAAAACGGAGTACGTTAGTTTCGTTCTTGAAGTGCGTAAATGCCAGTAAATTTCAGAAGTTATGTAAGACGTTAATTCTAATTGTAGTCCAATTTCTAATTTTTGTTCAATTCAAATTAAAAATGGCATAGAAACTTCGCTACAAGGAAAAATGAAAGGAAGGAAAGTCTCCAAGGTGTATTTATGCAACAACTCCCCTGTTTCACACAATGCTGGCCTATCTATACGAGGTTTTAGTATAATAAATCAACACAGAACTATCACTGACAAATTGGGGTAACCTCTGCAACTTTAAAGCTTTGTGACTACGTTTACACAAACGAACTACGCTACGTAAAGTCTTCTTGCGTAAATTCCCCGCGCTTCTTGCAGTGGTTGGTAGTTTGGTGGAGAACTAACTGGTTTCTAAATCCTTCACTGACCGGGAAATTGCGTTCCTTGTAATTTAAAAAACATGGATTTAATGTCAATATAAACCTATACGTATGTATTAAAATTTTCTTCTTTGTAAGAACCAGTCCACGAACCAATCGGAAGAAAAAAAATGGAAAATTGTTTGGCTTTAAAACACTGTGATACGCCAATGATTTTTAGAGTAGGTTTACTTACTGAATGCTGTAAAAGTTGCATACAATGCAAATACTTGTAGCAAAGGAGGAGCGTAGGGACATACTAGACGCATTTCAATGCCAGAAACCAAACAGGTATTGAATGGAAGTGATGATTTTGGAAAGTTCATAGAAATTAGTAAAAATGCAGTACGCCACTGACTGTCGCAGATATTGACAGTTCCTTCATCTTAATTTGGTAGACCGCTATAAGAAAATCGGGGCCGCACCGCGAAGGAAATAACAATTTACTAAAATTGAGATTTTCTTCACCTAAAACTGAATTTCTGAAGTTCCTACAATTGCAATAAAAGCAGAGAGAAAAGTACTGTACTTGAGAAATAGGGCGGAAACACAAGATTGAATAAAATGCATAAAGTATGGTATAAGTAATAAAATTAGGAATTGGTGATTTGCAAGCAAATCTGCTTTGCGGTTATTTTGCGGTTTTATTTTATTATAATTGCAATTGATTATCATAGATCGATAGCGAATGAAACTGAACAAAAATAGCCACAAAATAAAACAAATACTTGAAGAAATTAAGCAAAATATGAGATTTGACTATGTAATGTGAGCCAAAGTCGACACATTCAACACATATTTTATTTAGTCACTTTGTCATGCCTCAATGACCTACCGTATTTTGGAAAATGTGGGTCCTACGCCAATAGTGAGCGCTACAAGCAGGTCCGGATACACAAAAATGAGCTATGCACCGAGGTCTACTTATTCTTAGATTCACCACTGGATTTTTGCCCGCCTTTTCTATTATATTGCATTTAGCAAGTATAAATACTTGATAGAAATACTATGAGTACAAATGTATTTCTTTCAAATCAGAAGCCGAAACAGTACTCCTTCTCTCTCTCTCTCTCTCTCTCTCTCTCTCTCTCTCTCTCTCTCTCTCTCTCTCTCTCTCTCTCTCTCTCTCTCTCTCTCTCTCCCTCTCCCTCTCCCTCTCCCTCTCCCTTTCTCTCACTCTCTTGAGTGTATAATGCGATGTAAATTGACTCATTTTTGTTTAGAACTTCTCAAGAAACCTTTCAGTCTTTGAGGATGATAAATTATAATTGTTGTTTTATGTTTACACAGATGACGACGGCGAAAATAATACATCATAACATTTAGGCGTATAATAGTGTCGATATGATGTGGTTCATCTTTTGAACTCTTCACAAGGAAGACTTTTTTAAACGATATAACTTGGTTTATATATTTTGTATTCTGTGGATGTATGCCTTGCCTTGTGGAATATTCGAGATATATCGTACATCATAAAATTAATTAATTCGCCTTCCTGGTATTTTACAGCCACTTTGCCGCCGTAGCATCTCTATTACTTGCCACCTGAGGTTACAAATACTCAAAGATTGAGGTATTATCGTCGTTATTGGAATAATAATTTGGTTTAAGCTAATGCAAGTTTAAAAACGTAGAAGAACTCACCCAGAAAACTATCTAAATTAAACATCCTTTAACATACAAATATGTCGAAAAAATGTTATTCTTTTGTCTGGACATGTACCGCTTTCGACAAACTCAGGAACTAGGTTAACGGCTCGTTAAACTTTATTTAAATGCCGCTTTTTCGATTTGATTGTGTGAGAATTTTAATCAGTTTATGACAAACGCCCCGAGCTTTTAATATGTAAATAACATTGGTCACATTAATTAGTCTGCATCAACCAAACGTAATATATTCCACACCGGGTTGTGACTAATTAAGAAATACAGAATCTTTAAAATGAAGTAATTTTCCTAGAGTCGCTGGGATTAGTTGATTTTTCTTCGTTCGCATATTTTTAATCAACACTATGACAATTTTGTTAATAAAGAGTACCAAGCTACAGTACAGAAGTAGTAAAATTTAAAGTAAAAATCCAAACCAAATTTGGGGACTCGTCGTTAATTATTCTGATAAAGCCGATTTTTTCTGTCACGGTTAAATGTTTGGCCGCTTATACTTATGTCCAGGCCTATGCAGGATACATACAAATTCCTAAGAATCATGGGAATCTTCTAAACCGCAAGAAATACGAGATCGACTAAATTAAGGCAAGCATGCACAATTTATTATTCATTTAAAATCTGCGTTAACTGGACAAAATTTTGCATATTTTCGCAGTATACTTAAAAATTCGTTTCTTAAATCTAAAAAATATAAAAATATAAAATTCTATAAATTCCTTGTAGACGAATGAGACTAAGACATTGTTAAGACACTTTTTAATAGAGATTTCTAAATACTAAATAATTTCCGCAAATATAATGCCTCAAACGTTTCTATTACATTTGTAAATGTACTTTTGGTGCGCGTCGAGACTCATGTATAAGATTTATAAAATTGAGACTTTAGAAATAATTTTAGAATTTATCCATAAATATATGGGCACTCGTTGTAAAGTATATGAAAGTATAGGGTCTTTCAGAAAATTGTAGTAACTACCAATTTTCTTTTTTTAAATCGAACTCCCTGTGTATTTGGCCATTTTTGGCTTGTACGGTAAAAGCTATCTCTTTTCTCTATGACAGAGGAACTCCAGGTCTTGTTAAAGCAGAATAAACGATGGTAGCGACTGGGATTGCGCCAAAAAGTCATTAACTCAAAAGCACTTAAATGGACAATTCGCACTTTCCAATCATATAAGTTCAGAGACCAGCCTCCCTGCAAAAGAGTTTGGATATTCTTTCTCCGATATTAAGCAATTGATCCGATATTAATATAAAGTTTTATAGCGAGTCTTGACTTGAGAGCTTATTCCAAGCAGCTGGACCAAAGTCAAGTTAGATATACAAACAGTGGGCCATAAAGAATTGCTGTCTAAAGCTTTGAGGCTCATGAGACATATTTCTAGGTATTGAAGGAGCCGTCAATAGTGCCCTTCCTGATTCTCTTTGTAGAGCACTTGATGCAAGAGGGGTAAAGGAGACAATACAGACAGTTTTCGTAATAATTTATCGTTTCCGCATATAAAAACCACCATGTATAACTTGGAACATTTGGTACTATGGAATTTTGCGCTAGTTTATAATCGCTATGTAGTACCAATTGAAGGGTGGATAAATATTTTGTGTGAGTACAACTAGCAAATTATAATCAGATCTTGTTCCATTTATTAAATGAGAGAATCCATTCAACAACTAAACACCTCAATCAAAAAACTGATTTTGTAGGGCTCGAGTGCTTTGAACCTTCTCGAGGTTATAGGTATAAAATGCAGAACAAAAAACATCATCGCTCACATGAAACCGCATTTTAAATAGAATTAGGTAAAAAATACTTTTTAGCTCAGATTACACGTGTCTACCTCCACTTCCGTGAATAATAACTACTAGAACTACTGGTGACATAGAGACTTTGAGGGATAGGCGACTAGTAGGGATAAGGAGGCTGAAGAATGGAAGAAAATCCATTACCGTTTTTTTAAAATGATACATCTTCATCCAATTCGCTCGATCCTTTAATCGTGTTTCTGAGATGATAGTAGAAACCACAATATATGGTGAATTTACTAGCCGATAGACAGTTAACAGTTTTAAATATCTCAACAGGTTTTCACCTCCTGGGTAGAATTCTCGTCTCGAGCTTTTTAACTGAAGTAGCCGCTTATACGGTTGCTTTCTTATCTAACGATCTGCCTCATCGGGGGATTTCATTCACAAAACGGGAATTTCATGATTAATCTGTTGTATCGAGTCGGACAGCAGTTATTTCGCATTTTAGAAGCGGCTGCACCGCGTTGCAGTAACTTCGCCACAATAGTAGTAACAGTTTCCTCATGCGTTTACCCCTTAAGACAGTGCGTAACGTCCACTTGGATATCAACATACTCGTAAATCAAATTTACGAAATTCTTGTTATGCATCTTTTTGGAGAATGAGAATGTTGCCGTCTAGCCAAGAACCGCTCATAAATCTCTTTTGAAAGCAAGAAAAAACATTCGTAGTGTTTACTAGCCAAGTCAGAAATATTTCCAGGCTGTTTACACTTGATTCATATTGCTCTCTAGGTAATTGGGCGTTTACAAGTCGAATGTAATTAAGAAGTTTCACTGATTTATTGTTAAGGCAATTTATATTTGTCAATGTTGTAACTTCGGTGTGAGTAAGATAGATCTTTTCGGGCTAAGAATGTACCGATGTTAATTCACTAATGCTCGCCAATGGAGGTGAAGTAGTAATCATCTTGTATAAGTTGCCGTTGCACTGCTTCTTCGGGATGATGCTCGTTGAAGCGTTTTACGTAATGAGTACTCAATACATCACGTTAGTACATGGATTTTGCGAACTGAATGGCAACCAAAGACCTTCATAGCATGCTACTAAAGACTTCGACTCATTCCGTACTATCCCAGGCTAACCAGAAAACATACAGGGTGTTTCATAAATATACCGACAAACTTTCAGGGGTTGTAGAGCTCATAAAAACAAATATTTAGAACAAATAAAGTTAGATCCGAAATCGCTTCGTTTTCAAGATACAGAGTGTTTAATTCCTTTTTTTTAAACCCGGAAGACATGATTCACAAATGTTTGTCTTCATGTCTACTACCTCTATCAAAAGAAAATTTCTCCTTAAAAAAAATTACACTTGGAAACCTACACCGGTTTTTTGCTAGGCACATGAATGAGAAACTATTTTTTCTCGAAAATGGCCTCTTGGGAAACAAAATATTAAGAGGCCTTTTTTGTTAAGAATAAATGGAATATTAAGAAGAAAATATTCATATTAAAAAAAGGCAGTGGCGTGTCATTTTTTAAATTAAAAACATCCCATTGAATGGTCGCACGGACGCCACTGGTGTAGGTGAAGATGGTCTGCATGCTCCAGAACATGCACATTTATTCCGCCATAGCATGTCCCGAATTTCATGTCCGCATCTCAAACCGTTTTTGAAATATTAAAAAAATAAAAAAAAAGGAATTAAACACTCTGTATCTTGAAAACGAAGCGATTTCGGATCTAACTTTATTTGTTCTAAATATTTGTTTTTATGAGCTCTACGACCCCTGAAAGTTTGTCGGTATATTTATGAAACACCCTGTATATAGACTAGAATACAGAAGATTATTTACAGGGCGAGTCGTTCTTCTGCATTTAAGTTAACTTATCATCTTAACTGCTCTGCAGAATGCATAAAAAATATTGCCTTATGGTCAACGAATACTACCACAGCCCTAAATGAAGACCTTCTCTCTTAACAGAGAATTGGAGAAGTTAGGACCAGAACCTGAAAGATGGCAACTGATGCCAAAATATCCAAATAGAGATTAATTTTTTAGGGAATTGGAGCGGGAAAAAGGTTATAAGTTTACATCTTTCGTGATAGTTAAATATATAAATTTCATAGATAATAATTTACAAAACGCAAAGCCACTTGATGGTGTTTGGTTGGTGAACGGATTAGGAACTCCGGATACATATTTTCGGTGTTAGTACTCATACCAGGTTTATGCCTTCAACTCCGCCTTGTCTTCAAGTTTAAAGTCCACAGATAATTTCGAATTTTTTAAAAATAATAATTTAGTAATTTAGGTCTGAGTCCCCTTCGTCCTGGTGAGTTTCTTTTGCTCTTCCTTCATTTGAATGAACTACGTAACATAGTATTCTCCCGTGATATTTTTAAAGACTCTTTTATACAGCTTATATTCTCGTTCGGTGTTACTTTGGAAAATGTCTCTCACAGCCACACAATTTACGCACCAAGTTTCGGGTCTCCCTTCTTGAATGTTAAAGACGCATTTTTATCACCGTTTAGATTTATCACTCTCTACTTGTATTACCCGTGTTATGCACCAGTAGGAGGTGTCAACCTTTCAATGCCTGGAAACTTTTATTTCAAAAAAATTAAAAAATTTAGTCGAAAAGTGTTATTGAATTAATTTGTTATCTCTAAATTTACTTTTCAATTTTTAGAGAAATGGATTAATCACAGTGAAAAAATATATGAATCTCTGTAAAAAATAAAAGAAAAAACACATAACACTTTCTTCCCTTTTGCGATTCAATACGGAAAATTGGTGAACTTGACAGTCAAACCAACACAATCTTTTATTTATCTTGAGTACTCTGAGACCTGATCCACATGCAAGGTTGATAAGGATTATGCTAACCAATTCGCTATATCACCTTCAGGATTAGACCACTTATCAAGTCCCACTGGAACGACTCAATTCTTCCATTCCGGATAAGCCAGTTTCCTCCTTAACCATCTTAAATTGCTGGTTCTATTAGTCAATTCATTTAGTTAGTTGATAACTATGATCGTTCATTTTCAGATGATCTGATCATATGAAGTCATGGCAGACGCATTTTCAAGAATGCTGTGCCAGGGACATTCAAATGTTCTTCGTCTTTCGTTATTACTGGGTCGGAGTTCTTGACAAATTCTAAATTTAAAGGGCTGGTACCTTTGTGTACGTAAAAAAATCCCGCTGTTAATTTTACGATACCTCTGGTATCAATTTCCAGCCATGCGATATTTCTGAATTTTCAGTAACCGCTAACATTACATGGTCTTATGGTTCTCCATTACAGCATCTTTTTGATGAAAAAAAACGAAATTTGAAAATTACGATTTTTTTCGAAATAACTGAAAAACCAGAAATAATTTTATAGATTTGTTTGTGTCATGAAAGTACTTCCCTGAACTTTTCTCCCAATTAACCAAGTCGATATTAGAGTATACGTAGTATCCCTGCTGGACATCCTTATCTCGAACACTATGAATCAAATCGGTCATCTAATACACCCGGTTGCTTGAAATAGTTCTTGATTGTTTTCAGTGTTTTCATATTTAGGCTGTTCTATGCATTTTATACGTGAGAAGCTTTTTGCATCGGTTTGTGAGGAGATCGAGTTTTTGAGGCTCTTCCTGAGAAATTCTGGGTTTGTTCTTTAGAAGATAATGGAAATTAACTTCTAACTTAATAGTAGATTTCATGCACAATGGATCGTCTATTAATTTCAAGTCCGCTGCACTTTTTGCCACAGTGGTGAAACAATTTTGATTTTACTTGTTACAAACATGCTTCATTACGGCAAATACCAATAAACTCTCCCAAACAGATATTTTTATTTTCGCATTATTTATGAACTTCTTCCCTCTTTAAATCAACCGAATTTGACATCAAAACTGACAGCGTGTCAGCCTGGTCCGGCGCCGTACAATGTACATTTTGAGATAAGCTGGTACCTAACCTTGTCTCGTCTACTCGTTAGAAGAACGGATATATTTTTGACCTTTTTCCGGTCGCCTGAACAAACTCAACTGAAGATGTACAGGAGAACCAATACGTCAGGCTAACGTCCTTCAGTTGAACGGTTCAATTTCAACTTACACTCGTGTCGGATCGTCTGTGGCCGCTTTAAAGCTTGGAAAATGCAAACTACTTCTGCATGCGTGCATTTTCTATACTCTACGTCAAGTAGTTTGCAAAAAATTGTAGCCTCAAGCACTATGAAAAATGGAGAATTTCCACATCTATTATTGTAAAAATGTCCGTTTCTATCATCAATCAGAGCTTTGACGACCATAATTCCATCAGGCTCTTATTCTAATATGTTACTATCAATTATCACCACACGAAACACTATTTGTAATTTGTAGAAAGTGAGTCGTTGTAACTAAAATCAAAATTCCACAATCAAATTTTTATTCGTCAAAATCAGCCAATTGATTGATTTGATAATTAATGTCTAATAATTCAACAGATTGATGAGACTCAGAATGTTGCGTTAATCGTTTTATTTATACACTCTGTAATAAAATTACACTTTTCCGTCTACAGATATTACTGTCGATTTATCAAACTTACTAACGTGCCTATTGTCACAACTACCCTCACGACCAGACTCTGACCTGAGGGTATTTACCCCACAGTGCGATAAATCCGCTGATAATTTAATTGGGTCCACAGAGTTCTTCAGGTAAAGCAGAGGGAGCATTCTCAATCTTCACTATACACAGATTTTTGTACTTCACGATAATAACTTTCGGTCTAGGGCTCATGCGGTGCACGCGGAAGCTAAGTGGGGGAGTTGTGGATAATAAATTTAGCTGGCAATTAACAGCATAAAGACTGCTTCCTCTCTCATAGACTACAATTTTTTTCCTCTTTATGATGGCTGGAAACCCTTCAGGCATAGCACAACCTAACTATTTTGGATAAGTAAAGGATTTATTAGGAAATAGTTGGAAATGCAATCCGAAAACCACACAAATCGAAAACCCGCCAATGTGAAACATGTAAAGGCTAATAACGCCGTACTTGGTGCTATACATATAGCGAAGAGGAGCTTAAAAAAGGCAGCTTTGATTTCGTGTAGTATCGGTAACTTGAACTTTTCTGTGGTTAGCTGTATACAGTTTTCGAAATTTATGTCACCCTTTATTGTTATTCTTTCAGTACTTTAGCAATTATGTAACACATTCCAGTGGCGACTAGTGTAATTGGTTTTAGTTCAAAGAAACCAGGCAATGACTATCAAGTTACTTGCTCTAGCAACTAAATCTGTGTGCACATGCCATTATAGACTCAATAGCTGATTCCAGGCTTGGGAGTGAAATCCATCGCTTTTTGTCAACTACCTGATGCAAAAATATTGATATTTTATTTTGATATAATACAATAGAAGTAACCATAGAACGCGGATGCCGATATCCCGCTTGCGTACAGCTGTAACTAGAGTTCTCTGTAAACGTAACATTTACCACCGAAGATCCTCGAGCTATGGCGGTGCCGCAAAAGACCTTAAAGACCCCAGCAGGTTGTAATTTTGTACTTTATTAGAACGCAACACGTATTACCATAAAACTGGTTTTAAACGGTGAATCGATCGGGTGAGACCTCCAGCAGCTTAATTTTTGTTCTTTTTTATGCTAATACATGAGCTGCATGGAATCATCGAAGGACTCTACCGAAAACTTTAAACTTCAAGTTCTGCCATTGCAACGATAATAGAGCTAATGAGTCCAATTAACTCCTTAAAACTTTTTACACTTTCAGTACAATAAACAAATAAAATTTATTGGCATTTCAATAGTAAATGTTAAGGGCCCATAAAATCTAGTTATTACAGAGTGCGGGGAAAAGGATGACTTTTCGGTAGTAGTAAACATTTCCACTAAAATTTCTTCTTATTTGTAAACAGTTAGGTCTATAAAACAAGTCTCCCACTTAAGTCTCAATGAGATGCCGCATATTATATAACCTCATCGTAGATTTACATTAAAACGTCTTCATTTACGGGTGGTAACCGCCCAGAACGTAGTTTTCCTGGCTTTGTATATGACGGGCTATATTTCAGCTAAATCTATAAATTTCTAGCATTCCTATGGATTTAATAATATACGACATCCCCCAGCCAATAAATCTAAAGCAGAAAAATCTCTTTTCTGTATACGCATATCAAATATGTTCGGAATATTTCAATATAATTAAGGTCCGCCTATAGACTTGTTAAATGTTAATCCTTAAATAAATTGTGAGAATTTTTAGCCTGGATAAGACTACTTGGTTAAAATTATTTAAGTTGATGTATTATCCCTACTTTGTAAAGTTGAATTTCAACCGGGTGACCTACTAAACATGAAGAATTATTTTGATACCGATTTACATTGATCATTCTTCAACCCTCAAATCTGTCAGCCATTTCAATAGTAAATTCATAATATATTACAACTTGCAATAAACTGACCATTGCATTACAATAATACATGTAAGTTTTATGGGCATCATATATTTCGCTACAAGATTCACCTACACCTTTGACATGGTTTTGGTCACTCAATTCAATTGTCTTGGTTTGTTCTCGATCGCCAACGCAATATCGGGTGGCATTGTGCAGATTTATAGGGATATAATAAAATAAGTAGGGTGCTGCATCATTCTGAGGCATTGAAACTTATGTTTCAATTAATACAAACCTTCTGAGAACAGTGCTTGTGGGATGGAGATCGATGTTTATGGTCTACGTGACACACGTTCTTGATTGTAATCTATGATATATATTTTTCCATATCAAAACACTTGGATTTACAGAAACAACTTCCAGTCCTTATGCTAACTAGGCTGGAGTCCAAAATTAACCGAATACTTAGATTTTTCCAGAA
Source organism: Euwallacea similis (assembly GCF_039881205.1). Taxonomy (NCBI): domain Eukaryota; kingdom Metazoa; phylum Arthropoda; class Insecta; order Coleoptera; family Curculionidae; genus Euwallacea; species Euwallacea similis. The sequence continues at coordinate 1,354,090 of NC_089632.1, read as the reverse complement.
AACAAGCATTAAAAAATATTGACTGTGTTACTAGCTGAAAATTAAAAAAAATTAAATACTGAAACGTTAAAATTTTTCATATAGTAAGAAAACAACGGAAAAAAGAAAAAAAGGAAACAACGTTACAAAAAAAAAAATAGAATTCTGCTAACAAAAAAAAAACATTTTGTCACTTTAAATTTTCTAAATAAACAACATGTTTAGTAACGTATGTTGCCTCTGCGAGCTATAATCATAGTGCCCATGTGATTGGGTATGCTACGGATGAAAGCAGCAAATTCTTTCTGAGGGATTTACTCCTATTTGTTATGAAGTGCTTGTTCCAAATCGTTTATGAATTAAAACTTAACATGATTACAACGATTACGTCGGCCCAAAATATCCTATGTCTATTCTATGGGGTTTAAGTCTGGACTTCTCGGGGTCCACGGTAATAAAGGAATCTCAACTTCATCAAATCCGCTAGCGTTGTCCTTGCAGTGTGTGGACCAGTATTATCGTGCATTAAACAAAAATTTTCACTGACAAATGGCGCAAATGGCATCGTATGTTCTTTCAAACATTGGTCAATCAGCATATAAATTACTACCACAAACTGGGACAAATTCTTTATGTGCCGCTAAGGAAATGCTTTCCTACATTATTTCACCGTCACCTCCAAACTAAACTCTATTTCACCCGTTAATGAATATCTGTTGAATCTGCATTCATCTGTGAAAAACATTGCACTCCATTCTTCAACCTCCCAATGAAGATATTCATAAACAATCTGTAAACGCTTTTGCCGGTGATCTACAATCAATAGAGGTTCCGTGGCAGGACTTGTGAAACTTATTCCAGATTTATTTAAGTGCCTACCACCTGTATAAACGAAAACGTCGTTTCTATAGGCCTCATTTAATCGTTGGACAAGTGTTAGAGCTGACAATGTGCGGTCGTGTAACACCTGCATTCTAATAAAACAATCTTCAATTAAACCTGTGGTTCTTGGTCTACTTTGTCCTGGCCTTTTGGTGAAATGTCCTGTTTCACAGAATTGATGTAATGCATATGATACAGTAGTTCGAGGACTTCCCAAGACATCTGCGATGTAACGAATATTGTGTCCATCAGCTTACAAGGCAACAGCTTGCGCTACTTATTCAGATGTCACAATTTTTATAGCAAGAATATGAAATTGGAAACTGTATTTTCGTATTTTCACGAGAAGCAAACTTGTTGCAATTGAAAATGGCCCAAGAACTTCGAATACTGCTTAATTTGAGACCCTTATTTCGCCATCATATTCAACAAACTGTAATACTCTGAGTTTTTCTGGACTATATAGGCAAAGGAATCTAGACAAGTTGAAACAAGAAAAAACGTTGTGGCTAATAAAACAAAAATAAGATTTCAGAAAATTTCCAAAATTTTTTTTAATTGCAAAAATTATATAAAAATTTAAGTGTTCAGTTAATTTTGTACTCCAGTATATAATATAATAATATATAATTGTGTCCGAAATTAACTTCATATACAAGGTACCTGCTTTTCGACCTCCACCTTTACGATGTCGCTTATCTTAACACGTTAACCGCCCACCGTACATTTGAATTTTTAGTCGATAAGACCCAAAACGAAACTTTGTTTTAAAATGATTTTTTGATTACATTACTGTCATATATATTTGACTTTTATTATAAAAATGCTAAAAATCAGTAAAAACACACTTTGAAAATGAAACCCAGCGTATGGGTTTCGGAGCCGATTTGACAGAAAAAGTGAAACCCATGGTTTGGGCTTCGTGGCGGTTAACGTGTTAATTAAGAGTCAACCATTCCATTGGTTGGTTTGTCCATCGGAAAATGTCACCACTGTCAAATTATCATTATTCACTAATAGAATTAGTTGCGCTGCTACGCCCATCATTTTTATGCTTGCGAGAACCCAACATTAGCTTCTTCGAGGTATTATTTCAACCCAAGAAGGGGGAATCAGATAACACGGGCTTACGTTTGTTGAAAAGCGAAGATAATACCCAGAGACAGTAGGGCATCAAATGTTATAATTAATCTGAATGATTATATATCAACGTCCTTAAGAAAACCCTGGACCCCGATTCTATGGGCATTTTGTCACTTTTCAAACTGCGAACGGCGATATCTCGGGAACACGTGAAGCAATTGCTGTACAAAATAACTTAAATTAATTCTTTTGATACGCTGGTAAGTTCATATACAAACAGATCTGAGAATCAAAATGAAATTTTGGGCAAGGTTAACTAGTTAAAAAAAATTGTCAGCTAATTTCCCTACGACAAAAATTTCGTTGTTACTCATCCCAAATGACTGCTCGGAGTGCGTTTTCAACACTAAGACTTTAAGGGCAGATATCGACCAAGAAGAGTTAACGAAATTGCTGATGCTTTGTCTAAAAGACTATGTTATGTGAAGCAGATTGTGAATTTGTCGACACGATAAGCGAGAATTGTCTCTATCAAGAAAACTACAGTGGCTTGGGATGAGAGTTACTCGTAGGGTCTAGACTAATAGGGTTTTTAGCTCAACAGATAATAGAGCTGTGAATAAAATTAGGCAGAGAATTTACTGTATGAACTATCGTCAAGATGTCGACTATTTGGCTGGTAAATTTAAAGTACGTTGTGACACAAAAGGACTCAGGAGAACCAATGACATTGGCTGACGCTGTTGTGATTTTTTTGGGCCTAAACGTTTGAATTTCAATGTATTACATATTACTCATTCGGCTTACACAGTACTATCCCGTACCGTACAATACCGAATACCAACCACTAATGTGTCTATTCTTCATTTATATTTTTCTCTAGAAGCTCGTCAGTTTTCTTTTAATTTGCACTTTTATACAGCTAAAAAGATATCAGGCAGATATTTTTATGTTCATTGTTATTCTTGGATTAGTTATGAAATTTTATTGGAATAATTAAGAAGTTGTCTCAAAACTTATCATATACTCTCAAATTATATCATAAAATTGAAAAACTCTGACTAAGACTTCAAATGATATTCATCCATCTGTGTTTTTCTCCTGAAACTCATTCCTGTTAAAATACTATGGGCGTAACTGAGGTCCCTATAGACAAAGTGTCAGTTTTTTGCACCCCTCCATTAGAACCTCAATGATCTAAAATGACGGTTGTCATAAGACACGCTGTCATATTTACGTTCATGAAGGCCAATAATAACTGAATATTTCCCAAAACTGTTCAAGTACCAGCACAATCTCACTTACATAACATTGAAGTTTAGTCTTGCTATAACTATACCTATGAACTTCGGAATGGAAACGGTTTATACCCATACTTGGCCAAGCAATTTTTAAGTACCGATACCTAAAGTTAAAGCACCCTCAAGTCAAGTATTCCTATGTTATTTTTGTTTTAAGTTTTTTGATTATACTTGAATGTAAATGGCCATTAGTTGAACAAATTAGCCTTTGCAGAGCGTATCTTAAAGTTCAGTCAGGAATGCGGGCTGAACTTAATGATCATTTGAATTAATCTTGTAGTCAAGGCTAACCATCAGTTAAAGTGTCTTTATCAATTACGGAGGTGTTTGATATAACCGTCCTTACTCCAATGTTGGTTAAGCTTAATGAAAAGCACTTTATCTACCAATTAGTTGTTAACTGAGAATTGTTGCTCCCTAACTAGACATTGAAGAACCGATCCTTAAAGTTCTTGTCTGGTATCCAAAATAATACCTTTAACATTTTTTAAAATGTTTTTTGATCTATCATCTTATATTTCTGGTTTAACGGGGAACCCGAGCTGGCGTTAACGGTGCATTCTTCTTTGGTGAGGAATAACGTGAATTGATTTGCGCATTGAACTGGTCCAACCTTAGATGAGTACCCTTGAACTCAAGAGATATTTCTTACATTTTCAGAGTTGGAACTGACTTCGACAATAAAATTTTTGTTTCAAAATTGAAAAACGGGATCTAGATATCTCAGTGGAATTATTTCGATTTTTCCGTAGCTATTTTGAACTGCCTCACACATGCAGGCTATGCTATGCAGTAACATTAGCACACCTGAATGGGCATTATGGAAATAATTAATCTGAACTAATCTGAGAGCAATATAATCTAATATTGTGTAAATCGAACTGACCTTAAATAATCTGGAATACTGAATTTATAATGAAATGACATTTAAACTTATTGATGAGAATTTCTGAAATCAATAAGTAAACTTGATTGATATTAGTCCCGATCTGACCTTCGTAAGAGTAACTTTTATTAACCTTTAACTGGTCCGGTTACACTAGCGGATCGGTGTAGTCGGAGACTACTTCGATTGAGTCTGGGTGTTAAGTGATTGATTGATGTGGAAATAAATAACAAAAGTTGAAAAATGGCTTTTACTCGGAATCAGTGCACGAAGTGAACATTTCTAGTAATAATTATCAGTATGAGTCTTAAATGTTAAGATATATGGACTAACATCGCGACATAAAAATTACGAAAAAATTTGTTCCGTCTTCAGTTCAGTTCCGAAATAGTTCTTGTACCAACCCTTTACCTTGATGGGCCAGCGATCGGAAATGTTTTGTGTGATTACTAATTTTTATTCTCATATTTTGAATGTGTCTAGTGAATTACAGTTTTTTGACGATTGTTCCTCCCAAGGATTTTACGTCTATCTTGGAGTAATGCTCATTTCTGTATCTTCCTTGCATGGCCTGGGCAGGCCTAAGTAGCATTGCTTTAATTTCCTAGCACTTAATTACAATATTAATTATAAACGCTCAAGAAACTTCAAGTAAGTTGGATTTACCTGGCATTATAGAAGTTGGAGAAAATTGTAGGGAATTGGAATCATCTAGAACAACTATTGAAAACCCTGGACTAATGTTTATTGGTATTAAAAGGGGCTTTTCGTGTAATTAAACTTTTGAATTATAATGTGCAATACTTTAATTACGCGAACTTGAGTGCATATCCCTCGATTATACTTTATCTAAAGTTAATACTTAATGTGGAATACTTTTTGCGCTTCTCACTTTTCTTAATTCATTCCTTGAGGAGGTATTGAATTGACGATAATTATTGAACATTGTGGGACTTTTGTTCCGCCCGTCATATTCATCGACAAGTTGCATTCGCACTGTCTTATAGTTGGTCCTATCAATAATACTTTTTCCCCCGAATTTCCCAAAACCTCGTTCCATTAAAGCTGAGAACTTGAAGAAATTCAAGCCTCAGCGAATTTTTCTGCGCATGAGGTAAATTCATAAAAAAATAGAGAGTAATCTGTTCGCTCCTTCCGAGTTCGCTCGTGCTCACATTCCTTATATGACAGCTAGTTATTAATCATAGGCATACGCGCCTATTTGTTTTCGCCTGCATGTCAATTTCCATTCGAATAATGGCATAAGTGCTCTCGCTCGTTCTTGGTTTGAATACCATTTGCAAGAATTTGAATTGAAGATTCAGTCGTCAAGCTGTTGACATGAAATGCTCGCGTGGCTAAAGTGACGTTCACACTTCTTGCTTTTATGAATTCTATGACGGCGTGAATAAGCTGTGGGCATAAACGACAAGAAGCCGACTTCCCACAAGAAACGTGTTTGAATGAATTGAAAGAGTTTCATTGGGGCATATGACCGCAAGAGTATGATGTGAATTAAAATTAGAGTATTTTTTTAACTTCTTTAATCTTCTGTAAAGGGGTCTGTCTTTTTAATAGAAATTCAAGTGATCATATTTCGAAGATGGCATTTGCAGTTCACTGTATTAAGCAGATACTTATATGTGTTGCTAAAGTGCCGACAAGTATTAGCATTGATATGATAATCCAATAGCACCTGACGCTGTAGAATAAGAATGAAAGTTGGGATTGGTTATGAACCGCTAGAATGAGCTTCTCCGAATAAAAATTTCGACTATTCGAGAGCTCATTAGTGTATAAATTAATTTGTTTAATGGGCCTGATATTTATGATGAGGATTTTGAATTCGAAATAGATAACAGTCATTTGTAAGCAACAGACATTTAAATTAATCTCGGCTAATAATTCACCGTGCTTTTATCGACCATTTATCTGCTTTGTTAAGTATAATGTTTCTTGGACAGATCTTTAAATGTGAATGATGAATTAAGAGTGTGTATATTATTTCGAGTAATGGGTATAAAGAAATGCACTCATCTTTTATACTTGTAGTTGACTATTTTGGTGAGATAAGCGGAGATAAGAGGCCAGAATATACAGCCTCTGAGGCATGTCAGCAAAATGGCGCCAAGCTTTTACAGTTTTACAGTTTTGGAAACGTATTTGCAGAATAAGAAGAAATTCGATTTTAATTGTCTAGAGATACATGTACCAAATGAAGTTTAAATCTCCATCAGTGTTATTATGTTGTTATAACTCGAGGTAGTTTAGTTTTCTTTTTAATGCATCATTTTCTTTTCTCCATTCAATTAATTTGATTTTCGCAGTATACGCAATAACTGTACAAAATATGAACATGAGTCGAGATGCGTTTTGCTTATACTCTCTCAAAAAGCATTAAACATGGTGTGCCCAGATAGAAAATAGATGAGCTTATTTGATAGCTCGCCATGGCTTCGTTTGATGGTTGCCGGACCTCTTTACATATTTCATTATTTTTTATTTTTATGCATAATTTGAATGAATTCTTAAACTGCAATGAGTTGCATAAAAACAGCTAGGGACCTGTGTGAACAGCGACAACTATCTAAAGAGTGTAAATAATTGAAAAATATCACTGTGCTTTAACATTTGTTTTTCATTTGCTCGAATAGGTTTTCAGCACCCTCACCGATAGCTAAATATTCCAACAGCTTTTTCTTGAACAATCCTACATATCCGCATACTTGTATGGGAGCCTATATGCTCTGCTTCCAGTGAGTTTTGGCCATACTGCCCTTCTTCCAAGATGATTGGGTGTAGAGCGTCATCGAAAGTACCACTTTCTCAATTTCTCATTCCCTGCTCATGCTCTCCCTTCTGAACACAGTTCTCAGCCCAAGATCATGATTCTTGGCTGACCATAATATATTCTTCAGTAATCTGCATGTTTCTTAGATTTAAATTCCGCATTGCAATACTGGTTTGATATTTAAAGTTAGGCGTCAATACCATTTCCTCTAGTATGTGTTCGACATTGGAGAATGCGATACTCTCACACTTTCTTAATCCTGGCTCGCCATAAAAATGGCCAGTTTGCACTTTAACAACTAACAAGTATCTTTATATTCATTAGTAATATTTTTAGATTTTTTTTTACTATGCTTTACAACAAGCAAATGTGAATTACACAGAGTTGCTCCTAGAGCTCGGAGTATCAAACCAAGCAATAGATGAGCGATATCAAAATTTCAACTCGTGAATGCGAGGGAGCATAGAGAAAATTCGGATCATTCCCTGTGCTTTTTGAATATTTAAGTCCGATGTGTATACGTATGTTCATATGTAGATGGAATGAGATTAAAGACTGAGAATGAGTCTGTGGACAATAAGTGTACCGTCGAGTTTTTTCGTTCTTCTGGCCTAAGCCCCTAAATAAAGCGTCGGTTCTTCAGTATCCCGCTAGACTGCGGGTGAAGTAACTTGCAGTCAAGATTAAATATTAGTTAAAATGTCTTGCAATTCTGGGTATGTTTCATATAACTACCCGTACCAAAACTGTAAGTTAAGCTTAATTTGAGCTTGAAAAACACTTCATGTGCCAGTTAGTTGTCAACTGAGAATCGTCGCTCCCTAACTAAACATTGAAAAATCGGTACTTACATTTCTCCTGATCATCGATGTGTCGCAGAGGGACTTATCTCCTAGATGTAGCCTAGGGATTTAGTGGCTCAATCCATTGTAGTGAAGGCTAAGGAAGGCCGAGGAATGCCAAGAGGAAGATACAATTAAGATATTTTTGATGCGATTGAGTTTTATTTAATCTTCTAGTAAGTGCCAGACTGTTTTATCTTATATGATAATTGTTGGCTTTATTGTCACCTAGAATTAAAGAGGTCATCTTCCATGTATCGCGACTCGACATGACAAATAATTATGTTGGTTATTAGCGTTGCTATTGCAGAGAGCTGTAGAACTTATTCTCTGCCTACCTACGCATTCTGTAATTCTCTATAATATACTGAACATGAAAGGTGGTAAGAGTTTTGTAAAATCTTTACAATCCCACGTGCAAGATACTAAATTAATTCCCGTGAATACTCTACTAATGTACAAGTATCTTTCATATTCATCCTGGATTTATTAAATTTAGCCGATCATAATCTTAATTTATTTTTCAAATACATACATGAGTCGACCAAATTGAGAAAACCTTTCAATTTATTATTTCCAATAAGTTCATTTGAACTGTGCAATTACCATCGATTTTATATACCGACGATAATAAAGCTTAGGAAAGTGCAGAATCCAGTCTAGCATACCGAGGGTTTCATGTTGACTTACCATAAATGTCCCCGCCGGATTTACCTCGTATATTCAGTAATTGCGTTCCCGACTTCAAAATGATCTTTAATGGAGGAAATAAAGTAACGATATAGTAGGTGGTACAAAATGGATTACGCTGATTCATTGATCGTGTTCACTTTCCAATAATGGCTATTTCAGTCTAAATGGACTTAATCTGACTAAGAATTCCAGACAAATCCTAGTTTGCTGCAGAATTTAAGTGAAATGCTAATAAATCTCTAGAAAAAAAGGTAAATGAATATTCTATGAGTTTGAGGCTATTATTGAGCATAAGTAGGACGATCTTGTAATCTACTGTCAGATGCGTTAAAAAGCACATATATTAGGCCAGAAATTAGTGGGGTGTTGATATACTAAGTTGGCAATTATTTTTACGAATTTAAAGCTGTTACATTAATGTTAACACTCAGTGTTAAAAGGAAACTGGTTTTAACCTGATGATGTTTGCGTTGTATAATATCCTATTTTCAATACTTCGGGGCATGTTATAAATAGTTCTGGTTTTTGTTAAGTGAAATATTTAAATCCTTGATTGTGTATAGAAAATATATTTTCGAATAGGAGAAAAAATAATATAGAAATTTAATTTCTTCCTTGATGACTTTATCGACATTTGTTTTTTACACTTTCCAAGATTGGCATGTTAGAAATCATATTTTTAGACCTCTAGCACCTATTGTGCAAAAGCCATGAAGTGAAGAAAATCAATTTAATGCCGTATCATTAAATTGAAGGCATATGTCATGATACATCAGTCATAAATACCTTAAACTCTTTATATGTATGTGAAATTGGCTTTTATGTGTAAATACTCGGGTCAACTTTAAAAAAATCCCATTTCTAATTCCAAACGAAAGTTATTCCTTTATTCAAAAAATATTTTATTGTATATTTTTGCCGAGAGGCATTAAAAGTAGTTCATGACATATGTTCGTTTATCAATATGATATGATTTTGCACGACTTTATTACTATGCGAATTTCGTTTAAGTACGGCTGTATAATAGAAAGAATATCGCATTTTAGTAAAAATATTTTTACACATACCGTATACCCCAAAGAAGTGTGTCAGATTTCATTTTCATATATTTATGACACCATCAATACCCGTCAGTGCATCACATTATTTCTTTCTATGGGAGATCCTAAATATTCTTGACATAAAACCTATTCAGCTCTCCTCTTACAACTTTTCAAATAACTAAGTGAATTTTTAAAAACTAAGAAATTGAGGAAAAATTTGTATTATAAATTTATACTTCATAATTTCAAAAACAGTGGAAGAAGGGAATAAAATAGCTTAAAAGAAACTACTCAAAATCGCCCGCAAAACCAAAAACTGAATAAAATGTTTGCTGTTACATTTGAAAAAATGTAGATTATGCTTCACAGACATTATTGGGCCGTTTTATACGTGTAAATATTTTTCTAAAAAGGGCACTTTAAACAGTCTAAAATTTTTCTTACCTAATTATTTTTTAAAGTTCGAAGCCTCTATTGTAGGACTCTATTTCATGCTATGTAGCAGGTAAGTAAATTAAACCAAAGAAAAGTATTTTAAAATGTTTTCCAGACTTTGAAACATTTGGCCAAGAAATTTTTTTTTGCTGTAACGTATGATCCGCATGACGAGACCAGCACTATGGTTTCTTCACCGCTGTGGCCAAATCGTTGATTGGAACGAATATAGCTAGCAAGAGTTCAATAGAAATATTCTCTAGAATCCTATTCTCCTGAAAACCACGGAAGGTAATCAACCATAAGGAAGAAAAAGAAACTGGAAAATAAAAACAGGATTGAACTTATCTATAACTGTATCTGTGTTGGCATCCACAGAGTCACAGATAAGATTGATAAAGTGCTGTAAAACTACAATGTCAAAGCGGTATTTATACCAACACAAACCGAATTTGAGATTAACCAAACGAGATCCTTTGTCAACATCAAGAGCTTATAAATTTCCAAGTAGTTGTGGTTCTGACTACATCGGTAATTGCAGGTTGGGATAAAAAGTTAGTAGTTGTAAAGAATGCCTTTCCAGATAGGTAGCAGATCCTTTTTTAACATAGTGGACATCTCGCACCAACCCCAACTACCCTAAAGTAACTAGAAAGATCATGGAGATCTTCAAACACAACTTCAATAGGAAAGCAGAAGTTATGACCGTTAACCCAGATTAAAAGTGTTTGCTAAGTAAGACATGATGTGCGCCGTATCCCCTCTCAAGAAACTGCACGCATGACCGCGCGCATGTACACAATATAAATACGATGGACGATCCAGTTGCCGCTTCAATTATCAGCAAGAAGCAAGAGAGACTACTCCCTCCTGGCCTTAGATAATGGGCACTGCAGATGTGGGAAAACATTAGAAAGAAGTTTTCTTAGACCGTAACTTCAAAACTGAGAAAACATTTAACCAACTATGAAAGCCTTCACAGTCCGATAATTTTTTTACAATTTTTAAAATGGTTTTTAATAGCACCATCTATGTTTTATAAAGAATAATGTCCAGAATTGTATTTTCTAGATAAATGTAGAAATTTTCAAAAAAAGGTACATGGTACATACATTTCTTTACACAATCTAGGCTAAAATTATATAAGAAAAATGCCATGTTTTAGGCATGATTTCCTTTATGCGAACGAAAATAATGAACCACTTTTTATTAATGAACAAATACATAATTTTACTGAGGAGTATAAAATTGACAATAATTTTTAGATGAGTTAAAATATCAACTCATCTAAGTATTTCACTTTTTAAGACAGGTCACCTAAAAACACCCAACGAAAATTAGTCTGAAAATAAAGAAAATAGTACCATATACAAAAAAAGCAGAGGACAGAAAAAGTTGCTTAATTTAAGATGGAATTCAAGTTTGGAAATATGGACCAATGGCAGACCACCAAAAAGAATGGGGCCAGATCCCTGAACTACTAGCATGCTGTAAACATCCACACTAATACCATTAAAATTTTTGCATCTATACATCGCAGACAGAGATGATTATGATAGTTTTGTTTTTAATGTATACATTTTCTTTGAATGAACTATGGCCGCAGACCACAATAGTGTACATTCAGCTGCTGTTATTCGGGACGGTTTGTTCATCAAATAAAATAAAGTTCAGCTGGTGAGCAACTGCCAGGTACCTAATAAATGTTTTGGAATTACGTATTTCTCAGGATGAAGATATTCAGGACAAAATAAAACAGAAGTGTGTAAATTTCGTAAAGCAGGAAGTGGGTGGTGTTGGAACAATTGTTTATCTTGTTTTCAAATCCGCAACCGTATAAATTGCATTGCCAATTTTTGCGTAATTCGCTATGTTAAACCAATAAAACCTCAATACCACATAGGCTAATGCATTTAGTCGGTTGCTAATGGCATTATACAGGTTCACAATTAAACATATTATTACAAAAAGCTAAAATTATGGCGTATCACAAATATTAGATTGGATATAGGAAAGGTAAGCAGGGATTAAGGACATTAATATTTTAATGCCATTGCGACACAACAATAAGAAAATTATTTATTTGTCATAAGGATTAAATTCCTGGTGTGCAATAGGCTAATGTGAATTATGCTGGAATTAACTTCTATCAACAGGCTTTGCAATTTAATGATCGATGGTTTGTTAATGCATCGAATTGTTTTTCGTTTAGTACAGAATGAACAGCTTTTTAATAATGAGCATTATGAGCACGATGAGGAAGAACTGGCATTTCTTAATCTATTTTTCTTCCTACCTAGTTTGCAAGAAATATATTAAATAAAAGCACTCACTGAAATGTAACATATGTACATGATTAACTGATTAGCCTTTACTAATACATGATTTCAATTCAAGTATTATTGTCATCTGAAGAAATGATTTCAAATGAACATGATGCGATAAAAATACCGCACGTTACTAAGAAGTAATTGTTTACAGAACAAGGGAGAAAAGTGCCGTGTTTAGCGCCGCGAATAAACGGCATTATTGATAACGTTCAAGAGAGTAAAAGGCACTTCTCTTCATTATTAAATATAAATTTTTTAGATCGAAATTTAAAACCTTGAGTCAACGATCCGACGAAGGAAAGTCGCATTTTCTCCATTGCTTTGTGTCGGGTTCTTAATCTCTCAATTAACTAACGGTATCTGAGTATTTTCGAAAAAATATTTGCTACGTAGTTTTATTAGTTCGTTATCTTGTGCTGCTTTGTAGTGTCTGCTAACGTGTTGAAGTCTGACTAACTACGTACTTCCACGGATACTAACCTACATCCACAAATTACCGCGTATTTGACTCGGGCTGGAAAATTCTCCATGACCATAATGGGAAACATGCTACAGTCTATAGCCACTACTCAGTAGACGAATTCTGAGTCTAACGCTAATTCTAACTAGAACCAACTGCTATTATTCAGGCGTTACAGAACTTAAGTAAAACCGTGGTTCCGGTGAAACCCGCTGTAGACTTCTTAGCAAATCGTCTCGGAATTTTTACACACGACCCTACTTTCACGGGGCCACTTTCACCGACTGATTCCAGCAACATGCAATTACTTTCAAAGAAGCCGGACCAGCTTTTCCTATGGAACAAAGGGTCGAAGTATTAGTCCACGAACTTCGCAAGCAAAAGTGTCGCCAGCTATGTAGCCGTATTGCTCTAGCTAAATCCACGCAGGAAGGAAAATCTGTATAATAATAGCCAGATATTGTTTCAACGGTGCTTCGATATAATCTTCAACATTCAACATAGGCATTATCTTGGACGAAGCCAATGAGCTTCCTTCTCCCTATACTCTGGATGAACGAATCACAGTCATTCACATACGCATCCATAAAAAGAAAGTGAGATATCCGAATTGTCAAGAATCAGAGAATTTCACAGAACATATTTTGATCAAATCGCTAGCACTATGCAGTAAAGCTCCAGAACCGAGCTCTCATTACTTTGAGTCCACGTTATCGACCCAGACTGCCGTTTCAAGAAAAAAAGGAAGAAGGATAATGAAAAGTAGGATTTCTCACGGGATTCCTCCAATTCATATTTGACATGTCAAAGCTGTGGATCCACTGCACATGCAAGAAGTATTTATACCAGAAGTAACTGTGCCTATCGGAATTATAACTGGAGTTACTGCAATGAAGGAAGTCACGGTAAAAGATTTCCAATTCAAAAATATCTGCACAAATGGTTGGAACAGGAAAATTTTCAAGATAAAATTGACAGTATCAGACATGGGGTACTTATATTTCAGCTATCAGTAGCAAAACTTTGGAAAAATTTCAAAAGCCTAGAAAAAGACCATATTCAAATTAAGTCCTGACTGATTCAGAAATAACAGATGTGTTCAAGTACAAAAATAAATCTACCACGGCTGTCGAATTCACGCTCACTAAACTGGATAGTACGTCAGAGTGATCTCTTTCAGTTATACTATATATACTCACTTCCACGACATTACCTAACGCTTCATGGTTCCCAAATTGGAATTTGTACAAAGATCGAAACCTCATTCAGATGATTCAGATGCAACACCTATGTTGTGACTATTTCGTCTTGTTGAATTGGCTTTCCGAGATCAGCTCAACCTGGAGATAGATCGTCTTATCAATCTAAAAATTATTTCTCCAGTGGAAAGTCTGAGTGAACCTCTCCAACTGTGGTAAAGTTGTCGCCAAAATGACTAACTTACTAATAACTCCACTAGTTTCATCAATGCTCTCGTACCTGATAAGTACCCAATATCACATATAAAGGTCTTGGATATATTTAGTAGCAACTGGATATTCAGCCAGTTTGGGTTTGATGCCTACCATCAACTAGTTCTTGACAACACCAGGTAGATTCACCACAATTAATATTCATCGCAATTTACACGGGTATCACTGCAGTGTCTTCGCATCTAGTTTCTTTTAATAAACAATGGTAAAGTGTATTATCATAATTTCTGGAGTTTTAGTTTACCCAGATGAAATGTTCCATGATTTCAACTAGTGAAGAACATGACTGTCCCCTGCATGGATTTTTGTGTTATGACTAGAAGTATAGTGTTCTCACAAGCAGCTTAACACTTTCAAATTCTACATTACTTTCGTGAGATACTTAGTCTTGATCATTTCTGAAAACCAAACTGAAGTCAGTTTTAGCCATCCAGTGCGAAGAAGCGAAAATTAGTTGAGAGGAGCTATTAGTTGCATTAATTGGGATCGGAGGTGAATGGACAAACCACTTCTTATATTACCAACGTTTTGATAATAATAAATTGATAATAGGAATTATCGAAACGTCAGAAATTCAAGATGTAGTTTTTCCAATCATATACGATTCCAATTAAACCAAGTACTATTTTTTCTTTATCTAAACAGAGAATCAGAGCTTTCAAGTCCTTATGACCAGAAAGCTCTTCGTACTGTTCTGCGAGCCATAAACTACTATCGAAATTCGGTAATCGACTTCATCACCTCAAAGTTCCACTGCAGAACTTCTGCGATGTAATGTCCGCTTCAAATGGACTTCACGATACCAAAAAGATTTTGTCACAAATAATTTGTGATGCTTTGAGGGGAAAATACTTCTGACTCCGAAGGAGTAAAAGTGTTATTTTTCTTCTCCAAATAGAGTTAATGAATGAATATTTGAATTTCAGAGTATTACAATACAATAATAAATTCTCCATTTGTTATTATTTAATTAGTTTCATTCAAGAAACATTGGCGATGTTGTTAATAAATTGTTAAATGGAGATTAGAATCACAAAAGAAAAACGTACGTTTTCATTTCATTCATAAAAGTCACCCCCTTCTCCTATGAATTAAGGAGAACAGCAATGTTTATCGAAGTCCAAGAAAGCCCTCCACCTTCCCACTGTACCATTCCAAATTTCATCTATTTTTTAAATATCGCATTGGCACACTTGTGGATGAACCTGTACATAATATATTGTGAGGATTCTACCAAAACAAAATCGGCATATAACTTTTAACATTAGAAGATTATCTTAAATCCGTTAAGTCAAATTGAGCAATATCGGACTTAATGAAGCTAGGAGCACTGCATGATATCTGTGTATTTTGCAACTATCCTACATCAGTTAGAGCAACGATTTAGAAGGACTGGATATAGCATCGTTCCTACAATTTTATTTCCCTTTTTGGCAAATGAGACACAAATCAATTTCGGCAAAATCGGCGAAAATAACGTCACCATTTTCTCTTAAATGCATCGGTGCATGACACATCTCTGATGACAAAGTGATATCATAGTGGCACTAAAACATGGTGGTCTTTCATTTACATTACATTTAAATAGAATGCCGACAATTGTTTGTCACGTCCACTTCTGCTTCGTCATTGGATTAAGGGTTTACTACTCGGTATACTTCACTAAAAATGCTATCACTTCGGGTATGGCTTAAATAACACTCCGAAGTTTATAATTGCAAAAAGAGATTGGAATGGTGAAAAAAGGGGACTGAAAATTCTCAATTTGTATTTAATAATGTTCATCAATGACTGGGAGTTTCGATGAAAATTAGTAGATTAAACAGCTAACTAAAACATGTAAATTTACTATTTTTCTCAATATCTTTAGCTTACACTCTACGGGTTATCTGAGGTTTAAACTGAAATTTTCCCTTATAGGGATTTTACTAAACACCCACGTTACCTACAAGTTGCGTAATATGCCATATTTTTTAACCTAAGTTTGATTAAAATTCTGTGGAATTATCCGGTGTTTTTTTTAACTCTGTAACAGTATACGTCTTCTTTAACTAAATATTATGATGCAATATGTCGACAAGGCGTTAAAACGAAGTTAAACAGTCCTCCTGAAGACACTACTGATACACAGATGAAGTCACGGGAGCGTTCAACAACTCAATCGATTGTTTCAATAAGGATATGTAAAAAACTAAAAAAAATCGGTAATTGTCACGACAAACATGGCAAACAATGACGCTGATTTACTTGTTTTGGGCACCTAACGAGTTATTGTTTTAGAGGAATCATCTGTTTGCTTTTAAGTTAAAGTCGGTTCTTTTTCTATTTGGTTAAATGGCGGAAATAGGGAATATTCAAATACGTCTAGGAAGAACGCGAAATGATTTCAATATTTTTATAGACTGAAGAAAGTCACCAACATGTTTAATAATCCCACACAAACTAGAATTCTAAATTGAAAGCATAATTCACTTAATTCTGCGAACAGATCTACACAGCGAAACTTGACAAGATACATATACACTACATGCATAATTCTGATTACTCCAATTTGTAAAACCAAACCCTCAGTCCATATTTGGTTTTGTATTGTAGTAACTAACATGTTAACATAAAGAATGAACATCAGAAGATTTTTCTTTATTTATTACCTCATTTACATATTGAATAAATCGAAATCTAGTTTCTTTGATAGTGCATCCAGGGAGCTCGGCATAAAAATGGCATAAAGAGTTTTTTCTGTTAATATGTAACTTCAGTAATAGAGGATACGTAGTAAATTTTAAAAAATCATGAACTAAAATAAAATAAAAATTTAATTTTCAGTATTTTACTTTTAATTTTGTTGCTTAACGATCCCGCAAAAAATGTGATAACTGTTGGTTTGGTTCGGTATAACCAGGGAAATAGATCAATAGAAAAGGCATAGTAGTTGTTTAAAATTGCCAACGTTCCGCAAGTTAATTTAGGTTAGTCTCGCAAGACACGCAAAACCAATACAAAAAGCCGTACAGGTACAATACGTAACTTTCATATATTGATAATTTTAGCATTATTCTAAAACCTGAATTAACTTGACACAATATTACTTTGGTAAGTAACCTGAGCAATTTGTTGAAAAAGCCTATTGACACAGAGTTTTTCATTAACTTCATATGAGGATATATCGAAAGATCCTAATCTCTGAATCCATAGAAATAATGAAAAAAGCATTATTATACGAATTATGCATTGTACCTGTACTGCTACGTGTAAGCTGTTTGTGTAGATTTTTAGTGTTCTCAGAATGCGGGGATATTGCCGCATTCTGAGGACACGATTAGGATCTGAGGATTCAATAATTGCCAAAGTTTAAGAATTTAAACGTTAGCAATTTTAAACAACTGACTTCGTCTTTTCTGTTGATCGAATACCCGGATTATAATTTATTTTTTAGATTATTTTATGTTTGACACTGTGCAATTTATTTCAAACGTATAGAACATATTTATTTTTCCTTTAAAGTTAAAAATATTTTTACTGAACTCCTTATGATTGATTGATAATACAGGCTATAATTTCGAGTAGTGTAAGACGATTAGTTTCCAGGTTGAAACAGGTCAATTTCTTAATGACTCACCCAGTATTATGCGTCGATATCTGTTTACTCCAGAGGCCGCTTTTAAGTAAATGTAGTGTCTGAGACCCAAATACGCAATCATTCACCACCTTTTAAGTTTAAGACTGTTGTGTGTAGTGTAGTTTTATACACAATCAATGCAAAATTCTGTGTCAATAGGTCTTGTCGGAAAATAACTCGGGGTTATTTACCAGAGAAATTTCAAGTGAAGTTAATTCGGGTCCTTCACATTTGCGCATTTTTAATCTGAAGTAAACAAAAATTTCAGAGTTTTAATGATAATCGAATTGACCTCAGAATACCTCGAACAGACCTCTCTAAAAAAATCTAATGTTAGTGTTGGAGACCTGCGGGAGGTACATATCCAGATCTATTATATCGCAAAAAAATACTGTGGATGAGTGAGAGATTTACAGGTTAAATCATTAGTGCAGGAATAGATATGATATTTTAGTACATTAAGTGGTTTGTGGAATTCTCTTCATGATAAGTCTATGATTAACTGATTTCATATTTTCATTACTTTATTTTATTTATATTTATTTATGTTCATGTTAATTTATACCTTACTTGCTTTGTAAATCCGTGTTTTTTTTTAGTCTGTTTTAGTGACACTGCTGCTAAAAGTAAACAAACCTTGTTCTTTTTCGTTAATTCAGAGCCATTAGCATCTTCCCTCTTCTATCCCAGGTACTGGAAAGTACATTTTCATAGCAAATTTTGTAACATGAAAATGCATGTGAAGTCCTCCCCTTAAAACACACAGGATTCCGGGCTCTGATGATATTGCCAGAATCTGTGATAGAGGTAAAGTTACAGTACTAGATTGGCCTAACTAGACCAATGCCTTTGATCTCCTAAGCCATGAAGTTCTAGTTCTGTATGCACTATGTATGATTAGCGTGATAAGGTCATTTTTGACCAACCGCACTTCGAGAGATAGAAGAGAATGTTTCAGGAAGTTTGAGAGTTAGCAGAGATGTAGGATAGGATAGCATTTTTAGTCCTGTCGTGTTCAGCCAGTATACATCTCGCTTTTCTTTATGCTCAAAGATGTGTAAGCTTAAGGATGTTAAATCTCTTTGCTGATGATACTCAGTTGCTGTATTCTTTCGTACCATCCGAGCGTTCGCTTTTCTCAGCATATAAATTTTAATTGCAAGCCTTTCTTGACATATCAGAGAAGCATATGTTAGTACTGAACCCTAATAAATCGACGGTCATTCTTTTTGAGGAGTGAAACATAATTGAGGAATTGTCGAATGTTATGGAACGCTTGCAGGTTTCAACTGAAGCCCAGGCCATAGGACTAACAATGATTGTCGATTTTCAACTTTGTTTCAAGAATTTCGTGTTATTTATATTAAAGAAAGTGTTCTCGAGCTTGAAAGCCATATTCTCTCACAAACACTACTTCGATCAAAATATATAATAATAATAATAAAAGGATTCTTTTTTATTCGCTGATGGGCTCACTGTAATTTTGGTGAGCTGTTCAATAGTGATAGTATAAAAAAAGCAAAAAAAATTAATTAATTTTTTTAATAACGAAAATGTTTTTAATTTTTCTTGATCATCCTCCTTAATAAAATTTTTGCTTCGAACCTCTACTATTTATCATTTCTGAGATGTGGTTGATTTCCTTTGTTAATGGAACACTTCACAATATTGTATGTGCAAAATCCGCGTATAAACCACAAAATTTTGGATGCCTTAACCTCAACACTGAATCCTGTTTTACTCTCACACCCGTGATGATAAGTTAACTCATCATGGGATTAAGACGCATACTTCATTGCGTTGAACCATTAAGATAGGAACCGGGAAAATTTTCACTGCTGATAATTAAATTTAGACATTTTGCGGATTTTATGCACTCAAAGCGCACTAAATGTAACCTCATCTTTGATTTACATTCCACTTCCCCAGTTGGTGCTAAAGTGGTTATACATAGTGGGTCTTTGCGTATGGGTTCAAATGACACAAAAGTGTGAACCACCCGGTAAGAAAACGCAATGACATGTCGTCAAAGGTCAAATATTTCTTTTGTTTCTTTGACGCACACGCACGCTAACTAAGAGTCATTTATGAGCATGAAATAACTATCCAATGATTCTACTTACATGTAATAAAGTTCAGTTTATGTTGATTTACGCGTAGAAAAAACTTAACGACATTGTGTTAATACGAAACGGTATTAAGCTGTGGTTGCAGCCAATAAATCTGACATTAAAGAAGAACAAATAATATAAAGGCGATTCAGAGAAGTTGCCGGACATCGTCAGCTCTTCCAATCTCCATAATTATGGGGGGCTATAAAATGATTTAAACCAGAGCCAACAACCGTTGCCTCTTCTTTGTAATAATTTTCATAACAATTTGCTGCGATATGTCTGTGTCACAACACATCAGACTAAAATACCCTAATGTAAAGCCGCAAGCAGCAAATGTATTCCGCATATCTCTACAACATTTCAGCGGCATGTTCTTAGATGAAAAATTAGACAGAACAAAATACCAATTGGACTAAAGATGACACGAGAGCGACGTGTTTTGGATAATTATTCGGAAGTGCTGTGCGAAGAAGTTGCAGGTATTTTAGTACAAGGAACAGATAAATAGAGTGGCTAATTTTAAACAGGCGGTAAGTACTCGTATTTAAAAAGGTTAGTGGTCTAGACGTCTGCAAAACTCACACACAACTTAAACAGGCTCCCTACTTGCCATCATTGGTGTGAGGGCTGGCAATTATCTTTTACAGCATTCACAACTTGCTTTACTATGGAATCGTCTATCTACGCCTTCCTATGTAACAACTGTCTAATTAAGTTTTTTATTCCAATTAAAAGCTACAGGTGATATATGGCCAGTGGAGATAGCATCATTACGAAGTAGGTGGTCAAAATCCATTTAAATTAACGCTGAAGGATTTATGAACTGTTCTAGTGCATAATCTCTTAATAAGTCACTAACACTTGAGCGGACATTCAAAAGTACCGTCTGTTCGTAGTGATTTATTGGTTGGAGAGACGCATCTTAACTTTTAATAGCGGGTCCCTGAAGTAGATGGTACTCTAAAATTACATTACGACTTTTGCGATTATATGGTATAAAAATACACAAATATGAAATTGAGAGTTATTGTGCAGAAAGACGTTAGATGTTTCTTTGGTTCTGAGGAAAAAGTATTAGGGTAGGTACACAGCACCTCTATAAGGACTGGTGACAATGGAGATCAGAATTATATTACATTGAACACGTTGCAAAAAAGAAAAAATATATTTTTACTTATTTGGTTACTTGACGGCCCAAAACTATCGGAAATGATGATTTTGCTCTAGAACCATATGATTATGATCAATAACATACATTCCCCAAATTGATCAAATCTAGCTTTAAGCAAGTTAAAACAATTAACATTCTATTTACTAAACTACCAGGTGTCGAAGACTTACAATTAATCATAAAATGAATGCGAAATTTAAGTAATTTAATCAAATCTCTTAAATTCGTCTTCGTATCAGGTTCAAGCGCAGAAAATTGTATTTAAATAAATCAAAATTGTTGGCAAAGATGAATTTTGCTTTTAAACGATAAGATCAATGGGAAATACGAGTATGTATACATAAATTCCTCAAATTGATAAAATCAAGCTTTAAGTTAAAACAATGAAAATTCTCTTTATGACTTTCAAAATAAACATAATAATTGTTATCTGAAAACCATAAATTTGACAAGCTTTTGAAAACATCTTGTTTTGGTGTGGCCAATTGATTGTTGGGTTGTCGTTAACGCTTGACAAGTTTCAATAAACTATCGGCGTGAAAGTTTGATGTAACTCGGCATTCCAAGTGTTTTGAGCACTTTCAACGAGTATTTAAAGCCAGTAAATATCTAAATACATTTCCCCGAAAGTACTTAAATAAAATTTACTCCTATGGAAATCGCATTCAACGATTCGGACGGGACTAGAAGCTTGATAATACTTATTATAATATTTTCTCCATATATTGGAGATTATTGGACTATGCCATATCCATGAAGGGAAGGGAGGGGGGGGGGGGGGGGGGGGGAGGTCAGTATTTTCCATGATGTAAGAATGTTAGTGTAGTTAAGGTATCATGGATATCTGATAGCCTTTCAAAAAATGAAAACGTTCAACCTAACTGTTTGAAGGATGATAACAGTAGGAAAGATTGATCCTTTCATTCTCTTCTATCTACGCCAATTAAAGGTACCTCTGTAAGTGTATGCAGAGGGATGATTTTCTGTAGTACGTATATGCATTTCAGAATAGTTACTTTTTCTTTGAGCATATCGTGACCTCAGATGCTCTATTTGACTAACAAACTGCATGAGTAATCAGTACGGGGGATTCTCTTCCAATATCCTTTTCTACAATAGTATTTGCAAACTAACATACGTTTCTCTTATCCACACGCGATTTAAAAAAAAATTATCGAGCACAAAATGCGCCATGTGACAAAGGCTTGTGTCAATCTAATACTAACGATTGGAATGATAATAATCCCTTTGACCAATAAACCTCTCGCGTTTCCCTTTGAAAACCTTAAGTAGAATGGTCCATTGGCATCAGGATGGAACTTCTTTTTACCTCATAATATAACATGAGGACTGTTACCTCCGATGGAGAGTCCGAGGACCCTGCGAAGAGTGTCCTTACAGAGTGACATTGTCACACCGACATTATCATACGGAAGACCCTGCTGGCAGGATCTTTCGTAAAACAACCTACAACCTGACAGAAGGTTCCACCTGTGATCAGTACCTAAATGGAGTGCTTGGAATAGCCAATCCTGTTGCCCAATGAGATCAAAGAGATTATATCCCAATAGACTCGTCGGCGTAAATCAACGGAGTTACTGTAACTTCATTTAGGCCCTTTCGCACATAGATCGTGATCGTTCAACTTTCACAGTCAACTATTTACCAACTTTAATTCCGCACTTACAGACGATAGATCATAAGCGTGTTATCACAATATGTATCAAGAAACGGAAAAGCTAATGAATTCTTTTGATTCACGCTACCGGTATTGGAAGAAAGGAGTTTGGAATAGTTAATATATCACTTAAGAACAGTTGAAAGAAGACAAGAAGACATTTGGCAGTTTACAAAATAGTATGTTCATCTTTTGCCCACGTTATATGTACAACAAAATTCGTGTAGCTCGAAGTGAGTAATCTTTTTTAGATCACTAAAATAAACTACTAGTTACAATGAACTTTTCTGCAAAATGGAAAATAAAGCTCCACAGATCCTTCCAGAGCTGTGGAGATTCCTCCAAAGAGAGAGTATCATATTGTTCATAATCATGAAACTTAAGAATTTTTCAACTTGCCATAGGAGTAAAATATAGATTTCAGCATTGGTTTTTTAATTAGTGAAAGAACACTGATGAGACAGCCCCAGACACACATCTGCAGAAAGTGATTTTACCCTTAGCCAGCCTGTCCAAATATGGGTAAGCTTTTACTCATTTCTTCCACATGTTGACTTCGACTCACATTTCAAAACCTATGATAATGAATTGCAAGCAATTGAATGGTCGCAAAACATTTGCTTGTAAATTTCCATTTTGTAATTTTGTTACTTACTTGATATTCATTGTACCTACTTCTCCTTCAACGCTAAAAATTCCAAACTTAAGTATTAGTCAGTAAAATAAATAATATGACGAACTTATTAAATTCTTGACAGCTCTTGTTTATAGCGGGTGATCATTAAAAAAATCTCAAGTAAACGTTGAAATGTCAAAGGCATGTCTTGGATAAATCCTCCATTCATCATAATCATAGTCCAGAACTAATGTATGTATCAAAATCAAAGGATTTCGACCCACGATTGGTAAACGCTTGGTACTTCAAATTGATATGTCCTTTATTCATTCCATTCATGGACTTTTCCTTGGTTCATTCATGGTTTGTCCTCGTTCTATTCATGGGCTTAATAAAACGTACTAATGTGAGATATAAAACGCAGAACACTCGCCAGCCGAAATCTCGTCAGGCCACCAAGGACAAATCGTAAAAGAAAATGAAAAGTAATTAAATGTTAGTCGCTACTAGAAAAGGTGTTCTTCTTATTAATAAACAATTTAACAACAATCTTAAGTAACTAAATAACATTACGTAAGTTATAAAAACTGTTGAAAACGCATTCCTTCATTTTCGATTCACAAAAGTGCTCTTCACTCAATACTTCCTATAACATTATTCAAAATAACCTGTTATTTTGAATGAGATCAAATTAAAGCAAATCCTGATTTACATTAATTTGATCGATATTTTTTTTAATCGTTGCCTTAATCATCATTTAAATTTCGAACAGGCGTAAAAAAATTGCCTTTTAATGTGTTGCCATAGGAAGAAATCACAAGGAGTCAAGTCACATGAACTTGATGGATAATCATTAATTGCATTTCTACTGGTTATTCGGTCATCAAAGTAGTCTTGAAAACTTCAAAGTTGTTTTAGTGCAGTGAGCGTTGCACCAATTTGCTGAAAATAGCCATTTGAAGTTGTCCAAACAATGCAATGAGAGCGTTATTTCGATTGCGTTCTGCAGTTATTGTTCCTGAAAACAAATAATTCTCCAGTTTTAACAAATGATCTCATGAAAAGTCTTATATCTCTCGTTGAAATGAGGCCGGTGATGTGAAATAAAACATCATCAGGACAGAGTGTCCAGATTTCGTTGTCGTCATTCATCATTCGGTTTACCTCAGTTAATATAAAAGATAGACTATTGCCGTTTTCACAAATGCATGAGGGATTTTCAGAGACCTTATGAAAACACCTTTAAAACTGTAGTTTTTTACAGGGTGAAACTAAAAAATTGCTTAATAGGCCATTTTTTAGGCTTACCTTCCTCATCTTGGGATATTTTATATATTGTTAGTTACTTTTGACCGTCTTTATTAAGAGCTTTTAAAAAAGAGAAAAAAAGTTTTTTTCTTATTTTAAATTATTTTATGGTAAATAATTAAGTGAAGAAATATGTAACAACACACAGATCACCGCAATAAGAAACCTAAGTTTGTGCTATAACTCGAAAACTACAATGGCAGATTAAAACGGCCTATACTCCTGAATTCTACGTAAAATTTTTTATCAAATAAAAATTCCATTTTGTAGGGAGGAGCAGCTATCTGTTCAGATAAATTTCCAGTTCCACTCTGTAACTTTTTTTATGAAAGTTTTATGAAAATCTGGTACCAATTGGTGAAAAGGATGATTATCCACCTTTTCTATTAACTGAAGTATCTCTTGATAACAATGAAATTTGGACACTGTACAGGGTGATACGCATTGGATGGAACTTAAGGTTTTCTTAGAATCTAGAGGATATATTAAAGAACTAGCATATGCTTCCTGAGCCGAATTTTAAACAAAAAATGATAGGTGTAAAACAATTCCTCTATCGTTTGTAATTTTTTCTTTTCGAAGAGTTTCCATTGGAGTTAATTCGTTAGTAATCGAAACTAAACTAGCCTAGCTTCAGTAGCAAAACAAGAATGACGTAATAGGAATAGTTGTATTTGGCTAGAAAATCTAGTTTCTGAACATCATACTCTGAAGGGGAAATGAGTAGGCCCTTAGAGCGGTCGTGGTTTATGAAACTTCTTGATGTAAAGTTTTGTTCGTTCCCGACACTCGAATTTGTAATACTAAAGGCTATTTTCATTAATTCCTTATTCCAAATTAATAATTTTATTTAAATCGAGAAGAGGTTAATATAGCTTAAAATGATTACCCTTTTTGGCTTTCCAGCGCAGTTGCAGTTTTTTCTGTAGATTCTGTAATTGTCACCACTAGAACTGTCCTCGAGGTTATTTAGAATAATCAATATAAGATTCCACTGAATTTTACAAGTGGTAAAAGTTTAATTTCTCCACTCACTTCAATCCCTCAGTAGCATGTACGAGTGCTTCATCGGCAGCTACACTAAAATTTCCTACGTTGTGAAAAGCCTTTTTCATTAACTCATTAAATTCAGCAATTCAATTTTCCACTATTAGATAACTGTCATCAACATCTTTAACTCATTCCATGTAGACATCTTTGAAACTTTCTTAACCAACTTAATTCTCTCTGGCGCACGTTTATCGTAAACGTCTTCTTTGATAATTTTTGCATCAATTTCATTAGTTCAGTCAACAGCTTCTATTAACACATCACTGCCATCATTCTCTGGCACATCTCCAACATTTTGTAACACCTTTTTTGATATTTTCGGAGCATATTCCTAGATCTTTCTACCTTAACGTCATCAGCTTATTTTACACTTTTAGCTTCAATCTCTACATTGACACTTTCAATGACGATTCGAGATTGAGTACTTTTTTTTTAACCATTTGAACAAATGGCTTCTCGTCTTATCTCTATTTTCTTTCTCAACTTTTATTCAGTAACATTCTTCTCTTCACTCTCTTCACTTCATCAATTTAATTTTTAACCCGCATTTCTCTCTCCTATCATACAATTCTCGTTATCACTGGGAGAAAAATGAACTCACAGATGGCAGCACTATCAAAATTTGCCTTGCATCTCACCGCAATCCAAGTACGCCGGCGCCGTTTCGAAAGAGATACAAGCTCGAACCATCAACCATTGCTCCTCGTCCAATGCCCGCCACTCACGGTCCAATGCCGCAGTACGGTTTCGTTGGATACGACGCAATTGGACAACATTTGATCGTGTATGTGCACAACCAACCGTGTTGAATCCAATTGGGCCTCAGTTAAAACCTGTTAACTGCAGCAGTATGATTTTGTCGAATGGATCGTTTGGATCAAACGTGTCCATTTGCGACAGAAACGTACAGCTGAACGAATCTTCGAAATCCGAAATTTCTGGCTTCCCTGAAACTTTTAAAATAGGGAAAATAGTGGTTGGATCGTGAGTAAACGCTCTATATTTCCGACAGGTTTACACAATTTGGTCGTACTAATCTGATGTAATACTGCGGCGTTGGACCGTAATCCCCCAGTACGATTTCCCTGAATGCGACCTTGGAGAGTTGGACAATGTTCGAGTGTGGCTACGTCCGACCAACAGTGTTGAATCGGATTGGGCTGCAGTTAAAACTTGTAGCAGTACGATTTTGTCGAATTAGACCGTGTGTGCTCGTTTACGGCAGAATCGTACAACTGAAACGCTACGTTGTCTTTTATCCAGGTGCCATAAATTTGTAAATAAATTTAATAAATCAAAATATGTATCTTCGTTCATTTGTAATTAACTTCGCCAATCATCTGGATCTAATCGTAATTCTAGGTTTGTTAGTAGATTGATTATATGAATATTGATTTGAGCAACCATTCTTCCTTACACCACTGCCCTCGATGACTATTTTTTGTCTTTTTTGAACTTGAGGCACAAGTAGGTGGTACTATAGCTGCGGCAAACAATAAGTTTTTATGGTCCTACACTCCCTATCGACGAAAACTTTTACATTGTGGGATTGGATTTTAAGTGAACATTCCACATCCTCAAAGAATTTGTACGTTAAATTTGTACCTTATTGTCATAAGACGACTCATGTACTACTGCGTTGGACTGCGAGTGCCAGCGTTTAAGGCAGTGCTGGCCACGACGCCTTACTGAAGGTGGGTCTGGAAAGGAACGTAAAACAGCCAATTTTTCGGAACACTTTTCCGTAGATTAATTAAAATATTGCTGCATATTTTTAAATTATTTTACATAAAACCGCTGAGTGTAAGTATAAAAATAGAAGATAAGATATGCTCCGAGCATACACGATCTAGGTCGAGATATCTGTGTGAAAACTACCAAAAATTCATGGTACGATGAAGATATCAAAGCACAAATGAAACTTCATTTCTCTAACCAAAGAGCAATTTATGCTATAGACAAATAATTATTAAGATTTTTCAGGTTTCTTAGCACTTGTATAATGTTTATTAAATACAACAAAATATTCAACTTAAATAGTAGGTTTCGGACAAAATTGATTAAAACCTACGCATCTAAACGTAAGTGGTTTTGCTAATTTGAATTTTCTTGCAGTTCTGTTAGCCCACGAGGACCATCAAGCGTATTTCATCTGCGGAACTAACTGAAAATTTCCATTTTTTATTTAACATGGAGTTGCATTTAATATGCGATTTGTCAGTATTGGAACTTTGAGAAATAAAATAGTAAGAAGTTTGAAGGAGATTCTATTTATTGTTCATATTCAATCATCAGTATCGGACATCATTTAGTTGGGATAGCCTGATAACCCTGTTACTGCCCAAATAAAGTCTTAAACGTATTGCCAATGCCTGGTAGAGCATGCAGGGAATGATATACCTAAAGCATAGCAAATAAGCTTCTCTTATAGTTTTTTTAATTCTTCCTAGGCGAGTAATTTTTAAACTTTTTAGCATCGGCTCATTAGTCATTAGTCAACAACATTTATCTCTTATCCAGACACAAATTAGCACTATAATCTGGAATGTGTTAGGTACGCACTTTCCCCAAATGCTTTATGGCCACGGATAGTGATTTAATGTAACGCATTTAAGCTGTCATATTTACGTTAAGCAGATACAAGCTGCCTGGGTTCCTTATCGTTTGACCATGTTCACCTTTTACAGTAAAACTTTGCCAAACAACATTCCTGTCAGCACCTGATATAAATCATTTATCGCTTAGAATATGTTCTCAGCCGGTCACCACGCGCTTTAAATGGAAGTTTAAATATTCACATCCTAAAAGAACATGACAAAACTTTTTCTTATCAAAATTAGTTTGCACCAGTAGGTAGAGACCAGTCGCATCACCATTTATTTTGGTCAATCAAGAAGAAGGATGCCTACCCTAAAGGCTACACCTGAAGACTACTAAATTTTCCTCAAAACTGTTTATCTTAATCGTTTTTTTTTTGACATTTATTAGAGTTCAATATAATTCACGGGAATTTAATAAGCATGGCATGCAAATTTGGTAATGAATGCACTTGATTCTGTTCATTCGTAGAACGTCCTACCTTCGGGTGCATAATATTATGTAAACGCTTACAATTTTTCCCCCTTTACATATTCATATGTGCATACTCGAGCAGCAGGTTTGCTGATGATACTATCGGCAAGATTTTACTGCCTCTATAATACCAGTACTTAAGTAACCTGAGCGATTTTCGAATAATGCAATTTGAAATAAAGTGGTAATTATTTAATGTGAGTACTTAATGTAAAGTAATGTTTCTGAGCAGACTACCAAGACCTGAAGCATGTAGTATGGGGATATCAAGTAACATATGGCTTTGGAAAAAACGTGAAATATGTTAATTCATATATATGTAAAACATTTTGCTATTTATCTCAGACACTTGGCAAGCAAGGGCAAATAATTATTTTCAATAGTAAGTAAAAATGATCTAAAACCAACCTCAGAAGATTCACAGATAGCGAAGTGCGTTAAGCAGGATGCTACAGCCCAAGAACTTCTGGTTAGAAGTAAATGAAGCTCCTTACTTGATATGTGATGCTTTAACCCAAATTTGGTCTGAAGTCAAGTCAAGATGCGACAAAAAGTCAAGTCGGAAGTAAATGTCCATTTATTATAAGAAAAATATTTCTTGCTGGAATTTTGAACCAGTTCGTGTCAGCAGATACTCCTTGGTTGGAGGAGAAATTAACTTAAGCAAGAAGCTAAAGAGCTATCCGATAAAATATAGTTATAACGAAAATATTAATGATGCTTCCTAAAAAATATAAATATTTTAGATCCATCTGAGAGTAAGTTCCATTAAGTAACCAAACTCTAGACGAATGAATATCTAGTTTGCTTGTAAAGAAACAAAGAGCCTTATCAGAGGCTACAAATACAGCACTGGCGATTTTAGGTGGTAATAGGGACTCAATTAGAAGTGAGTTGGTGATAATAAGCCCATACGTCATGTGTGTCACAAAGTAGTTAGAAATTTTATTCCATATAAAAATGACTGAACCCGAAATACATTTATTAAAATTTTTCAAGAAGGCTTTTGGCACATATTAAGAACACCATCAACTCTTAAACCATAAATGTCATTCTCCAGACACATTTAATAGCTCATCGTCTATCAATCACTCCGTACATAGTGTACCATAATAACTTTAAATTGTGGCTTCCATTCATTATATTTGTCACTACGGTTAGATTTTCCTCTCAATTCGCGTTGCAAACAGCAAGCGCAACGTTTAATTATGACGTGATTACCTTTGTCTATTTGGCTGCAATCCAGATCCAAAAATATTACGTAAAGATCTTACATCATACAGGTGATTTTTAGCACCCAGTGCAACCATCAGTGGTAGACATAAGCAAGAAATAAATTAAGAAATAAATAAATACAAAATGGCCATAATGAACGGAAATCCAACATCGTTGGCTTACATGTCAAGTTGGAATACAGTTTGCAAAGTAATAATATTAATTAATCCAATACTAATTAACTTCCGAATACTAATGTCTTAATTGTAATAATTGATAACAGCTAAGTATAAGTAGGTTGGGCAACCACTCGTGAATATTAATACTCATGGGTATAAAATGCTTATTACGCCACAAGAGAGACTAGTCACGGAAATACACTTCATTTTGATGCAGTAAATAAGGTGCAGGTTTTCGCCTTGCTTTAAGGTAATTGTCATTAATCATTGAACAAAAATAATTCTAACTAAATGAGTAAATGCGTGTTGGCGATCAGTAAGTTAACTTCAAACAATTTTAAAATCCAGGCACGCGTAAATATGTCAACATTCGATATCCAGTTGTAAACAAATTTTTACATCACATTTAGAGTGTTTTGTTTAGTTCTATGCCTTTACTTACAGCGTCATATGGATTATTTAGTGCGGCACCATGTAGCTCATATTATCCGTTAATACTAGTTCATAAATTATTTTTTTGTCTCGAAAATGCACAAAACTCCACTAATTACATAACCAGAAAATTGAATACTGTCACAGAAAATTCGTACTATCAGCTACAGATGTACGTATGCATGCACGTGCATTTTTCGGCACTAGTTGCAGAATATACAATTAAAACATCTTTGCCCAAAGGGGGGGGGGGGGTAAATATTACAAGATCTCCAGTAAGTAATTTGCCTTTAGAATAATTGGGGATAATACATATTGAACTAAACTCATAAAGTGTCACAACTTTTTCAAAATGTTACTCATTTTTGAATAAATAATTGCGATTTTATACAGTTCATGGAGATGAGGATATTATCGAAATACTCTGTTACAATTATTGGAACAACGAGAGGGTATCCACTCATTGCAATACATTTGAATAATAGGAAACAATACCAACACGATAGCTCATAATACAGTTGCAATAGTTGGCAACGCTTCCATAATACATAATAGTACTAAAAAATATTCTACTAATTCTTTACAATATTAACAATATCGACGACAGTAGTCGCAATGCGCTCCGAATGCTACAACAATACACTCGTAATTTCAACTTTCTTATGCCCTACAGAGATAAGGAAAGAATGTAACTACTGTGAATCGTACCAATTTGTTAATGGTCGTGGTTTCTTTTGGTGTACCTGTTTCCTGTTAATAATAGATATTTTCCAAAGTACGGTAACTTTCCATCATGGAACTGTCAAATATATGCATTAAAAATATACCATTTTAATAGCATATTACACACTTAGGTTGCAAAATTATTCAAAAATAACATGATAATATATACAGGGAATAATGTATTAAAATTCCATGGATAGGGTTTATCCAAAGACATCATGAATAGATCATATTTTCTTAAGTTGTTCCTCCAATTTGTAAAGTAAAATCCGTTTTTAAGTTTTCGTAGCTTTGGTATTTAGAACTTGCTTGCCTTTTTATGCACATTTTTCGAATTTTGACACCTCATTAGAGGTAGATGCTTATTTGCTCTCCTTATCAGAGATTGTTATTTATTCGTTTCTGTTCTTTTTATAGGAAATTTGATAATTTATTGCTGAGCACCGAAGTGTCTGTAATGACCACCTTTTGGGTCTCTATTTACACTATAACCTACTGTTTAGTTTTTCATCATTCCCTTAGATTATCGACCACGCCTGCAGTTACTCACCACCAGTCATCTAGGCTAGTAAGTAGTTGCTTTTCCTGTGCAACATTATATTTATAATTTTATTGAACTAAAATAATAGATCCTTATTTCTTCGAGAATTCTATTAACAGAGATACATTTTTATCATTTTTGCAAAATAGTTTTGAGGATTCTTTAGAAGAAATACCATTAGAAACTGTTAGACTCATGTGGCTGCAATTAGATGGTGCTCCGTCACACTTTAGTCGTTCAGTGAGGGATATTTAAATACCATTTTTGAAAATAAATGGATAGGAAGAGGAGGACTTTTTAATTGGCTAGCTAGATCGTCTGACATAACCAAATTGGATTTCTTTTTATGGGGGCATATAAAATAAGAAGTATATAAAATTGTTCCTATAACAAAAGAAGATATGAAAAATAGAATTAGAAATATAATTCCGACAATTGATGAGGAAACCTTAAGAAGAGTACATCTTTCATTTTTAAAAAGAATCCGTATTTGCCAACAAGAAAATGGTGAATATATAGAGCACTTGTTAAAATATACCTAATATAGTAATTTCTTGTATTCTTCTAGTTTAATTGTGTTAGCGCGGGGAACAAGCAATTATTTCTTTCTTTCAAATACTTTCTCGTCTAACTTTTGAGCAACCTATAAAATTTTTAAGTATAGGTAAATTGAATTTACACACAATCTCAATAAAGTCAAAAAATCTCGAAAACTATTGTATTAGAGATACATCTAAAATATGGTTAATAAAACTTATGCGTTACCACTAAAGGAAACATATTAAGTAACAAAATAAGAGGGCTTCCATTTGAAGTAAGGAAGTTATGAGGGTTTAAAGTCATGCAATTTTGGAGGCATTTTTCGAGGGTTATGGAAGAGTTTTTCTAAAATTAAGATACGCCAAAACGTAGCTTGTTAAGTCCTCTTGAAGCCCCAGAAGATCGATTCTGAAATTCACAGCAGTTAGGGCACAATACCGATTTCCATGGGACCATGCAGCTATCAAAATTTTCAAATTTTCCGGCATAATTCGAATGTGGTAAATTTTAAACATAAGATACCTTACATAAACTGATCTTAAAATTTAACGAGAAATTCAAAAATGGTGAAGAAATTATGGTGTTCTATTTAAAATAGCGAAGTTTTACATTGAATAAGCTTTATGATGTACCCTGTATAAACGTAAATATTTTTAGTTGATAGTGCTCGAAAAATAAAGTCAATTTTATCTTTACATTTTTTCTCTAAGACTAATAGTTATTGAGTTATCCTCGGCGAAAACCTTAGTGGGACACCCTGTATATATGTATATAATGATACTTGCTGTGCAAAGTATTGACAACACTGTTGGTGCGTGCATGTGTGGTGTGATGCAGGTGCAACCTGTTTTCTTTTTTTTCTACGAATAGCTCGAGCTCGAGCCCCATTGGGCATAACTCTTCAATACTGCTGGGAAATTTTAAAAGGGCGCAATTTTTGACAAGCATAAAATTAAAAAAATACAAGTAACGTCAATATCGATGTTCTCAACCTAACGAAATTCAAAGTCACCAATGTAATGCATTGGTGATTAGCAGTATGTTATGGATGTGTGTGGTTGAGATCCCTGGTTGAAGCTTTCGCGATTGAGCAAGAGGAACCGTTCAGAAAGTCGCTACCAACACCTATACATATTGTACCACGTGTTTTTAAGTCAAAAGCGAAGCACGAATTTGATTTGACAACCCAAAATTGGAAAATCTCTCAATGTTAGATACTGTTTATACAAGTCCTACTATCTCAACATTAGAAAAGGTATTAAAAGCGCTAAAAGAAATATGACTTTGACTTTCTCTATTTCGAAAAAGGTCAAATTTTTGGACCATGAAAAGTAGTGTTAAATCATCTTATTTTAACTTCAGAAATCAGGGTTTCATGTAGAAGTCTCAGCGGCAGCCTGTAAGAGGATTTATTTCATCATCCACATTTTTCTCGGTTCATGTTAATTTATTAACTTGCAACAGTTATCTAGGCAACGTAAATATTTAAAAAATATATTTACCGTTACCTGTTAATCTTTGGTAATTCGTTATTTCGTATTTTTAAGATAAATAAATAAATTTTAGCAGTTGCTTCATGGAGCAGCAAAACTACTGAATCAGTGCTATTTGTTCGTATTTCGATCCCATTCATAAATTATTTGATAAACAGAGAACTTGATTTACTTATGATATCAAACTAATCGAAATACAACTTTTCAAAAAAGTTGCCTTTTCATTTTTTGTACTTTTAATAGGACACTTAGGTATCGTGAGTCACCCTCTATGTCACAATATATTTTACGATACATTTTAGACGTTAAAATATTGTCATTTTGTATATTTTTATTGCTTTTTATTTTTTAAAATTTTACCTAACCATGGTTATAACAAGGTAAGACAATCGTTAATTTATAGGTGGAATACTAAAAATACGTATTTTATGGCCAATAAATAATTAATATTATTAACAGTGAAAGATGTGTGGGATGTTGATTGCATTATAAATAATGTATTGGCAAAACAGTAGTTTTTGTAGTATATTGTATACAAAATACTACGAATACTAAAAATATAAAAAGTTTTCATACGAACTAGTTTACTGACAGAAGCCGTAGGCGAACGACGGCATAATATCTCACAATGATAGAATAACGTTTCAGCCTCACTGTTTCTATAACTGGAAAAACATAAAAATTTATTTTTTGATCCTGTTCCATTAAATTTGAATTCAATAAATTTCGAATGGCAAGAGCGAGAACAACACATAACAGTAAAACTAACAAAAATAAAGACAATCAAAATGGGCTTTTGTTATTATTTAAAGTTAATTAATTAATTAATTAGTTTAACCTCTTGTCAGCCCTCGTTAGAGGACACATTGGAGTGGCATAATGAGCGGTGTGTACGGAATATCAGACCTCACTTGCGCTTCCAAAAATTAATTCACCGTACTGACGTGTCAGGAATTACCTGAGGACGACTCGAGACTTTCTGAGGAGGGAAAAACCAGGTGGGCACTAGACAGAATCGGTTATCAGATGGAAGAAATGGGTATTTCCCCCTGCAAACTCCTCACGCCTTGGCTGACGTCAAAGTTGTCCTCAAGCAGCTGTTCACCTAGCATCTTGATATAAGCAAGCGATTGTCCCCAGTACACTTCTGTCACTCGTTGGTCAAAGCGGACCTTCTCCTCAGGTGAGATAGAATGGTGCTGTATTAGCAAGGCCAGGTAGCCATTGGGTGGAGGTGCTTTTGATTGTTCCAGTTAAGGTGCTCATAGTGTCATGTAGATAATCGACCATGTGTGTATGCGCGCTCTTCATCGAAACCAGACAGCAAAAATCATTAACACAATAGGTAAGGGCCATTGTACTTATTTGTTGTACATCAGATTTCTAAAAAATTTGTAACTAAACTAGCTCAGTTCTGGAAACACGAAACATCAGGAAAACATTTTGGATGGCATCTTGTAGAGCTTGAAAAAGGTCAACGTAGTAGTTATTTGCATAAGATGTGTGGAAAGTGATACTTTAATGTAAATTGATTGCAGGTTGAGTTAACGACGCGCAGCACCCTTATCCTGGACACCCTGTAGTCCACTTGCTGAAGTAGGTCCTTACCCTGAGATCAAAAGTAAAACCGAAAACACTTCTCCTCATCCAAAAATAACCAGATCTATTATAGACCAGTTTCTTATCTACGTAAATCTGTCTGTATCGTGATGTTAAAAATTACCTCTTTAAAATGCACCATCACCTTATGCAATGTGAGAATCAAACTACTCATCTGAAAACCAGAAAAACAAGCAAAACTACTTCTATCGCACGGATTGAGTTTTATCGGCCAGAAAAAGCAGTATTTTTTGTTTAATTTGTCTCTTCATTCAACCTGTGAAATAACTGGTCATTAATTAAAGCGGAAATATTCACAAATCTAACAATTAAGATGCAGATTAGTATAGTCGTCCTCCATTCAGACTGGTGAGCATAACGGGTAAACAATACATTTTCGAAGATTAGGTATTCTGCTAATTAGTATAAGGTTAATGAATTTTTTGCCTTAACAAGAAAAATCCTGTCTGGTGTCTTGAAAAGTCTGAGTTACACATTGCAAGTTTTAGTTGCACGGAAATTGCTAGATGCTTGCACAGTCTTAATTAGTTTATCGTTTTGTGTGAAAATTTCTATTTTTGTTAAAACAGTTCGTGTGACGTCGCAATTTTCTTGCGATTTGCACCTAAACCTTGTAAGGTGTAACGAGAACTTAAAAAAACTTATTGAAATCAAAACGTAATCAGATTTTAATAGGTAGATAACCTGTTTCTGATAAATCCGACGATAATTGTAATAAAAATCTCAAAAACAGCTATATTTGGGCTGGTGTTAACAATAGAAACATCACCACCTAGTGCATGGGCGTGGGCGGAAGGAACTAAAGAAATAACAGACATAAATTTAATGGTGCTCACGGGCGATAATTCCCTTTGCACTTGAGTTTAACACCTTTTGTTAAAACTATTTGTCAATTGGGTTTTATGGACTTTAAATAAAGTATGTTATAATGTTTCTAATGCGGTCCATCTTACAGCTGAATAGTTTCACACGGGTAAATACCTATGGGCCCCATATAACAACCTGCTATTTGGGCCCAATGGGTAGGGACTGTTTGTTTATACACATGCATTGGTGTGGTTTTGTCAGGTGTAAGAAAGTAGCAGGGACATTTTTTAAAGTCTCAAGTGATGACAATGAGGTAGTTAATTTGTGTTTTGAGCGTAAAATTAAATATTAAGCTCGTGTGTGCACATGTGTATTTTCTCCGAAAGAATGTCTCGACAATTGGAATACTTCCACAAGACTTGTTTCAACCTGATGCAAATCTGGTATATTTTTGTTGCTCTGCACCAAACATCACCGAATTACACGATAATTTCTAACAGTGCAATTTTCGGTTATCTACACTGGTGCAATTTTCAATTAACCTGGGACATTAGGAACGTACGAAATATTGCACTCTTAGGATTGCGAACGAACATTGGTACTCAGCGTGCATTTCATTTTTTTTTGCAACTTAACTTGCATTGCATTTGCACTGTGTTAGAATTACAGATAATTTCCAACAAATTACCTATAATTTTCTGGAATTATTCTATTATTGAAGTTTTTATTTCTTTTAATTTAGTTGTAGAAACTCTTCGTTCGGAGGAC
Source organism: Euwallacea similis (assembly GCF_039881205.1). Classification (NCBI taxonomy): domain Eukaryota; kingdom Metazoa; phylum Arthropoda; class Insecta; order Coleoptera; family Curculionidae; genus Euwallacea; species Euwallacea similis. The sequence continues at coordinate 1,316,947 of NC_089632.1, read as the reverse complement.
ACACATCGTTCCTTTGACAGTAAAACTCTGAAAGCGCTTTTGGTACCAAATTAATCGGAAATAAATATGTTAAAAGTAAGGAGGCCAGTAAACAATATCCTTTGGACAGGGTAGTGTTTTGATGTCACGCAACGCATTCGTTAATTTACAAATATAGATAGGATTCGCCAAAACTCTCAAAGTACGGTTTTCCTCATTATTTTTGTTAATTTTTAAGCCAGAAAAGGAAAATAGTAAATATTTAAAAAAATTAGAAATTCTCATTTCTATTATACCTATCATTATTAGAAATAATTAAATTTAATTCAATGTGAGTTTATATTCAGGTCAACGATTTGAAAATTATATTCGCAAAAAAATGGTACCGATGGCCCGTATATGAGAAAAAACATACACCTGTAAGATATGATGATTTAAAGAAACCGGAACAGAAGTCTCTATACAAACCGAGTACCAAATAGACAAGAATGCATTAAATAAATTGTGAATAATTGTTGTTGCACTTAAGATCGATAACCATCTTCTCGGCGTATTGACCATCCCATCAAGAGATCTTTCTTCCCGCCGTCCAAATATTTTTTTTTCCATAGTTTTTTTTAGCGTCCAACAAAGCAGAATGTTTTTCAGGAGTTAAATCCTCAAAATACGATACGATGTATCTCTAAGGGTTCTCCTTGCGACTAAAACATCATATTTTTTAGCACCGTGTCCAAATCAAACTATTATCATACTTGAGCTACTTTCAGAAATATTTTTCACGCGAAAATAATTTCCAAGAACAAGGCAAAGTTTAGTCTATTGGTGAAAAAGTTAACAAACTCTTTCTCAATACATCGTCATTTTCGTTTAGGTTGGTGCCTCAAAATTTCCGTTCCGTTCTATATTAATTTGTCCTCCAGTTTTTTAATCTGTTATCAAGCCGCTTATCGAGTTGATGGATAAAGTTTGTATACATTTTATTAATAAGCTTGTCCAAAGCCTCTTTATCCATACTGCTAACATGTATAGTAGAATCTTTCCTAGACTGGGTTTACTCAATGAACTCATCCTTATTTCAGACTTCTACTTTATTGCGATCGATTGAACGGTGCGTTTGGTCCTCAGACCCAACTTTATTTAGAAGATTAAAATACGTAATATATTACTTATAGAATTGCATAGTTGAACTTAATAGAGGAAGCACAACCCCTAGCATTCTTACTGATAAAAAAAATGACCACTATATTCACGCATTCAAACCACGCATTTTCATACTTAAACAGCAGAGAAGCAACAGCGTGTACCACTTGCCAGATGCTATAACATGACTCCGAGGCAATAATATTATAATAATATAAAGGAATTTGTGGTTTTGTAAGAAGTCAGAAAATGTAGCTGTGCTATGCATTCTATATTTTAATTATTTTCTTTATGGAAAAATTCGTTACCTTGAGGATTGGGAATCCTACGGATATCTTCTAAATCAAAGAATATTCCTACAGCCTTCCTAGCATCATCGTAGATCTGTGGAGTTTCACCATCTTCACTAGAATCCCTCGTATTAATTTCTATTTACCTTAATCTCTTGATTGCATTTAGTCGAAGCACCATTTTACACTTTATAAATTTGACGGTGTAAGTGCAATATCAATAACAAATATCCAGTCGGGATTAAATTATAAAGCACTCTGTTAACCGTTTTCATAAGGCTTAGTAAGGTACTCCAGTAAGAATTCTTATACTGAAAAATCCGACAAACTATTTAACAATGGGAAGCTCTGTTTACCAGAAAGGCAGTGAAGCATCCGACCAGGTCTAAATCCATACACTATAATCACATTAGCTCCTTTTTAAGTTAATAAATGCAAATAGCTTAATTGGTTTAACAATCAAGCGGATCGGCCGCATCAAGGGCTGTACTTTTCCAGAAACCGCACTTGCCACTTGGTCTTATCGTATGAAAGGTAGTTGGTGTATAAATAATGGTTGGGAAACAAAATTTGGGTCTAAAAATAGTTAGCCGATAGGTATTAATCAATCAAATATGCAAATCAAGGTATAATAGGCTACTAGTTTCGTTGGTTCTATATGCATTATTCGTTAAGGTGCCTTGATACAAAAATTCAAGGTTTTCGCCGGCTTGAACCTTCTGACAATGTGCGACCTGAATCGAGTGTTCAGACTTCGGTGTAATATCTATACCGAACTCTACTTATGGATAGCTGCCCAGAATATTTTATAAGGTATCTAGTCGAGTTCTTCATTTGTGTGCACACCAGGTTGACTTCACCTCACCAATGACTCCTTCCGTGGTCTTATGCACTTAAAAGCTTTTCGATCAATAAATTCAATTTGGACTTGTATAGTTACAAAGAGAGAGTAAAAAAAGAAAGGTCGCGTCCAAAGACTTAGTCGGTTTCTTGGCTCAAAGGCAAAAGCTCCAAGAACCGCCTCATTTTCATTCCAAAATCATAACTGGCGCATGTGTTCCCTATTATTAACTGTTTGCGTTAATTATTCCAAACACGCATTATTCACTTGCGCTCTTTTTAATGAAACCAACTATGTGTCTAGACTTAGGCGGCATCATTGCAGGGCTCAAACTTATTTGCTTATTAATCATCTGCATTCAAAATTTTGCTATATTACAGAGGTCAATAGCAACTGGTGCTAATGTTACAATAAAAATATTTCTATTAACTGATCAGATATGATCGGTTGGTGGCAATCCTAAATGCCCTTGTTTGAATTTTTAATCACGAAGAAGCAAACATACCGAACCCTGTACAAGAGCGATCGATAATTAACTTGACAAATGTCCCACCTCATAGTTAAGTGATGAAAAGTTCATATGAACTAAGCATTTGGAATCCATTGCCAAAACTGGCGACAGCGTTAACTTTCGATGTGTATTGTCTTAAAGTTTTTTTTTCTCTGCAAAACTCCTACGGTTTTTCAGATATTTAGGTGAAATTTTGAAATTACGTAAGAACCAGGGCTTTAAACAGCTAAAATGATGGCAACAACCACCATAGGAAGACTTATTGGGCAGTTATATCCTCTTTTATCACTGCAATTTGTTTACAACATAAAAGTGTAATTTAAATAAAATATGTGAGGTAAAATAAATTACAAAAAATAAAACATCATTTTATGACAGTTTAGCTATTTCTTCCCTCTCGTTATCCTCTCCAATCCATCCCGGAACCAGCGAAGCATTAGTTTGGGAGGAGGGTAGTTTAACCACAGGAGCTAACCCGAACTAACCATCAAAAAGAGTCACTCGGCATGAAGTAAACGTGAATTGTCATGTGATAGAATGTCAATTTATTTCTCTATAATTTTATGGCTTTAGTCATAATACTTCTCTTATACAACTTTTTGGCTATGCTCTAACTCTACGTTGTGAGGAATATTGCACTTCCGCAAACCATATTACTTAATGAAACTGCATACGCCAGGATTTGGCATGACTTTTAGGTTATTTTATAGTGGACACACAGCGGCTTTAATTACCTTGGGTGATAGTTTAATTAATCTTTAAGTGGCCTGGCAACACTGGAACGCAGGGAATTGATGACTTGGTGCTAAGTGTATATTGCACAGGGCAGGAAATAAATATCGCACTCAGCAACAACTGACATTTCCGGCCTTGTCCATGACACCAACCGTGAAAACTCATAAAACAAACCAATGAAATCTATTTAATTTATTTGAAGGTTTCGACGATATGCACTAAAAGTCAAAGTGTTGGCACGCAAGTAAACGCCGGCTAATTGAGTTTTGTTGTGAAAAATGCTGCAAGACTAAACACGGAGCCGCCATCAATGTAAATACCAAAAAATGAAAAAGACGGTGACAGTTAAAACGAGGTGCGAAAAATTAATTTAAACAAACAGTCTTCGGGTTTAGAAGATCTACCTACTTGCTTATTTAACGAAAGGCATATTGGAAAACATGCAAGCATCAACTAAGACATCAAAACTATTTTCAGTAGCATCAAAGCTTGTTCAGCGCTGAATTTGCAATGGTTTTCGTGAAATATACAGCTATATTTTAGAACCTTATTTGAAATGAGGATGATGCCTAAACATCTGCAGCTGTCGGCGACAGCCTTAACGAGAATATTGGCCTCATATGTTTTCATAAGAAATCATCTTCCTATTTAGACGCCAATGATATAGAGTTGCCGATAAGTCTGGCAACGACCAGGACAATGGTCCAATATCTCAAAAATCTTGAGAGTTGTCATAACAATTTAAATGTGAAAGTTTTAGGATATAGAATATAATTCTTATGCATAGTATGCCGAACATTCTAAAAGTTATGCTAACCAATCTGAAATGATTTGCGAAATTCTTAGTCGTAAAATGTCTTTTATCGTATGTCGCCGTGAATTTTAGAAATATAAATAATTTAACATTAATGGTACTGTCCATTTTTCGTAGAAATACGTAACACAGCCCTGCGTGGGCACAGAAATGAAAAAAATATTAAAGAATAAGAGGTCGATGATAGAAAATTGGGCAACAGCATGAGGATGGAGGGTCATGTCTTTGGCTATAACCATAAAGAAAACATGTATAATTACACAGCGGCCATAATTAATAGTATTGACACGTAAACTTCTTTATGTCCTGTGGGCTGGACAAGAAAGACTGGATTCGACACATGATCCAATAACTCTATACCTGTGACTGTACGTATACCGGGGTCTGAATTAGACTTTCTTGGTCACGACGTTGTACTGTGTAGACGTGGCCTTTTGAGCTCTTTGAGGTCCTGGATGAACCTGCACCGTGAGGTTTTTATCCTGAGTGGATGCGACGCGATGCTAATCATTTCGATTGTTTCAGATGTATTTAATTCTTATTATACAGGGCAGAGAAATACTGTCTAGTTAATTGACTGATGCTTGAACAAAATGCTAAGGGTTGTTCCAGAATAAGGCAAGAATCCAGAAGGTTACCGAATGACTACCTATACGAGCTTCTGGACCAGAGGATGTATTTTGCAAGTAAACTTCCAATTGACGTTTCGATTTGAATATCCAATTAAATATGTTGAACAACCTTTTATCTGGTATAATTTTTCACATATGAATTACTAAATTAATTCCGTAAAATTACACCAACACTTTAAATAGCAGCTATTTATGTAAACAATTGAGAAAATGACTATTTGGTAACGAGCAGATTTCTGCGGAACGACCGTAACAAGTTCAGGTTAGTAAAATATAATTAATGTTCAATAAGTGAGATTATTTGAAAAAATGAAAAACTGTTTCACGAATAATAATGATCCTCCTGTTAATTGGACTCGAAATATAATCTAAATATATAAAACTTGAGAATATGAAGTCAGAAAGTGATATTGACCGAGATGTTGATTAGTACAGACAGCAAAGGACCTAGACCTGGACAGATATGAAAGGAAGGAAAGATGTAGTTGAATGGCATATGACAATCTAAAATATCTACATAATTAACCTTTAACCATGTATTAATAATGTATTATTACTACACGGTGTACTCAGTTTAATATGATTTACATGGGTACATCCTTATGAGGACATTCTGTTTTTCCTGTTGGAGATATGGTGTGGATTATAAATAATTAAAAAGTGGCTTTTTAAAAACCTTATATCTCACTTTTATTATTGAATAGTTGCTAGCCAATTTTCCAGATGGAGTGTAAAAGAACACCGTAATTCTGAAAATACTTTTCTTCAGAATGTGAAGGATAATAAGACAAGTTTTCCATAATTCACTATTTTTCATTTTCACCTGGTATCTACGTAACGGACAAGATATGAAATAATGGGACCTTACCTTCTTGTTGTCCTTGTTAGGTACACAAAAACGCAATTTTTTCTCGTTTAACCCACCTCGTAGTTCCAACTACGTTTTTCTCCAGCATTATTCCTTCAACATAATTAAAACACCCCCATAAGAGTCCCATGTACATCAAACTAATCCGGACACACTGTATGCATATCATGACAATTGTGGTGAAATCCTACAAAGCTCCTACAACATTACTGTTTTGTGTAGATGTGAGACAATTTAACTAATTAAAATGCTCTTCACATTCTTTATACGGAAAAATTCAGTTTCCTCATAATACATGGAGAAACTACCACTATAATCCCAATAGGTGATCTGTGTTTCTATACGCAACATTATATATTACAGATTTTACAATATAAAAACTTGCGTAGGGGCAATTTTATAATTATCAGGGTCCGGGTAGCGAATTCTTAAAATTTCGTTGCCGTTATGACTAGTTTGTTACCGACAAGTCCACAAACTGATAACAAGAAATATTTCATAGTTTTCGCAGTCGTAGACAAAATATAGTGTGAGACACGTCTGAAAATCTCTTATCACACTCGTAAGACATTGTACTATTTGCCTTCAGCTCACGTCAATCGTTTGACGACACGCGTGACTCGTGTGAAAAGTGCGGTTTTCAGTGCGAGTTGCACAATATACTATTACTGAACATGTGACGTAAAGTAATACTTTTAGTTCGCAAATGCGTGCATTAGAGCTACTTTAGTGCACGCTCATTAGATACACACCTCTCTTGTCTAGAGGACGTCTGTCGTCTAGAGATACAGGGTGTTAATTGAGTATATGTATTGCTGCCTTGTCCAGCAGAATTTCACTGTTTACATAAAACTATGCATTTCCTGATACGTGCCTGATTTGAGACTTCCTGATATGTACCTAATTTGAGACTTTCATTTTAAGTTCTAACGTCTGTTTTAACACAGTTTTGAAGCACGAGAGGCCTTTTGAGATTAGTAGACTATTTTAACTTGGGTTGAAAAAACATGTTTATTTTATTTTAAACATATTTAACATATGCCTTGAAAATCAAATCTTAAACATTATAGAAGAGTTCTAGACACAAAACGTTCAAAACATGCTTTTTTAATAATGGACCAACACAAAAAACACACGAAGTAGTTGTGCTTATATACTAACCTATCAGCGTACCTAAGTTGAACACTGTTAATTTACTGGTATAGGAGTAGAAAACTTAATTTAATAAACGCTTAGATGTCAACTTGAGCACTTAAAAAAGTGATATATTAACTATGAACCATCTATCAACGCATTCTACCAACCGTGGCAACGTGCAAAAAACGATTCCGGTATTCTCCTAACCTGACGTCTAATATACATATGAGTCCGAAAACTTTAAGAATACCACTTCGTCATCATTTTACCACCCCCACACCAGTTAGTTAAACGAGAATATTATGACATTATGGTGTTTTTCTTAAAGCATTTGGACTTTATACTTTTCCTTTCGCTTTTTGAATGATGAGGGGACTCCCCTGCAAGATAATATAATCGATAAACGACCACTGTAATTTTACTTTCAGAGTAAGATCGTAACATTTTCCGCCCAAAATATATATCTTATTACTTGTCCAAATATATTTGAATATATTGATAATTTTAGTCTCTTTTAAGTAGTGAAATAATCTTTTCTTGTCCACGCATTTCTTTCGGAAAATTACTGATCAATTTCATTCAAGGTTCTTCCTCTTCCCCCTTCTCATATCATTTCATGAAAAGTGTCTACCGTTAATAACGTCACATGTTATTTCTGTCATTATTGAAGTTGACGGTCAAATACAAAAATCTCCGGACAAATTCAATATGACTTGTCCGTGTTGGTCAAATATTTCTTCAATTATTTACCAATAAGGCAATTGTCTTAATCGTTCAATCCTACTCTACTTCAGAGGGAATAATCCCCGCGTCTATGTTCTCGGGATACATTTTTTTATTGAACAAAAATGTTTTTATAATAATTATTTTTAAACATAACAACCGTTTTTAGGCCATTTTAAAACATTTGATATGAAACTATGTATATTAAGATGTAATGAATGACGCTAGTGGTAGGTTCTGTCGTTGGTGTTAAGGTAAAACAGATTAGTTAGTTGGTTGCGAATGCAAAGAGAGTGTATTAGAAATTAAGCTCGATATTATATGGAAATCGCTACAACTAGAAGGTTAAAGGCATATAGAATGTCTTAAAGATTTTTGTACAGTTTGTAACTCAATTAATAGCTTCGTCATTAACTTTTAAATGCGGTGAATTGAGTTTAATCAGAATTACACACTTTTAAATTTACACTCGAAAACTGTTCCCCCTTGGAATGTAAATATGGATTTCACGCACATATGCTGTAAAATGCTAAATTCAAATACGGTAAATCATTTTTTTTCTACGAGTGCCTTGGAAATAAATAAACACCGAGCACTAATAAACGTACACATAATTTGAAAATAATAAATTGAAAACTACCAGGAACAACCTATCATGTGAGGATGCATGCGGGTGCTTTACATATGATAGAGAGTGTACAGTGGACTTTTTGCACACTAATCAATAAACGATAATATTGTTTTTGTCCAGATTAAAATATACAATAAAGGACGTTCTTGTATTCTTTGCTAAGTTGAGGCATCTTTCCATTATATCTTTAAACATTGTCATAATTTTGACAACATAAAATTTGATTTCTCTCAAATTTTGACACCTTTTCGCGTATAGCATTTTAAGTAGGCGCTTCCTAGAGTGCTTAAGTGTGTCTTAATTCTAAATTTCTGTTTTAATTTCGCAAACAGATATTTAAATTTAGGTTATTCCTTTTTTTTTTTGTATTTGACATGATAGTATTAACATTAAAGATTGATAAAAAAACTTGTGAAATAAAGCAAAAAACTATGTTCGGTTTAAGATATTTGCTATTTCTACGGATCCTCCAACTTGATAACGAGAAAAACGGTTAATTGCTAATAAAAAACTTTCCTCGATGCTCACCTAACGTACCTAGTTTCACAGCAGGAACATCCCACGACTGCCTTATAAGAACAGTAAGAACATGTATCAAAATTCACTGTAATCTTGCACCCAGTGGTACTAAATCTGCTAATAATTCATAAACTTGAACGATAGAACACTCCCAGGTAGTGATATTTCTAAAAATATCGTTTTCAGTACCTAATCACAAAACAATTAGAATGAGCATTTTTTTTTAATTATGTGCCAACTTCGTTTCAAGATTCTCATGACTTCTTTTCTTCCATTATATCTGGCTTCATTTCCTCTATCAACTACATTCCTATATTCATAACCGTCGAAAAAATAAATATATTCTTTTCATTCTCTCTCAAGGGTATTTTATTTCCCGACGTGCAACCATAGGATCATAGTGATTACTCATCTCAAAAATTTTAGCTGACTGGTCAATTATAGCAACTAGCCACAGCAGAAATGGCAGCATATCTTAGAAGTCGGAAATAGGTAGCCGGATTAGTATTAATTGCAGAAGAGGGGCACTTACTTGCTATCTGCTTCTGTTCGTCTCTGAAAGTTCCAGTAGAAAGACAAATACAAATTGACCTAAAAATGTGGATTTTTCCCACATCACGACTTCCAATTACTACATAAGAGAAAAAAAATTCTAAAGAACTTACCACATCCCCTTTTTTTAAACTAAGGTAAAATCTGTCTATGCAAGAAAAACAAACAAAAATTTATTTGAATTTCAGGTTACCCAGAGAGTAACTCTTGACTTGAGTGTGGCTTAGGTCAAGTTAGCTCACATGACAAAAAACTTTTTGTGGGTTGGAACAAAATGGAATAAATCAAGAAGAAATCTCTCATAGTTATTCATTGCAGCCGCAGATAAAGTAGTGTAAAATCAGTACCAAAAAACACTTATCACTCTCATGAGATATGCCGCACGCTTTGAGTTCGTGTCACCAAAGTATCTTACTTGTGTGGAAAGTGCTATTTTCGACACCTGACACACAATATACGCCTGCATGCTTGCACTTCCATTTTTGCAATATCTCCTTACTTTTTGTGAGTTGAGCACGGGGACAAACATTAGTACGAGCAAACCTCATGATTTATTATTTATTGATGAAATTAAATCAACTCTCATATTTATTCTGGCAAACACACTGACGAATTGAACTGCATAATTGTTGCCTTTCTATCGCAGGAGACAAAACTAATAAAAGTTCATCAAAAAATAGAATGGCCTGTATAAGAAAATCGAGTACGAAAAATTGCTAAAATTGAGGTTGGATTTATAGGTTCGATAATATAAGCGGTAAGACGTATCGTTAAGAACGATGCTATAAATCCAACTTTACGTAAAGTTAACTGCTTTGTAGATAGAAATTAATACTTGTTGGATAAATAACCATACTTTATTGAAAGAAAACTAGAAATAATCAATTTAAGTACCTTATTGGCTGAAATTATCACAAATTAATAGGCAGCAAATTGCTCATAAAAGCAAAATCAGCAATTGATTAAATTACTGAACGTCTGGTAGACGTCTGATTGTAGTATTGTTTAAACCCGAGTTTAGAACTTTTTCTGATTGTTTACAACTGAAATTCCATTCACAGAGAATTCGTGTTGTTATCATTGTCACTTCAGTCTTGCGACGATTTTCTATGAATTTAGGGACATTCCAGCTTAAGTATGAACATACAACAGGTTAAGAACGAGAGTAAATTTTAATTGTTGGTGAATTGAATCTTTAGTGGTTGGATTCTGCATGTATCTCAGTAAATATTTTTATTTCTTACGAATTTCTTCAGACGAGTTGATATCTGCACTTGCAGATCTGTTCATTCCACTTCTTAGGAATCGGTTTTAAGAAATGTATATGGTAAATTTAAAACTGAAAAATATTTCCTTGGATTTACGTTCTATATATAAAATGCCCTAAAACAAAACTGTTTATCAGATAATTAACAGTATTTATTTCACCACAGTCCTAATTAAAAAGTAAGCCCGCTTAATCGCAGTCACTGGAAATGGAATATCATCTGTTTAGTTTTCCAAAAATACCTCTTATTTTCTTTTACCTCTGAGCGCCAAAAAAATAAACAAATAAAATGCTTACCCTCGCCTGCTACTATTGACAGATAATTAACAGGACACCCCCAAGATGCTTGTTTTTCTATTTTAATTAACGGAAACGGTAGGCAACTTGAAATAACTCAATAAATCACCCAAACAAGATTATCTGAAAATTCACTAATTTCTCTTAAAGAAGCACTGCCACTTTAAACTGCAAAGTATTCACGTAAATTAGGTCATACCGAACACTATAGGGTGTTCAAAGTCGCGCAACCTTATCAGTGCCACAACCGGCGTAAAAATTAATTTGGTCTTTTAGAACTTTGCTTAGGATACTGAACAAGTTTTATCAAAAATTGTCAGAAATGTGACATATTTGGCATCCGGACGTATTACGATTCCGACGCGAAATCTTTACGAAGACTGGAGCTAAAGAACGGTCTGTTCAGTCGGTGGTAAGGAGCGCGAAACGATACTGTTTATATACGCGACTGTTGAGGTTTGGCTTCAAGAAGTTTTCGAGTTAAGTCCCTACTACCAGAGGTGTTCCGACTTTCGGACGAGCTATCTGGGAATATTGTTCAAACTTTATAGGAATACTTTTTTTTGTATATTCTCTATGTTCTCCTTATTCATGCAACTCAATGAGCATTTGCGGTATCTGCAAGTGACAGATTTCTTTACACAAATCGCAAACAGGGTGATTCTTGGCTTACCTATCCCGTTACTTATATGCGCAAACTTGGGAGTAACAGTGACACAAAACGAAAAATATGCACATAAACATTTCTAGTTTCGAAGATAACGCGAGACACCTCTATACATGTCCTTTGTTGGGAGGTAACAGGTTGGGTACTTTTGTAGGTCAATAGGTACCTACTTGTTATCCATTGTTGACGTCTTGAAAGTTCATTTTTTACGCTATTAACTGTAATGATGATTTCTCTAACGCACAGTTAAAGGCATGAGGTTGGCGTGCGCCGTTTTTTCTTCATTTTATATTGTCACGAATCGTCCCAGGTTTTGCCAATAAATTAAGAATCAACTTGCATAAAGAAGTCTAGCAAATAATTAAAAAAAACAGATTATTGCATTCAAATAGGTAACATTACACGTCTTTCGCGTTTGAACAAGCTGGACATTGTAATACATTCTACTCTGAGCGTTTTTGGTGCTGAACAGTGTTTTCGGGACAAATTCTCGATTGCTTCCTTCTATAAGTTGAGCACCACCTATGGTAACGTGGTAACGGGAGTAAAGTGCCTATCAGGGAGTTTTTAGTCGAAGAAAAAAGTTCAATTCGACGTTCGTTGTCTTAACCAGTGGTTTGAAACCTGAGAGACGTTCTTGACCGCAAATTCAGACGTGGGAACGAATTCTTAGATAATCGGTCTAAGCAATGAGCAGAGAAAACTTTCAAGCTACCAAGATTTCGTCAATGTTTATTGCCATCATCAGGGTGTTAATACTTCTTCTAAAAGTCGAACTCACAACATGACCAAATTACCCGCACATAAACCTACTAGTAAAATCACCCACGTTATTGGTGGAATTCAGGTCATTAAAATTGTTAAAAGTACATATTCCATCGCAAAGCCGGGATAGATCGGACACCAGAATAAAGAGCAGGTTAGAAATAATGCTGTTTATTCTGGTGTCTTGTATATCCTGGACGTGTGATGTAATGTGTAATTTAACTTTGAATAATTTTAACCACCTTAATTGACAACCACTAACGGAGGTGATTTTGTTTAATGCACCAGTAATCTGATCATGTCCCGACCCTTATATCTAGAAAAAAATTCATATGTGATGTTGGCAATAAACGTTACCGAAAGCTTAGTAGCTTAAGAGTTTCCTTTGCTCATGGCCCAGGACCGATTACTCAAGAATTCCTGCCCACGTTGATTTTTAAGACATGAAATAAAACAGGTAACGGGCTATCCAAGATACATAACACTTTATTTTCAGATCTCGGGCAAACAGCTATACTGACAGAACGGTAACTAAGTACAAATAAACAGAAACAATGTCCTAAATATAATGCAGGAGCTCACCTTCTGTTTCAGAAAGAGAGGCTGAAAGTAACGGATTTACGGAGACAGAAACTGAACAAACTTTGTTGATGTTTACTTTTTGTATAGGTTGTGTTTGGTGGAGTAATGTATGAATGGGATTCAACGAACGCCAAGTCCTTCTCTATGTGTTAATAATTTGAAGAGGACCAGAGGATTAGGGGAGTGTTTGAGGTTCAACGAACGCCATGTCCCTGTGGTGGTGATGCGTTAATAATCCGATGAGCGCCAGAGTATTGGATGAGTACACGGGGCTCAAAGAACACCAAGTCTCTGTGCGGGCGATGTGTTAATAATTCTTTCATCCCTAAACTATCGTGTAAGTGTGTTCTCAACCAACGCTAAGGCCCTCTATAGATGATGTGTTAATAATCCAACGAGCGCCACACTATTGTGTAAGCGTGGGCGGCTCGGCGAACGTTAAGTCCCTGTGTGCGTGATATGTTAATAATCCGATGAGCGCCAGAGTATTAGGTGAGCATAGGGGACTGAACGAACGTCATGTCCTTGAGTGAATGATGTGTTACTAATTGTTATTATTCCCGTGAGCATGGTGTTATGTAAGTATGTGAAGCTCAACGAACATCAAGTCCCTGTGCAGGTGAAGTGTTAATAATTCCATGAGCACCAGAGTATTGGAGTGGAGAGGGCTTCATGAATACCACATCCCTGCGTGGGTAATGTCCATCAAGCATTAGATTGTGGTGTACTTGTATGAGGCTCATGGAACGTCAAATTTCAATTAATTGGAAAGAGAGGCCTGATACATACGACTTCGGTCCCTTACAAGGGGCGGGTGAGCTTCAGACAAACTTTCTGCAGGAAGAACTCAACGGGAATATTCTGCTAGGCATATTTTCTGACATGCTCTTGTGATAATCCGTCATCTGCTATACAGGATAGTCTTGCAAACAAAGGAGGACTAGTGCCAAAATGACCGGATCCTACTAAAACACTGTTGCTGGTTGACTGACAAGCTCAAAACTTGAGACTAGCTTGAAGATGAGGCATGAGACACAGTCCCAGTCAAATGAGCACAGCATCTATTTAAATGTATAGGAGCGTGCTGCTAACTTGCACTAACACTAACGTGAATACACTTTTCAATATATTAAATGTTGAGCTTTACTTGAATGGGACGTAGGAGTTGCTATAGTATGAATCGCCATACAGGGTGTGTTATAATAGTATGTCATTAGGTGATTGGTTTATCCATGATTTACAACGCTTCAAACTTTGCAAATGTTCCGTTATCAAGCTACAGTTTGTTTAAGCGAATATTTTTCTGTCTTGGTTTTATTCACTTTCACAATCAATGCAGACCGCATTTAATGTTTCTATCACAAACAAAAACAAATTATTTATGTTCGAGTCAGTCGACAATTTTAAAATTTGGCCTTTAAAAAATTTAGAGAACATCAATTTTTTTACTGAAACGCAGATACCTACGTTGCAGACACGGAAAAATACTTTAAACTAAAAAGTTCCTAAATTAAATAAAAAAATCAGTTTTATGATTTTTTTATTTAATTTAAAAATTTAGTTTAAAAATAAAGCACTCTGCGAAATAAATGTGGGAGGTGAAACGATATTACTTCGTATACTATTTTAAGCAATTGCTTAATGTAGAGCACAATAAATAATAATATACTCAAAATTTGTGCAAAATGTCGCAAAAAAGAGCAATAACGCAAAAAACAGAAAATTTCTTACAACACCCTGCAGCTAACCTGTTCTCGATTTCAAAGATTGTCTGAATAACCATAATATATAAATGCGAGTTGTGATATTGAGTAATTCTGTAGGTTACGACTAAATATATTTAAACTAAACCGCCGATATATTGGGGACGCAAACAATTTGGCAGACGGTCGCACCCATGAATTATCACTCCGTATCCTTTCCATAAATTCAGATTTTAAGCGTATAAATTCACAGTGGCCCCGTGTAATTCTAAAAATTCGATTTTCGTAGAATTCCTATATATTTTCGCCGTTGAGTTATTGTAATTCTTGTACGTCAATAGTTCACCAAGCATGTAGATAAAAATTCTAAAAGATAAACAAATCTACATTTGCCATAACTTACTGTTAAAACAGTTAATCTCCTATTTCCGTATGCTTGCGGCTTGGGATCTATGCTTGTATTGACGAGAAGGAATTATATTCATATCAAAGCTTTATTCGGAAACCTTTAATCCATCATGAATTAATTCAAAATGGGAGATCCCAACGTATGTATCATTAAAAACAAAGGAACTAGGATATAGAGTGTAATTATCGAGTTTTTATAGCTGACTTATCTGGAAATTCAAAGAAAGAAATTCGATTAACCTCAATGATTAGCACAGAAGATTTCATTTCACTTGTTGAAAAACGTTCCACATTGTATCATTACCCTATTTTACGAAGTTGCTTGCCTGATGAGTGCCAATAAACACGAAATCGGTAATGGTCTACCATGGAACTTTATGTACACTGATACAATGAGGAAAGTTTTTCAGCACGGAGTAAAAATTTCGGTGCTAATCATTGGGGTTAATGGAATTTCCTAGATATCAATTATCACTTCCAAGAAGTCATGGAGAAAGACTATAAGTTCAAGGAAAATAGGACTATTAATCCCCGGAGTAAGCAGGAGGAAATTAAAGAGAAACTTAACTGTTTTACATACAAACCTGTAATTTTTAATTCATTTTTCGTTTAATACTTTATTTCCTTAATTAAATCAAGTATCAAACTATACCACATACTCGACAGTTTTGATTAATACATAATTATCCTAAATGTTCAAAACGTCCTCCATTCTCTCTTGAATATAACCGTACATTATTTAAAAGCTCTTTCTGGTTGCTTTTGCAAAGAAAGCACTGTAGCCCAGAAACGCGTTAATTTGAATTATAACATAGAGAAGTGCATTCACATCGGTGAACCTTTAAGGTGAATCTTACCTCCTTCTCCAAATGCCAGCTTCCACTAGATTAAAGTTTCTTAAGGGACAAAGAGAAGTATTTAAATTATTTGCTTTTGCTGCTAATGCGTTAATCAATTCGTTCAGGAAAAAAACATTCTATTTATTTGGTAGGAGTATCATATGAAGATTTCCATCGTTTTTAAAGTTAATATTGTACTAAATTTCTGAGTGTTTGGCTGAAAGAGGGGGGTCAGAAATTTAGCTCATGCCAGTCAAATAGAGCACGGGCTTACGACGTCATTTCTCATTTGGGCACCATGGGATTACCGTAAATATCGATTATGTAAATCAATTTGGGCCGAAAAATTACGAATTTGATTCTCGTAAAAAATAAGGAAATTCCAAATCATCATTCTCGAAAAGAGCGGTTGCCTGATGTTTCTATTACCTCTGGATAGTAATTTAAGTCAAAATATCCTGAACTTTTTGACTAAAAGATCGATAAAACCATTTATCGACTTCAGATCGATACTCCCTGAAGAGTATTCTAACAAACAAATGTGTTATGCCCGCGTTCTATTTGATATTACGTGCGTCTATGACCTCATTCATTTGTCAACTTCGATCGCTCTCCTGTCCAGTGTCTATAAGAAAAGGGAAAAATCATTGACTTTCCATGGCGAACCGAATTTTTTTTTGTTGCACTAATACCCATTAAACATCACCCAACTAGGACGATAAGAAGATAAATATGTTTTTCACCTTACCTAGAAAAGCTTCCTAACGTATATAAACAATGACCATAAAAAAACCGGCTATTGATGGAAAGTTTTGAAAATCCATTTATATAAATATTCATTTACCCAACTTAACAATAATACATTGAGGATATGTGTTGAATAAGCATTTTAAAGCATTAATAACGAAAAAGAACCAAATCAAGTAATAATTTGCAACTATGCAGATATTGGATTTTAGGGCATTCGGTCGTCTTTTGTCGGTCATTATTCAATGCATTTAACGTGAAAGAATCAAAAAGAAAGAGGCCACGTATAATAAGTTGTAAATAGGTAAAAAATAAAATAAAACGAACATTTATTAATAAACGAAGATAATTTATTAATAAAATATACAAATATTTTGAATATTAGAAATATTAACATAAAATAATGTTTACTTCAAATTCGCATACAAATTAAATGACCGCCCACATCAGAATTTGAATTCGCGCCTCTTTTCATCAGTCAAATGAAGAAAGAAAAGTTCGTGTAGGATGTTTTCATGAGATGAAATATTTTTTCGCCATAAAAATGTATTTAAAAAATAATTACCCGTGCTTTCACAATCTCTGTAAATCTACAATGAGATTTGCCGTTTCTGTAGTCGGTAAGAATCTGTGTCGTACAGGGGTGATTTCTAACATTCGATGTGCCAGAGTTTTAAATGGAACACCTTGTATACTAATATTTCGTTAGAAAAAGCTCTTCATGTTGATTTAAAAAATATAAGGGTTTATGATGTTGCTCTAACGGTTTTCATGCAAATATAGATTATGTGTTCTAGAAAATTGAACTAGACAAAGATTGTTTTCATAATTCATCATTTCATAAATTTTATCTTACACAATGAAAGGGTTGTCGAGTATACCCTGTATTATAGTTAGCCGGTATAGATAGATATTCAATATAAAGAAATGTTAATAAAGAAAGAAAATATTCACGGAAGAAGTTTGGCTTGACTAAAATTTCTCACCCTGTCGGAGTTGCGTAATTGGCATCTTAATATAAAGATATTTAAAAAAATTAATAAAAACTTTACACGTGACCCAAAAGGAGTGTAGAACTTTGAAAGTATCTAATGATTGTCTAATGATAAAAAGTACGAGGAAGAAAATGACGAGTCAGATTAAAGTTCCGAAAAAGTCGATGAACCATTAACCAAATTATTCGATTTGCCCACAACTGGCACGATGAAATGACAACAACCGCATAATCCGATAAAACATACAGAGACATAAATATCATGGTACCAAACTGAAGAAATTACAGTCACCCGTTGAAACCCACCTGACATCTTTCGATCAGTAGATACACTGGGGAAACCCCAATACAGAAACCATTCTTTCGGTACTAATTTACAACCAAAATTCAAATCGTAACACAATACACAATTTTCTCCGTTTCTCTCGTTTTATATCATTTATTTAAATCTTTAAATAGGTTTCGTATTCTTCATTCTCTCGTCTAAAGCACATTCTTCCTCTAACGCGCGTGGGTTTGCCCTGAGTTTACTGATCCTCTTTCTGCATGAATGGTATTCTTCTTTTCTCTTCTTCCTTCGTTTCAATGAAGAGGTAAGTATTTCCGATCTTTCAATGTCTTCCGTTTAAAATCTACATCACCGTGAGTTGCGATTTGGTACCTGACATTTTCGGGGATTTCCTATATTTCAGACTGGAATATTTCGGAAGCTGTTCCGATGAATGTTTCTATTTCACCGGGTATGATCAACCTGAATCAATCTGTACTAACCCTAGATCTTTTAGATAGGTACTTACATATCTAGTAAAACTAGTACTGCACTCACGCGAAATTTACAATTCTATTGGCAGTTCTTATGCAAATTTTTGTGTCTCATTAAAAAATCAATTCAATAGATTATGACCTGATGTGATTTGTTGCTACGAGGTTGAAGAGCTGGTGCAGTGGCACTGCATCAAATGTTGTAAGTGACCCGTTAGTCTACAAAGAATGATTGGCAAAGCCCCAAACTGCATGACTTACTGCACTAACAAATTGCAGTCTAATTCAATATTTTTTCCACGTATCTTTAATGTGTCTTTTAAAATTTTGGTTTTATATAGATATGTATTTTTGAATTATAATTTCTAGTTCTAATGATCCCTGTGTAGAATTGGAGTTACAATACTTACGACTTCTGGAAAGATTTGACACAAAAGAATAATAAATTTTATATTCCTTTGAATCGACTCTAGATTGCACAAAGTCCACTTTTTTACAGAGTTACGTGCAAAGCTAATTTTGCCAATAGAAAATGTTAATACGTTCATGAGTAATCTGAACATCATGGTCATACTCTGAATTATTTTTGAACTAATGTTGACAGCGCAATTTAATGTCTATTCGAAGCGAATCTTTTTAATTAACGTGACGACTTTTAATAAAATTTATAATATATATCTATTTAAATCAATTTGCTAACAGCTAGGACATAACTTCTGAAAGTCGGCAAATTGGTGAAATACATATTTGACCGTATGTTAAACATCACTATAATCAAAACGGTTAAAAATCAGTATAAGATATGCTAGAAGAAATGTAACTTCACATAAAGTCTTGAAAACGGTTACCATTTTAAATTCTCCAGAATTTTATTTTTAGACATAAAGCGAAGCACCCTGTATGTTACGCTAAAAATTTTAGTTACTTGCATTCCTTTCATAGATTTCTATGGAAGTACATTGAATGGCCTGGATTTACATTCCCATAAATCCCAACAATTATACGACATTTTTCTAACGAATACTAACGGTTAGGACTATAAAGCAAATAATTATTTCATCTCACTAAATCATCACGGGCTTTGTAATAATCCTCTTAACAGGATCTATTTTATTTGAGATTTATTACCAATATTTGCCTCTTGCTTAGCCGCAATAAACTATCTCCTATCTACCTACTGTTATTAAATAGATAACCAAGTATTATATGCTTCACTGTAAAATTAGATCCCTGGACTGTTATAATCTATTACGAAAACATTTATCCTTCTCACCGTTCTCTGGCACTCAACTATACCATGACCTTTTCTATGGCTCCAATTTTCTCTCCCGGAACATTTTTTTAACTTAACTACTGAAACGATCGCATTCTGATGACTTTCTTACCTTAAATTTCAATATAAATCACATGGCACTCTCAGTGTAAAATGGTAGCAAGATGCATGCCCCTGACACTTTATTAAAGTTTCAAATAACACAAACAAAAAACAAAACTAGAAAAAACCTTCTTTTTGTTACATCATGTTGTTACCGCCATGAATTTATCATCTTAGCTGTCATTCAAATGTGCAAAATTCAACGGAAACTAATGACTAGAAATTCGTATTTTATCACATTTTATGTAATTTTTTGTTATCAAAACCATCGAAAAAATAGAATAGTTCAGTAATAGTTCCAGTTGTAGAAGTAAATAAATACGTGTGTTATATCGTGGTAATTTTTATATCGCGGAGTCAATCCTTCGGCAGCTGTTCGTAAATACCCACCTCGGTTGGTCTTTCACTTGAGCAGCCCTTAATGTCTTTTGATTCTAGTATCAATAATACTTTAGGTACATAAAGTAATAAATTATCAATAATATCAATAATACATTATAGGTTGACAACAGGAAGTGAATACAATCTGTAACTTTCTTGCTATTTCATATAAAAATTTAACGTTTGAATCTGTCATAATGTAAGGCAAAATTTATACCTACAAAAAATAAAGCACAAGTGCGAGAAAAAATATTAGTTTCCACACGCTAATGCGTGCGGTAAAGTACCAATTAAATACCTACCAAATGCGGAAAGTGACACATTTCCATACACGGTGGCGGTTGGCTGAACGACGGGAAGCCAAGTTCGTCCCTGCAACGAGTACGAAAAAGACGGTTATTATATTCAAGTTCACACGCATTACTCACATTCAACCAAGTTACAAATTTTAATAGGTGAAGTATCGGGATAATTCTTGGGTTCAACAATGGAAAACTAAGAACTACAGCTATATTCGAAACAACACAAGACATTAAAAATATTACTTTAGAACATTGATAGTAAAATTGCAGTTATTTGCGTTTTGAATACATATGAATTATGTCATTATTGCTCTATCTTCCTGGTACCCGCAGATAGCGTTGCACTTTTAATCAGATGGCATGAAAAACTGTTTATTGTTGAACTCGTCTCCAAAATTCTGTTGGATATTTTTGTGTCATTTTTAACGTATTTATAGAAATAACTTCCTTTGATTCTTATAATACTTTTTCAACCTCCATGGATTTTAATAGTTGTTACAAATTCCGGAGGATGATCTACAAAAATAGTGCTCTGTATATTGTGTGGCTCTAAATTGTACCACCCCCTGTTAACTTTTCAAAAATTCAAGAGCACCATTAATTAGAATAAAAATGCTATTTTTTGACATATATTCATTTTTTTTAATTGTTTAGGTTACCGGTAACGCAAAATAACCGATTTTTTAAATTGAAACATGGGTCAAGTGAACCTTCAAATTAAAGTTCTTTCAAAACTACATTTAATTGTATATTGTGGTTCAAAATATATCGACAAGTTTTTGGGAAAAATAGACATAAATTTGACAAAAAATTCAATGCAAATTCAGTGAAATAGCGCATAAGCAATGAAAAAACTTGCATTTTTTGCCAAATTTATAACAGTTTTTTTCAAAAACTAATTGATCGATTTTGAATCTCAATACACCATTGAATATAGTTTTGAAAGATTTTTAATTTGAGGGGTCAACAAATATTAAAATTTTTAAAAATCGGCTATTTTACGTTACTGGTAACCTAAACAATATTTTAAAATATTAGTAAACGTTAAAAAATATAGTATTTTTGTCCTATTTAATACTTATTTTGAATTTTTTAAAAAGTTAATAGGGGTGTATAATTTAGAGCCGCACGGTATAATTCTGGATTGATTAGTCCTAAATATGCTGCAATTTCATGTGGTATTTTGCCGAACATATTTATACCAATAATGTGCATCGGGCATCTTTCCAGCTTATAATTTAAAAAAATCTCTAGTATAGAATATTTGGTAGCAGTATATTTACGCATTTTTTGTATAAGTTCAAATGATCATTATTTTCTAACTCTTCAGAAATTCTACGGAAAGTATTTAAGTGCGGAAAAAACGAGTATTTTCTGCACTAAAATGCGTTCAGAAAGTAATTCCTTTTCGCAGTAGAAACGCGTAGAATCTTTGTGAAACGAACGTCAAAACAGATTTTTTCAAATTTTTTATGATTTCCTTTTCACAGAGAGATTTTGAACTTTGATATTTGCGGCATTGGATTCTATTTTTTGTCTTGGAACAGCCTATCTATGTATTATTAAATATTTTGAATCGCCTCGTTGATAGCTTTCACAGGAATGAAAAATGTCTATTTTTTTTTCACAATGTCATTTTATTTACTATGGTTTTTCAATTTTTCTTAAAAGTAAATGCGCTATGCAGAAGATTTTGTAATGTAGAATTCAATAATGTCATTTATTTTTATTATAATTTATATATTACATATGTATAATATGGTTATAATTAGGTATAATAATTTTTATTTACTTATTTGAGAGCTAACGACACGGTATAAGATATCTATTAATAGAAAGATTGTCCTAAATCCTGGCTGCTTAAGCTGGATTCTAAGTGAGAAAATCTATGGAGCACCGTTTACAGTTTTGGGAAACCTGACAGAACCGGCTGAAGAGGATGGTCCCAATATAGTAATATATCAAAAAATCCCCCTTTATAATAAAAACCAGGAGGCCCGTTACACATCTGTTTATAATTTCTTTCGTTTGGCAAAAAAACACGCAATGCTGGCGAAAATCTCATCCTCCTCTTTGCATAAGTGAGATATCCGACGAAGGAAACGAAAATGGGACACCTTGTACTATGAACATGGCTTGTAAAAGTAGTCCATATTAGTGGTTGATATGCGTATCAACACACTAAAATGTTATTAAGCCGCATTGCGCTATTATATAGAATGTATATCAAATCGCAATTGAATATAAAAGTCAAGATATTCGAGAAATTCCCAGTCATGGTACAAATGTTAATACCACTGGTTATACATTTCAAATTTGTTCCACGCATATTAATAATTTTATTACCGTTTAGCAAATAATGTACTTATGCACAAGTATTCGCTATACTTTAGGCAAAACAGAAATTTCACTCGTAAACTGCGTCTAGTAAGAGTCAAACCCCTTAATTTATTCAACAGCTTAATGATAGTTTCAGGTTAAAATTATTTATGGGACTTATGAATGCCAATCAATTGGTACATTCTTCATCCCAATCGATTGTTAATGTTAATACTTTTAAGCACTGCCAATATTTGCCATCCCATTATTTAAGCCATTTCCATTGTAAGCAATTTTTTAAAAGTTAAACATTTACATTTCAAAATTAACCTCCGTCATATTTATTTATGCTGGGATTTTCAGGCCGATTCGATAATAAATAACTGAGAACAACATTTTTACGAAGGCCTTTGGGTCAATTTAGACGTGAAGAGAGCACATCTTTATCCGAAGGCGAGCAATTATTATCCTCATAAGGCCGGCGATAAATTCTCACTTTTGTGAAGTGTTCCAGAAAACCAACAGTTTATGTTTTAAAAAATAAGTCTAAAAAGGCAGATTGACGTGAAAAAATCGGTTTAAACTCGTTTATGGGCCAAGGTGCATATTATGTTTTATACAGACAGCTCAATTTGGGATTCACGATTACCATGAGAGGAGTTAATGCAATAGTTGCGATTGCATTTTTTACTTAGGGGATAACTCTTGTACATACTTATATTACTCATAGTTTGTTTGATTATCTTCACCACTACATCGTTTTCACATTTATTGTGCATATTAAGTTAATAGTATCATTCGGTGTGATATAATAAAGCTTGACCGTAAACATTACAACATAATTGTTATTTCCTGCCATTTACTGGGTTTTAAAACGTAACAACAGCCAAACAGGCATTTTTCATCAGTGTTAGAATCAATGAAGGAATTGAAAATCTACATACACATACATACGTATATGCATATACAGGGTGTTTCATAAATATACCGACAAACTTTCAGGGGTTTTATCCCGCCATAGCCATAGTCATTTAGCCATAGCCATAGCCATTTATCCCGCCATAGCATGTCCCGAATTTTATGTCCGCATCTCAAACCGTTTTTGAAATATTAAAAAAAAAGGAATTAAACACCCTGTATCTTGGAAACAAAGCGATTTCGGATCTAATTTTACTTGTTCTAAATACTTGTTTTTATTAGCTCTACAACCCCTGAATGTTTGTCGGTATATTTATGAAACAACCTGTATATTGTATATGTATATATACAGGGTTATTCACGCTATACGACGCGGAATATTGTGGCTAAAATACGAGGCTTTCAAAAGGTTTCACTTTTGGGCTATATGGGGATCTATTATGGCTACTATTATATATTATATATTATTATACTTACTATTACAAGACTTAATTATTATTATTACTGGGTGGTGCATTTCATGTGAAAGTGAGTGTATTTTCTAGGAATCTTATTCCATTCACAAATAATACAATTTTTTAAATCTTCTGCATTATTAAATTGTCTGCCATTTTTATACACAGCCCTTACAAGTTTGCCCCAACAATTTTCAATTATATTCAAATCGGGTGATCTTGCTGGCCATTCTAAAATAGTATATATATATATATATATACAGGGTGTTTCAGTTTTAACCCGCATAACTTTAATAGTGTATTGAACGTCCAAAAATAATATCAATTTGCTATATAAACCAACGTCCAAAAAGGTTTCCTTTAGTAGATACACGGGGTTCAAATTTAATTACAAAATTGAAAAAATTAAATTTCTTTAAAACGACTAGAGATTCTTTAACGAAATTTTGGAGGTATTAACGACTGTAAATGACGCATATGTTTTACTGAAAAAATATTTCTTAGCTTTTCCTATGGCGTGCCTACCTCCATGTTAGGAGATATTAAAAAAAAAAAGTGGTACGCTACTGACTTTTCTGAAAATAAAAATTATATTTGGATTCCTCGCTTAGTTCTGGAGAAATAGTTTCTCTTGATATTTTTTCGTCCGACTCACCATTTCTAAGTAAAAAAATTAAAATAATGTTAATTTACGTCCTAAATAAATAATTAGAACGTAGTGGTACCATCACTTTACTGGAAATTTTAAAAGAAAAGGAAAACAATTCACCGCATTTATTAAAGAGTAAAGATAAGTTTTGAATATTTTTACGTAAAAAATTATTATTATGTACATATGTATCAATTTATGTAAGTATTAAATTAACATTAATATGTAAACAAACTAAACCTTAAATTAAGTTTTCAAAATGTCTGCCATCTACTTTCAACTTTTTTTTAACAATGAGTTAATGGCAGCTATTATTTGGAATGTGTCAAAAAAATTATGTCAAGCTGCTAATTATGTGTTAAGTGGATCTGATTAGTAATAATTTAATACTTACCCATAATCATGCCTAAACGTTTTTCAAACGCAGAATATGCAGATATCCATTTCATTTATGGATTTTGTAATGGAAATAGCAGTGCAGTGGTAAGAGAATATCGGAGGAGGTATCCACGACGAGTACTTCCCAATAGAGAGGTTTTTATTAAGACCCATCGAAAATTTCGAGAACTGGGATTTGGAAGGTCTGCAATTGAACGACAACCACGGATAAATCCTCAAATTTTAGAACTATTTGATGCTGACTCAACTTTGAGCACTAGAAGAGCATCAGCACAATTAAACCTTGGATCGCACGTAAAAGTTTGGAGATCACTTAGAAATGATCACAGAAAGCCATTTCACCTACAACCATTACAAGGCTTGCTGCCAGGTGACTACAACAAACGAGTACAATTCTGCAAATGGCTCCTGGACTCAACTGCTCTAAATTTTGAATTTCTCCAGAAAGTTTTGTGGACCGATGAAGCATGTTTCACCAGAAAAGGTGTAGTGAATTATCATAATTTACATATCTGGGCACATGAAAATCCCCATACGATCAGGCCATCCACATTTCAGAATGAGTTTAGTTGTGATGTATGGGTGGGACTAATAGGCCGCAACATCTGCGGACCACATTTTTTACCACATCGATTAAATTCTATGTTATTTCGAAACTTTTTGAACGAAGATCTGCATGAACTATTGGAAGACATCCCTTTAATCAACAGAATCGAAAGTTGGATACAGATGGACAGTGCTCCTGCCCATTCTAGTCGAGCGATTTCAGAATGGTTAGATACCAATTATACCAATCGGTGGATTGGTAGATATCGAAGGGAGCAAGATCAAAACTTGGTACCTCTGTTAGGCCCGGTAGTTTGGCCAGCTCGTTCCCCCGACCTTAATCCATTGGACTATTGGTTTTGGGGGCACCTTAAAGGTAAAGTTTATGAAACTCCTGTTGACACATTGAATGAATTACAGCAACGAATTGTGCAATCTTGTGATGAACTGAAGAGACAACCAAACCTAATAGGGGCTGCCATTAACTCAATGGTAAAAAGAAGTCGAAAGTGTATTGAAGTAGATGGCAGACATTTTGAAAACTTAATTTAAGGTTTAGTTTGTTTACATATTAATGTTAATTTAATACTTACATAAATTGATACATATGTACATAATAATAATTTTTGACGTAAAAATATTCAAAACTTATCTTTACTCTTTAATAAATGCGGTGAATTGTTTTCCTTTTCTTTTAAAATTTCCAGTAAAGTGATGGTACCACTACGTTCTGATTATTTATTTAGGACGTAAATTAACATTATTTTAATTTTTTTACTTAGAAATGGTGAGTCGGACGAAAAAATCTCAAGAGAAACTATTTCTCCAGAACTAAACGAGGAATCCAAAAATAATTTTTATTTTCAGAAAAGTCAGTAGCGTACCACTTTTTTTTTTTTTAATATCTCCTAACATGGAGGTAGGCACGCCATTGGAAAAGCTAAGAAATATTTTTTCAGTAAAACATATGCGTCATTTACAGTCGTTAATACCTCCAAAATTTCGTTAAAGAGTCTCTAGTCGTTTTAAAGAAATTTAATTTTTTCAATTTTGTAATTAAATTTGAACCCCGTGTATCTACTAAAGGAAACCTTTTTGGACGTTGGTTTATATAGCAAACTGATATTATTTTTGGACGTTCAATACACTATTAAAGTTATGCGGGTTAAAACTGAAACACCCTGTATATATATATAATATATATAAACGGGTTATCGACCTCGACAGGGTCTTTCTGCCCTTTAACAAAATTAATCTTAATTCTAGACAATGCCAATAAGAGGAAAAAAAAAATATATATATATTTTATTTACTGCGGGAAGTGTTCTAATAGGGTGTTTGAGGGGAATAGGTCTCTAGTTAGGCATAGTGGAGTCAGAATAGTTCTGTTGTGCTGATTGTTTTTCCATTTTGCCTGTAATTGCCGAAGTCTTTCTGTTATTCTCGTCATGTGTGTGCATTCGTAGAGTAAATTGTTTTTTCTGTAGCATTTGCCATTAGTACATGTCCGTAGTCTAGTAATGGTCTGCATATGGCTTTATATATTTTAGTTGCTGTTCTTGTGCTGATGCCTTTGTCTTTATACGTAAGTGATCGAAAATATTTTGTCCGTTTAATGATGTCCCCTCTCGTGTTCCGTACGTGTTGAGTGAATTTTATTTTCTTGTCTATTGTAATTCCTAGGTATTTCACGTGGTTTGTTGGCTCAGTTGTGTGTCCGTCTGCCATTATTTTTGGGGAGTTGCTTTTAATTTGGTGGTTTGAGAGTAAAAGTTGGTTTTTAGTGGCGTTTGGTGTTAGTCTCCATTTATAAAACCATGTCATTGTATCGTCCGTCAGACTCTGCAGCCTCTCCACTGCCCTCCCAGTAGTTCTGTCGTGCACTACAAGTGCGGTATCGTCAGCATATTGTAGTATGTATGCTGTGTGGTCTATCTGTTTTTTGTCCTGTAGTGCGTGGTTGTATATGTCATGGCAGTACACGTTATACAGCAAGGGTGAAAGAGGCGACCCTTGAGGGAGACTTTGTTCTGGGGAAAACGGAAAGGAAAGGGTGTTGTCTATTCGTACTTCCAGATGTCTGTTTTCAAGTAGATTTTTGATGATGTGAAGTAAGTATTGTGATGTTCCAAGTTCGTGTAGTTTCTATAGTAGTCCCTTGTGCCAGACGCTGTCAAAGGCTCTATTGATGTCCACGAACAAGCCAGCGGTCTTCCCGCCATTTAGATGTGTCGTTTGTATGTTGCTAGGCAAGACAAAGAGTGGGTGTTTAGTTGAGTGATTTTGTCTAAAGCCGAACTGATACGTTGGTATATGTTTCCCAATAAGTTTTTGAAGTGCGTTTTTTATTATGTGTTCAAAAACCTTACTTAGTACCGGGAGCAGTATAATTGGTCTGTAGTTCTGAGTTTGTGTGTTGTCCAGTCCGTTTTTTGGAATAGGTATTATTATTCCGTTTTTCCATACATCCGGGATTGTGTTATTTATGATGCAGTTGTTCATTATGTTTCGTAAGACTTCGTGTGTTTCTGGTGACAGGCTTTTCAGAGTTTTACTTTTAATTTTGTCCTTTCCAGGTGCTTTGTTCTTAATGTGAATTAGTGCTTCGTCGTATTCAGTCTCTGTAATTAACTCGTATTTATGATTTGATGTGTTGTTAAAATAGTTATAGTGCCAGTCATTCACCTTGATCCTGTTCTGTTCGTCAAATTTTGGATTTGTAGTGTTGTTGAAGAAAAAAAAAATTTATACTAGATGTTCGAAATATCTACCGTCCATTTCTAGGCACTTACAAATTCTTTTTTTAAAACCATTACTAACTCTGGAAAGCATTTGCGGAGTAACAGTTTCAAACGCGTCTCTTATACGTGTTTTCATATCCTGTGAAGTTGTCGGAGGCGTATTGTAGACAATTCCTTTTATGTATCCCCACAAAAAGAAATCTAGTGGAGTTAAGTCCGGGGATCTGGGGGGCCAATTTTGATATCCATTTCTTCCAATCCACCTTTTTTTAAAGTTGGCATTTAAAAATAGCCGAACCTCGCGATGATATTGAGGCGGAGCTCCATCCAATTGAAGCCACATGGTGGTTCTAATAGTTAAAGGGACTTTTTCTAATATTACTGGAAATTGGTGTAAAAGGAAATTGAAAAATAAAATATAAAAAACAAACTACGCAGACTAAACTGACAGATTAAATAAATTATCTGACATTTTGAAATATCATAGGCAACTAGATATTATACATTGGAATTTTGAACTAAATAACATCAAATGGCGCAAAGAACAATTATTTAGCGTATCCTGTAAAAACGCGAAGACTTAGCTACGAACACCCTAATACCATTCGATAGGTAATTAAAAATTATATATCCTGGTAAGTTAAAAAATATAGCGTTGTATTTAAATTAATAAAGTTATAGCCACTTAAACTTCTTATTTGATTAGTTTTAATTTTTGCACATCCTGTATAAAATGGCAAGTTTATCATGATTGGAATATAAAATATGATCTATTGTTACACTACACTGTAAATTGTACTTGCATAACTTAAATACTTCTTAAGTGTTTAAAACATGAAAATTAGGTCAAATTTTGATAAAATTCAAATTATTTAAAAAACCTTAAGTTTTAGGTATAGTAAACCTTACTAAAACAGACACTTATTTTGATCAGAGAATCCAAAAATGCAATAATATACAGAGGGTTTCATTTAAAAAAACACAACTTTGATACTTTTAGGGCTTTTGGGACACCCTGTATAATATGAAATAATTTTAAAAAGTAGCCATAACAGATCCTCATATAGCTCAAAAGTGGAACTTTTTGAAAGCCTCGTATTTTAGCCATAATATTCCGCGCCGTATAGCGTGAATAATCCTGTATAGATTTTGTTTTCAATATTATCGATATATAATATTTTCGATGTTTTCAGAACAGAGAAGTAAGATCCCACCGAAAATATCATCCTGCAAGCGGCAATAAATAAGTATTTGATTCTTTCAGTGGTGTATATTACAAGTGAAAATCGTCGCGTAAAAAAACCTGAAATACGTTAATAACTTTTGAAGCTATATCAAAATTTGAAAAAAATAAGTCAAATTTTGACCTGTCCTATCTCGAAAAGGAAGAATATGTGTGTAGATATAAGTGTACAGGGTGTTTCAATTTGGAGTATTTTGACAGGAAAAACAAGTTGTTAACAAAGTTCTCTATTAAGGATCACCCTCGTGTGAATTTCGAAGGATCAGCACACAAATAGTCACTTTAGAATAGTTTATTTTGTCAACAAACAATTTATACAGTTATAAAAAAAACAATAACAATCAAATAAAAACGAGTAAAATGAAAAGTGTATGTTGTAAGTGAAAACATGCTAAATGGTGCCGATTGTCTTCTCAACTTAAATTTGTTTTCACATACGATACAAAGAAACTTTCACATTTATAAATATCATAAATTTAGTGAAATTAGATGAGAAATTGCTTTTTAGCCTGTCATTTGTATATTGTAAAACTACCCTTTGGTACCATGTATCTGCAAGTGGCTCTTTAAATTACTTATAATAGCAATATTTCATTTTAACTGTGTAGATTGGCATGCCAGTAACATCTTGATTATATGATATCTTTATTTATATTTATTTACAATAAGATATTTATGCAATTTACACAATCATATACTTATAATTTTTATCTATTAAAACGGCAGAAAATTTTCACTCATTAAACTATTATTACACTGACAATTTATTCAAGAATTAGTTCGCAAAGTTGCTTTATAAATGAATTTACGTCTGTAAAACATCTTTTACACAATTTTGCTGAAAATTATATAAAGGTATAAATGTTGTAACCACAGTACCAGGCACTTTTGGTTGTTACAAATGTTACAATGTTTACAAACCAAAAATTTTGCAAATCTGTCACAAATATGTATATAGAATTTGGTTCACGAAATTCTCGTCCGAATATAACTTATGCAGTGAAAATTCTAAAGAATTTTAAAAATAATCGATAAATTTTTAGGCAACTTGCATAAACACGAGTTGAGATCAGAGAAAAAACATGAATGTTTTTTTCTGATCTACATATATAGGGTATAACACATTATCATGAGAATATTTCAGGAGGAGATAGTATTCTGGAAAATAATAAAAAAATGACAATAGACTCATGGTAAAAACGCATTATTTTCGATATACCAGGTGGCAAAGTTTCACATTTTTCTTATATTTTACGTTTTCTTCACGTATGCCGTAAGTTAAATTTTTCAAATTTCGTGCACATATTTTCCTTAAGACCATGTACAACAAAATGTCGCAATCATTGCTAGCTATATAAAAGTTATTATATTTTTTGGGTCATGTACTATTTTATGTTTTGCATCTTTTTTGGAACATCCTGTACGAATTCTGATACCAAATTTAAATTCCTTCTTCCATTCTTTTGTTTTTCGGCCTCTTGCAATTTTTTCGTATCTTTCACCGTTTTGATAGAATTTGCAAAAATATCTATCGATGTAAATTATTATATGAATGTAAAGAAAGTAAGGAAAAAATCACCAGCTCAATTGTCAATTATCTAAAACAATTTGTAACATTTAACGAGTTTTCTGAAAATTGTCGAAAATCTTCTCCTCTGATGTAAAAAAAAATGGGAAACTTTGCCACCCTGGATATTAAAAATCGAGCGATTTTGACCAGACAAGTATTTTTTTATTATTTTGTAAAGCACTATCGCTCCCTGAAATGTCGCCATGACGATATATTACACTCTGTATATGATTGGTCCAAAATTATCTAGAATTTTAACTACACTATTTGGTTATTTAATAATTTAAAATAATTTAAAATTTAATTTTTATTAGAGAACAGGTGGTGAGTGAAATTCTCAGTGAATAATTTCGCGAGTTTCTTCATCTAAGGCAGAATTGGTTAAAAAAAATTTTACATACGTGAATTAATTCATAAAGCGACATTGCAAAGAAATAAATAAATAAATAATGTATTAGTTTTTATTTTTGGTATCTTATAGAGTTTATTTATCTGCAGAAAGGTATGCGAAATAAATTGCAAACAAATAGTATAGAAATTTTGATAAGGCCCACCTTCGAATTAGTGTGAACACAACTAACTTCAGGAAGAATTTCATTAATTAATTCGTGAAATATTCTAATTCACGAAAAACCTGTTAGCGAAATATTACTGTTAGCTACATACGTCCTGGTAAATTTTGCTGGCCAACCGAACACCTAACAAAACTTCTTATTTACGGTCAAATGTATTCACGAAATTTTTCACGATATTCACAAGCCCTGTTATCTATCTCAGATTGCCTCAAACCTAACATTTTCCCCGAAGTAGGAACAGGTTCTTTTCTGGATGACAAGAGCCGAAAATTATTTATTGGCAGGTTCACACCATATCAGTTATTTTGTCTTCCTTGGGAAATATACCTGCGTCCCTTTACTCTTATATTGAATCAGATTTGCCTGGCAGCAGAAATCAGCTGTCGTTTTTAACGTTTTTGTTTGAATTTCGTCCTGCATATTATCATCTTTCTGAACTGTATTCAGCACAACTTTCGTTACATGGCTACTCCTTGCAGTCTCTTGTAAAAGTTCCGAGATCACTCTCTTCCTCGCTCTCCTCTCACTGCATTGCCGAGGGCCACTACTTTTTGTCGACTGCCACAAAAAAATATGTGGCACTACATTCGGTTTCATACGAATCTTAATTTTACTTAATCTGTACTCTAGGTAATTTTCCATATCTTCTTCTAGCTGAAACAAATATTGCATTTTTTACTACAAATAAATTGTTCATGCAAACATGTAAGCCTAATGAGGAGGTAATCAAGTTGTAGTACCATGGATAGTTTACTAGATATGTCCATGTACAGATTTGTATACAAAGTATTATTCTCGGTGTTAAGTACGTATTAAATAACCTAAGTAGATTATTTAATAAATTCTAGGTGCATATTACGGTTACAGAAAAAACCTAGGACAAAGAAAGGATTGAGAACAAATTTTCGACCTATCATTCAAGGTGCAAAATTTTACACCTAGAATATCAGAGAAGAATCTATTTTACCCTTTTTTGAGCCTTTCTCTTGTCATCTAATATACTATCAAGGCAGATTCTTTTCGTACTAGGTATACCTCTATAGATACTTAGGAAGCAGATAGATGAAAGGTAGAGATACTTTAATAGGTATATTATATAATGTTATGATTAAAAGTATTAGAGTATTTCAAATATTATTGCCTAAAGTAAGTATATCTAGGTAGGTACTTACTAAATAAATACTTACCTACAGATTCGCTGTGGGCCGAAGTCAAATTTAAAGTCTAAACTTGGCTTCAATTAAAAATCCTACATAGTGTTTTCTAAAGATACGACGCCAATTCAAAGGCGTACTGCTTAGAAAAAAATGAGAAACACATTTTCTGAAAACATATGTCCGAACTGCTTCATTTCCGAAATACAGGATGTTAAAAAGCAGCCCTGATTTTTTTGCGAAAGAGTTGGGCAGCCGCTTAGAAGAATATTGAATTCATGTATCCTGTATGGTTACAGCCATTCAAAATCATTTTGGTCGATTTTAAATGACTGGAATGATTGGAATTTTAGTTCTATTTAGTTTAATTTTTTGATTTTGGCGTTTTTCTTAAAATAGTAAAACGCCGATTTATTTTTAAATTTAGACTACCTGTATTTTGAAAATTTTCGGCGCGATTTTGAACATATGTTTTGTAAGAATGTTTTTTTCTTATTTTCGCTCAAGTAATATCCTTTAAAGGTACTCGATATTTAGGAAACACCCTGTATATGGAAAATTGCCAATTTAAATCACGCTTGAACTTTAAGTTCGGATTTGATTTACGGAGAAAATGGGTGTTAGATGAGGACGTGAAACTTAAATATCACTTTTCGTCATCACCGAATCAGAATCCTGACAAATTCTAAATTTAAAGGGATGGTACCTTTCTTAACATAAACTGAATCCAGCTGTTAATTTTGGAATACCTATGGCATGTTTAAATTCGCAAAGCGCTATTTCGGGATTTTCAGTTACCGATAACACTACATACTCCTTGTGTTCTTTGTTACAGCATTGGTTGCGGCTTGTTGCCGGTTACAAGATTTCTTACCATTTTTACATTACCAACCACCTTCATCCATGCGTTCTAGTTCAAGTGCATTATTATGACACAGTATGTAACACTTGACCAAATTTAATTTTTCTTCGTACGAAAAGCTGACAAGTATTATATTTGACTCTAGCGTTGTAATTGACAAAAAATTGGCCAAAGCTGTGTTTAAAAAAAAAAGTTGATTATCACTCTTGACAAACAAAATGCATTGAAATAGTGATTTTAGTTTTCATTTATCTCTTGTAATAACTTAAAAAAAAAAACTTCAAAAATCTAGATTTTTTAGAAATGGGGAATCAAAAATTATTTTGTAGACTTAGGTGCATCCTGATACTACTCCCTTGAATCCGCAACTTTTCTCCCATTTAACCAAGTCTGCATGTTACCTTTGACGAGATTTCCATGCTGAACATCTTGGGCCCATTATATTCTCTCGTTCTGTAACTTTTCAAGCACCATCGAATATATTTAACTTACCTTGAAATGGTCTTCACAACAATAAAAATGAGTCTTTATCGAAACATGTTTTAACTCTCTTTTAACGGCCCTAAACCATTTCTTTTTCCTTTGCATGTTGTTGGGTACTGTGAGAAAAATTTTTTCTGGTGTTTTGATAGATGTATTTGTGCACCCTGGAACAAAACACCATTTTCTCTTATCCACTTTTCTGTTATTTGGATCATCCATTTGAAATACAGATACCAACAGCAACTCACTCACTGCTCACTGAACGACGAAACAGTCAAGACAAACGTGTTTCGTACGTTTTGCTGCCAATGGCCGGCGCCGACGCGACGGTTGAAAATAATCCATTACGCCGAGTGACGCATCACGCTTGACTCCCTACAGGGTATCACTTGCTAGCCTCGTTACTTTTAACATACGTATCTTGATTTATTTGGAAATTTAAATTCTTTGTTCTTTAACCGTTAGTGCATTATCGCGTGGTGATGGGCATAACAAGACCAAGAGCAGACTGGCCTCGGTATGGCTGGAAGATTTTTTCTAACATCGCCAATATACAGGATGTAACATATTATCATGGAGATATTTCAGGGAGTGATACTACTCTGCAAAATAATAAGAAAGTGCCAATAGACCCATGATCAAAAACGCACCATTTTAGATATACGAGGTGGCTCATTTTAAACAGTTTTTACAATTTTGTTTTCATTTCGATTTATTTTTCTTTCAAAAAATTTCATTAAATGGTACTAATTGCTTCAGATAGCTGATAACTGCACCCGATGATTTTTTTTCGTACTTTCTTTATATTCGTAATTTGCATCGATAGATATTTTTACAAATTCTGCGAAAACTGTGAAAGATACGAAAATACTACAAGAAACCGAAAAGCTAAAGAATGGCAGAAGAAATCTTAATTTGGTATCAAAATTCACACAGATTATTCCAAAAACAGGTA
Source organism: Euwallacea similis (assembly GCF_039881205.1). Lineage (NCBI taxonomy): Eukaryota > Metazoa > Arthropoda > Insecta > Coleoptera > Curculionidae > Euwallacea > Euwallacea similis. The sequence goes on along the minus strand of NC_089632.1, from coordinate 1,281,617 downwards.
CACAGCATAAAATAGTACATGATCCAAAAGAACCCGACACTCTGTGTATGGCTATCGACGATTTTGATATTTTTGTTGTAGAGGGTCTTAAAGAAAATAAGTGTACAAAATTAAAAAAATTTAACTCGAGACATATGTGAGAAAAATGCAAAATAAGAGAAAAAATGAGAAAATTTGCCACCTTGTATATCGAAAATGGTGCTTTTTGACCATAGGTCTATTAGTATTTTTTCATTATTTTGAGGGGTACTATCCCTTCTTAAAATATTTCCATTATAATATGTTACCCCCTGTGTGCTAAAGTCTTCAAGAGAACGGAGGACATTTCGAACACATACTTTAGATGTGTAATAGTTGTAATATAATTGTAATTATAAAATAAGTTCTATAAATAACTCGTTTGTCATAGCAACTGTAGTTTTTTAATCAATTTAATTACTATTTGAATGATTTTCCGCGAACAACTCTTAAAGTGTTAGGAATTGCGACAGACATGTAATTCGAAAATTGTTTGTTTTTGAATTCTGCATCGAACTAAAATAAAATATACGGGGGTCCCAATTTAAAATAAGAAAAATACAACACTTTGAAGTTTGAAAAATGTGACGCTAAATTTTGGAGACCCTGTACAATATCGATCATCGAAACTTTTTTAATAAAACTATTAAACCATGCTTAATAAGCATCTTGAGTAGTTTCTTTACATAGGCATTATCTCTATTTTTTATTATTTTTTCAAGCTAGAGACGCAAATGTAATTTTTTTCAGTTTTTAATTTTTTTGGCCGGTATTATTTAACCGATCTCAACAAAATTTTAGAAATATGTAGACAATCATAGAAAGCATTTAAATGTGAAAAAAAATAGGGTGTTCTATTAAAAAAAAAGTTCGGTATCGTCACACTTTTTTGGGACACCCTGTATAATTAGAAATTTTTTCCTGGAGTACGTCCTAAGACACAGGTAAAGTATACAAAATATCGAAATCCTACTGTCAATGATAACCGAGCTATAGGAGACGGGAAGTGAAGTGCGCCACCCTATATACCGTTGATGTTTCTACAGCATTTATTTATTTAATGTGTACCATTACTATAAGTCAAAATCATGGCCGACTTATCAAAAAATGCTTTAATGGCTATAACTCATAGAGTTTCTGAGAAAAATACTAAATGTAATATATGGCTGAAAAGGGAATTTTATGACGATTTTGAAAATATAAATAATCGATATCACGCCCATATAAAAATCAAAAGTTTACTAATTTTTCTTCGAAAGTAAGGATTTAATAAGAAAACTGGCAACACTGCTAAACAGTTCTCAAAAAAGTGCTTTAATAATGTAAAACTTTCATTCCTCTAACTATAACCGTATAAGAGTTATTTGCAAAAAACCAAAACCGCCAAATTCGTTTTTTTCCGGATATCTTCGTAACCATTCGGAATTTAGCCGGTATAAAACCAGATTATTAATTTGCTTTAAATTGCCCAACTTTTTTTCAATTTAAACCATTTTGTATCTATTACCGTTTCCGAGATCCCCATACTGTTCATCCTTATCTGGGACAGACTGTATATATATATATATAATCTTTATTTCATTATGAAACAGGCCGTTGTGGACTTTCTGCCCGTGTAATAGATTAATTTTACAATTAATTGTATTATGTAGCTTAATTATATCTATGCTACATGCTTGTCATAATCTGTGACACTAGGAGTACTCTTAATTTGACCAGTATCAACATAAAAAAAGAGGCAAAAACCCAAAGGAGTAGATTTTTAATTGGTTTAATTATTAAGATATTCCAGTAATGTGGATTCTGGGAAGGTGTATCGGGATTGTCGATCTGATCTTATGAGTGAAAGAGGACTCAGTATAGTCCAGTTGCGTGAATTGTTTTTCCATTTTGTTTGTAGTAGCGTCAGTCTTTCAGTTATTTGTGTCATTTGTGTCTTTTCCTACAGGTATTTGTTTGAAGGGTTGTGTAAGGGGTTATGGGGGTGTCTAATTTTTGTTATTAGTCGAAATTCAATTTGTTCTGCGGTCTGTATGTGCTTTTTCGTCTTGTTAGAAGCATTTGCCCTCAAAATATGTCCGTAGTCGAGTAGCGGTCTACAAACGGATTTGTATATTTTGGTTGCTGTTCCAGTACTTATTCCTCTGTCTTTGCACGTAAGTGCTCTGAAGTGTTTAGTTCTTTTAATGATTTCTGTTCTTATGTTCTGTGCCTGTTTTGTAGATTTCAGTTTCTGGTCTAGTGTTATTCCTATGTATTTTATGTCTTGTTTTGGTGCCGTTCTGTGTGCATCCATTAGAATTATTGGGGAGTTATCTTTAATTCGATGATGCGTCGGTTTAATAATTATGGCTTAAAATTGATTTTCAAAATTCAACTTTGGCGCCCCGTAGCTCTGTAACTATCAACTTTTGGGTTAAGGTATCTGTGGTTAAATCGTCATATTTTGATCTCAGGAATCTACGGTAGCTCTGTATACACGGAATACTGGGACACCCTGTATAATTTTCATATTCCTGTCATGTACTACTCGGATTTTTTTGTTTTGACGTCTCGTTTTTATCTTCTTCGGACTTCATTCTCTCCAATACGTATTACTTTCAAATCCTTATAACAGCATTTCTGCATCTTTCATTTTTAATTAAATTTCCGTCCTGAGGAGCGCTTAATTGGAGATTCAAAGTTATTTAAGTGAGCTTAATCGAATTTATATGATCCGGTGCTTACACAACCTTGTCACTCACAAGTGAATAAGTGATTTATTAATTATTCTGGAAAGAATCTCTCAGCAGTGATCATTAGACTCGCAGCAATACGTATCCAGCAAGGGTATTTTCGCACAATTCTGAAATAGGTACCTGCTGAGAAGCTCGCTATATTACTGTATTTCTCTCATGTCATCACTGAAACCAAAATACCAAGATTCCGACGTGCCGCTCAGGTGCGAAAATAAGAAGCTTTCACTGATTTCCAAACAATTATCTCTATGAGTAATGCGAAAATTGGATGGACCTAATGGAAAGTGAATCATATACTTAATTTCGTAACAACTTTGGATCATACTTGTAGGTGTTCGCTAATTAATTACAAACGCATTTACAGTTTGATGAACTGGTTTAATATCATCAATAAATAAAAACCCCGAGACATAACACGAGCTCAAATATCAACTTTCGCATTGCTACAAAAGTCTTTGTTAAATGTGCTTACACATTACTTCGGGTTGGGTATCAATCTAAGTCGGAAGTAGCGATTACCGATCTTAGTTGATGGATATTGTGGGAAAAACATGTAATCTTCCATATAAGCAGACTGTGTAATTAATAAAATCTTAATAACCAATTAGATGCTAGAACATTTAGCTACGGGATCCTTCGTGCGACTGAAAACTTAAGACGGTCAGTTGATTGGCAGACGATGTGTGCGTATTGATGGGTCATTATTTTATGTCTGTTAGATCATGCCGATCTGTCTGTTTGAGGGATCTAGTCTAAAAATTAATAAAATTTGCAAAACGTCAATGAAAAAGCTGCTAAAAAATGGATATGACTTAATTTTTCATTTTCAAAGCGTTAGATCTCAGAGATGATTTAGCCGAGATTCTTAATCTAAAAAGAATCAGCAAAACCGTTTCTTCTAGTTAGGTACGTAGGCCGATCTTTAATTAAATCGATTTTTGTTATGCGTTGCAGGGCAAAAACATCAACTGCAAAAATGTCAAATTTGAACCCACTGCATTTGATATCTGCTGTATATCTGAAGTTATCGTTATAATGCCATTTAATAGCCTTGATGGATATCTTGCGATGTGTTAAACCTCTTTTTGTTTTTTTCTTGTGAAAACAGTTACACATACAGGGTATCCCAGAAATGTGGGCGTGCTTTCGGATACATGTACAGGGTGTCAAAATAACATGACAAGTTCCTATAAAAAATTTTCTACAGACCCTCCCTACCAAGATATAGGCTAGGGAGGAACTGTTGCAAAGAATTATGTTTCATCCCGATTAAATAAGAAACAATGCTGGGATTTTGTGGCTAGTGCAACAATCCTCAATTCGTCATGCACGAGAATGTATTAGACTACAAGACGTCCATGTTGAACCCACTTCTGAGGTTTTTAATTAAACAGTTAAATTATCAATTTTTCATTTCGATTTCGAAAAGGTTTAATTTAATTAAAAATTAATTTAAATAATATGCGTTTTCCATAAAACGGTTCATTTTATCGATGTCAAACAAGAGTATCTTTTTTTTGGTTTAAGCTTCAAGCTATCCAAAAATATTTTTCTTGTGTTTTTATCATACAGAGTGTTAAAAATATGAGTATTAATGTGTACAAGCTGGTTGGTCCCTGGCGAACTCAAACAGCAAAATGAGATTCAAAGACACTATTTTAAGGGGTCTTAATTAATATCTATCATATTAAAAAATATCAAATTATACCAAGTACTTTAAAAGTTATTTAATAAAAACCTATTTTCGGGTGCGTCTTTTAGGGGCTCATATCTTGGTAGGGAGGTTCTGTAGAAAAATGTTTTATAGGAACTTGTCATGTTATTTTGACATCCTGTATATGTATGCGAAAGCACACCCGCATTTCTGGGACACCTTGAATAATATTTAGCCAAAATTTGTACTTTTTAACTTATTTTCCCGTATAGCAAATGTTTATCATCCCATTTTAATTAGATAAACTGGCTCTAAAAGATCATTGAATAGCAAATCAGTAACGCACAGCCGTAGTTCATAAAACTCAGGAATATTTTACGAAGACGAAAAATAAATTATTAAAAAATTAGTTAAATCATCTGTTAATTGATTATGAGCTTGTTTACCTCAACTTAAGAATTCTGAATAAAACGTCATTTAATATCTTTGAAAAATATGATGGAACAGTTTTGGTCAATTTTTATTTGTTGACCCGCAAAAGAACATACGGGGATTTCTAAAAATTTTGCTCTTTTCGTTTGTTTCTCTTGATGGTAGAAGTTTAGTATTCCATTTAAATAACAGAAATTGAATCTAGAAATATATAAAAAATAAATCAAAATTTGAAAATGATAAATTCATCAATGAATACTTAGAATTGGAACATATGTCCTAAGGAAAAGAATGGGGGGAAAGGTGAAGATTACTTACCTCATCATGCAACTATCAAACTTTTTTCTGTTACGAGGAAGATCATAATCACGCCCGGCCTAGTGATGGCTGCGTAGTGTGAGATTCATCGAATCTCCAACCCACCAAAAGCCTCCTCCCGGAGGGACATAATGCTAGGATCGGAGAGAATTGCGACCCTAACTATCTAAGCCCTCCCTATCTTCTGTTAGTTGTTCCGTAATCTCACATACACATCTGATGTGATATAAGAAAATTACTGCCTCCGATCTCTTTGAGTAATTTTGATCCTGTTAAACTTCTTTTTGCTTTTCATGTAATTGAGAGGGCCTTCCTGATGACTGCGTATCTCCCTATGTTCGATTTGTGTTCTTTGAAGTTATGGGGCAACGCCATACTTCCTCCTTCAAATCACTTTGTCTATGGCCTTCTGGTCCCGTAATATAATGGTACTACTCCTAATGTATGAATCCTACAAAAGTTTTTGCTCGGTTCTTTGGCATGGTTCATGCAGAAACAATAGAAATTGTTTCTGCATGAATATTGTTTGCATTTTCTCCTGAGATGCTTTTCTTTGTGCTATGATATCCATATCGCTTTTATGTGTAGCCGTCCTTGGGTGTTTGGTGTCTCGATCTTTTTATGACCTTCTATGATCTTTCCTGCCCTACTTACCTTAAAGGACTGGTTTCTGATGTTAAAATTAGTCATTCCTTCAGCAGGCTCACATCCAGACACTCACTAGTTTTATCCATTGCATACCCATCTTTTTCTCTCTTCAGAGCTGGTTCCCCGGACTTGGTGGAAAAGGCTTTCAAGGGTTATTACCTGGAGGTTGGGATAGGCCTTTCACCCAGACAGTTATAAAACTGAATAATCTTACAACTAATTGCCGCATAGCACTTCATGCTTCAGTAAAAGGTAATTATAGATTGTCATTAAATGAAGTCTAACATGCGGGTTCAACTATAGAGGACATTTCAAATTCGACCCTCACCACTGGTATCTCATAAACTAAAAGAGATTCGAAGAAGTTTAACTGAGGACAAAATTGCGTAATTTAGCACTTGCTAAATGCCGTTTTCAAAATTTTAATTTTGCGATTACGTACCTCCGAAGAGATTTGAAAAAAAACTAAAAATTGTAAATTTTGTTTTTTTAGCGTTATTTGACAAGGAACCCAAAACCCACAAGCACATTTTCATTGCCACTTTTCTCAACTACATATATGATGACATTTTCAGGTTCTCTATCCGACTTCGTCTTTCGACTAACATCATCAACTTTATTTTTTCTTATGGATGCCACACTGGATTTTTCAACAGAAAAATAGTCGGATGGCAAATTTGAAAATGTCATTGCGCAGCTGAGAAAAATTGGCAATGAAAATGTACTTGTGGTTTTGGTTTTCCTTGTCAAATAATGCTAAATAAGATAATGTAATCTTCACTTAAAAATTTTTTTCGGATATCTTCGAAACTATTTGAAAAATTCAAATTTTGAAAAAACATTTGTTCAAGTGCTAAATTACGTAGTTTTGCCTCCATTTAAACTTCTTCGTATCTCCTCTAGTTTCCGAGATCCCAATGGTAAAGGTCAAATTTGAAATGCTCCGTATAATCAGATGAATTCTCAATTTTAATTACGTTTAGGATCCATAGATATGTTATGACAGCTAATATTACCAAAAGGTAACTAATAGTGAGTTCTGATGATAGCAAATATCAAGATGTTATGGCGAAGGTCTCGGCTGGATAAAATTAAAACATGTCGAGATTTTAATTAGTTCACACTACTCTACAGAACGCAGATGAATTTTCAGTTATTAGTAAGACGATTCAAAGTGATTTTTATATGAATGATATCTTGACAGAAATCAATCGTAAGATAAGTTTATTGAAGATGCAAAGGGATATGTATAGTTCAAATTTTGTTCAGCTACGGTTTTGAACTCAGAATATTCTTATGCAATGTTCATGACGTCATTTAGTCTTTTTAAAAGATATCGTAATCACCTTAGAGGACACCTGCCAGATGTTCGAGATGACAATGTCAACGATACGATGATGAACGATTGAGCAGGGCCGGAATACCTGAAGTGAGGGGGCTCTTTGTGAGTGATTTAATTTGTATGATAGTCTGATACAGAACAGTAACTAATAGTTTGTTTTCATGAGTCAGAATTAATTGCAGCTAAGTCATCAACACCATGGCGTTACGGTTAAGAAATTAGTTATTAAAAAAATAAAAAAATTTATGCTTTTACGGAAAACCATTGGAAATAATAGAAAGTGATGAAATTCCAGATGACAGCATTATCGATAACGAAGATCATACGATAAACTTTCGTACAAATGTAATAGTAAGAGAATCGTTAGAGGAAGTATCCAGAGAAAGGCCGCAGCCAACGATATTTCTTGGAGAAAAGAATAAAAAGAACGACGGAATAAAAATTAAAAATAAGAAAGCAACAAAACGAGCAAGCAGAAATAACTTCAACCGTATTTCTATTGCTAAAGATGACAAATGCATTTTTTGAGGGTATAATTGGAAAGCATATTCTTGATTCGTATTTGAGAACATGATTGTAACACCGTCTGTCTAGCTCTTTGGTCGAAGGCTTCGCCGCCGACATGCCTGCAACATAGGCCGTTGCTTCTTGCCATGGAAAGGACTAGAAGTCGGCAAAATTCCGTTAGTTACATATAATGTATGTTGCAGCAAAGCCGCTTGTCGTCGATACAAGCCGCTGTTTGATGTAACCCCGGCATTAGACGAGTGAATTGTAGATGTTTTTCATTAGGTTTGATTGTCGAGATAGTTTTTTTCGTTACGGAACATTGATTGAAGCCTGGTGACCCGGATTTGGTTGATGGCTATTTTATAACAATTTAACCTCCCTACATGATCAACACTATTCGTAGGTGACGATTATGATGGTTTCTGAGAGGATTGAAGGCGAAACGTGAAGTAACCTGAAGGTCTCGTTTCTGAATTGAATTGAGGGTAATTTTAGATGGTTTTGATTATGCACATATTGTCTAGTTACGGAACAGTGACAGAAGACTGGTAACCAGATTAGTTCGGGTTGATTACTATTCTGTAATAATTTCTTCCCACCGCAGGTCCAATAATACTCATGGTATCTTACAAAAATAGTCCCAAAAGTATCCGACCTAACGTTTAAAGAAAACAAAATGAAAAATATTACATTATATCTTAATATAATCTCCTTTAAGATTGACACACTTTTCCCAGTGATGTTCCATGGTTTCTATACCCTATTTATAATAAAAAACTTTGAATGTTTCAAAATAGGCATCAACCTCAGACTCCACCTCTTCACTATTGGCAGATCTCTTTCAATTAAGCCATTTTATAAATTTGGGACAGCAAATAATCTGAGGGGGCTAAATCCGACGAATAGGGTGGATGAGGAAAAAGTTCGAAACCAAGTTGATCGATTTTAGCCATCCCATGCCAGAAAATGGACTTTTGTGTGAAATGTGTGCGTTGTCTTGATGAAACTAAACTTTATTTTTTGCCAAATGATTTTTTTTCCTAATTTCTTCGATCAAATTCTGCAATAAATTTGTAAAATATTTACCGTTTATTGTTTTTCCTTTAAAGAGATATAGTCAATAACAATTATTTCTCGTGAATTCCAAAAAACTGACAGAATCATCTTTTTTGCAGAAGGAATGGTTTTCGCCTTCTTTAGAGCTGATTCTTTCTTTTGAGTCCATTATTTTGACTACTCTTTTATCTTAGGTGTGAAATGATGGACCCATGTTTAATCCACGGTTATGATTCGACGCAAAAACTCGGATTTATTGCTGAGAAACTTTGCCAAACACTCCCAAAACATCCTCACGACCCTGATTTTCTTCAATTCTGAGTAATCACAGCACCCATTTTGCGCATAGCTCCCTGATATACAATTGGTCGACGAAAACGCGATGTACAGTACAGTTTTGTGGATTTTCACCACAATTCCTAGAGTCGTCACTTTATTGGGTCGACCACTGCGGAGTTCATTTTGGCAGTTCATACAACAGCGTTTAGACTCTGCCACCCAATATTTTGCAGATGTTAACGAAAAACCAAATTTCCCCAGAGTAGAATTTAACTCTACTTTAATGTTAGATGGACCAAGATCTTTCAAATGAAAGTCTGGTATCGATGACCAATTTTTTCCATATTCACAAAATCTCTAAAAACATTCACTGAAAACGACACTTTTAAACTCTAGACATAAGCTTTTTAAGGTTATGTCTTTGTAATATAAGCAAATTCTTAACAAAAAAGTCGCCATCTATATGTCAAGTCGGGTACTTCTGAGACTATTCTCGTACTTCTACCGATTGATAAAACGACGGAAGGCTGAACGTGAACTATCCTCAAGGTCTCTTCTCCAATTTAAGAAGAATAAGGAATTGATTGAAGGTACTTTTGAGTCGTTTTAATTGGCCGAATATTGTTTTGGTTACAGATCATTGGTTGAAGCTTGGTAAGCTAGTTTCTGTTAGTGTCTAGTCCGCAGTGTTATCCTACTGCACGGTCAACTGCACTCAAGGTGACTTACTCGTGTTGCTTCACTAGAGTAATGAGGATTTCTCTCCATCAATAAATTTGGCGATCTAAATGTTCAGAGAGTGTTTGACTGCAGTCTTGCTTACTTGAAAACTTTGAATGCTTAGTTATTTATACTTTATCATCTTCTAGGAGTAAAGTCCATCTACATTTACCTAACTTTGAAATATTGATATCGCGTATTGACTAATAAAAAATATTAAGCACCTTCACTTTTCTGCTACCTGTTTGGTCTTGCTGCTCATATGGGATAACCGACAAGAACTTGGAACCTACCGCTTCCCTAATTGACTACATAGGACCGTCTAGTTTTTTGATCTTTTAGCGTCTAGCTTAATAATTAATTTGCCTTCAGTCAGTTACAATCTACGGAACATTCACGAAAAGGGTATGGATAGTGAGAATCAACATTAATAATACACACACTGTCCTCTACCGGCGGTAGCTTTAAATTTGCGAAATATCAACGGTGGACTCTGCATCAATATCCATCTACGATTTTTCCTTCACAGTTTTAATTTTGAAGTTAAATTTAGAGATGGAGACTAAACGACCAGCATTTTGTTACTTCTTCAGGGATTCCTTAAAGCATTAGGGCTATTTCGCAAATTCGCAACAAATGCCACTGTCATATTTTGACTATTTTTACATCGCATGATTAAAATGTATCCATTAACGCAAATTCATGAAATTACACAATCAAATGATGCAGGCGCTATTATTGGATTTTGGGGGTATAAGTTTCGCAAAGAATGCAATGTGTCTGTAGGTGCATGTGGTTTTTACGATGGCGTTACAGGAACCAGAACAATCCTCGAGTTTAAATATTTTAAGCAGCAAAATTTACAGTACATATACCTAATTTTAATAATTTTTTAAATTAATTGTTAAGGGAGGAAGCCCAATTATTTTTGATTTTAGACAAATGCCACAAACGTTGTGGCATTTATTTCTAAAAATTGTTACATGTAAGAAACGAAGATGTGTCTAAATCGTAACTTTGCTTTGTTTATTTTGTATACAATTTAATAAATATGATTTAATTTTGTAAATATTCTAAAAAACATATGTAAAACATAAATTAAACCATATGCAAATTATGGCAATTTTTCGTTGGTTATATTTACATAACATTTTCTAAAATGTGAATTATAGTGAGGCTTTCAAAATTTGAAAAAATCTTTGCGCCATTTTGGAAAGAGATATATTTTAACTAACACTATGTCAAAACTTTTACCGTAACATTATATTGAACATAAGCACAGAGAAACAGAACGGTAAAAGATAATTTTGAATTTTTCCCTTTTTTTTGTTTTTTAATTCCAAGCTAATGATCAGACTAGAAAATTAAATATAGAAACATTAATTTACTCGCAAATATCATACGAAAAGAATAAATAATAATAAATTTGTGTGGCAAACAAAAATACTCGTTGCCTTAGCGTGCAAAGGAAAATACTTTTTGATCAGCGTTTAGTTTCGCCTACGATATGAAAAAAAATCTATACGTTCGTAATTAACTGCCTGATTTTATCCTTAATACCAACAAGGATAGCGCGCTAATGCTATTAACGGTCTCCGTAATTACCGGAGCTCGTTGACGTAAATGGCAGTAATGTTTACAGCTTGAAGTAATGCGTAGTCTCAAAGTGACAATAACGTTAACGGAATACTAAATTAAACGTACCGAAATCTTTATAATGTGTTAACATGGGTTGGCCTCCGGATTATGTCTTCGATACTAAGAGCAAAGCTGTTAACACAGAGTGCGTTATTAAAAAAAAAATGAGTTGAAAAAACAGAGAACACTGCAAATGAAGATATTAATACTGGTAACTTATTGATTTATTTTACGATTCCATTAGGACAAAGATTCGTAAGAATATCACTCCTTGTTGAACCAGGCAGGTTCAAAGAAATGCGATGCAAATCCTACCGTAGCATATTTTTTTCGATTCGCGTTACAAAATAAATATGGTTCATGCCGCTATTAAAAATAAAATTATTAAAGTCTAAATTTAAAATTGTGTAAAAAATCTGGAAAAAACCGTATCTCGAAAATCGTAAAGTTTTGTATAAAGGAAAATTAGGTTAAATCGGTTCGAAATCTTTTCCCATCACCCAAAAAATTTCGTCGAAACATGCTGTATAATGAATGTATCAATGTGTTAAGTTCGTGTTAAACTTTGCAATTTCCTCTTCCAAGTTCCTTCCAATTTCGATCCCAAGAAAATATTGCCTTCTAAGCAATTCCGTTTCATCTTATTCTGGATTGAAATAGGGCTTTTCGAGACCTGCTTTATGATAAAGGGCATGTCTTGGGCACTTAAAGTTGTAGAAAGGTTATTTTTTAATACACCTAGTGAAAATTTCGCAAGGGTTGCTGTGACCATTGTCGGACGAGAAGCATCAGTTGACTTACGTCAAAAAAGTCCGTAGGTTACAAAGGTATTATTTCGTATTGAATACACGCTTTTTTGAGTCTTCGGCCTTATGGATTTGGACCCAGATGCACCACCTTTCACTCCACCTCCGAAGATCATGATAGGGTATTCATCGGAAAACTCAACTCCGACGTTATCACCAAGGATTGTCGTTAAAGAACCTCAATGTTCCAGGTAGAACATTTTCCTGAAAATATTGTCCTTCAGCTACTTCATATACCTACTACATTATACTATTACTTTACGCTGTATTTAACCAGATACTCCAGAAGGTCCGTGCGTCAACAATTAGTAATGAGTGGCCCTCGACCAATACTAGGCAGCAAACTTCCATTTCCTAGACCGATTTTGGGAAGGAAAGAAGAGCCTGTGAGGGACGAAGCTGCTGAACATATAGGAAAGGAGTTTCGAAATATGAATAGATCTTTCCAAAGAATGAAGATGAAAGAAGACAACGCTGCCTTAACGCAGAAAGAAGAAAGCCTCTCTGAAAGTGTTTTGATTTAAAACAACGTATTTCTCTTGATTAAGTTGTTTGACACAAACAAATTGACAATTTTCTTGGAATTGCGGTAATTTAATTTGTTACGATAAAATGCGATGTTATGAAATATTATAGTTACTACCTTAATCATTTCTGAATCATTCCCGTTATTCGTAAAAGTAAATACAGCAAATAGATAAATTTAATCCATTAAACTCGAGATTAATCTAACAACCGATTAATTACTTTTTTCTCATCATGAATTTTGGGTAACATCGCGTTTGTTTTAAGCATATTTGTATTGTATTCTTTTGGTGTCAGAGCAAAGTCGACAGTTCTGTAGATATTTTAAGGCAGCATTTATTTAGCAGACAGTAGATCAACAGATGTTATTTACCCTGTCTCGAGTTTTCATTACATCTTGAGTCATAGCTTCTCTTTCAACTCAGTTGAGGTATTGTGATGATAGAATTATTCGTGACTAATTAAAAAAAGAAATGTGCGCAAACTTAAAACATAATCTTTATTTTAAATCGCTGAACAATCTATGTCATTATGTTTTGAAAATAATATAATTTAAATGTCCTCCCTGACTTTGTCTGACTCAGAAAGGTGACATTGATGAATATCGGTGTAAGAGTACTGAGCACCGCTCGAATCAAAAATCGCTCTTTGCCCCCTATATCTCGTCATTCAAGTAAATTACTAATTTTTTGCTATATTGATTTTTACCACGTATATTATTGTTCAATATGAATAAAACTTAACATACCTAGAATGGTTGTTGTTAGCTCTTGCATGACAGAGTGTTGCTGAAACTTCAAACTCAGGATGGTCCGAACGTGAATATTAGGGTCATGGTTAGTTTGGTAAGCTATTTCATAATTTTCGGATCCTAGGAAACATCCTTCAAAAAAATTAATTTTTGGTGATTTTTACCTACTATCTTTACCTATCTTTTTTTTAACTGATAAGGTGAAATGCGTTACGCATTAACAGGTAACCGAGACCATTGGTCCATTGATTATCGGTGTTATTCGACCTCTGAGAATGAGATACAGCCGAAGGATTTTAAGGAATACTCGCTAAGATATCCTTCTCGTTTTTCACTCGTTGTTCATTCCGGAAAGCACCGCCAGGTATTACATAAGATAGGAATGACGAAATTATCTCCGTTCTTGGCTTCTTTCGAAGTCTGTCTTCCCCTTCATTCATCACGTCGCTCATGCCGTTCCAGTTCTCTTTCGACGTTAGCCTTAGATTCGACACGTTTTTCATCGTAACTTTTTCCCCGCGTCTTTCCTATACAAAGTTCTCGCAATATAAGATAGTATGACGGACATCGTCCTTTTTCTCACAACAGGAGTACGTATGATTTCTCTTATTTTTTATTTTATAAAGATATGTACCGGAAATGCCATGCCTCGTCATCGCCTACGTGAGGAAGTGATTCATCTCCCCTCTACTTTTCCATGTAGCTTTTCCATTTCCTTGATGAATACCTTTATTTAGCCCTAGTTGCCGCCTCATCTTTCCTGCCACTATTCCATTAGCTCGTTTCTACGAGCCATTTTTACTGTTATTATTTTCTTACAACACTTATCCCTTCTATCATTAACAGGTTTATTGGCGGGAGCCCTTACTGCTTCCACGACAGTTATCGACACCATGCGATACGCTGAGGAGACCATTATGGCTATTTTTCTATTAATACCCAGTCCAGAAGGTGTAGATAGGTATTTATCCTAATCACATCCTTCCACAGAAGTGCAATGTGGATAAAATGACGTTCGTCAACAGTCTCCTTTTTGATCATCGGGGGTCGTTCACCCGAATTTTAGAATGGTACCTGTTATGAGGTTGGTGGCTCTTTTCACACACTTCTTTGACGTTTTCCCTCATTCTCATATCCTTATGGCTATTCACATCTAATTACTTTACGCTTTGCACTTCTAGGCCGTTGATCTCGATTGCGATTTCCTGAATACTTCCTCACATTCATACAGCATCACGACTTGTGTCTTTTTAACCGCAACTTCTAAGCGCATTTGCTCCAGTTCCCACATCGTGCGCCTTATTGCGAACTGTACCTCTTTCAACAGTTTCTCCCTGTTCTTTCCCGTAAGACCAAGTCGTTTGCCCACGGGACCAGGATCACCCCATTATCTAGACCTATTTTGAGTACTTAATCTTAAAACATGTTTCACAAGACTTCCTTCCCAAGATGGAGTTCTGGGAAACTATAGATTATAGTGTGTTTGTCGCCTAGTTCGTCTATAATTTCCCTATTCGACAGACAAGACTTAATGATCCTCACGAGGCATTTCTCAATTTTCCGCTCCTCCAAGGCATGAATGATGCGCTTCCACGATACCCAGTTGAAGACATTATTGGTATCGATTAGGATTATCACTACAAACTCCCAGTGTGTGTAAGATATGAAGTTTAGTTTTTCGATAGTCTCCTGGATCCCTGATCTCTCCTGAACAGTGGACTTCTCCCGTTAATAACCAAATTGTGATAAGGGTTTTGTCTTCTGATTCCTTGGTTAAACTGGTGTTTATCAGGCTGCCCAATAGTTTGCCTATGGTGTCCAGCAGGCATAGGACCAAATAGAAAATTTAAATAAATCGGAATCATAATAAATCAAAATAGGAATTATAATTATTTAAAATTTAGAGTCCGGTCTGGGAACTATATACTTAGGATTTTTTTGATTGCAACTTCTCTGAACTATTTAGCAAAACTCCACTTTCAAAACAATGCAAATATTGTTGCAGAAGAAAGAGTGTGTCAATAAATAATTACCTAATTGTAAATATGTATATAATTATGAATTGGATATCTAATCTTGAGTATTAGAATGAGAATAAATCAATTTTAAAATAACATTTTACTAGGGAGATCCGCAGTAGTTCTATGTCTGAGAGTTACCCTTTCTAGTAAAACACATACGAGTAATGTATTAGTTCGTGTAGTATGAAATGAGTAGAATTGAATTGAAACTTTAGTCATTTTTTTTTCATATGAAATGTTTTTATTGTCAATCGAAATATGCACCACCATTATCAATACACTTCTGCCATTTAACGGGAAGTTCATTGATTCCCCTGCTGTAAAAGCCTGCAGGCCGGGAGTCGATAAACTCTTGGAAGGCAGCTTTGACAGCCTCGTCGGAGTTGAATGTTTTCCCTACCAAGAAGTTATCCAAATTTTGAAAGAAGTGGTAATCAGTGGGTGCTAAGTCGGGTGAATACGGTGGATGACGAAGAGTTTCCAATTTCAACTCCTGTAGCTTGGCCAAGGTGACTTGTGCGGTGTGTGGCCGAGGGTTGTCGTGCAACAATAGCGATGCGCTTCGATTGACTAATCTTGGCTGCTTAACCGTCAGTTGCCTCATCATTTCGGTCAGTTGTCGGCAGTAGACATCAGCCGTAATCGATTCACCAGGTTTCATGAAGCTGTGATGGATGACACCTGCGTTGGACCACCAAACGAACACCATAAGCTTCTTTTGATGAAGATTTTTTTTCGCACAATGTTTTGGCGGTTCATCTTGATCCAACCACTGCGATTAACGTCTGGTATTGTCATATAGGATCCATTTCTCATCACAAGTAACAATCCGATTCAAAAATGGATCGTTATTACACCGGCACAACAAAGAAACACAAGCTTCGAGACGTCGTTCTTTCTGTATGTTGCTCAACTCATGCGGTACCCACTTGTCCAGCAATTTCAGCCAAATGAGTCAATATTGTTTTTTTGGTTACACTGAATATTAACGATAATTCGCTTGCACTTTGACATGGATTCGCTTCCACCACGGCTTTCAGATAATCGTTATCCACTTGAGTTTCAGGTCGTCCACGTGGTTCATTTGTTCAGGTTAGTTCAGGTCAAAATTGCCAGAACGAAATTTCATGAACCAACGAGATACTGTTTGCTGTGAAGTGACTTCAGTACCAAACACATCATTAATATTGCGAGCCGTCTGAGCTGTTGTGGTTCCACGGTGGAACTCATATTTCATTAACACACGAATTTCCCTATTTTGCATGACTGCACAAAATTTTTTATAAAAATAAAAGTTTTCAATAATTTTTAACACTTTAAACTCTGATCGAAAGAGGAAGAATGTGCCTTTTCCACATAAAAAAGTCAAGTTCAAATATAGATTTAGAGTGAAGTTATTCGCAGTTGAATGTGGCACTTCGAGAATCTACTCATTTCATACTACACGACCTAATATTTTTATTTACATGAAATACACTATTTTGTTGTCCATTCTTAAATAACAACCAACAACAAGTCCAAACAACAAAACAAATACCTAAGGAAATAGGTGAATAAGCTTAAGTACTATTTATTCAACGCAATGATAACAATGTCTCATGGATAGTACCACTAATGAAATCGCAAGCAGTTAAAACTTTAAAATAGACAGTTTTATGGGTCTTTATGGGTCGTAAAAATTGCGTGCCACCGCACGAGAATTGTAAAATTAGGAAACAATGTTGTTGCTTTGTCAAATGAATGTATCGTCTAATTTTTATTATCTATTAGGAGGTCGTAAAATTGGTTTGATTGATGTATTCTTTCTAAGGTTTAATATTGCCAATTTAAACCCACTCAAACTCGATTAAGTGGTTACAACTATGTACTTTAAATGAACCTTGTAAATACGTATTGTTTTTAATAATGACGCTATATCGCACAGAAGTTATAGATTTCATATCTCCTACATATTTAAGTAATATAGATAGTATGATATTATATACAGTGTGTCTGCAGATGGAGTACACAATAGAAAGAAATCTTTATTATTCGTTTTACGACAAAAAGTTATTCTTAATAAATAGTTCTGCTTGTTGAGAAAATGTGTTTAAAATATAAATATTTTAGATTAGATGTACAGGATGTTAATAAATTAGGAGAACATAAAAATGCTTCAAGATAGAAGTACCATTATTTATTATTTTTAACAAAAAATATATGAAACAAAGTGGAACTAACAAAAAATCTAAATACAAATTTTGGAATGAAAATTCGTTTTTGTAAAAGTGGAACAGTAATATTGATTTAATGTAATTATTTACATTTAACTAAAAAATCAAGATTGTCGATTGATGACGTAACATTTTAGTCAATATCCATAACAGCATTTTATTTAATATCGACCAGTATTTTGATTTCGTGACAACATTTTCAAAAATGTTCAGCAAAGAAGAACGTATTTATTTACTACAATGTTACGGTACTGGAAATGGTGGGAGACAGTTATGTTAAATAATTTTTAACTATGTAGTTTAATTTAATACTTTCAAATTTTTATTCCAAAATTTGTATTTAGATTTTTTGTTAGTTCAACTTTGTTTTATATATTTTTTGTTAAAAATAATAAATAATGGTACTTCTATCTTGAAGTATTTTTGTGTTTTCCTAATTTATTAACACCCTGTACATCTAATCTAAAATTTTTATTTTATTTTATCTAATATATTCATATTGTAAACTAATTTTCTCAACAAAAAAAACTATTTATTAAGAATTACTTTTTATCGTAAAATGAAAAATAAAGATTTTTCTCCTTTTGTGCACTCCATCCGCGGACACACTGTATATGTAAATATTGGGAATATCGCCTCACACACCAGTAGGAGTTGTTTAGAGCTGGAATTGCATGCTGAAACTAAGGGAAGTAAAGAATAAAAAAGGAAAACTAAAGGAGAAACATTCTACTTGTGCGTACGGTGTTATTTTCAAAAATTAAAACAAGAATGAACAATCCGTCTCAGACTTATAGAACATACTTTAATCAAAAATTCTAATCAGACAATCACAATGCCGATGTATGTGGTTGACGTGCCACGATTTCGACTCGTAAACATTTTTTTTAGATACCATGCCCTTATTTGTATGATAATGTTACATCCAAAAGCTAGGCAGAGTGAAGGACACTGAAAACTATCTAGTTAAATTGCATACAGGGTGTTCATTTCAAAACAAACCAACCGAATTATCTCTTGATTGGGAGGAAAATTTAAAATAATAAAGAAGACATCTGGATATCTAGAGGAAAATTTAATTTGACAGCGAAAATTATATTAGTCGTCCCCTCACCCCCATCTACCCTCATTATGATATTTCAAATTGCACCCTCATCAAGTAGAACATCATTGCAAATTGAATTCAATTTGCCGTGTAATTGTACCAAGAGAACTTAAATCTGTCTTTTCATACGTGACTTAGCTAAGTAAAGTTTATGTTGACCCGGAACAAACAGCAGTTTAATGTTACAAATTCGTATCACTTTAAATAATAATGTTTGAAGATAATGAATACTGTAACACATGCCCAATACAAATTTAGAAGTTTTGGAAAAAAAAATAAATATTTTCGAAGTCTTGCGTC
The DNA here is from genome assembly GCF_039881205.1 of Euwallacea similis. NCBI lineage: Eukaryota > Metazoa > Arthropoda > Insecta > Coleoptera > Curculionidae > Euwallacea > Euwallacea similis. The sequence goes on along the minus strand of NC_089632.1, from coordinate 1,262,543 downwards.
AGAATCGAGGTAATTAATTCAAAAATAAGAAATACATGCATGTACTTATAAGAACATACAGAAATTTTCTCACAAAGGAATAAAATAGCTAACAGCGTCATCAGACATTCAACGACCATTATCAGTAAACGCGGTAAGAAAATTAAAAGGACATAATATAATCAATAAAACAATCCTTAATGCGTAATTAGTTTATAATTTATGATTTTCATAATATGAATACCGATAAGCTGTCGCTAGGTATCTATCTTACGATCGTTACACAATTTATTTAAATCTAAACGTACTTCAAACTGACTTTGTGCGTCTCTCTCTAAACTAATTGACGAGGGAAGCAAGATGCATTTATTGTACAGAATGGCACATCGAAAAATTTCCATTCAGGTTTCTTTTTCTTGTAAACAAATAAATGAAAATATGCTCGAGCATGTAAATCTTAATTTTCAAAGGGACACACTTTTTACATATTTGCACCTTCTCTGCTGCAACCCCTATGAAGGGGTGGCTATCGCCCTTAAAATCTTAAATGAAAAGGGGGGGGGCGAGTGATATCTTAGTTTATAGGTAATTGAATTCCCTTTGTTATGGGACCTTCCTTGTTGGAATCGATTGAGTAGATCGTGAGAAGTAAAGAAATGAAATGTAAGAGTAGTAAAATTTTTTGCTTGTATTAGTGAAGTAAATGATAAAAATGTTTACCCCCAACCTTCATGCAATTATAAAGACACTATTCGAAATGTTCGCGAAAATTATGGAGCATTTCGAGAGTTACTTGTTTGCATTCGTATGCTATTTGTTGCCGCAAGTCTTTTAAAGAACTGAGTGTGATTGTATAAACTTTAGATTTCAAATGTCCCCCACAAGAAAATGTCCAATGGTGATAAATCAGGAGATCTTGCGGACCATTCAATATAATCTCTTCTCCCAATTCATCTGCCCGGAAAGCTTACATTCAGATACAGTCCTATAGGAAAAGTATAATGCAGGGGTGTTTCATCTTGCTAAAAAATTATATCTGTTGGCCGATAACGGTCATCTTCAATACCATTCATTAAAGCAGAATTAATAGAGTTTTCCAATAAATCGAGGTATATTTCACTTGTTAAATTTAAAGGTATATTAAGTAATATTAAGTAATAAGGCCAAATAATTTGGTCCCTAAAAATTCCAATCCACATGTTTAGTTTCTCTAAATGTTCGGTACGCATTTCTTTAAACATTTTAGAGTTGGAAACCGACCAATACCTACAATTATATCGATTGGCAGCACCGCGAAGGAAAAAAGTGCATTCATCTGAGAAACAGATGTTAAAAATAAATTGTGAATCGCAAATGGTTATTCATTAACTCGCAAAATGGCAAGCGACGATTGTAATTGTCTTCATTAAGTTCATAAACCAATTTCATTTTATAGAAATGGAACTTATGCATCTTTAAAATTCGCTGCATGGTTCTACGTGAAAGACCGGATGTATCGGATAGTTTCTTTATACTCATTGTCAGTGTGGGTTCCATCGTAATATGATAAAAGTTGCACATCTTCATGTCGTGCAGGGTTTTCAACATTTCTTTTTTACGAAATTTTGCGACTAATTTCCACAGGTAAGTATTGATGCAATTTGTTACAATCATTATTTCTAAAAAAAAGTGAAACATTTTCAACTCTTCCTTCAAGCGTATATGTAATTTTAATCCGTAATTATTGAACACTTGCCCCCCCCCCTCTTTCTATTTAAGATTTTAAGGATGACAACTACCCCTTCGTAGAGGTTGGAATAGAGGGGCTGCCAATATGTAAAAAATATGTCTCCCTGAACACTAAGGTTTACGCATCCGAACATATTTTCATTTATTCATTTACAAGGCAAAAAAAAGTGAAAACTTTTTGGTGCGCTACCCTGTATATGTCAAATGGGTTTTTATAAATAAAACAAACGTAACTTGCTAGAATACTGCTTTACTTTCAAGAAAAAGGAAAAGGAATGCCTCATTCGATACAATTCGTTGTAGTCGCTGGAAACTCGGAAGGATCCGCACAAAGTGTTTTAAGTTGTTAGTGCAAATCTCATGACTTACTATGGATTTCATCATCGTTGAATTTTTTATTAGTTATTGAATTTATTAATATGTTTTTTCACAACCTAGCAAAAAATTTTAATAAGCGATTGGCCGAAGCATTATTTTTAAGGATGGCCGAATAGGTGGTTGTCTCACAAATTGTTCGGCATTGATACAGCCGACTGGGACAGTTCTACTTCCATATAGTCCCATTTGGCGTACTGCTCATACTGCGCTTGTATAACTACATAGAAATGAAAGAGAATAAGGCATTTTATGATGCCACAAGATTCAACGAATTAAATTTAAATGACATTTTGTATTTACAAGTTCATAGTAATATTACGGCCTCTTTTTCTTAGAGCATTAACATACGGTAGGTATCAAAGTGACTCATTATCTCGGAGACTAAACAAGGTATGTCATTCCTAGTCATATAGGTTTATAGAGCTCGTTGAAACGGTTAATTTTAGGTAGGTATATTTTGCACTTCATTGAATTTCAACTTCTAAGATACTGATACTGAAATTCCATTCAATCGTTGTTGGTTGAAAAAGTAAACTGTTTCTAAACAACAAAGGGTTTTGAAAAATGTCATTTAAATATCACAATTTGAAGGAATGTGAATTCCCAAAAAAGTATATTTTATGTTTATTGTACTTAAAAAATTACTTCTTCACAAAAATAAAAACATACTTACCAAAACAAAACAACAGGACATATACACTCACTTTCACATGAAATGCACCACCCAGTAATAATAATAATTAAGTCTTGTAATTTTAGCAAAATAATACTTCATAATAGAGTATCAAATGATCAGACTTTCAGTAAAAAAGAAGGAATGCTGGTGGTTTTTTTGTCATCGACCTATTAGATTTTTTATTCAATTGTAAATAAAAAAAATAATATTTACATCGAAATATCAGTTTATTTTGTTGTTGAACTGTGAACAAGACATCTCAAAATGCCCCCAGTGAGACAGCGTCGAAATTTTTCCCACGTTTCAGATTTTGATAGAGGGCGAATTATCGGCATGAAGGAGAGTGGACTTTCTTTTCGTGAGATTGCCCGAAGAATGAATCGGAACCACACCACGATTGCGAGAATATGGTCTTCGTGGTCTAAAGAAAGGGTTCAGCGACTTCGTCCAGTTGGATGTCCTCCCCGTAGCAGCAACGCATGTGAAGATCGACTTCTTAGACGGATGGCCATTGGTGATCGATTTCAAACAACAATGTCTGTTGCAGTAGATTGGATGGGAGCTCTAAATCGTCGGGTGTCGATGATAACAGTTTATAGAAGAATTTCGTCTTTTGGCCTGCATTCATACCGCCCAAATCTACGACTGCCACTAACCGCCCAACACCAATCTTCCAGATTAGCCTGGTGCCAAGAACGAATTGATTGGAATCATGAGTGGAACAATATCGTCTTCAGTAACGAGTCGCGATTTTGTTTATGGATCAATGATGGTCGTAGAAGAGTCATACGATACCGAGGTGAAAGAAGAAATTTGCAATTTTCTGAACAGCTTTAACACCTAGTGTTATGGTCTGGGGTGCGATATGTGTTGGCTGAAGATCTTCTCTTGTGTTCATTCCAGGCACCCTAAACGCACGTCGCTACATTGACAATGTTCTGAGGCCAGTATTAGTACTTTTCATGCAAACTTTACCAAATGGCATTTTCCAACAGGATAATGCAAGACCACATAGTGTGAACATTACTCGACAATACCTGAAAGAAGCACAATTGGAAATACTGCCTTGGCCTGCACGGTGACCGGACCTATCGCCCATCGAACATCTTTGGGATATGATGAGTCGCCGTCTTCGAAATTTACCGAGGCCTCCAAACAATGTGGATGACCTACGACATCATCTTGAGGTAGCATGGAATGAAATATCCCAGGAAGATATTGATCATTTGTTGCAAAGCATACCGCGAAGAGTCCGTGCTTGCATTGCCGTACGAGGCGATGTCACTTATTATTAATTTTTTCATTATCAAATGTTGTATCTTTTAACTGAAAGTTTGATCATTTGATACTCTATTATGAAGCATTATGTTGCCAAAATTACAAGACTTAATTATTATTATTACTGGGTGGTGCATTTCATGTGAAAGTGAGTGTACTATAAGGACCAAGGTGTGAAAATTAAACAATGGAATGTTTAACACCATCACGCCCTTTCAATCTCCGACTGAACGAACGTCACTTACACCAAAAAAATTAAATATGCTGTCTATGAGTGATTAGATACATTATCTATAAGTAATTTGCTGTATTATTAGAACTATAGCGTAGTATTAACGCTAAAACCAAGATTTGTTTTTCTAAACGCCTGCTTTAACATGAAAACTTTCTTGTGTAATATACAGAGTCTGGAAATGAATTCTAAAAAAGATCTTTAAAGATGAGTTCCCGTAAATGATATTTACTAAATATCTCGGGCTCTATTCAAGCACCATAGATGAAGTACAAAAACGTTTAAAAATCTGTAAAAAACTGTGATGCAAAAATGGCATTTCTATGTCAACTTTGGTTTTTAGAATATCCCTTCAAAATCCACAGTTTATTGACTTGCAAAATAAAAAGTTTCTCGCAAACAGTGTATTCTATGTGTTTTCAGAAAGAGGATATTTTTTACGTAAAAAACTCAAGAGAATCGTTTTTGGTCATAAAAATATAGAATTTTTCTCAAAACAAAAGTTAATAATACATATTTAAACTACATCGTCCCAATATTCCTAGTGTTTTGAGTGGTTTCAAAACTTTTTTTAAAACTATTTGGACACAAATTTGCTCCCAAGAAAAACTTAGATTTTTAGTGAAAAGTAGGTCTAATAAATCAGCTGAGACCAGAAATAAGAAATACTACTGTTACAGTTTTTAAACTTTGCGAATTTATTAGGAGCAAGTAGGTTATAATATTCTCCGTTTTGATAAAAGATTGATTCAAATAAAAAGATAAGTGCTTGGAAATATACAATTTAATGATTTATCAACACGTTACAATAATATAGGATGACGAGTTTAACCAATTCTCGATTTGGTTAAACTCATTTGGCTTTATCGTTCAAAACGAAAAATAACGATTAAATCGTAAAGTAATGGTTATTCATGTGACAAAAAAATAATTTCACAATCAGCTGATTTTGAATATGGAATATGACCTTGTCTACTATCAAATTCTAATTAAACCAATCTTCAGAAAAACCTCATTAGGCTTTAAATTTAATTTTGTCTTTGATATGTTTCATCTATCAATAACGAACTGACTTACAACGTACATTTCATGTTTACAAATCTTTCTAAAGCACTCTTGGCCAGGATTTTTTTAAGTTTGAAATTTTTAGCGTATACGCACAAATGACTATAATGTAATAAAATTACAAAATTTGCAAGCAAATGTACTTTACGGTCATTCCACTGATTACATTGTTTTATACCCCCCCCCCCCCCACAATTAAGTAATACGAGTATAAGTTTTATACCCCCCTAACATAACTACAGTCCTACCCTTAGGAGGTGATGGTATTCTGTATACATTCGTATAAGTACGTCGTTATTAATTTCTCTTTTTGATGTCACTTGGTATTAATTACGATGTAACAGCGAATGTTAAATTTGTTGACTGTTATAATTTGGAGCAGTCGGATTAGTTACAACATGATAATTTAATCCATATATGTATGTTAGATCGTATCATTCAGAACTACTAAAATAACACGGCTACCTGCTTTATAAGTATAATAAAACTCAAAATATTGGACATTTGTTTGCCGATTAAACGGTATTTTGTCATACAAACTGTCTCTGGAGTGGAAACCTATTTTTAAATTAAGGTATTTGGGGTAACTGAATTTGTTAACCATGAATAATTGTCAAAAAATGTCCAACTTAGAAATTTTCAGATAATTTTATGTATCTATGTTCCGCAACGTTTTTAAAATCTATCTATGTTTCTCAAGAGAACCAAAGGAAATATTTAAAATATTATGTAAATTAGTTAAATGTAGATAACTATATTAAAACCATGTATGAATGATTACAAGTTTAAAACGGAGGGAATATTTTTCTCTCTTAAGTATAGAATTCCCTGTTATTTCAACAGATTCGAGTATCTGGAATACTCTGAAAATTCCTTATCTCAACCGTAGAGAAGTAAAAAAAAATTAAAACTGAAGTCGGTGACATATTGCCTGGTTTATATCCGGTAATATTTCGTAAAAATCGGAATTCATCAAATATGTTTTTTATTTTTTCATTATTTTCTTCAATGAGATAATTTTAAAAAATATTTATTGTTTTTCCACTCAACATTTGGTGCTGTCCAGCGATTTTCAGCAGTCGAGTGCTGCAACACTTAAAGTTTAAATTTGATGACTGAGTTTTGTCTGACAGTTTAGTTTGACATGCTCCTGTCAATTCACTATTTCCCAAATAGAAAATTTAAATTCCAAATTTACAACGTAACACGCTTTAGCGCTTTAACTTAACACTGCACAACGAAACGCATTGCTGCGCTGCTATTTCTCAAAATTTTTCCAACATAATTAGTACTTTGACTCTTAAAACTAATGTTTCATTTCTATGTAACAACATTCATTCATCAGGAATCTCATTGACATTGCGAATTCGACATATACAGGGGTCTCAGATTCGACTCTCAACTTCGAAATCTCGAAAACCATTAGAAGTACAGAGTTGGTCAAATAGAGATAAGTATTTTAGCTTCCAATCTTTAAAAAATGACTAGTGCTTCCGTAAATCTCTCAAACAAAAAAAAGAAAATTAAAATTTTACCTTTTTTTCTGTCGTAAATTGGTGAAATACATACAAATGGAAGTCACTTTTTCAGACTACAACATGGAAACAGTTTTTCCAAGCAAGACATAACTTTTCGATTTTCGAATTCCATCCTTAGCTTCATTTTTTCTAATACAGACTGTATTGAAATTATTAACTTATAAACTATTATAGTTTTTTTAAGCATAAACTAATAGTAATTTATAGGATTAAAAAAAAAATTTAAGACATGAATTCGAAAATGTTCTACAGCTATATCATATCTTCTGTAAAAATCAGGGCATATCATTTTTTTAATATGCCGCTCAACCCCTGCATGGACGCAACTGGAATAACATAATTTTACGAAAAGGGCGTTTTAAAGAAAATGTAGGAAAATCCTTGTGCAAAATTTCACTTTCTGGTTCTAGATAAATTAAAAATAATATTTAATACAAATATTTTTCTGTCGATAGTTATATGTAACATATATCTGCTTACCTAAAAGTCAATCAGAAATATAAGTTTTACTAATTTCTTAAAATTTGGACTCTGTTGAGTTTGTGAATATTCCCAGTGTTCACCCTTACACCTGGAGTAAGGGTAAACAAAATTATGTTTTTGAAATCTTCGAGATTCTAAGGATATCACGAAAATCAGCGTCGTATATACAAGATTTAATTTCCTGCATATTATTTTTTAATCAATGAACAAATTATAACATGCATTATCAGCTAACAGCCACAATTTTTTTTCATAATAGTGCCGATTATGAACCACACATTTCTAAAAATGAAAAACTAAAAACATTTTGAAAACGAACGTTTAATTCAAAATTTTCAAAACAAACCAGATATTGAAATAGGTAATTAACAAAATGTATGCAAGAAATAGACAAATTATGTCTATAAACTTAGTTTAAAAGGTATAAAACTGGATTTTACCACAGGGTGGTTTCTGTTTATATGAACAATTAAAATCATCAAATAAATTGTTTAAACCTTATATGATGCATACAGCGTTCCTTAATATAGAATTAATATTTCAAGACGTGATTCCTCAGGTCATTCTATGAAGAAAAGTTCAATGAAGATATGCTTCTAATGGCTTAAATTTTTGTTTATGAAGTTTTAAAACACGAATTAACTTTACCAGCAAGCATTGTCTGAAAAACCATTTTTGAATAAACGTCATTTAATTCAGGATAACTCGTTTTATATGTTCAAAAATTATGCGTCAATTTGCTAAATAAAGAATTTTTTTATTTGTTGCTTTCAACAAGAATAGTGTCTCTGCAAAAAAAGTATATGAAATAGTTTTCGTGTAAAATTGATCTGGATGATCAGAAAAATATTGCATGGTTAAACGTCAGTAGCGTATCACCTATTTCGTAAGCAATATCGGAAGACATGTATACAGAGGCACCACTAGGGGGCTGCTGTTTTGACCTACGATTTATCGCTTTTATAATAATAAATTGGCATCCTTATTTATATTAATACTTGCATGTTTCTAAAAAAAATATGGAATCTTTGTCATAGGATTTGGCTATAGAAGGAGATTCTTGTTTAGATGGTAATTTAATATTATTATTAAAAAAGGGATTGTTACAAACGCTATTAAAGTTTTTCGCAGCGAAAGATTGACTTATTAACGTACCATTAATTGGCGACCTATAGTTGTGTTTATCTCTTGAGTTAAAGAATAGCATCTACGTTGAAAGCGAGTATATTTCACTTATTTGAACTCCTAAATCTCAACAACAATTGATGTCAGAAACAGAATTCCAATAGGAAATTTGAAGGGGTATCTGTATTGGATTATAAGCGAATGCTTAATTAACTGAAATTGCGTGTTTTATACCAGTGACTGGAATCGAACTTAAACAATGGAAATGGATAGTCAACTTGCCGCGTTATTTGCCCTTAGCTAAGGGCGGAAGGAGAAACAAAAAAGACGGCATCGGGACAGAAAGTAAAACAGAAACTGTTTAGGGAAGAACAGGAGAGACGTTTTTATAAGCAATAAAAAAGATAAGAGATACGATACCTTGAATAAACGCAAGAATACGAAGTTCTCAGAGAGGAATTAAAAGACCGGTCCGCAGTTAGAGAGAGACAGCTGGAAAAAAGAATAATGGAAAATGTTAAGGACTTTAGGTTATTGTTTCTTGGCATAGTTTGCTTAGTTAATTTATTTTGTACTTTCATCCCTTAAGTTATGCCCATGTGTATCGATACGTATTTGAAGGATTCCATCCGGGCGCCAGACCATCGTACCCATCAGGTCATATCGAAGGGCTCTTTATGGCTGGGAAATACGCTACTCGTCAAAGGAAACTTTCTAAATTGCACCATTGTCGCGATCCGCAGTTCGGCGGATCTGCAACACTTCAATGAAAGCGACTTGTATAGGTATTTGCCAGATGGCGGCGATTTATGACCTTAGGCGCGACCATTGCCCGTAAGGGCTTCTGGTATTGGTGCGCCCCTGGTTGGAGTTCCTCGGGTTTAGTACTTAAGGGATGATCGCAGTAATTTTGCTCTCTTTGACCGGTGCTCGCTCCAGACATGTGATCGTGAACGTAGTTCGTAATCTTCCCAACTAAGCAAACTCCCACTTCATACTTAGACCAATACTTTACCATTATTTATATAAGTGAAAATTAATACAGTCCACTTTTGTAAACCAAATTGTTGTTTTCGTGGTTTTCGTTTATCGAAGGAACCTCAACAGAAAAAGTGGAGACTTCTTTCTTTTCAATTCGAGACCGTTCTGGTTAACCAAAACGTTTTCTAATTAGAGAAAAAAAATCCGAAATTCCACACCGAAGGTAACAACAGTTCTGTTAAGAAATTTAGTACGCCGCTAGTTTGAGCTAGAGGTATAAAACACGATATGAGTATCGTAAGGTCCAGGGATATCAGCGAGATACTGTGGATCATGAGTAATATCCAGTTCTTTTCCGAGTGCAAGAATTGCAATTTGCAATCACGACATGGACACGCACATTGGCAACTTACACAAAAAAGTGATGAAAGATACGCCAGCTAATATACGAACTTTCCACAAACAGGTGGTGCATAAATTGTTTCAATTGTGGTAAATCGCAAATTTCAATCATCGTAATGGAACAATTGAACGAGTTAACCAAGAGTTAACCCTGGAAGGACAATAATTGGGGAGGCAAAGGTCTTACCATGCATGGACAGATTCAGCAACTATAGATCTTGATCACCATTAAAACAAGAACCGACGTGACCATTATGGGGTAGATAAATTGATTTGATTTACCATATGACCATTGCCTAACTCCGTCACGTTAAAATCAGTTACCAAAAAATTTTATTCGTGATTGACTATAACAGAAGAAATGCTTGATGTTAAGCACAAGGTGTTGATGGCCAGGGTTAAAGGATTAATTTATTCTGGGAACAGATCTTATAAAAACTGTTTTTTTTTTCTATAATCATAAACAGACTATTTTTGCATTTGTCAGTAAGTAATTCACATTATTCAAGACGGATGTGGGATATGATGTGCAGGTGCTGATAACTGAAAATGTAAAAATTTCTCCTAATACATATGAAGCAAATCATGATGGCTCGTGAAAATAATCTTGGTCGGTTATTCAACTCGTAAAATATAACACTAATTTGACGTTGAACCTAATGGTGGCACCAAGTTCGATATATTGTTCAGGCAGCCAGTAAAGTGACTTCGTGTGGCTTTACAACCCAACAGGAACGTGAAGAAGTCCAAACTGAGTCAAAGTTGAGAAAATCCTTATATGGTCGCAAAGAATATTAATGACGTGGTGCACAGAAACTAGAAGACCTAGAAGAGCCAAGATGAAAGCTGTTGTGTTGTATGTCATCTGGACCGGTTAACTAAGTGCCATAAAAGTTTGTCAGCGAACAGTCTTAAGAGACGAGTAATGTTATAGCCGTTGCAGGTAAAAGCGGAAGGTAGAAAAGTCTATCGTGACTTTAAGTTGAACGAGATGTATTGCTTTTTTATGTAAATAGGTCGAATAATCTGGCATGTTTGTTGATGTTAATGGTTGCATATTTGTTAGAAAATCATGGATTTTTTCTAGCCATAGAATTTTAGCTACAAAAGCAGCTATACGATAGGCATAACGAATTTCGCGAACGTACAAGCAAGAACGAAATTTATGTATGAAGGTGCGAATTCAATATTTGTAAATTCCAATTTATAATTTGCTAGTTTATGAGCCCGACTTTATGTAATCGTCGAATATTTAGGTAATCGTATTTTTTTCTAAATCTACTAATATGTCACGTGTTGCAAATTATATTTTTCTATTAGTTAAACAAGAAATTTCCTTTCTTTGTAAGAGTACCATTTTTGCAAATTTTTATATAAAACTTAGTAAATCGATGTCAAATATTTTCAAATGAATTAGCAAATAACGCTCAATTTGTCATAGGTCGTTCCCGGGATTTACTCCCCTGGGATCTACGCCCCTGGTTAAAATTTCTATTACGTTATTTATAATCAAATAATAGCTCAAACAGGCAGCCCGAAATACACTAAAATGATTGATGTAGCTTTAATGTTCTAAAAGAGTACCGCGTAAATCAGATTTTGGCGGCCATCCTTAAACGATCGTAATTCGGACAGGGGACAATTTTCGAACAAAATGTACACTGTGTACGAAAAGTCTGGCAATCCTAAAGTATCTTGAAAAATGTACAATTTATTAAAAAATGTCTCTTATTAAAATGCTGCAACAACGTATTTAAAATACTTTTATTACTGGTTGTCGCTTTTGGTCTGCCAGAACGAATTTCATCATTGCAACTTCTCGTTTCTTTAAATCTATGAATGGTTGTTAAAACTAGATTTCGTTATTGGTTCTCTATTGGGAAAAGTAGAATTGAAGGGTTCTGCTATTTCAATAAACGATCTATATCTATCTATATCTTATCATAAGCAAAGTTATATACTTTCTTTTTGGAAAATTCATTTTGTGTATTGACAAGTTGATTACTAGATAGATTAGACAAAAAAAAGGGAAGCCATTATCGCTCTTATTAATGACGCTTATAATGGCCTTGTAGATCATCAAATTCGTCGCATCTGCATGTTTTGAGCACTTAATCCAATAAAAATAAATTCTTTTGATGTTTTTCATACCTACAATTACTGCTAAACCGCTGGAGTTGGCCATGGGACATTGTTAATTACTTTGAATAATTATGAAAAAAAAATTAAACTGCGGGCATATAAGTACTACGAGAATAACTTTATTCTATGTAAACTTTCCGTGGACTCTCGGCCACATCGCCTTCTCAGTGTAATTCTTGATCTTCTATTGACTCGGCTTAAAAATCAGTCCGGAGCCTTTTTCTCAATATGTATAATCAGCATATTGTATTTAACGTTATATTGCTTACGTTGAAATGTGACGCTACCATATCAATATACCCAGTCAGGCACACCTGCACAAGAAGTATTAGTCACTATTGCTTAATTGGCTAGTGATAACACAAACATACTTTGCTATTGCAATAAATACAGAACATGAACAGAAATACCAGAACAGACATGTTATATGAAATGTATTCAGAATGCGAGAGTGAATAAGAAAATATCATAAAAACTTTGCCATTCCATAAGAAACAACATAACTTCAATTCACTGCTATTTTATCACGCACCTTGTATATTTCTGAATACCGCAGAATGATAGGATTTTTAAACTCCTTCAATTTTTATACAGAGTGTATCAAAATTGTTTTGCCAACTGTTTACTGTAGGTTCTTGTGACCAAAATAAGAAAAAGGTTTATATAAACAAACTTCTAATTGCCCTTTAGTTTCGAGATAGAGTATTAATGTTAAGGAAAAAAAAGTTTTTATTTTTTAACTTTCAAAACGGTTTTTATACCTGTCGATATACTAAACTTGCACCCAAATTTTGTTTCAAATACCTCAAGAGCTTATAAAATGAAAAAATCAAAAACTTCTTTTTTTTACTTGAGTTGTAAAAATGCACTTAATCAAAAAACTATTTTTATTGCTAAACATCTTGAAATACAACACGCTAAGAACAGACAAAAAATTTGCTGAACACATTGGCGCATATGATGGACTACTTAAAACGAAATATTATAGTGAGTGTTATAATTTTTTATAGCTAAAAAGGACACATGACACCTATATCTCCGCCACTGGTGAATGGTTAAAGCTAAACATTTTTTTAATTATACCCACCGATAAGCTAAACTCATGTACGAAATTAGGTTTCAAAATTTTAAGCTGTTTGAAAGTTAAAAAATAAAAACTTTTTTTTCTGAAACTTTAACACCCTGCACCTCAAAACTAAAGAGCAATTAGACATTTGTTTATATAAACTTTATTTCTTATTTTGGTCGCGGGAACCTCCAGTGAGCAGTCGGCGGAACAATTCGGATACACCCTGTGTAAAGTATTTTTTAATAAATTGTATATTTTTCGAGATATTTTGAAGGTTGCCGACCTTTCGTACACAATGTATAAGACATTATTGTTTTATGTTTCGAGTCGAGGAATCGACCTTTAAATACTTCAAACCTAGTTATTAGTCACTCTGTATGTTAATAAGACCGAGTCTATTCTAATAATTAAAGCTCTAAAGCGCCGCAACATTGACCTTAACCGTGCATAAGTCGGAACAAGACACACTAAACCTGCGGTCCACGTACTCCACAGTCTAATAGTTTGTAATTTTTCCTCATGTGATGTCCGATTGGTCGATGAAGATTTGTCTTAAGTCTGGCGGAGTGGGCGCAGATTTCGGCCTTCGTCGTCGCTGCGAAAAATTGGCAGCAGGGATGCGTTGGCGTTATTTATGCATGAGCTGCTCTTAGGGGCGCAGTGCCAATAAGTTTGTGATCGAGCAGTGCGGTTTATTTGCTCCTACAGTTGGGTTTTGCACCTGTCTACATCCACAAAAGTTATTAATCGAGGCAAATGTTGGGGATTCCAGTTACTTTGTCTGCGGTGCTGCTGTTAGCAGGTTTGTACGTAATTGCCTCTCGTTATGCTCTTGATTTTTATCTCAGGAAATCTACAGATGATGCTCTTGAGTTTATATCAGATAACTCCGTGATTACCTTAAATAGGTACCCACTCAAAAATAAATGCATTCTAACCAATCAAAATGAATGAAGTATCTGTGTCAGATTTTATTTTACGTAATGTAAACCCCTCACCAAAATAATGGGCAACCAAAATGTTTTCGTCACCTTTAAGAGGTAGTGTTTCGGTAGTGTTTTTGAGGCTGCTCGTGCACAAAAAAGATTGCGAATGTTCTTTCACTGGTCTTAAAAAAAAATCGGTCACTTACAACCAAAAATGCAGTGTTAAATTACTAATTTTCACTCCACCACTTTTGGCAACCATAGTTATTTTAGAATTTTTATCTCATAAAATCTACATGCTCTTGAGTTTATATCATATAATAACTGTACGATTATCTTAAGTAGGAAACCTCTCAAAGGTAAATGCAGTCGAACCAATCAAAATAAACGAAGAATTTGTGTCAGACTTTATTTATGCCGCTCACCAAAACGATCGCAACAACACATTTTTAAGTCTAAGGAGTCTTTGTCGATATTCGCGCCCAGAAAAGACTGCTAATGTGCTGTTACTGCTCTGAAAAAAAAATTATCAGTCCTTTACAGGATAAATAAAAAATACGAAGTAAATTTGTTAATTTCCAGCACACCATACTCGGCAGCCACAGTTATTTTAGATTCATGGTTGGCAATACTATTTAATCGCTTTGGTCAGGTACATATGTCGAGATATCTTTAGCAGAAAAATAGTTTTCAATATCGTATGAATTTAAAGACTTTTACTCAGTTTAGAACATTTTACGTTAACGGTGGGCTGGAAACTGAACTGTATAAGATAGAACTTTATTTGTTAAATTATGCATTCCGAATTGTTGAATCTGGACTTAAGCTTTGGTTCGCTTAAGCCTAATTTACATTTTGATGTCCATAAGAAACGCATTGGTGTTAGGAAAATAGTAATGTATCACCCACAAATTCCTTATAAGTCTTCTTGATAAACAATGATCGAGTTTAATTAAAGAAAAATATCTGAATGTTTTGAAATCATCATGCAAATTTCATTATCATCCAAGAAACTAAAATCCGAGACACTCTTCTTGACATATCAACCAATCCCATTAAATAACATTACAACGATAATTAATAATATACAGATTGAAAATTCATATTTTACCACGCATATTTTTTAATCCTGTATGTCATTAAGAAGGCATTTGTCGTTTAAGATCAGTGTTCATTAATGATAGAAGAAACGGACTTTAAATATATTTTTGTTCATTAAAAGCGGCCAACTTCCTCCTCGAAGTCAAAAATGATGGAAAAATATATGTTTTGACTATTTTTATTATTACTTTATTTTCAACTACATACATGATGGACCGAAATATCGTGCATGTACGCTAGTTTGCGAGTTCATATTTTAATTTTTTTTTTAAACATGAATTCGCAAATCTCTGGTTATTGGCACATTCAATCTTATTGACATTAAAGTTGCAAACCTTTTGATAATGTAAAAGTTTCAATTTTTTTAAAGGTACTGTTGCAGAATTGCTTAATTTTTTGTTAGAAGCTACAAGACCTTGCAAATTTTAAAAAATGTTTTTAAAATTTGCAAGGTCATTCTGTTTCGGGAGTTAGGCCCCATTTTACTTCTAAATACCAAACAAGTATCTAAATTGTACAATTAATTCGAATTTCAGGGACTATGCAGCTAGTGGCGTACCAGCCAGGAGCTGTCGTAATAACTCTAAACCAATAATTTATTTACAATTACCAAATCTTCCTAAATTTATAATATCTATAATTGAACTACAATTACTAATTTGTTTTAAATTATTAAATTACTCTTTACTTAAAGAAGCGTTTTCCTCATCCATATTCATAGAACTTAGTTTCTTAATCACTATGAGAAATCTGTCTTAGGTTTCTATTATTTCAACTCTAAACTACTATGTAGAAAAATCAGTGATAACTAATATATATATAATATTAAACAAAAGTAATTTTGCTTTATTATAGTTTTGGCATTTCTCTGATAATTTGGACAATCCATATACTTATTTAAAAACACAATTTATATCAGTGGAAGATATTTAACTAACGCTAATCAAGGAGTTAATTGATTTTTTATCTAATCTTTAAAGGTCTGTCCAAAGCAGTGAATTAAATAAATCATTGTGTGACACTGTGCATCGGCAATGGTCTCTAAAGTATTTGCCCTTTTTACTTTAATCACAGGTACTGTTTTTATACAGTTTAGAAACAATTCTTATCAGGAAATTTGCATTTAAAATTACTCACTTCCACTTTTTTTTTATAAAGTAACTTTCGATTAAAAAATCTCATGTCGTGAAACCAATTAGGATATCTAACAAACGTTTACAGTCAGCTTCCGATGAATGTGTGTTGGTGATTCGAATCTCCCCCTTTCTCTACTATATGTATATAAGTGGGGATTAAGCCCATTCTATGAAAACGCAGAGATAAAACTAAAAATTGATTTATTTTCACGTTTTATTAAAGTATTCCCAATAACGTAAATATCCGATGACTCAGCCCCAATGATTTCTGAAATGATTCGAAGAAGCAAAACTGCATAAAAAAATTATCAAACCCAGCTAACCTATATGTAATATAATAATCCACCCAGTAAATTATTAACTTCTTACATGCACCTTCAATAATAATTTTATGTTTGAAAGAATTTCCTGAATGTAGCTTAGAGTGGAGCTTGTCTTCACAATACCGGAAATAGTGTTAAATTGACCTATAGCAGAAAATCACCAATTACAAACATGTGCTGTGTAATAACCCTGCGTATTATTATATAATATTATTACCCACAGCTAGCAGCTGATTCGCACTGTGTGATGTGCATGTGTGAACGTCTTCAAAAAACTGCATGTAATATTTCAGATTTCGGAATACAAACAAAACAAGCGTTATTTCTAAAGATAGCAAAATTGAGGTTTCAATAACTTTCTGATGAACAGGTAGTGGTCATAGAAAATGCATTGTACACAACTCGAATGTAAAGCACGTTGTTACGCTCGCAAATGATTTTAAATTGACAACTTAGTTGTTTTAAATGTAACCTATGTATGTTTAGTATAAGCATACTTTATTTAATTGTTACTTGACTTTGAGTAAGGTTACTGATAAATAAATATACATATTTTCGAAATAAATATAAATATTAATGTTTCCTATTTTCATAAAAAGGATGTATAGCTAGGTCGGAAAAGTTGTGGCAATCACTTGATTATCTATACAATCTCTAATACGCCAATATATGAGTTGACACCAACTGTTTTTAACAAATCAAAGCAGCTTTAAGGCGCATAGCCAAAAATGGCAAATCAGTCTACTTCTACTCTGGGGACAGGTAGTTTAAACTATTTGTCGATAGCATAAACGTCAAAAATCATCTTATTATTATGTTATTTCAGGTTTTACGAAAAAATACCAGAAAGGAAGAATATAAAAACACAAATCGAACAAAAAGAAATAGAATTAAATAATTAATTAAAGAAATAGAAACGCAAATGAAGGAATTAAAGAATCGAGTAACACGTCAGACTTCACTGCGCGATAGTTTGCTCATTTTTTACTTCACATGAATTAAAGTTTGATGAAAATGTTTGCAGATGTTTCATGAATGTAAATTTTTTTCATCCACTACTCGTGGTTGTGCGGTTGAGTCACCCATCCAAAAGTTTCCAATGTAAACACTGCTTTACTTAGCGAAAAATTAATACATATTTTGAAAATTCTATTTTACTCTATTCCGGTACTTTAAAGTAGACTATACGAGCTTAATAAGAATTGGCAAATTTTGAAATTTATTGCTGAGTTAGACCGGCAATTAACACTTATATTTCTACCATAGGCGTAAACCACGCCCATGTCATACAGTATGTGTCAAATTCACTATTTGTTCTGTGATCAGGGGAAAGTATTTTATAGCATTTTAAGATTTTATATAAGATGGAAAACATTGTTGATTGTTTAATGTTAAACTTAATTTTTTTTCAGGGTTAGTGAGCGCAGGTCACTGGAAATACAATGATGAAGGTAAGCAGTTTTCCTTAGTTGATATGTGCATTGTGATCAAATGTGGATTGTTTGTATAGAAAACTCCTATTTCTAAAATACTGTAAAATTAATACAATTATTATAGGCTCAAATGTTGAGGAATCTTGGTAGGTAAACACCGTCATATTTCATGGTAGGCATTTCAACACGTTAGATGCAAATCAATATTCAAGTTTTACCGGTTTTGAAAAATGCCTTAAATTTTTTTACTTGGCATGATATTAAAATTTCACTTAAATCACTTTATGAGGACTCTTCAACAGCGCTACCACTTTTTTATGATGTTGCGTTGAGCTGTTTTAAAAGTAGAAATCCCTTCGTACTAAAATAATGAAGTGAAAAGTTTGATGATATTTATTTAAAATTTTATCGATTCACAGAAAATATTTAATTATAACGTAAGAATTGAGTGTCTATTTAAGAAACACGCTTGGAAGCTTGAGGAATACCAGAAACTCATATGACTGTCATAAAGGCACTCTTAGTTTTTTCGAATCGTCGAACAACAAGAACTAATTTAAATTAATAATAAAAGATCAGAATGTGTAGAAATAACTACACTTACGGCCTAAATATTGTAACTTTTATTAATTTCACAAAATTATCTATCCAATAAGAATCCAGAAAATTGAAGCACTTGTTTGACTGGCCGATAATGTGATCACTGATAATTCGACAAACCAAATTCGGAGCGTAATTTTGACAATTTCATGTAAATTACCTCATTTAATGCAAACTTTATACGTTTTTTAAATGCTAAAATAAAACCAATACCCATCAAATTATTTGAAAATACATTGCTAATTTTAGATTTTCTAGTCATATTGTTAGTCAGATCTCACTTGCCAGCTAACAAGCAGAATTTAAACATATTTCTGCCACTGTAATAATCTTGGTGGGCTCGCCTAAGTGAATTTATTGTAGTAAATGTATTTTTAATGCCAAAAGTAAAACATGGATTATTTTGATATGTGCTATTCGAAGATACATTTGAGAAGCTCTTAAAATTATGAAAGGAACATTACATATCGTTATGGAGGAACAAAGCAATTAAGAATATTTGAAATTAGCAATGGTTACAATAGCCAGGCCGTTAATCCATTAGTTAACTCAAATTTGAATTTAACTTTTTCGTCTACGTTCTTGTGCTCCGATCTATGAATTAGACACATGTAGGTAGAGAAAAAATGATAATTCCATAATCCAGGACTTTGTACATAAAAAAAGATAGAATATAATTATTGGAATAAGGGTAATTTGAAAAATGTTTTTAATGAAAACGCCAGATTTTTAAAATATCATAACCAATAAATATGTATAGATGATAACAAACTAACGTGACTTATCACTCGAAATTTTGCATTGATTTTTTTGGACATGCTAACAAAGTGTTAATTTCCGCTCCATAATTTAACAGACAAATTGCAAAATAGGGCTGTATTATATTTTCCGGAAACTCTTGAAAACTCGCTGTCCCAAATTTCCCCTTTTCCACATTTCGCTGTTATTGTACACCGTGATTTGTGTGGGCTCCTGCCTCGTTTCCTAGGAAATATCGAGAACAAGAGGGAAGCAATATTGAACAAAATTGCCTAAACTTCGATCAACAATGGTTCCCTTCAAATCAGGTTTTTAATTACAGAAAAATGTAAATGTATGTGTCGCATAATTATTTATGTTATTATTTACAGACGAATAAAATTTTGAAATATTTAATAACCCGCTAACAATCTGATTTGACAACGTGATTTATTTTATTATTGATACTACGAATTTCCGATTGTGCTTCAGTAATAAATTTCCTAAATCTGACATCACTGGAAATTAAACTCAATTAATGATGCTTCCCAGGGTAGAATAGTGAGCATATAAATCAGTATTTATTTTCGAAAAGTATTGCTTGGCACAAAATTTGATAACATTCTATTTATGTCACTTGTAAACGTAATGATGTATTATTTGGAGGTACATATGTGTAGTATGTTTTGTGATTTGCAGGCCTATTCTTTAAGAATGGCTTCTTCGACTTCATGTACCTTTTTTAGCAAAAGCCTACTACCACTGCATACTAGATAGAACAGACATACAGCATTCTTTTCTAAATTCTGAAGCCTCCTCTGTATCATTTAAAACAGACAAATTTTTTGTTAGCATTTTGCTTTTTCGTTCACTGTAGGGAAGAATGGCCCCCCCGACAAAATGTACACATTTTTTTCTTGTTTATATCAAATGATTCTTTTTTTAATTATTACTGTAACACGGCTGCGCGTCGTGTTTTGCAATATGTTGCGCGTGCTTTAAAGACCTTTTTACAGACTTATATTGCAATAGTATGGTATGCACCATAATCGTGAAAAACATTATGAACACATCAAGTTTAAATTTCGAGGGGCTAATCTAGAACATACATCGGTATTTTATAACTCTAGTGTAAGTGTGAATTTTTTTGCACTAATACATTTGACAAAATTGCAATAAAATGATCAAAATTGGACATAAATTAAATCCCAAACACCAAAAGGTAACATGTCTTGACTAAAAACATCAATAGTAACATTTATTTTGACATTATTTACCATAACAACCATAAGTAAAACAACAATGGGGATGATGACGACATGGTAGTCAATTTATTCATTAACTCACTATATGCGTGTCATTATTAGCATGTTATTCATCTAGGGGGTAAAGCATGCTCTCTGCGACATCATGTGCAATAGAATAGGTGTATGCACACCAGGGACACATTTATGACTAGTGACATACCTGATAAAGTTACAATTTTAGTGCTACAAATGTTGCTACTACATTTGTAAATGTGTCTTTATTGTGTGACCGCAAATCAAAGACATATTTACAGATGTATTTATAAGCATTTAAATATAGGTCTTGGGAAAGCACCAGTCAACTGTTATCAAAATCTCGAGATTTATTATTAATTGATTTATTTTAGAAATAATAATAAATTCAACATATTCAAGAGGAGATCGAAAATTGAAAATTTATTCCGGTGTCCTGACTCATGCTTATAGCAGATTTCTACAACGTTTGTCTATATCAGTAGCGTACTCGGTAAACAAAGCAAGTGCCACTTTACCAGCAACCACTGCCTTTTAGACTGCAGGAAAAGAGAACGCAGACGTGCTAGAAAACTGGAATTTTCAATTTTTATAACATAAAGTTATCGATAATTTGTCAAATCAAACTGTAAGGCAAAAAGCAGTCCTTGAATTCAGCCTTCAAGCACTTCGACTGGCTTTATTGTCTCTAATCGTTTTTACCGAAACCCAACTATGTATTTTTGCTCCTTAAGGATGCCATACACGATGCGACCATCAATAAAATTATCTGTTTGTGACAAATTAAAACGGTATAGAAAGAGTCATTTTAACAAGTCGATAACTCGAATACGCTTAAATTTAAAAATTTGATCTGATATACGATTTTTGTTTAGAATTTCGAAGAGGTTTCAGTTATGCAATAAAATGAACTTACTGACCGCTGTGACTTATTTATATATCCTGGATACTAAATTTTTCCTTAGGGATATAGTTCGGAGAGTCCTACATTTGTTAGATTAAACGTTTCTATTTCTAACTGTCATAGTTTAGAAAATAATCCACTGTTTCCAACAACATAGAAGCGACCCTATATCCGTTCCATTTAACTTTTTTGTAAATATAGCTCTAAGGCTTAGGACTTTCTCTTGGAAAGGTCAAATTAGTGCCACTACTTGTCTCTTAAAAGTATTATTGACATGTATCAGGATTATCAGGGAAGGGTAAGGTGCTTTTTAAATGAAAACTGTTTTTATTGTATGAAAATATAACTTTACTGTACTATGTGAACGAAAAGCTGATGCTTCAATAGATAATTTCTCAAAGGGAGATGGGAACAAATTTGGTATTGAACTGGAAAGTGCCTGTATTTCCTTATGGATTTTTCGCAAAATTGACTTTAGCAACAGACAAAGAATATCTCTGGGATAGAGTTTGGAACATGTTAGGTGCAAGACCTGCATAAAACTTCATTTCACTTCATGTAAATTCACTTTATTTAAATTTTAAATAAGCCCGAACGAAGGGTTAAGTGGTCTCTACGAAAATTGGATAGCTACTACCAATTCAGAGTTCAAGGTTGTCAAGTTTTAATTATTTAGAGACCGCTCCAACATTAGGACCATAATAAATCAGTATATGCCCGCAAAACAGTATCATAAAGAGTCCTTTATAGTCAAATCAGGCATAATAATTATTGTAATAGCACTTTCACAATAACTTTTCAGTTCAAAATATAGTATTTTATAAAACACCTCTTCTAAATCTCATGGCGTTCATGATGGTTTCTACCCAAAGGTCATTAAAAGTCAGGTTCAGATCATCAATATTAAAATTAGTGCTAGTGACGTGTAATAAATTAACCAATCTGGAATAGGGAGAAATTACTTTCAGATTCATATTTAAACTTTTCAAGGTGACTTGAAGATAAAAAGGCAGTATCTCGAAAACAGGCAAACATCCGAATAATGGTAATTATATTTTTGTATTTTCATAAGGCACAAAGGCTAAACAGATATAAATTTTGTTTCCGCTATTAACTATATGAAACCATCGTGTGTGTGTCGAATGCACACGTTCGTTTTCTCCCTTTTTGTTTTAATACAATTGAATAACAGATTAATAGTAAGAGATATATGGCTCATTATTTACCTAGCGAGCTACTCGGCCACAATGTCATTACCCCACCGCAGTTGTGAAATACTTATGACCCTCAAGTCTCAGAACTCTAAGGGCTCATAGGCACTAAGCGGGTACCCGTGAGACGGCTGGCCACATCATGGGTACCCACTTTGCGCGTATGTGCCCTAAGCACTGGGCGCTAAACTTGATGCTAGGGCTATAATAATGCACCTCACAAACTTAGTGTATAATATACTACTATTACATATACATTATTATTACAATTACTAGTAACACAAGACATGTTATCGATTTGTTAAAATGTTTAATACATTAACCGCCGTGTGAACCTTTACTGGCCACATCGCATTTTTAAGCAATGCTGTTTGTCCCAACAATGACCACTCGTATTGTGGTTTTAAATGATTAGATGTTGATTGGATGATGATGGATCATTTGGATATTGGTCAGGATGGTATTTTGCGTAATATATGTAAACTAAAAATGGTTACATACAGCTACACAATATAATATTATAAAATTATTATTAATATTATAGAAACTTACGTTACTTAATAGAAATTCAATAAAAATTACAAGTAAATTGACTTTCAATTCAAGAAATTATATCATCTTGCCGATATATAAATCTAAAAATACCCAATATAGTGTATTAATATTTAATTCAAATATGTCCTTTTCACTGTTCATGTAAGGTATATATGTCCAAAGTACATATAAAAAAATGTGTTATTAATTTCGTTTCTTACGTAAGTAGTTCTCTCAAAAAAACACTTCATACACATAAAAGCATCACCTGTTTTTTTAGCTGATAATTGTGACGCTCAGCTTGGTGAACGTGGCAAATTGATTCAGTCATGCGCTCTGTGTTCAAGTTTAGTACAAGCTCTAATTTCACAAAAATCATATACATATACGCAATTTTTTGTACGTAAAATATAAATTTTACTTTTGAAATCCTCTGGCGTACCGGATCAGACACACTTTGTTTTTCATCTCCGTTTGACAATTAACGTATTAGTCATGCCGGAAATGAATTTTCTAATATTGTTTCCTTAGTAATCATATACGCATCATAAAGATCGTTTTATGAACATTACAGCTTTAATCATCGATTATACTGCATTTGCTATAAAATAGCATTTTATATTATAAGTGTATAAAAAGGCCCTAAAGCACACAATATATGGCAAAACATGGCGCAATGCGGGGAGATTTGTAAGACGCAAGAGCTTTAAAAGTCTATTTTACGCGAATATTATTCAATATTTATTTTACAAGTGTATTAATATTACCATTTATTAACGTCTAAAAGCGTAAGATGTGTTATGAATTTCTCAAAACGTTTAGACATGTCGAAATTTTATTTATTTTTTACATGATTACAGCTCGTTACCGCGTGCTATAATAATCAATTATGATGCATGCGTAATGAAAACTATTTTATATTGTTTTAATCTATGAAACAACCTCGTATTGCCTTGGAAAACAAATGTTTTCCTTATGTATGTAGAGTGTCCATTCATGAAACTGGGTAAATATTTTCAGCAATGCAATTTTGGTACCTATATCGGAAAGTGACAGCAATTTCACTATTTAAAATTATGTATTTTGGATATTATTTCATTGTTTAATTTCCTTCCAGACTTTAGGAACATTTCATGTAGCCTTAACCCATATCTTTTTTAACTGAAATTTTTCACAAAAAAACTGTCAATGGAACATTTTGTGCCAATGTCAGTATTTTCTAGAATAACCCATTAAAAATGTCTAAAATTAATTTTATACTTTTATACTTAAATCTTAGAGTTCATTCCTCCATTAGGAGTTTGTGCCCTAGCTGAGTGCTATTATGATCCACCCTGTATAAAACCTACTAATTTCAAAAGAAGAATCTGTGTTAGTTCCAATCCGTCGGTGTCCAATCTAATAATATAGGTACTTACATTTCTAAGTGGATAATGGGCTCATACAAACGCCTCGTGTGTGAGTACCATGCTTATATTCCATGCCTGGCAGATCCTACACTGACAAAAAAAAGAAATTTGATTCTGCTTAGTTTCTAATATAATTTGATTATTAATTTCTCGAATTCTTTAGTAGGTACCTCTAATATGCGAAAATAATCAGTACTGAGAAATTGATTGACTTGATTGAGTCCCTTAAATGACAAGACCGGTTAACACAAAAATAGCACCGTGTGTCACGATTGTCGTTGTTAATAAGGTCACTTCATAGATAAAAGAGTGCCAAGAGGTAATTAGTTATAATGTTGATTTTCAATGTATTGGACAGTTTTGCGAACTTTGTCGTTATTAGATCCAATTTAACAAATGATCGCTATAGTATAGTGTGCGATGCACGATCAGAGCCGTTTTCTTTCAACCTCATAGTTCGGCTCAAAACACATTATGATTTTGATGACACTTGCGTGATTTTTAAATCATACCATGTTTTGATCTTAAATCGCAAGTTCAAAAAAAGGATCTCAGACACTTTATTGAAATAGCAACATGTGATTCCTACAAGAAGATATTTTTCGATTAGATGGCTAACTTCGACTCATATTTTTGGTTTGTATTTTTTTACCTACTCTATTGTTCAGATTAGGCCAAAGGGCAAGTGATTGAAGTAAGCAATCGGCCTAGAAGGCCGAGATCTAGAAAATAAGCATCAACCCTGGCATCACGGTTTTTCATCTCTGATAACCTAAATATTATCATCAATTACATCAAATGAAATGAACGTTAAGCGAGATATAACGTGTTGCGGAATGGTCAGTCTTTATTTCCTAACTATAGGGACCTCGACCAAAAGCATTTGATAATATGTAAATCCACATTTCTGAGGAATTTCATTATTTATCGCAATACTTCAATTGCTAACAAGCTCCCGTTGAACTTTCACCAAAAAAGGATTTACTGAATTAATTTTTAGAGTAAAAAGATTCCTTTGGTAACTTTGAAGTTGACTTTGATCGTAAGATACTCTTAACGAGTTTAAGAAGATAACTTTTATAAAACTTTGCCTTAACCCAAAACATTATTTTTATCTCTAGAGAGAATGTTCCTTAAAGTTAAACTTTTCTCTCTAGAGATGAAAGTTTGACAGTGACGCGTGAACGCAGCTCGCCATTTATTGGAGTATTATTAGACGCACGCAAGTAGCTTATTTAAAAAAGTCAACCCCAATGACAATGATTGAACAATGACATAAAGCAGAATGACAACTCACAAAAAATAAATGTTTTATAACCTATCTGTGTCTATTGGATAAACGTCGAGAGGGACAACAATACAGTGGTGCTACTCTACTTATCTAGCAATGAAAAGGAATATTACCTTAATTGATTGATTTTGTTTGTTTTTGTGCTTAATTAGTTGCCTACAATAAAATCGTGCACTGGGAAGCAGTGTATATGAGTGTGAGTAGTGATGTTTTCAATAATTAAATTATTTAATTATTTTAGTGTTAGTATCATACATAGTCGTAGAGAAAGTATAGTTACAGTCGTGAAAAATCGTTTTCTGTAGCTCGAAAACATTACTAAACGAAGTGAAGCCGATAACATAAATTGTGACTCGGAGACAGAAAATGCTATTTTAATCACTCATTAAATAATATACTATTTTCTTCTTTCTGTATTGTATTCCTACTTTGATTTTGTCATTGTCTTTTACACCTTTTGACAATACTGATTTATTTTGGTTTTGATTTCTAATTTAATTGATTCATTATTAGTGCAATCTCAAAATATATCATTGTTAATCGTGTTATATGGGAACAATAAGTCAAAATGTAAATACTTACGACAATCTCAGTGTTCTTCTCGATAGTTTCGAATGGTTTTTCACTTTTTTGGTAAGCGAAAAATCAGAACATGAGGTTTATAATAAAAAAAATTGAAAAATGGTACTCTGTGCAGTCGAACTGTACTTTATGGGCGTGATGATAAGTCGGAGTAAATAAGTTTACTCTAATAAAAATGTATCTAGTTCAGACTCGAATTCATCACATTTAAGACAAAACACGGGTAATTTAAAATTAGAAAATCGTTTTGCTCGTAAAATACTCGCACTAATTTTTTTAACAAAAGATTCGCTTGTACATTCTGCTATAAATAACATTTAAATTACTGTTAATGCTGTCGCCAAATTGCATTACACTCGTATAAACACACAAATAGGGGTCATTAATGAATGATTTTGTATACATTAAAAGAACGTGTTAATACTCAAACGACGGAAATAGTTATTTAAGCAATAAGTACATTAACGAAGACGATTAATAATCCAAAAGGTGTAGAGTATTAGGGTTGAGTTGAAAATATTAATCGTCCATTAATACACGAGTCAGGTACAATAGTTTTCCGGCGACTGCAAGTATTGATAATGGTTCTAGAAGAAAATCTAATTTCAGATTTAAGGTATATAAAATAATCCCACTTAGAAACGAAAGTTTCACTCAATAGAGTTCAATATTCATGCTTGTATTGCTGAAAGTATACGAGTTGCCCTTTTAAAAAATTTTAACCGGACGACAGTGACAAAACCATGACATGAAGCAGAAATATGGATGCCAAAAAACTGAATTTTTATAACCTATCTCTCTCTTTTGAATAAGCGGCAAGTAGTACGATAATGCCGTGTTAGTTGATATTGTATATTTGAAAACTGAAATCGAGTAGTAGAGTAAAACAATTGAAAAATTAATCCTTAAAATAGTTCATTAATGATCAATTTTATAGATCTTAAATAAACATGTTCATAGTCAGTTGGAGAAACAGTTATTTAATGAATAAGTGTTCCAATCGCTCATTAATATATGTGCTAAATCTTTCCTAAGGTAATATCTGTCCGTCGACTAATTTGTGAAGAAACTGATAAGCAGTAAAATTCTAAACATTTCACGTTTCAGAATGACAAATTCGCTTTAGTGACTACATTTGCGCTTCTGTCTAAGACTGAAATTTTTAATGTCAATTCACAATTCAAAATTTTTATAAATGACATACACTTATCACGTGACTAACATATAACGCGTTGCGATTATCAAATGCGATTATTCAATTATTAATTATTTATTAATATACCTGTTAGTTAAGACATTATTAGCCTAGCGATTAGACACCCTGATTTAAAAAGTCTACATTTCTGAAAATTTTAGAAAACAAAATAAGTTGGTATTCATATATTATATCCATGGAGGCCTAAATTCCATGTCCGGTGTCAGGGGAAATCAAATAAATTTTGTTAAACATTTTCAGAACTCAAATTCGGATTCTATATAAAATTTTAAGTAATTAGTATGTTACATAACCTATATTTTTCTCTAACCGTTTTTGAAAAAATGTCACCCAAACTTACCATATTAATAATTCAAATAGATAGCTTTTTTTTAAGAAATGAAGAATCTAGATCGCCGCTCTAAATCTGACGTAGTCCTTATGTATTATATAGTGGTCAACACTTTAAGTTTCAACATGTTGTGGCTCTAGTTAAAAGGTTTTTTCAACTCCTTAAGTTTTTCATGCATCAAGTTGTGAATTCGCTAGTGTACTACCAAATGCTGCTCCTTCTACGTCCAAGGGGATACTCGCCAACCCCTTCCAATTTTAGGAATTGGCAGATTTTGGACCGCATGTTATTGAGTGCTAGTTCAGCTCATTCACTGATCTGATAAACGCATTGTTTGATCTTAAGCGAAAGCACTTTGAAAGTCCTTGTTTGGGGTAACCGACTATCGGCTTCTTCAGCTCTTCAACAGAAAAAAAAGCTTATACTTTTTTCTATTGTTATAAAAACCACTCCTAGAAGTAATTTTAAGCCTGTAGACTAAAAACTACGAGATTTATTCCTAATTGACAAAATAAAAAAAATTACTTTCGAAATCTTGTGGAATAAAAAGAAACAACCTTTGTATAAGGAAAGTTTAGCTAAATCGCTCTAATTTTTTAACCTGTAGGACTAAATACTCATTTGTACCATTATTTCTAGGACATCCTGTGTACATCCTGTACAATTAAAACTCTAATAGATCGCGCTAAAGGAACAAAGAGAATATATCCATTCCATAAAACTCATAAGAATACGAAGCTTTTCTCGAAACGAAATAAATTTAAAAAATTTGCCACACATACTTCGTGTATAATGACGTTTTGAATATGAATGAAAAACTATCTAGGCACAGAAAAGTTACTTTCAAGATCATTTCGAAAAAAAACTTTTTTTTCATATTTTTATATCATATGAAAATTGAATTCTTACTAAATTGTAATTAATAAAGATTTTCATAATGTTGTTGCAGAGCATTGGTCACCACTATGTAATACTGGGCACAATCAATCGCCGATTGCCCTATCAAAATCAGTTGCCGTCATTAAAGAGTTTCATCCATTTTCCCTTCATGGGTATGGACAAACTGCAACAGCATCACTAGAAAATAATGGACATTCAGGTTTGCTAATCTATAGGAAAGTGGGATCAATTCTGTTATAACTATATTATATTTTTCTAGCTGAAGTACGTCTACAAGATATCGAACCGCCTAAGGTGCATGGCGGTGGTTTGCCAGGAACATACATCCTAGATCATTTGCACTTTCATTGGCAGTCGGAACATACAATGTCCAATTACAGGTGAACTGACGATTGCAAAAGTATGAGATGATAATTGCATTTTAACTAGTTCTTTGTTGATCAGATTAAGTTAACAATTGCGAGATAATTTTTACAAATTTTTTGTATATATGTAGAGGCGAGTGTTGTATGGTTACTGAAGAGATCTCGAAAACTACAAGAGTTTAAGAGTTACTAAATTTCAATTTTCAGTTCAGTTTCAATTTCAGTTTTACAAGACCTATTCAAAACATCTTTAGTTTTTTTGTATGTTGTAGTCCATGGGTAACCGATATTTTAATATAACTATATCTTATTAACTTCTTTTAATCCGCCTCGCTGTGTTATTGTTGTATTTCCAAGAACCATGTAGTAAATATAAAATCAGTTTTTTTTGACATACAAAAATAACATATATTTTTTTCTAATGAAATGCGTAATAAATTATTTGATAATGAATGACACAAAGAAGCGGGAATTATTAAAGCTACATTTTTTTTCAGAAACCTTACCTAAATTGATTTTTCAGTTATAGACGTACCTCGCTTATTTATCCATTCAGTATATCTTAAATTTTCATTTTCATTTTTAACGCGATATATCTTATTCTAAATAATTATTTATGGGAAGAAAATTGCCATGACCATCTTTGGTTTCTTATCTTTTAGGTTTCCATTGGAGCTTCATTTGGTTCATTTCGAGCAAAAATACAGGAATTTCAGCGAAGCAGTAAAACATCCTCATGGAGTGGCAGTGTTGGGTGTACTTTTTGATGTGAGTTTAACGCATTTAAAACACTTCTAAATAATTTGTAATACCATAATATAAACTTATTGCTGAATAATGCATTTAAAGCTCTCGAAAACGTTAGGAATTTGTGTTTCTAAAAACGAGTTTCAGGCTTTTAACACTTAATCAAGTTACGAGTCTCCGCAAAATTTGAATGTACATATTCAATGTCTATCTTTAATCTCACAGAAATATTTTTTCTATAACATTGTATAACAATATGTATATTATACAATAGGTAGGAAATACTGCTTACGAATATAAAGTTGATGCACGAATCACAGGCGAGTGCAGCAGTAGTAAAGTAGGAAATGGTCAGTTTGTGCCAGTTACTACCTTAAAACTTAAAATTTTACAAAACAGCTTGTACCAAAATGACTGTTTGGCTTTTAATATTTGTTATGTTTGTAATGTTCCTACGAAGCTGTGGGAAATAAGTTAATTTTGTAATAGCTGCGCGCGCCACCCATAAAAAATATACAGAAATAGAGGGTTTTTCAGTAAATACTTTTCGGCAAGTAACAATGTAATATCCAGACAGTTGCAGAAAAAATGATTTTTTCGCATTTATTTTTGCGTCTATGAAGACTGTATATGAGTCGAAAACAATTAACATCGATTAGCATAAAAGAAGTCGCGGTGTAATTATTGGTAAAGTACTCACCTATACTTTTTCGTCGAAGGAAATTAGGGGTCCTTTTCAACCTATATGAATAACTGGTAGTTAATATTGTTGACCAGCAAGATTATTCATTTTTGGTGACATCGCTATCACCTTTGGTCAATCACTACTCGATCTTTTAGCATCCAATGGAACTCAGGGAGTACCTACACTTCTCAGAACAAAGATCATACCAGTAACCTTTAAGCAAGAAAAATAATAAAAAGAATAAACAGGAAAATTAATGTTCATTCTACTATTCGTAAAATGTGTAAAAATTGTTTGACCTTTCTTATTGAAATAGTAGTGGACAGCTTTACCACGGATCTTCAAAACTGGCTATTGGTGACAACGGAAAGCCCACTGTAATAGAGTTTTATTTTCATTCTTCATTTCAACCAAATCATTACGTTAAACTTCCTTAAGATTGACTCATTTGATTCATTGTTGGAAACAATTCAAATTTTCTTTTGAATAACGTTTCCAAAAATAAGGATTTAATCTTCGGATAAGTTGCCTATGAAAGATTCGCTGAATATACAATGCTCCTAATTCAGGTTCAGGGATTACAGTTGACGCGAGTTACAACATTTTTTATTTGAATCACAACTTTTATCACATATCGACCTTAAATTTAATATGAGTTCCATTTCACAAAATAGGATTACGAAGTTTTCGAAGGTGAATCATTGCTCGCATTTCACTTTTAACATATGAGACTCAGCCATTTTCACACAAACTTCAGCAAAACATTAAAGTGCGATACAGAAGGCAAACAAAATTTTCAATGAAAAAGTAATGTTTTAGCTGCTTGTTTTGGATATAAACATAAACAAGCGTACTAAAATAATCGACGTATATAAAAAAAAGTAATAAATCACTTCGTCAAGCGCTTCAGGAAAAATTCCTTTTTCTTGTTGTTTAACTGCGAAAATCGTCTGACAATCGTAACAATATTTTTATAAGAACCTTCTACCACAACTACCGAAAAAAGGCGGAGGTTCTGTTTGTATCTATAGGCTTTGCCTCTTCATGTGTCAGGCTCTTCCTTAGCACTACAGACTTATCACTGGTTTCATAGGATTTTTTATATTTCACAAGAAATTTATTTTCGACCTTAGCTTTCGCCAGACGATGATGAAGACTCACAGCCACTTCTCGATATCATCGACAATCTTAAAGACACTGTAGGTGAACCACGGCAATTAAAAGGCTTCAATGCGAAAAGTTTTATCCCTAGAGACAAAGCAGGATTTTACCGTTACCATGGATCGCTTACAACCCCAGAATGCAATGAAGGAGTTATTTGGACCATATTTACGAGTACTCTTCCAATTTCAGTAAGGCAGGTAAATATTTCTTCAAAAACTGTAAATTAATTTCCTTGTGCAAACAGTATTTATTTAGGTAAAGATTTTTGAAGCCATCCAAACTGAGGAAAAGATTCCTCTGACAAAGAACTTCAGGTCACTCCAGCCCCTTTACGACAGAACGCTGTATTTGCGAGTCAGTCCTATTAGAAATAATGGGGTCTATGAAAAATATACCTTTTCAACGGTGTTAATATATATTTTAACATTGTGGATAATGCAATAAACAAACAATTATAGAATAAGGTGATACAATTTTCATCACTTTCAATCGTTCTGTAGTAATAAGTCTACGTTATAAGTTTTAAGATCTAAGTTTAAAAATAAGTTATAATTAATAATTAGTATTCATAATTAGTTAAATATCGATAAATAAAAAATGGCCAAAGTTGTAAATAAAACTTTTAATACTCCATTGGTATGAACTATTCGAATTTAACATAGGTTTACGTCCCTCTATCCTGTCTACGATTTATATGTGTCTCGTAAGTCTTAATTTTCTATTATCCGCCTCGCTTTTGGCAGATATTGAAGAAATATCTATGAAAATTTCATACACAACCTGTTCTAGACTCAAACCCAGATATTTCTTTATTATGTAACGTTTGTCTATAAATCAAATATTAGACAAATGTGTCACAAATACGTAGCATTTGATTATTCAAATTTTCCTCCGAATATAACTCCAACATCGAAAATTCTAGATCATTTTAGACAAATGCTTATGAAATCTGTATTTGAAAAATACTTGTACTTTTTCGTCTTAAATTGCAATTATACATGTTGTCCTAAAATTAATTGATAATTTTCCACATATTTGTATCACAAGTGATGAAAAACTGAAATATCTAACAATAACCATTTAATAAGTAGGCAGCATATATCCATTTTTTTATTATTTACAACGGAGTATGTAATGGAAATTTTACATATTCTAATATATTTAGTGTAAAAGAACTCTCTTTACATCCCTCTTCAGTTTTCCCAAAAATGTATTAATCGTCAAAATAAACTAAACATAGAAACAGCTGTTTACGTAAATGTGTGGCAGCTTGTTTCATGTTCTTGGTGCAGACGAATGGGACAATTAACAGGTCAAAGGGCAGACAAGTGAATTTAGGTGTCACAACCCTAAATCTTAATTGACGACGTTAATCCCCACTAATAAGAATAGAATAACAAGCATCTTTTATGTTGATTGCTAATATGAAGTACTTTTGACCAATCGATTTTGAAAAGATATGATAGTCCTCCAATATAAAGTGGGAACATCCAAAAGTTTTTTTTAAAGTTAAAGACAGATTTAACTATCGGAATCTTAAGACTCCGAAAAAATAGTATTCATGAATTATTAGCAATCTTTGCTAAAAAAGGTAAAAAACAATTTTTAACAATTTTAATAAACTTCGTGTCGCTCGTGCTAAGACTATATATAATAACTGGATTTGTTCTTCTACCTATTTAAATTATCTCTAACATGACATTATTATTGGGACATTATTCGGCGTAATTTTGTTATATTCGGATTACTTTCGAATCTGGTCAATCAGTTTTTATGCTTCTTGTGAAATTTTGCCAAAGGAAAACGTCCTTTAGAATGCACATGGGAAGTGTAGAATTCACCAGTGTATGCACCATATCAGAGGTATCATATATCCCCAATTTGGTTGAACGTCCATTTTTATAGATACTAAATCAATCGATTTGGTGATAAATTAAATGTGGAAAGTGTCCTTTAGATTAAACATGAGAAATTCAAAATTTATAAGTGTATGAACTATATGAAGACAATAGTATTACTAGCACTCCTAACATTTTACCTAAAAATATTGTGATGATAAAGCCAGATGTGGCAAAGACTCTGTAGACAATACTCAAAAACAACAGGTCCTACATGAATGTATGCTCCTGTTCTGCCTACCTTCCAGATGACTACCGTGAGATGCTCTTTTTAACCTAATATCAGAATAGAATGGAATTTGACTAGTTTTAGATGCACAATGTCAGTCTGCGTCATAGGTAGGAGAAAGAAAAGTTTAGACTGCCTATGAGCGTCATATTAGTAATAACTTAGAGAAAGAATCAATCGTCCACCACATAGAGAAATATGAAGTGGAAGATCGCTTGAATCTAAGGTACACTATTCTGGTCCTGGTCCTGAAAGGGCTTGCTTGAAAAAATACAATGACACTACAATACCCTAGAACACCCTTTAAGCATCATATCTGTAAAATCCCAGGATCACCATCTTTGCTGATAATTGTTACCCCCAAAACATTATTTTCAACTCTTTTATATATATTACATTATAAATAACGCAATAACAATCTTCTTACAAAAGTCAAAACAAATATTTTTGAGGTTATGATGAAACAATAGAAAGAAACATTTGGGAAAAAACATGTCTCTCTCTGACTTGTACCATTTAGGAATACGAGACAAGAATAGATAGATGATGTTATCGATTCGGCTTCAATAATCAATTCTGCGTTACACGTTATTGACGTCCTTATCTGACTTTCGTCTCGATGTTTTCATGCTCTGTCTTACTTGCGGTAACTTATTGACCCACTTTCCTTCTGGGCTATCTTTTTATTAAATAAGATATCCTCTTTAACTCATGTTAAAACACTTGACTGTGGAATGCTTGGAATGTACCACCAATTCGAGAATTCCAGATATAACCGGTTCTTGGAATCGCTATTATTATCTTTATTAAAGGGGCGTGACCTTCAAAATATTGAAGGGCGTTTAGAAACGATTTTGAATATATTTTTTAGAGAGAACTAAAAGAGATGAATATGTAAAATCTTATATCACTGGAATAAATTTAGTGTTTATTGGTGAGTAAATAAGACATATATATTCCTTTACAAGAATTTAAACTTCTATTTTTATATGAAAATCTGAGAGTTGTAGGAAAAATAATAATTATTCTGTGAATTTTCTTCAGAAATCTATATAAACACAAATCAAAGAACACGCAATGTCAAAAATTTTTCATTATTTTGAACAGGATGTTGTATATTTAGTTAATTATTATTTTCTAGTCAGTAAATTAGAACGTTCCTTTAAGCTTTTTGACTGCTGTTTATGGTCCGTCACCAATATGTACAGAGCTTAGAAGAAGTGCCTTTTTTTTCGAAGACTGTAAAAAATACAAGAAAATTGTTGATTATAAAAGTTTCTTGGGGGGTTTTCATCATTAAAAACTAATACTTAATTGGCATCCTATTTTGATTTTTAATTTGAACTTATATTTCTTATTTTGTCCAAACTTTTAATGGATGTTAAAAAAATAATGGGCAACCTTCTCAATTTTATTAATAATACCCCAAGACTTATCGAGCAGAATTTTTAAATAATCCTTCTCAACCCGATAGGTAAGGTGCATTTTGAACTATATCAATATAAATAGCAACAACGTGCTAAAATGTGTCTGACCAGGTAAAAAATCAATTAGAGATCATCAGAAGCAACAAAAAAAATTTACAAAGAGCTCCGATTTATAGTTTGCGCATATTTATCAGAGTTTCTGTCGGTCCGGAATCGGTTTCTCTCTGTATTCGGACAGGGCTAGTCTTCAACGTATCATATAACCTGCGATCAAATAAAAGATATTTCTAAAGTATTGTGCCAACAAAATTCATCGAACATACGAGTCTCAAAAACCGGAAGTTTTTTTGATCACCCGTTAACATTCAAAGTGATACAATCATATACACCGGGTGCAATCAAGATCCACCCCTTCCACGAGATGACATTTGGGAATGTCAATTGACAATTGTTGACATTTCTTTTTTCAATCCAAAATGTCTCAACTTCAAAATTTTCAATTTTCATTCGTTTTGATGTTTCCAAACTCATGTCTTCAAATTTGCAAATAAAAAGATCTTCAGGTTTCAAATCGACCAGCCGAAATCGAAATTGCCTATTTTCGAGACCGTTCGTATATTAACTACAAATTGTAATTTTTTTAAAACCTTTTCTAATAAGAAAAGTTTCAGTCCTAACCTTAATCTCCTCCTCCTTGAAGTTCTGAAGATACTGGAGTTTTGGTTTGGAACGATTTGTAATGTTTTGATTCAGTGATTCGGTGTTTGCGTGTATGTTTTGCACTTTTTGCCAAAATTCGAATGTTTAAGTAACGAAATAAACTTTGTTTCACCACGGAAATGGATGTGGCTGCAACTCATGCCTTAGTACTTGATGTTCTTCATCGAGCATCAAGCCAGGACCCTGTTATTTTAAAACCTGCTGAAGAGAAGTTACGAGAATGGGAAACTGAGCCTGGCTTCTATAGTATCCTCTGTGTAAGTACAGAATAACTGTTAATTACTATTCTCGTCCTTTGCTGCACAGCTGAGCATTCATGTTTATATGTACAAGCTAAGCAACTAACTGCATTTTTCACTAGCAACTACACTGTAATGCAAATTTATCTTTAACTTTATATTATCCTTGTGTTAAGAAATGAAAGAAATATTATCACACTATGGTAGTCTGATTGCCAGCAAAAAATGCTACAAAACAAACAGCTAGCTGTATCTCCAAAAGCTGGTTCTTAGGTGTGCTATTATTTTGTAGCCTCATTATTTTTGACATATTTATTTTACATTTACATAGAAACCAAAACTCTTTGCAGCATTTTAATACTTAGCATGTGATTGTATTAATTCTACCATTTTTTACCATAAGTAAAAATCTCATTATTTGTTTCTATATTTGCAAAGTATGAATGGTTGATCTGGAAAATTTTTGAAATATCACATTTTAACTAATTTGTGATGAGCTGTAAACTAAGTAAAAATGTTAATAATGTCTAAAAAGGGACATCATCTAATTAACACACACAAATTGTATAATCCGACTTTTAGCTTACGGATAATGTTTTCTAACCCTAGTGTGATAACCAGGTAAATGTCCAGTAACCTAACACTCACATATAATGTGGAGTCATTGGTTGGAGATCTTTTGAAGGGTAGCAGAACAGTCTTTTGTTCTTAATTTTCTCTGAAACCAATATTTTGTGTTCTATAAAGACAATGTGTAAGATAAACAAATGCTTTACTTTTGACTTGATTCAATTACCTAAGAAGTTCAGCTAAACCAATTTTTAAAAAATGATTGTACAATTATATGTCATTTTTAAATTTTACTGACAATAAACTTATTTATTTATTTACTTGTATTTCATACAATTTCTTAAGTAATTGTTACTATACATATACTATGTCTCAATATGCTCCACTTTCCTAAAGTAGAAATGTTCTTGATTTTGCTAACAGAGAAGTGTTGTAATTAACACAATTAGTAATCCCATATTTCTATTATTGAATACTCATTCTTTAAATAACTATTACTAGCAACGCATTTTTGTAAACATGTCCCTAACTCATACAAATAGACAGGCTATTGCTGGGGACAGTCACTGTGAGGTACAATATTAAAA
Organism: Euwallacea similis; assembly: GCF_039881205.1. Taxonomy (NCBI): domain Eukaryota; kingdom Metazoa; phylum Arthropoda; class Insecta; order Coleoptera; family Curculionidae; genus Euwallacea; species Euwallacea similis. Next base: position 1,224,921 of record NC_089632.1, on the reverse strand, counting down.
GGTTATTTCTTTGATTTAATTAACATGATTTAAATCATGATTCTGTATTATTTTCAATTTTCAATAATATTCAAAATCTTTCTCTTATTTATCATGGTACTCAACACTTCTTCATTTGTTTCTTTTATTTCAGAATGTAATTTCAAATCATACCCTTGATATAAATGTGAGATGGATGGCAGTGCTGTGTATGAAGAATGGTATTGATAGATATTGGAGGAAAACTGCTCCCAAGTAAGTAATAAAAAGCCTTTGTCTTATATGTATTTAGATACATTTTATTTATTCCTATTTTTGAATTTTTTGTATTCTGCCTAACACATTATTGGAATTTTACGATATTGACTTTTTTACTCTTGACTTATTCTACAAAGCAAAGTATAAATTGTAAAGATAATTAACATAAAATTAGGCACAAGTTGCTAAATTTCATGCCAAATTTAGAATACTACACAGTTTTAGTTACTAGGTAACTTATACAGGGTGTCTCATTTAAAGCTGTGATTGAAGATTACTCAAAAATGGTATGTTGTATGAAAAAAAGGTTCAAATAAAAGTTGTCTGGTAAAGAGAGGGACATGTCATGAAGATATTAACTTTTAGACAAAACATCATTTTAAGGTCATTTCAAAGGGAACTTTTTTTTCAAATGGCAACCTCATATTTTTTTTACTAATCCTTGTAGACCTTCAAAAAATTAATATCTTTTATTTCAACAATTTTTTTATTAGACGTTTTGCTGCAGTGTTATCCTTGATTTTTGTTCAATTTTTGAGATAGTTGAAATTATTTTGCATTTTGCATTTTTTTTCTAGAAAAATTTTGTAATATATATTCTGTTTAAAACTCATAACAATCTTTCTATTTAATCAAAAAAAATATATTTTCTTAAATTTCTTCTTGTTAATCTACTTTGTAACATGGACTACAAGAAATCAATATTCTTTTTTGACAATCAATCTAATTGTTTTATGTGAGATTATTCAAAAATGACGCAAATTTCTTCTCCAACGTTTTATTTTCGGACAAATCCACATTCACAAACCATGGTGCAGTGAATCGCATTTTTGGAGTGCTGTAAACCAACACTGGCTTAGAGAAGTTGAACATCAAAGACTATGGTCAGTGATTGTATGATGCAGTATTATTGGTGAATACTTAATTGGACCTTTCTTCATTGAAAAAAACTTGAATGGAAAATTGTACCGCAATTTCTTGCGAATAATCTTCCGGTATCGTTAGAAAACGTTCCATTTGCGATTAGATAGGTGATGTGGTATCAGTATGACGGCTGTGCAGCCTATTTTTCTAGAATGTCTCGTGAGGTTCTGGATGAAATGTATCCAGAACAATGGATTGGACAGGGCCGTCCAGTGAACTGACCTCCTAGATCGTCTGATCTGACCTCACCAGATTTTTCCCTCTGGGGTTTTTTAAAGGACGAAGTTTATGCAGAAGTACTAACAACTGCAGACAACATGAAAAAGAGAATTGAAAATACGTGTCAATTGATAAACGGGGAGATGTTGCGCAGAGTAAACAATTCTTTTGGAATAAGAGTTGAGACGTGTTTGGAGCACGAAGGACAATCTTTTAAACATTTGCTTCCATAAGTTTCTCAAATCGGGATTTTAAATTAATTTGCCAAATTTAAAAAAAATACTTTTTTTTCATAGAACCAATTTTTTTTAATTAGATATAAGGATTATTATGAATTTTAAACAAAATATGTATTGTAAAATTTTTCTACAAAAAAAAATGCAATAATTTCGACTATCTCAAAAATTGGACAAAAATCAAGGATAACACTGCAGCAAAACGTCTAATAAAAAAATTGTTCAAATAAAAGATATTAATTTTTTGAAGGTCTACAAGGATTAGTAAAAAAATACGGGGTTGCCATTTGAAAAAAAAAGTTGCCCTTGAAATGACTTCAAAATAATGTTTTGACTAAAAGTTACTATCTTCATGACATGTTCCTCTCTTTACCAGACAACTTTTATTTGAACCTTTTTTTCATACAATGTATCGTTGTTGAATAATCTTCAATCACAGCTTTAAATGGGACACAGAAATTTTGTCAGTCCTTAACCACAATACTATTTTACTCTGAGAACTACAAGACATTAAAATTTAGAAAACCATCATAACGTCAAGTTAGTTTCTATGGAATACTTGGAACCTACCATACTTCAACGTTTTTATTAAAATTAAAATAGTTTACAGAGAATGTATGTCTTTAATTTACTAATTTATAATTAGGACTTACCTTGTGTGGATTTTTACGTATCTGGAAGATATTTCAAAAATGGTACTGTCAAATTTCCACATCCTATCCCTTTGCACTTTATTAAAATGTTTTAGAGGCTTTTTGTTTTTTTGTGTAATCCATATATGTCTCAGTTTCTTATGTTTTTCATTCTTTTTTAGTGGTATATCCGAAGCGGAAAAGCTGTGCATTCGTCAGAACCTACTTAGCAACTTTACGGAACCAATTAGTCAAATAGCGGTTCAGCGAGCAGTTATAATTTCAAAAATCGCCCGTATGGATTGTCCCAAGGATTGGCCAGAAGTTTTTCCTACACTATTACAAGCGGTTGAAAGCTCTGAAACTTTAGTCCAACATAGGGCTTTGCTGACTTTGCATCATGTGGTCAAAGCAATATCATCAAAAAGATTAGCAGGAGATAGGAGGCAGTTTGAAGAATTTACCATTCAAATTTATGGATATATTTTCGGCCTTTGGAATAGTTTGACTGATACGTTTATTCAACGTGTTATGCAAGGGGAGAATCCTGAAATCGTTCAAATTCATTTAGAGAAAGCTCTTCTGACACTAAGAATCCTTAGAAAGCTTTCAATATTTGGATTTTTTAAGCCACATACGAGTAAGGAGTGTATGTCGTTTATGCAGATGATCTTCCCTAAGGCGAAAAGTGTGATGTTGTGTTGTTAGTATCGAATATTTAATAGGCGACTATGAGGCTTCATGTGTCAAAAAGATGTCTCATTATTTATCGATTATCCACCGTTTATCGTACACTTGATATATGCATAAACATCTTGACTCTTGACACAACTGATGCCTTATGCTTTATACGGAATTGTTTGATATTAATTTTTTATATTTTCAGATAAAGAAATGAAAAGTAAAGGAGTTTATCCATTGGAAACTTGTGAGAAATTTATAATACATTTAACAAAAGTACTTTTATCCATGTTGGACACCCACCCATTTTCATTCGTCGATTTAATACAACCGACCTTAGAACTGTGTTTTTATTATTTATTCACGGACGAAGGAATTGTATTTTTGTTTGAAAGATTTGTTATCCAATGTTTTAATCTGATCAAGAATATTTTATTGTGTGCCGAGTTCAGGTAACCTTTGGTGCGTGTTTAGAAGTTTCTTTATGTAAAGATTAAATTATTTTAGAGCTGCGAAAGTACCGGAGACGACCAGAAACCAAGAGACATTACGAGCGTATAGAATTAAGCAACGATTCTTCACTCCGGAAGTCGTATCAGATATTTTTAGGAAGTTGGTAGGACATTATTTTATATTAACGCAAGAAGAGTTGGATGAGTGGGATTCAGATCCGGAAGCCTTTTCAAATGATGAATGTGGAGATAGTTGGAAATATAGGTTAAGGGTAAGTGATTTTTTCTGTTGTTAATAGATTGAATTGCAAAACGATACAAAAGTGAAAAATTAAATTTTTTATAATATACATATGTATATGTGAATTTAGTTACAGAAGTGAAACGAATTTCGGATGTCCTGTATATGTATAGTCTGATCGCAGTGATATCTGGCATTAAGAAAATTTTAGTTTTATTCTGTGATATTGATATTTGAAGTTTCAAATTTCTATCTGTAATAAAATAATATTCCGGGTGTTTCATCTAAAATGAAAAAGTTCTGATATAGGAAGGAAGACTAAAATTATATATACAGTAGTGGAAAAATGTAGAGCAACTTTTGAAAAATTAATATAATTAGAGTTGTAATAGTTATAAATATTTAGGTATAGGTTCAATATGAAGCCAGTGTATGTCCAAATACTTTTACAAAAAAAAATTTTTATTTTTATTTTTTTTTTGGAATTTTATATTAACAATAGTATTTTTTGGTGGAAAAAAGTAGAGCAACTTATCAACTTATAGCAAATATTTGCCTTAAAATTTATTTCATCCGTGGTCTATCGTTGGTCAAACTGCCTCGAGGCAAACATTTATCAGTGGAAATAAAAGAACGTGTTGTTAATTTGTATAAAAGTGGCCAAAAGCAAGCAAATATTGCAAAAACATTTAATTTAAACAAATCCATTGTTTGTCGAATTATCCGACAATATCGAGTGTCCGGGAATATTGATGTAAAAAAGAAGTGTGGCAGACCCAGAAAAACCAATCGTTATCAAGATAAACATCTTTTAAAAATTGCGAAGAATGAACCATTTCTAGGATCGAACAAAATTAAGGACCGTATTTCTGATGAGCTCGGTGTTGAAGCAACATCTAGAACAGTAAGAAACAGGTTACTTGAAGGTAATTTATTTGGAAGAAGACCAGCCAAAAAACCTCTTTTATCCAAAAAAAATAGACGTGCCCAACTTCATTTTGCTGTCTAATGACAACATTGTCATTGGACAGAACAGGACTGGAAAAAAGTAATCTGGAGTGACGAATCAAAGTTTTGCTTATTTAATAGTGATGGTATCACCTACGTGAGGCGTCCTAAAAATGAAAGACTCAATCCAAAATACACCTGTCCCACAGTGAAGCACGGAGGTGTGTCGGTAATGATATGGGGTTGTTTTTCCGGCTATGGTGTTGACTCCCTTTATAAAATAGATGGTCATATGAATAGATTTAAATATAAGGAAATCTTAGAGAATCAAATGGTGCCATATACGGACGATGTTATGCCCTTAAGACACATTTTCCAACAGGATAACGATCGAAAACACACCTCCAAATATGTGAAAGAATGGTTCAGGAGAGAAGGAATACGCGTTTTGGAATGGCCTTCGCAATCCCCCGATCTAAATCCTATTGAGAACCTCTGGAAAATCTTAGATCGGAAAATTAGAGATAGGACCTATAGGAATCAAGACGAACTGTTCACTGCTTTAAAAGACGCATGAACAAGCATGGATCCAGTCATCCTGACCAAATTAGTAAGGTCTATGGCAAAAAGATGCGATGATATAATTAAAAATAATGGATATTTTCTAAAATATTAACATTTTTTAATGTAAATTGTTGTTTTGATAAATTTTAAGGCAAATATTTGCTATAAGTTGATTTTTCCACTACTGTATATATATATATATATATATATATATATATATATAATTGCCTAAATCATAATTGAATTAGTCATAATTAGGTACCCCGATGTGTTAAATTAACCTTCATTATTAATATAATAGTATACTTTCCACAACTGATTGTTAAAAGTGTATTGTTGTAAGTTCAAAGTTTATCTGAAAAAATTTGTGGAATGGAAATGAAAATGCCATGTATATTACTGGGTAAAGCTAAGTCTGTCCATTAGTGTTAGTAAAAATGAAAATTTTCACTTTTGTAGAAATTTAGGTAATATGTCTTATACCAATTGTTTCTAAAAGATTCTATTTTTGTAAGTTTTTCTGCAATTATTTTTTTAATAAGTTCTTATAAGACGTTTTCTTATGCTCAGAGATTTAGCGAGGAAAATAAGCAATATTTTTGCCGCTAATTTCACACGATCTTTTTCTGATGTACATCATTAAGAACTAAATGTATTGTCTTTTATACATATTTTAAGTTGTGAATACTTAAATAGTATACAAGTTAATAATATTTTTGGATTTATCATTAGCAGAAAAAAATTGGGGAAGGGGCTAAATATTTTAACGTCCCTTGATATATTATGTTCTCTTTTTTAGCCTAGTATGGATACCGTATTTGTAAGCATTTTCCACGAATTTAAGGATATTTTAACGCCTGTGATATTAGAAATGATAAGCACGACAAATGTAATGGTAGCACCCGAAGACATGCAACAGATTTTGAAAAAGGACGCCATTTATAACGCTGTAACGTTATGTACCTTTGATTTGTTTGACGAGGTAGGTAATTATCGCATCTTCAGGAAAGTTTTTATTTAATAACCATCTCATTTATAAAACTCCTTTTTTAGGTGGATTTTGACCAATGGTTTACCAACACACTATTAAATGAACTGAAAATTAAGCACAACAATTATCGAGTAATTAGAAGGAGAGTGGTGGCATTAATAGGTAGGTCTGGTTGGGCTGGAATAAAAATATCGACTGAGCTAAGGCCTGCCATGTATGAGTGCGTTGTAAATTTATTGCGACCGGAAGAAGATATGGTGAGTTTTAATATTTTCAAATCTAACATCATCTAATCCGAACAAATCATCTTCAGGTTGTTCGACTAACAGCCGTCACTACTTTGAGGTACGCCGTTGACGATTTTGAGTTTAATGGAGAGCAGTATAAAGACTATATGTTTAGTGCATTTGACCTACTATTTGGACTGTTGAAGGAAGCCAGCGAGTGTGAAACTAAAGTAAGGTTAAATTTTTTTTTTATTTAGTAGTAAGTAGATTTGAACCTTGAAAGATATTAGGTGTACAACTTTGCTTCCGCCGTTTTTGAATAGATGTATGTAGCGGTAAGTAATGATCGAAATAAATAACCCCATGTGGGCATGCAGGAGCCTTGGGCACCTGTTAACATAACCTCATAAAAATATTAGTCTATTTGTGTCTTCATCATAAAGTTATTCGCAATTGAAAATGTCAGTGTACGAGCCAAATTCTCGTCATTTGCGGGAGGTTTTACTTTTCTGCTTCAATATGAAGAAATCTGCTGCTGAGGCTCATCGAATGCTCTCAGATACTTATGGGGAAGCCACTATTAGTGAAAGGACATGTCGTGAGTGGTTTCAGCGCTTCAAGAACGGTGATTTTCACGTCGAAGACCAACATAGCGGTGGAAGAAAGAAGGTTTTCCAAGATGCGAACTTGGAAGCATTACTTGACGAAGACTCGTGTCAAAGTCAACAAGAATTGGCACAATCATTGGGAGTGACTCAACAAACAATCTCAAAACGCCTCAAAGACATGGGAATGATTCAGAAGCAAGGATATTGGGTGCCGTACGAGTTGAAACCAAGAGATATTGACAGGCGTCTGTTCGCTTGTGAACAGTTGCTTGCAAGGCAAAGACGGAAGGGATTTCTGCATCGTATTGTGACTGGGGACGAGAAATGGGTTCATTACGATAATCCCAAACGCAAAAAGACTTGGGGATATCCCGGCCATGCTTCCACGTCGACGGCCAAACCGTCTATTCATGGTTCCAAAATCATGCTCTGTATTTGGTGGGATCAACTCGGCGTAATATATTATGAGCTGTTACAACCAACTGAAACAATCACAGGTGCTCTTTATCGAACCCAATTAATGCGTTTGAGCCGAGCATTGAAAAAGAAACGGCTGCAATACAACGAGAGACATGATAAAGTGATTTTGCAGCACGATAATGCTCGACCCCATGTTGCGCAAGTGGTCAAGAAATACTTGGAAACATTGAAATGGGAAGTCCTACCCCACCCGCCATATTCTCCTGACCTAGCTCCTTCTGATTATCACTTGTTTCGATCCATGGCACATGGGCTAGCTGACCAACACTTCCGGTCTTATGAAGAAGTAAGAAATTGGATAGAATCGTGGATCGCTTCAAAAGATGTCCAATTTTTTCAACACGGGATTCGTATGCTGCCCGAAAGATGGGAGAAAGTAGTGGCCAGCGATGGACAATACTTTGGATCCTAAAGGTATAATTAGTTTTTTACAATAAAATCGCGAAATTCGGAAAAAAAACGGCGGAAGCAAAGTTGTACACCTAATACTTACCAAGTATCTTTCAAGGAATAGTATTTAATTTTCATGGCGAATTGAGATTTTTTTATAATTCGGAAAAACATACATAAACTTCTATAGGAATTGTTAGAAATATACTCTTGTTTTTCCTAGATGAGCGTTTTAAACGTAATGTGTTTATCATTGGAGAGAATGGGAACAACTATCGTTCCTCATTCGGACGCCTTAGTTCAATACCTACCTCATCTGTGGCAGGAATCTGAAGATCACAATATGCTAAGGTGTGCCATTGTCTCTACTCTCGTTCAACTAGTCAAGAGCATAGGAGGGGTCCCGGAGGTAAGTAAGTTAAATCTCTATTTTATATATACATATATTTTTAATTTTTCATATGAAAATTACAATGTCGGAATTTGTAGTGATTTGTATTTTTCTTAAGAGGTTGAATAGTTTTTGAACCAGCGTTTATTGCAATTTAAAGCAGTATCATTCAAAATTTATCGGTACGCCTTACGAGTCAACCATAAATTACTGTTAAATCAAAAATGTTCAATTTCCTTACTGTTTACTGTTGATTCTTATATTACTATTGAGTGACAATAAGAAGTTTTGTTTTGTGTAACAACCAATAAAATTTTGTGGATTTTTTACGTCGAAATTTCTTGTCAAACCTTGGTATTATAAGTGAGAATATTATTGTATAGGAATTAACTCAGTTCCTGCTTCCCATCATCCAAATGGGAACAAACACAAACGAAGGTGCCATCGTCTATCTCTTAGAAGACGCTCTAGACCTCTGGCTGGCAGTATTAGAATACTCCCCTTCGATGACAAATGAACTTATGCAGTTGTTTAACAATATGCCGATATTGTTAGGTAAAAACCCATTACCACAAAATATGATTACTGGTGAACAATTATAGATATATTCCAGAATATTCAACGGAAACGTTTAGAAATTGTCTCTACATATGTCTCGTACATCTACTGTTGGCACCCGAATGGGTGATGCGTAGTCAAGGGCACCAATTAATTACCACTTGCGCAAGTATGATGGGAGACTTGAAAAACGAAGGAGTGATTATGTTGATGCGATTGGTTGACAGCTTTATTAAGGCGTTACCACTGCTGGGTAGCGAGACTGTGATGCCGATACTACCCAAGATTTTCGAGTGAGTGTATTATTTGATTATATATTGATTATTTGTCTATAATCTTCGTTGGCGTTGTCGTCCTCATGTCTATAGTTGTATCTAAGAAAATACTAACTAGCGCAATACAAAGCACATGCAGTGTCTTTAAATCAACCCCCTAAAAAAAGCCGTTTAGTAGGTGAAGAGATTAAGCCAGATTGAGTTTCTTTCTAGTTCCAATTGATGAAAGCATTATTTACAGGAATGTGTAAGAAAATCTACAAAATTTGTGATATCGGTACGACAAGGTTGCCACATAAATTTTGATTTCCTATGGATTATCTACAAGGGGAAATAGAGGCCATGTTAGCAAATTTTAAATATTCGAGATATTCACAGTAGCAAATGATTTTCAGCAGACGTCGGTACAATGAATGTAAAGTTTCCGAGTTTTATCTAGACCTGTATCTAGAACCTGTATCTAGGAAACAATGCGACTGCGTATCTATCTCCATATGAACTTTCCTTCATAAAATAACTTAAGAAATCTTTTCCTTAAATATTAGCAATGTATTATGGAATGTCCTGTATAATAAGTGTGTATTTTTATAATTAATTCGAATGCTTTCACTAGAAAGTAAAGACCTAAAATTTTCACTATTCAAATTACGGTCAAATAATTTGTGGTCAATATTGACCATATTCTACTTGACTTCGACACTTCAGGGGTTGTCTTTTCAGGCGAATTTATGTGGGCGAAGATTACTCATTAGTAATGGCGATGTGCTTGTGTATTCTGGCCAGAGTACTGTTGAGTTCTCATGAGATTTTCACGAGAGTAATACAAGAAGTCGCCCGGGAGAAAAATCAGAATGAGCAGTCGACGCTGGATGTTATCCTGGAGAGATGGCTGAATAAAATGACATACGTGGCGCAGTTGGATCAGAGGAAGTTATTGGGTATGTTCAATTTTTCTTTTACTACGTGTTTGTGATTTCAATGTAAATTCAATTCTTACTGATAGTACTTGAATTAAATCTAACGTAACTGTTTTTAGTATCAGATATTAATGCTAATGTTGAGAAAGTGTTTGACGGCATTTCATGAGCTTTTAAGTAGAAAGGAAAGATTGTGTGTAATTTGGCGGCACGTTTTTTTACTTATTGATTTTATCAGGAATATGTGTAGTAAAGTAGGTACACACGCACATGCAGATGCAGCCTAAAAAGGATTAAAAAAGAACTTGGAAACCACAGACTACACCACTTACCATACTACTTTAATGCTTATGAAATTTTGCGGTAATGCCGTGATCACTTTTCTAATTTGTTCAATTATCCGTACAAATAATTCCTAGTAGGAAATGAATGTTAATGCTTTTATCTCAAGTTTAAATACCCAAAGACATGTCCAAACGCCGTTTGTGGTGACTTCAAGCCGCAAGCTTGGAAAATGTTTCTGAGATATACATATATTTTCGTATTTGAACTAAATGTATGGCTTACAATGCCCTACATTTGTTCCAAAGTTTAACCAAGATTTTTTTACAAATTCATTTGTAAGTTTAGCATTTGACAAGTGCATTAAAAATACCTAATAGGAGTCACGAAAAAAAGTAATTTTAGCGATTTGAAATAACTTCGTCAATATTAGTTTATTATTAGTCTGATTATTATGAGCATTTTTATATTGCCTATACAGTTAATTGTTATGTTTCTTTCATATTATGTATCATCTCTATCGCTTTAGCTAGCTAGTAGAGAAAAGTTTTATATGAATACATTCAAATGATAAACTTAGTCCTTGTGTTGACAAGATTTTTTTGTAGGTATTGCCCTAACCAATGTTCTGACGACCCAGTCAGCGGCAATTCTCCAGCGATTCAAACCTATCATGGTCAACATCCTTGAAACTTTAAACGACATCACCAAAACCGAAGAGGACGGCACCGCTATAGATTCTCTGGTGCTTGTGGAGGGTCAAAGCCCGAGTCAATTCGACGAAGAAGGACACTATTACGAAACCGACCACGACTGCAGAAAGAAACAACTTATACTGAATGATCCTGTCCATAATATAGTTTTGAAAGATTATTTACAATCACAGGTTAGTATTTTACGTTGCAAAGTTTCAATGGAAAATAATTTTTCCCTACGACCAAGCATAGAAAATAGATCAATTTCTCTCCTTTATTTGCGAAAGAGGGCAGAGAACGGCACTTTTATTGCATAAGGAAAGGAGGTATTTTCTTCTCTATGCATAATAAATACATAACAGTTGTTTACAATACACGGCAGGAAATCTCTATTTTACATCAAAGAATATTACTTGTAGAAAGAGTTAATAGCATACTTATGGAGGAAAGTGTCTTCTATTCACTCGAATCTTTATTTGCTGGAGTAAAAGTAGCACTTTTCTGCCTTGTGTAAATAGTTAATTTGAGATCTTTTTTTCAGCTTTCAATCCTTCGAAACCAACTGGGTCCTTCGTATCAGGAACTAATAAATAGTCTCGATGTAGACGTGTTGTCTCAATTAAAAGAATATGTGACTTTTTAACCAAAGACTCGCTAGAAATTAGTCTTGCGATAATTTACGTCAAAAGTTATTAAATTCCACTGTATTTGCGTTAAAAAAAGAAGATTAAACTGCTACTGGTTCAGTTTTGTTATGTAAGACATTCAATTCCTTTTTGGTTATTTCATATACTTGCAGGGTGTTTTTTGAAGCTTTTGAACTTTGGAATGTTCAAGTTAAATGATGGGTCAAATTTTGGTAGAAAGTTGTCGTTTAGGAGTTCATTAAGGGTGAAATTATTAATATGCTGAGCACTCTAACTGCAAGCTAATTTCCAAAAAAGACGAAATAGAGCTCGGGTATTGTTCAAATTCTTGGTTTCTATGGAAAATAATTTAATACACTTTGTTTTCATTCATCGACCTTGCAACTTTTCACAAATTCGGTGGCAGCTGTCGTGTAGAAAATTAAAAAAGGCATCCTGTATGTATTTTTCAACAATGCGTTAAATCTATGTATGATTTTCGTGTGTATTAAAATAATATAATCAAAAACTTTTTTTTGAAATTCTAAGCTTCTTCCATTTGGACATTTATCGTTAGCTCTGACGCATGCTCGCTTTTGTAAAATTATTTTATATTTTATTACATAATGTAAAAATGGATTTTAAAATTAATAAACTGTTACATTTGCCAGTTTACCTTTATTCGCCTTAAGCCTAAATTAATAATATGCTGTTAAATTTAACTGTAAGTTAATTAGTTTCCTTGTTTCACTAGACTGATATTAAAATTAACAGCACATTAATAATCTAGCCCTTAAGTTGACACTAGCGAGATATGATATTGCAATTTAATTTTATTATATGTAAACTTAGAATTTAGGAAGGTTTACTTGTGACTCCGCATTCAGTGAAATGCTTCTCTTCGGGCGAGGCCGAAACCGATGCATTCACCAAAACCCCCGACTCATTGTTTTAGTTCTTCTGACCTCCGTCATACTCTTTCCGATCTTCCACAGAAGTTTCGCCTCTAAAATGCATGTTCTTCAATATCTTTCCTAGTGATACATCTGAAAAGGAAGACGCAAGAGAGTCCAGTCTGCATAAAAGATGCAGGTCCAAGTGGAAATTTGTATATCTTCACGTTGGTCTCCTAATATTGAGGGCAGTCCTCTAATATACCGTGTGTATTGGAGAATTACCAAACACTCTGATAGTAAGGGATCTTTTCGGATTATTTGGTCTTCAATGAGGCATCTAGTTGCACCCTACATCTATTTTTTTTTTGTGGAAATGCTTGTAGCTTTATGCACTTTATGGTGACCGTATTGAGATCACGTACAAATAAATGCAGGGTTATTTCAGGTATCCGCAAAAATTCCAAGGCAAGGATACAGATATTCAGATATCAATTCAAGTGAAAACAGGGATAGTGCAAGTGGGAGAAAGATCGCATAAGGTTTAATATGCCTTTGACAAAGAGCAATGAAGTATGTTGCAAACCTAGCGGCTGACGTGGGCGGGGTCAGTTTAGTGTTACCAGATCTCTTCCCTTTTTAGAATTTTCACTAATATAAGTTCTAGTGATGGATTAATCGTGTTTTTTTTAAAATTTATTTATATTACTGTTTTTTCCTCTGATATTTCTGATATTTTTGACGCCACATAGGCAGCGAAATTGATACCAATCTAAACATCGAATGCAAACATCGGCCGAACTAACTCTGCTCACTTCAACCGCTATCCTCTCAACGCATTTTGTTGGTCTTTGTCAGAGACACATTAAGATTTATGCCGTCCTTTTCCCACTTGTACAATTCCCATGTTGCAACTTGAACTGGTGATACCTGTATACACATACAGGGTGATAATTTGAAAACGAACAGCACTTACTATTTCTCTTACTGTTGATAATTTGGCAAAACAAGTCAAATTATATTTCAAGGGGGTCAACTTTTGAGGTATTTGTTATTGGATTACCTTCAACCCCTTGAGCCCCAAAATGCCGACCTCTAAAATAAATAGCAATCCCTAGTTTTTATATCATTTTTGATATATTTGCGAAATTTTAGATACAGACTATTCTTTTTTTGTGAAAAATTTGTTTGGCGAAATATAAATAATTTACTTCACAATTTGCCAAAACATTCAAAACCGATTAAATATTTTGTATTGTTTTTATATACCTGAGCCATTTGAAATAAAGGATTAATTTTTGTTTTAGATATGACTTTTGTATATTTAACTAAAGGAATAAAGCACAAGTGAGGTGCCGCATATCAAAATTTTCAACAGTTGTGAGCTTAACATTGCTATTTTCTTATCGATGTCCCACACCGTAGCGACTATCGTTTATTCAGATTTCCTAGCGACTTACGGTTAAAAACGATAACGTAAAGACGCAACTTGTTATTAGACGTAATTTAACATTGTCGGGTTTTATAGGTGTTTGCGTTTACCGATGGGGATTCAGGGTAACGCGGCGTGCTGTTGCTAACGGGGTAATCTATGTTCGTTAGGTGAGCACGCTAAAGGGACCAGTATTCTAACCCGGCCAATATACTAGTCCTTGATACAAAATACGCGCTGATACTGCTCGACTATCTTTATTTACACAAAACTTGTTACGTTTATTATCAGTCTGTACGTACTATACGGAGGGTGATAATCGTGGTATCTTTCTCGAGAGAGCTAAGAGTAAAAGTAAAAGTGAGAGAGCTTTTAAGGGTCGTTTTGAATTTATATAGCTAACCAACCCTTTCGCTATTTCCGCCCCTGCTACTCGTCAACTGTCACTCCTGTGAGTGTCACTTGTCGGTGCAGGTTCTCGGAGTGAACTACTCTCGAGTGTATAATGCACCACAACATCATAACTTCGAATTTGACATATTCATAAGATTAATGTGAAATTTCTGTTAACCGTTACCAGAACCACATGCGAAAAGAAAATGCTTATTAGCATTCAGTCTTTAACCCTACTTCTGGATAAAAAAACATTTGTATTGCAGAAGTTTTAATAATTATTTGTTACTTAAATTAAAGTCCTACTGCAGTGGTGGAAAAGTGTTTGAATATGGAAAATCCTGCAGAAGAAGACATATTACTGTCAAACGCAAAGAATCCTGAGGAAGCTGTATTGGTAAAAACAACAGATACATCTATGCTGAAAGAAAAAGTAGTCGGGTATGACTGGTCTAAAGGAATAAATTATGATAAACTCCTGGAAAGTTATTTACACACGGGATTTCAAGCCACTAATTTTGGCCTAGCTGTTGAGGAAGTAAAGAAAATGCTACATTGTCGTAAACGTCCAATTTCTCCAGATAAATACATAGATACTGAAGATGAATTTACAACGGTGCAAAACAGCTGCACTATTTTTTTGGGGTATACTTCCAATTTGGTTTCTTGTGGTCTTAGAGAAACTATAAGATTTCTAGTTCAGAATAAGTTGGTAAGTATTAAAACAAGGTTAAACTTTGATTTAAGTTCAAAATTGGTATATGTAGTGTAAGTAAGTATCTTTTAGGTAGATTGTATAGTAACAACAGCTGGGGGCATCGAAGAAGATTTTATTAAATGCCTCTGCCCTACATATCTGGGAAGTTTTAATTTAGATGGTAAATCTTTGAGAGAAAAAGGCTTAAACCGAATAGGTAACCTTCTTGTACCAAATGACAATTACTGTAGCTTTGAAAACTGGATTATCCCGATTTTTGATAGGATGCTTGAAGAGCAACATGCAAATAATGTTTTGTGGACTCCTAGTAAAGTTATTAGTAGGTTAGGCAAAGAAATTCACCATGAAGAAAGCATTTACTATTGGGCAAACAAAAATAAAATTCCAGTGTTTTGTCCTGCTTTAACAGATGGAAGTATTGGAGACATGATGTTTTTACACTCGTTTAAAAACCCTGGGTTGGTTGTAGACATTGTACAAGGTATGTTTTAGAATTGGTTTTCCACTATTCTGTTGAACTATATCTGAAATAACTTACAGTCAAAGGTAGCCATCAGTTAAAGTACCTCTGTTCATTGCATAGGTGTTTCTTTCAGATACCTGCCCTTATTTTAATTGTAAGTTTTCACTTCAGTTTGACAAATGTTTCATTTGCCAAACTGAAGATTTGTGAATTGACAGCTGTCACTCCCTAACTTGACATTGAAGAACCAGTAATTAAGTTGTGTAATGTTTCTAAAGGCTAAATGACCTTAGCGTGCGACAAAATGATACTTTTAAAATTAGCTATAATTTTCAGATTATTTATATATGTATGAACACCTTAAAACTAGAATTAGTTTCTTTCAACCACGTCAAATTTTGTCTTAATATATTAAATATAAATATACTGACATTTAAACATATGGTATGATGAGCTGTAATTGTCTCAGATTAAGCAAATATATGCTTTGAGCTGGCAAAACAGTTGTGAAATGGAAGTGCATGTTACAATTATCATGTAACATTTGACTAAATGTCTAACCATTTCACAGTGAGATTATCATCAGTGAAGTGTTGAAGTATTAGTTTATATTCAGTTTTTAGTGCATTTACCCTAAATAAGGCTAGTAGATCTAAAAGAATCTGTCTAAATTATTCAAATATGTTTTGCTACATTTTCAGTATTTTTTTTGCAATGTAGAAGTGAAAAAATGTGTAAATTTGTGCAGGAATCTTTTGTATATTTTTTGATCTTCATTATTTGTGCTGTTAACTTTAAATTCGACATAGTTTCCATGAAAATCTAGAATCTGATGAATACCTCGACTCTATTTCAAGTTCTTTGTGAAAATCAGTTTCCAGTTAAAGTGGATACTACATTTTTAATTTGGTTCTAAATAGATATCAATTATCATAATATTTCAGACCTAAGGAGACTTAACCTTATGGCAATGAATGCAATAAACAGCGGCATAATAATCCTTGGTGGAGGTGTAATCAAACATCATATAGCCAATGCCAATTTAATGGTAAGTTGTGTGTGGTTTTCGTTACTACTTAAATGGAAAGTTATAAAAGCTTATTATAGATTAGTAAGTATCTAGTTTATTATTGAAGATTAGTCCTTTTCTAACTCGTAAATTTTCTGAAAATGAGAACTTTTAACTATTTCTTAATCTTTCATACTTGCTTATCATCTGTGAGTAGACATACTTAATAAGGCAAAAAATAAGCAATGCTAGCTCGTAGTCATTGTGGCTTGTAATAGGGGAAAGAGCAAAAAAGAAATATTCATATTTTGTTACAAGACAATAAATTCATCACACAAATGCCTGGACACAAGTAAATCAAAAAATAAAGATGGTCATTCTGCAAAAACTTTCTGTATTCCTTTAAAAGGCATGAGGTCAGTATAAGATAAATTAATTAAAAATATATTTTTCGCATAAGAAACAATATGCTAGAAAGAGACTGTTTCTCGCAAACCTAACGGGGAACACGTATATGTGTGTCTTAGTAACTGGAAAACGAAAACACGAGAAACTGGGTACGCCAATGGATTCTACAGAAGAAACTCCATAAAGAACTTTTTTCTGTTTTATTGATTACTTAAGTAATAGTTGAAATATAACCATGAATCGAAAGTTGTCAATTTTCAAAAAACTTCAGTATAAGGAAAATAAATAAAGATAACTTGATTCTCTTTGAAATAATAGATTAAGCTCAAAAACGAAAAAACAAACGATTTAACTTTTTTTCTATTGCATTTTGTCCTGTATCTGTATGTAAACAAAACCATATATCAATGCCATCCTGTACGAAGAAAACTTCTGATTGATTGAATTAAAAAAAATAGCGGTCCCACATTAGTGCCACAGCTTGGATATTTTTAGTTTTTGATATATTTATTTGTAAGTAGTCTATGAAATTTTTAAAGCTTTTGATATTTATGTTTCAAATATACACTCGAATGTGATCCTCCCTTTAAATTGTATAAATCTCGCAATACATTTGACGAATCTTTTGTTTTTGTAGAGAAATGGTGCTGATTTCGCGGTTTATATAAACACGGGATCCGAATTCGATGGTAGCGATTCAGGAGCTAGACCAGACGAGGCCAAATCCTGGGGAAAGATAAAAAAGGATGCAACGCCTGTTAAAATTTATGCAGAAGTTTCACTGATTTTTCCATTGTTGGTAGCTCAGACGTTTGCCAAAGAGATATACGGAATTAAAGATGATACTAAAGGTAATTTGAGAGAAGATAAGAAATAAAATTTGATTTATTTATATTATGGGCGGTTTTATTTCATAGATCTAAAAATATTCGTAATTGTACCCACGTAACGTTATGTCCATCGATTATATCAATCGTTGAATTTTATATAGTAATGCAGAAACTGTTTTGATTTGAAATCTGTTACAGAAATTATGCTTGTGTGTTATTGTTTAATATATTTTTTGATATTATAAAACGCAGTCTTAAGTTGATGATAATACTACGTTTCGACACAAAGATACGACCGGATATTGATTTTGGGAGTGTTACGTTTGTATCCGTTTTTTAAAAAATAAAGGTTTTGTCTTATTTTCGCATAAAGACGTACGATAATGATTCAATATCTACTGCTGTGTCATAGGATTGTCTAGGCATGAAAGGACCAACGCGAAGGTGTTGATAGATATATAGGGTGTCAATTTGAAAACTTCTTATTCCTATTATCTCGAAATGGGATAGATTTTTTCAAAATTGTTGGAGCAGGTCGTTTTTGTTATCGAGGGGGAACAATTTTTACGTAGAATTCACGGCGTCTCTTGCAACCTTCTACCCTGTAGAGCTACCCTATCAAATATCTTAAATGGTAAAGGTAGTTAAATGATACATCATTTTAAAGGGTTTTCCATTTTGGTACCTTATTTGTTACATTTGATTATTGAATTATCAAGTTAGGCGTCTTTGATCATTCTAAAATGATTTTTCCTATTAGTGTTTTGATAGCGTTGAAAATAAGATTTTTTATTCAAATAACTTACTAACCTACTGACTTATTGTTATATTCATTCTGAAAAAATGTTTAAAAATCTTCGAAACAAAGTTTCGAGTTAATTTCGACTTGAACCAGAGGCACAGTTGAAACCTGAAACACAAAAAAAATCAATATTAATTCCTGAGAACAATTAAATATTATTCCTGAAAAAAGACCCTCAAAGCAGTTAGAATTTCGAATTAATTTCCACTCGAGGCAAAAGCGTACACAGTAGAGACCTAAAACACTAAACATTTTTTAAAATCTTCGAATCGGCTTAAGTTTCGATATCATTCTTTGGCCATGTCCAAAGATGGTAGCTTTCAGCAGAGCCAAAATTGCAAATCATTTCGATTTTTAACTAAAATTCTAATTATGTCGTTCTCATTGATCTAACAAAACTTAATTATAAACTACAAGAAACAATAATCAGAACTCACCCCCGAGCATTAAAAGCGTGAGCCAGAATCACGTTAGCAACATCCCTTTTCACTCACAAAATTACAGTTAAACGCTTCCCACTTTTATTTACTAAGTCATACATATACCAACAACGTACTTCATGAGTCTTTAAAACAAAAGAAAACCACATTATCCTGATTATCAGTGTAGCGCGCATTACGAACATCTCGTTTATCGCCGCGA
The DNA here is from genome assembly GCF_039881205.1 of Euwallacea similis. Classification (NCBI taxonomy): domain Eukaryota; kingdom Metazoa; phylum Arthropoda; class Insecta; order Coleoptera; family Curculionidae; genus Euwallacea; species Euwallacea similis. The sequence goes on along the minus strand of NC_089632.1, from coordinate 1,205,757 downwards.
TAACATTGGACTGAATCATCCACAAAGTGATATCGGCACAACCTACTTTTTGTAAAAGTAGAGCTGATCGGTCTTAGAAACGATACATGCGATGTTTCCAGATTTAGTAAAATGGAAGAAAAGTTGCGAAGTGAAGACAGCATTTTCATTGTGCAAACATACCCTGACGGAATAAAAAATACATTTCCTATTGCAAATAGAACTTCATCGAAAATATGTCAGTTTTTTCGAGAACAACACTAATTTAGAATGTTTTACGTCGTGTCCATAAATAATATACATATACATATAATAAAGGTAAAGCCACTACCAGCCTTAACATTTTGTCTCAATGTATTAAAATTTAACAACTTGGAGGGCTGAATGATATATGTATGTGATCTAATAAATTGAATTCTCTTATGAACGATAGCCATAAGCATTGTGTCGCTATCTTGCAAGGACAACGGCTTCACTACCATATTGTCCAGAATTTGCAATTTTTATTAATAATATGTTTGTCGATAATGTATAAACTGGACACTTTTAAAAAATCTTGGAAACCGCTAGAGTTGCCTCCGTAAGAGCTAAAATTGACAAATAATTTCGGCTCAAACAAGAGGCGCACACAGTTAACACTTGAAACACAAGAACATTTAATTTAATTTCCTAAATTACAATTAAAAATCTTGAATATATGTTGCCAGTGGATGCCACCATAGAGATCGTGGAGCTTTGGAAAGGCGCTCTTTGGATCTTCATTTTCGGCACCAAAAAATGGCAAAAGTTAGGAACTAAAATGATGCTGTATTTCGGAAACTAGAAAAGATGTACTTCCAAACAATTTTTGTTTCGAGTTAACTTAATTGGTTTATTCAGAATTTCGAATATCTTGGTTGTGCTACCACTCTACTGGATCATCTAAGAATCGATATCCGTACGAAAACGTATAAAAAAACTTTATAATCTGCCTTTTGCAAAGGTGCGAGTCATGAAACGAATGATAATAACGATACGATGACCTCCAAACATTCAAATAACTTTACACCCTTTTTTTGCTAGCGTACAGCTCATCAGTTTAACCATGGAAACGAAGTTATACAGGGTGTAATGTATTTTTGAATTAAGTAACGTTATAAAAAAACTTTTATTAAAATAAAGATTACAAGAACAAATATTTTAATTGCTACGATTAACTTACGAAAGCAAAAAGATACTTTATCGGGATGCGCTCCCTATTTTATATTCAATAAACAGCAATTTAAACAAGGTGTAATATTCCAAATTGGAGTGGGAATTTCTTATTGTATGGGTTCGTTTTAGGTGAACATATTTAACCCATATACAAGGGATTTGTTAACGTAACTACGATACGCGAAATGAAATAATATACAGCGTGTGTATGTCTGAGAAAGGATATATAAACAGTGACAAAAAATCACTGAGACTGGTCGTCAACACAGAAAATAAAATTAAGCGAGGTTAAATTAGGCACAATAATCAAACACTTACCGCAAATGAACCTTCTGGAATTATGATTCGTTTGGATTCCTGTCAACAAAAACTGTCATTCCTTAGTTCTCGAAAAAAAAACATTTCAATTGCCATTTATTTTCAATACAGCATGCACTGCACTGCCCAGTCTCACGTCCGCCCATGGTTTTTTCTTTTCAATCTTCGAAATTTTTACTCTGATTCAATTTGAGCTTCTTTCAATTATACTGCTTAGCGATCGTGCGACGTCAGAGACTCGAACACAAACGAGACGATATCCCAGGAAATGGCAAATTAAATCGTATTTTAAACTGCTATTTTTACCCATTTTCAATCGAGGATAATTTAAGCAAGATAATATCAAAATTTATGGATATGGCATTCCATTGCAATCAAAAATAAGCAATAAAAAATCATATTCTACATAGATGTTTCTTTTCGAGGATCGAGGAAATTTATTAGATTGATAAAAATTCGCTTCAGTGATTAATGCATATTTTCTTTTGATAGTTGTCTCGACCAAAAATAAGTCAATAAGTTAGTAAATTAATTTATTGCAATTTCAACGTTATATTAATAGGAAAAATGATTTTAGAATGATGAAAAACGCCTAACTTGATAACGAAAGAGTCGAATGTAACAAATAAGGTACCAAAATGTAGAGAATGGAAAGTTTTTTTAAAATGACGGATCACTTAATCCCCTTTACCATTTAAAATTTTTCAGGGGTGGCTCTGCAGGGTGGAAGGTTGAAAGAGATGCGGCAAATTCTACATAAAAATTGTTCCCTCTCGACAACATCAACAAACATGGAACAATCTATTCCATGTCGAGATAATAGGAGTGATGAATTTTCAAATTGACACCTTGTATTGAGAGATAGCTTAATTTCAAGTGATACCTCAAAAATTGTAGTTCTTTATTATATCGTCAGTAGTTTTTAATAGGGTGTTACAAAACTTATTACAAGTTTACTGTCAATTATTGTTGGCAAATATTATCGTTGGGAGTAAACTAACTGTGAAAAAAGTTGCGAGCATTGTGAGGAAACGTTATTTTGGAAATATGTTTGCATGTTTCTTTAGTAATACGTATGTGTTGGTAGGTGAATATTGCAGCAACTATGAACATGTCATTTTTCTTAAAGAGATCTCTATAACTAGAGCTAGAGGTCTTTTGTTTATAATTCTTAGATTCCGTTCTCGGATTAGAAAGATGAGTCTAATATGTTGCAGTGTAGAGTCATGAGTATGTTCCAGCGCAGAATCCCATTGAAGCTGTAACACACACGACTATTGAAGCAGGATGTAGAGATCAAAAAGGAGTTGCTAAGACGCCTTTCTTCAATCCAAACGAATCGGAAGTTTATTCTTCTTCACCATGTGGTTATTTTACTTGAAGCGACAGGCTATAGGCTGAAATTTAACCACGAAAGATACTAGTTTACGATTTTCTCGATTATAATTTTACCGCTTTATAAAATATATTTCAATAATAAGTAAATGATATTTTTCTGTTGTTAATGTCTCACGAGTGGCTTTTAGAAACTTCAAATGAAGTATAGCAATAAAACCTCTATAGTTATACTTTGTACTGTAGTTCACACTTGGTATCAACGACGTCACCCCCTTTTTTATGATAACTAAAAATAAATAAACAATAAGTGTCTGGTTCAGAAAAATGAAAAACTTTGTGTTATTATGGACGTATTATTTAAAATAAAATCGTAACTAACTGGACAGTGCGATAACCCAATAGTCGAATCAACTAGTTTCGTACTCGTACCTTTATTAATAGGTATTTCTACAAATAGGTAAAACAATATAAATAAAAATAGCAATAAATAAATATAATTGATACCTACACCTTAGTTATTTTCTACATTAACACCATTTTAATGCCAAACTGCATGAGCAAATTTTCCGCGGCGCTTTTAATGCGTTAAAACGTCAAGAATATCCGTCCTAATATAAGATGTATCTACAAGCGAGTTTAACTAAACGCACAGGATGAACGTTGCGTATATTGTATTTCCGCCAGTGTGAGCGATTTGAACGCTTTGGTTTGCGTTCACATCGCCACCGCCGCAACACGCTGGAAATGCAAAATATTGTTTAGTATAGGATAAACTATACAAGTGGGCGAGTGTACAGTCCTGGTGAAAAATGTATCTTTCCTGATGCCACTTGAAAATTAATTTTCTATTACATAGCGAAGATTCACGTCTATTTCGGCCCAATGCGATATGCCTACTTGTGTTATGAATCATCCAATAAGTTAACAGACACTTAATTTCTGTCTGCTCTGATTTGAAAAAAACTGCAATTTGCCTACATATGAATAGTCTTGTGAGCCTGATTTTGTTACTTGCTATCATAAAATTATATTTTTGTAATGTTAACAAATTTATTGCTAATAAAATTTTGATAAGTTCAAAGGGTTGTATTTCTGTTACACATTTCTATGAATATTTTATCCAATTAATAAATAATAAGCGTATATCTCGCATTTAAAGTACACAACTACTGAGATATCAATACTTCTGTGACTGTATATAATTTTGTATCAGTGTACTCAAAGGAAAAAACGTTTTATGTTTTAATGCTTCAAACTTAGCGGAAATATCGTAACGTGAAACACGCCGCGGAAAATACGCTCTTGTAGTTTGGCACTTGGGATTTACATATAATCTTCTTCAGTCATTTCTTCACCAGACCATTCATCATAATTATTATTGTCGAAGGTCTCCTCAATCTTCGAGAAGTCGACGTCCCTAAATTCTTCAGTTTCCTGAGCCAATGGCATAGTACTAACTTGAATGGAATTTTGCGTAGTACTTCTTTCATCAGCTCGATTTACTTGAGATGTACTAGTTCCTGGGACATTAGTCGCTTTACGGACAGTACCACCAAGCTTCGTAGATGTTTCTATTGTCGGGCTGACGTAGGCCTGAAGTATTTTTTGCTTCTGCAATATTCGCTGCTTGTGTTTGACTTTTTTCTTTGAGAGAGAGGCTTCAAAATCGAATTTCGGGGGTCTGCGAAACCACAACAAACAGTGTGTGAACAATATTGAATTGAAAATTTGACTTCGTCACATCGGCTCGTGCATACAATGGCGAAAGTAACTTATAAGGCCAATTTGAACATAATACCACAAGAACGTAGGAACTCTGAAGAGAATATTTAAAAATATGCACTTCGACAAATTATAGCATTTAAAAAACAAAACGTTCCCCGATGGGCATTACACGTTTACTGGACATACTTTGCTTAAAATCCTATTACAAATGTCGACAAGCCCCTGTTTTTTATTTTTACCTTTCATTAACATACACTTTTTTTTGTAAGTGTACTATGTCATGCCGGATATCAGCTAACATTAGCAAGAGAAAGTCAAATGACCCTCGATCGCCTTTGGGACCTCTCAGTCCTCTTTCTCCCTGTTCTCCTTTGTGGCCTTGAGCGCCCTGGGCGCCAGGTTCTCCCTGAAATATGCGATTCTTTAGCAATGATGTTAAACGTGTATATTGTAAAACACTTCTGAATATTTTCGCATATGAAGAAATGTGTTGTGAATTTTACAGGTAGCTAACAGTATTAATATGAAATGTGGTAGTCTGTCGTAATCGGCTGATGTTGCCGTATTCGGACACTCATTAAGTGCAATTATGTGGCAGATTTTTACCACTGTGGTTTAAACGTTTTTTGCGACTGAAGTTAAAACACAAGTGAAACTAAATAAAAATGTTATTGGACATTAGTTTCAGTTTCTGGTGTGTTTCAATAGAGCCTGCAATTCAACAGTGTTTCGGTTGTCGCTGTTCAAATAACAGAGAAAAAACCCCGACAATGATGGCAAAAAAATTAAAACTAGAAACACTACAAACCGTAAACCGCAATACACTCTTTCTACCAAGCAGCCGAGGAAAATCGTTGAAATCCGCTGTACCGCTTCTGATTCTGGCTGAAAGTCCGAAAACAAAACAGCAACCGTCGCGAAACTAAAAAGTTTCAAAAAGTCTCCAACTTTGTAATTTTTTCGCCAACTTTCTGTTTTGTCCGTTTGGTAGAAACTCGACATCGGACTAATGCGAGAGAGGACGTAATACTATTCAGAGAAATTTCTAATTTTGCAAAGCAGTCAAAAAATTGTTACACTCATTATCAGATCTCGACGTACCACAACCGACAGATTTCATTTTTGCTTAATTTCTTCAATTATCTGTTTCATTTTGTGACTATTTAGAATGGCAGCAAAGCAGGTTTGCTCGCATATTTCCAT